>NC_050578.1:131355933-132032162 GCF_011100635.1 Trichosurus vulpecula | reverse complement strand
AGCTGTGACCATGGTGCTTACTTAATCACCTGCCCCATCCACATAAACTCTAGAGGTTCTCTCTTATGTCCAGAATCAAATATAAAATCCAAAACATAAAATCAAATATAAAAACTTCCATGGAGGTTGCTCCTAAATAGCTTTAAGTACTTGTAGCAATGATAACAGGAACAGATTAGCCCCAAAACAATATCATGGAATAAAACATAACTAAGGCAACATTTTTTTAAATTTACAGGCTTACTTGGAATACTGACTCTATCTGTCTATGAATCTCCAAATCTCCAAATTTGTGAATCTCTCCATCGGCCTCCTTATCAGCCTCTATTATTGAGCATTAGACAGTAGCTCCAACCTTGTTAGATCAACATGAATCATTTCTCCCAAGGAATAATGCTCTCCTTTACATTGTCCATATAATAAACTCAGCTCACAGCATACTGAACTTCTGTTTTCCTTATTTCCATTCTTTAGTTCTGATTCATTATGTAGATGAGAGTAGCATAAGAAGAAGAAGATGTGAAGCTTCTTGGTCAAAGAAGTAGAGACAGCATTTAAGAACTGGGATTTTAGGTTGTGATGCCATATCATACATGGGAATTTCTATATATTCGTATGCCTGTTTGCAACATGGTACGACAGGAAAAGGATCATCTTGGAGTCAGGGACACCTGCATTCCAGTTCCAGCTTTGTGACCATGGGCAAGGCAGTTAACCTGTCAGTACTCCAAATAACTACCCAGAATTGCAATTGATAGAAAATGGTGATCTCCATAGGCAAAAAGAGAGATGAAAAAACAGGAGTGCAAAATATAAGCCTATGTATAAACATAATTCTGTTTAGCCACACCAACATGAGCAGAAATCAGTTTAGGGGCCAGAAGTATGGTAGAACGCAAATTCTTTGGAGGCAGACACTATTTAATTTTTGTTGGTGACTTTTTGCCTTTCTTGGTATCTTCAGAGGCACATAGTAGATGCTTAATAATTGCTGGTTTACTGACTGACTCCATTCCTAGACCCTAGAAAGCCTGACCCATTGTAGTTTACTTAATACATAAACATTGTTTGATTGAGTTGAAACTTTATTATACTGGCACACTACCCATTCAGTATGCACTTTGGGGAAAATAAGAGCACATTCTATTTTTTATGGAGTTCCATTATAACATATCTGTTTGCTATTTTTAGTGGTAGTAGTTTGAATCAACAATTCTTTCCTGGAATTTATGGAAGAACACTAACTTTATGGTGACAAAAATTGACCTGAATTATAAATTTGAAAAATGTGTAATGACTGACAAGATTTAGCATGGACTCAAGGATCATCTCCGGGAAGCCAGCAGTCCTCCCTGTTAAGTTTTTCCCTGGGCAAATGAACCAGTGTGGCCAAGGAAAGAGTTGTCATTTTCACAAAATGTGGGATTTTATCAGGGAGCAAAAGGCCTCAATGTCACCTCTGTACAAAATGCCTTGAACATTTTATATCTACCAGCTTCATCAAATCATCCACTTACTGCTCATGGTATATGGTTTGAGATTACAAGAAAAATAGAAGAAAAATGATCTTAGGGCAATTCTGATATTTCTTGATGCTTACTATTCATCCCCAAATAATCCAACCATGAACAAAGTTCTTGCAGAAAACCCAAGGAATAACAAATGGTAATGGAAGTAGATCATAAATTGTCACCACAAAAAGAGCTGCTATAAATATTGTTGTGTCTGTGAGTTGTTTTTCCTTTTCTTTCACCGCTTTCGCTTATAGACCTAGTAGTAGGTTAAAGGGAATGAACAGTTTTATAGTAAATCCTTTGGGCAGAGTTCCAAATAGTTCTCCAGAATGGTTGGATCAGTTCACAATTCCACCAGCAATTCATTAATATACCTACTTTTTTCATACCCCCTCCAGCAATTGCCATTTTTCTCTATTCTTGGGTTAGCCAGTCTGATAGGCATGATGTAGTACCTTAGATTTGTTTTCATTTACATTTTTCTAATCAATAGTGATTTAGACCTTCTTTAATATGACTATTGATAGCTGTAATTTCTTCTTCTGAAAACTCCCTGTTCATATCCTTTGACAATTTATCAACTGGGGGATGGCTCTTAGTCTCATAAATTTGGCTCAGTTCCCTACATATTTGAGAAATGAGGCCTTTACCAGAGAAAACTAGTGTAAAATTTTCTCTCATTTTCTTAAAGATATAGATCCTCCACCAGTTGTTGTGGCATAATTTAAAAATCATCGTACTCCTTGAAATTCGTGACTTGTTTTAAAAGTGTGTACATTATTTTTAAAGAAATCATAGGTTAAAATTGCTTAGATCTATTACAACCAGAGAGCAAAATGATAATGGATCCATTGATCACCTCCTGAAAAAAACCCAAAAGAAAGTGTCACTTTCTATATCTAAGAAAAAAAGACCAATCATCCAAAAAGGAGTTCCAGTACTAAAGATCTACAATTAGCATCACAAAAACCTGGTTGCTTCTTCTACAAATGAGAACTCTTGGAATGCAATACTCCAAATGAAGACTATGTAGGTTTATAGCCAAGAATTAGTTACCCTGCCATATTATGCTTTGGCTGAAAAGTAGACTTTTAATGGCAAAAAAGAACCATCAAGAATTTCTCATAAAATTACTAGAGTCATCTTGGAACTTTGAAATATAAACACAAAGATTCTGAGCAACCTTGAAAGGGAAATGTATTTGAACAAGTGGAAGGAACTGCATGATGATAAGTACTAACTTCCTAGCAGGAAGAAAAGAAACCTTCCTTCAGAACCTTAATATTTTTCAAATATCTGTATAGAGTTACATGAGAAAAAAAACGAAGACCTAAGGGTGGAGTGGTTCTGTTCTGCAGTTTTTAAGTCCAGAAAGAAAATGGAGGGTAAAGGCCATACCTTATTGTAGAAATAAGGAAGAAAGGAGTGGAACTTGCTATTTCCTATAATTAGAGCATGTGAGAAGAGCGTACAAATTTTGAGGGATGGGTGGGGAGGCCTGTATCACAGGAAGCTCACTTTTATATGAAACTGGCAAAGTTTGATTGAACACATACGAATAGTTTGTCATAAATATACATCAAACCCATCAGGGAGGGAAAGGGAGGATTTAATTAGTTGTTCAGTGTTTTTTTTAAAATCATGTTCACCTTTTTGTGATGCCACTTAGAGTTTTCTTGGCAAAGATACTGGAGTAATTGAATGGTCACATGTCCAAAAAAGAATTCATAGTAATTGTGTAGTTCAAAAGAAAGATTGGAATAGATCTGAGTATGATACAATTCTAAAAAGCAAAACTTCTGGGAAAAGGTATAAAGAGTAATTATCTTATATAAATGATGTGTGAGAGGAAGAACTGACACAGAATTTAGGTGGGGGAAGGGGAGTGGTAGTTCTAGAAACCTACTTTCATTGGGAATGGGTTTAAGAGAGAAACATACATACATACATACATACATACATACATACATACATACATGTCTTCTAAATTTAGAAAGAAATAAAAGGCTAAGGAGATTAGGGAGGTAGGAGAGGATAACAGAAGGATTTTTAGAAGGGAGGGTGATGAATAAGATAAGAGGGGTATAAAATTGTATTTATATGAACAGGGATGGGAAGACAAGGGAGGGATCCTTGGAAGGGGGCTACTTTAAGTAATGACAGGTAAGGGAGTGGGTACAAGTAAAGTTGAGGAGTCAGAGGAATGGGAAATAAGAGACACCCACAAATAATACAAAATAAAGATCAGGAGTAGAATTTATTATAGGAAAAAAGCAGGGATAGTATCATGATCTCAGAAAAAGTTGAAGGTAAAATAGATTTATTCAAATGAGAAAAATAGTGAAACTACACTATGTTAGCCATCTTAATCAATATTATTTTAGACTATTTAAAACAACTAGACAGTATAAACTTGGAAAATTACTGTGGTGTAAGAAATGACAAGTTGGTATACTTAGAAAAATATGGAAAGACTCCGACTTATGAAGGAAGAGGTTATGCACCTTTAGAGAAACAAAGGGCAGAATAGTACAGTCTTACATAGATGTATATGAATGTATATGTACATATGTATCAGTATGATTATGGATATCTAAGTATATGTATGTTTATGTACATATGTCTATATATTTTATGTTTACGTGTGCATACATGTATGTTTGTATATGTATATGTGTAGGGTATGAATATTTATGTAGATGTGCGTATAGATACGAAAATATATATACACATCTATATAGATATATATCATATATACATGCACATACATATACATATGTGCTTAATTGTGACATTTTGGGAGAGGAGAAAGGGGAAATAAACAGCCAAGTAAAGATTGCACATCAGAGAACAAAAGAAAAGTTCCACGAAGCAAAGGAAAGATGGACAGCTTTGAATACAATGTGTAGGATTTACTGTGTAGGCATTCCTGAAACAGAAATTTATTGTTTTATATTTTGAATCCTCTCTCATGTTCTGCTGTGCACATGGGAACGCTTTTTTTTCTTCTCTTAATTTGTAGGTTTAATATTTAAATTTATAATATGCTACCTCTCTTTTCTTATTGTTATTTAAGTGTTAGTATTTAAGCTTAAAATAAATTTTAAAAAATAATGTTTCTGGAACATTTACGTTGTTGGCTGGACTTCAGGCTATTTCAGCTTTGGGGCATTCCCAGCATTGGTCAAATAACATCCTGTGAAATCACCATGGGTTTATTTGGGGGAATTAGGCTCCCTGAAGTTTCCCTACCAGCCTATCAGTACTTATTTCCATTGACTTTTCTCCTTGACAATCAAGGTCAAAGTCACTATTTTGGCTCATTTCTGTGTTTATCCATTTCTGTCATTTCTTGGGCCTTTTGAACTCACTTTTAATCCTTTAAATATGCCTTAGGACACATCCTTTGTCCAACTGAATGGCCTCTCTTAGTGGAACTGAGAGTAGAGTTGGGATGCACCATCTCTGTTGCTATGGAATTATAGTTCTAATGTTGAACTCAAGTGACTCCTTTCTCCATTTTTGTTGGCATGGATCATTGTTGATGCAATCCATTCCAAGTGGTATTGTTTCTGGCTGCCAGTATTTTTTTCTCTTTTTCTAGTGGTCTCTTACCACTGTAACCAAAGGCTCAAAACCTTAGGCTCTCAAAAATAATTCATCTATTACCCAGATTTCAGCCTCAAGGAAAATCTAAACCATACTTCCTTTGGTTAATTCCTCAAGCTTGAAAATTCACAAATCAATCAAACAAACAGGTTTATTAACCACAGAAATAGAACACCTTTCTAGGAAGGCAGCAAGATGACAGAGGGAATTCAGGATTGAGAGTCTGAGGGCTTTCTGAATCCTCCCTCTTTCCACTTTCTTTGTGACTGTGGGCAGTTACTCCAACTCTCTGGCTTCAGTTACCTCATCTGGAAAATGAAAGAGTCAGACTCAATGACCTGTCAGATTGCTTCCATCAATAGCAGCAGCCTACCTAGTATTCCGGTAAATTACTGTCACCCAGAGATCTTAGGACTCTTCCCCCCAATTCAGCTTTGCCTTAATCTCAGGGCTCAGACGTCAAGGCCTTTAGTGAGAGGAGCTATCTTTTTATCATCCACCTCCACCTTCTTCTGGAGCTTGTTCACTCCCTTTCCAATGCTGGAGAATTAGATGTGCAGCTAAGTTCACTGGCATTCCAAGAAAGGACATATCAATTGCCCTAAAAGGGTACTCTCTGTCTCTGGGACTTCCCAGATCCCCTATTTATCTTGTCTCTCACATTAAGACTGTAAGCTCTTTGAGATCAATGACTGCCCAGTTTTCACTTTTGTATACATAATCTCAAAATATCTGCCACATAGTAAACAATACACGTTTTTTTTCATTCTTTTATATGCCCACTTACTTCCACCAAGAATCCGCAGCAGTTATAAAACCCCTTTTGATACTAATTGTATCACTGTACATGAGTCCACAAATTAGTAGTCTTTGGTGGGGACCCATAACATTGATATGTTTCAGTCCTCCAATAACTGGCTGTCATAGATGCCATTCTGCCCCAACACTCAAAGCCACCTCTTGTGCTAGCCTAAGGATTGAGGGAGGTCCTTCACTAGCCTCTTGGTGTATCTGCCTGTTGACTTCTAGTTTTAGGTTATATTAGATGATCATCTCCTACAGTGTGTATGTGTGAATGTGTGGTGTGTGTGTGTTTGTGTGTGAAAAATATCACTGTCCGCTTCCCAAGTCAATAGGGCTCTGTTGAAGGTTACCATCTTTAGACAAGATCTTTTCCATCTTTAGCACCCTAGGGCCTTCTGTAGTACAAGCAAGGCATCCTTGCCTTGTGACCATGCTTCCATACTGCTTCCTGGTCCTGCCTGTAGGCAGGAATTCTTCAGTCTCACATTAAATAGCATCTCTGTCTACCAAGATTCTCAATCTCAAAGAATAACAAGGAAAACACTAATTTAATATCTCTTGCAAGTAATCTTTTCCCAACCATGGACATTTTGCCTAGACTCATTGATAATGATTAACAGGTTTCCATTGCCTTATATGGGTCCCTTCTTGGGGACTCTGAAGCCTTTGTCTCTGATGTTTACACCATTTCCCATCCTTAAGTTGCCTCTCATTTACCCCTTTCCTCCTCAGTCCTTGCTCCCTGTTGTCATACTCAAGGACAATGTATATCTTCTTCTACTGTGCCCTTTGGAATTCCTTCTACATAATTAACAAATTCCTCTTCTTCTATTTTTTTTCTCAATCCCTCCATCTTCTGGCCCTCATTGAGACATATCTCATTCCTAGCATCATAGCTTTGAAAGTTTTCATTGCTACCCTTTCTAGTACTAGTTACATTTATATTCTGACTCATCATGGATGATGTTGAAGAGAGCTGAAATAGTCTTCTCTCACTGTTGTTACTTCCAGACTCTCCCTGTACCAGACCTGCACAACTTGGCAGTTGGTAGGGGCCAAAATTAAAATAAGCTAAACTTCTTTGGGCCACAGACTGGTTTTTAACAGCTCACTTTCCCAAGTAAAGGCATGATTAATGATTAAACTATTTCCCAAAACAAATTTTTATTGGAACACAACCCAGCAACTTCAGTCAGCAAACACTGCTCTATGAAGTCACTTTCAGTAAAAGACTTCCTAGCAGCAGAGATTTCTTTAGAAACCTGAAAACTAATCTTAGTAATCCCTTAATTTTCTGAGTTTGCTTTCTTGAAAAACTGTTGTTCCCCACAGAGATTTTTCAACAATTTGGAAGTTTGAGTTTGTTTCTTATCAGTGTCCCATTTGCTTAAGTCAAGACATTTTGATTTGAAAGGGCAAAAAAGATTGTATTTCTTTGGAACTGCTATTACTTCTTGGCAAAAAAGGCACAATATTTTGTCTCTCATATAAGTAAACAAATATCTATTTGTCCACTCCAGATTAAACACTCTATGTTCTGCTTCGATCTTTTGTTTTTTTTTGGCACCCATTTTACAAAGTCACCTCCAAAACTATAATGTTAAAACCAAAAAAAATCTCCACATCAACTGCTCACATACAAAGAAATACTGAACTGAGTGTCTGAATTGGAAAGAGAGCCAGACACTCACGTACCCTGGAGGGGGGCCGTGCCAGGAGGGAGGGGAAGAAGCCCTTGCATTGTTGCCACTCATTGCATAGCAGGCTGTATTGGCATGTGGCTGCACTCATTTTGTCCATGTTCAACACCAGTCATGACCAAAAACTTTAGTGAAAAGATACGATTCTTGCTCCTCTCAGACTAGAGACAGACTGACAATGGTTGTTTGCCATGGATCATGTGAAAAACAGGAGAGAGTGTGCAGTGGCAACCCACCTGCAAAGTTACATGATGGACACAATAGTGACTAGTGGAAGATGGGGTAAGTGGGGCATGGAGAAAGCACTCATTACATCTTTACTTTCTTTTACATCCTCAACATCATTTGAGCACTGCCTGAAATCTGGCCCATGGGCTGTATGTTGTACAGGCCTGGTCTATACCTTCTATACTGGTCTATACTTCCCTAAGCAACCTCTCCTCCATTGAAGTTCAAAGTAAAATTTACCACAAAAACTGACTCTTAAGGGCATTATTTACTAACTCCTACCTTCCTCAATGACTTCATTGCCCAGCTTAAATTACTTATTCCCTACCCATCTCCTACTCACATAATAGGAGGATTTGACAGACATATTGATACCTTTTCAAGTCCCATAACTGACCAGTTCCTCAATCCATTCATTGCCCATGACCTGATCTTCTACTCCACATTAGCTGTATGGAAATGGTGACATCCTTGATTTTGTCATCACTCAGAAGACTTCCACTTCTTTGTTCAAGAACTCTTAATTTATTTATCTAACCATACCCCTTTATCATTCTATCATTCTCTATGCCTTCAGACCACTAAACTTGTTCTTTGTCTTCACTGTGATTTCTATTCCTTCCATTTTATCCCAATGTCTTCACCTCAGCACTGATTATACGTTCCTCTTCTCTCAACTCCTTAGTGAACTAAGCCAACTCTATATTATCTTTTATGCTTTAATCACTTGTCTAGTTGTCCTATCATTAATCACACCCAGAACCCAACATTACTCCTGTTATCTACCACTTGGCTTTGGATTGAGCTGCAGAGAGCAGAAGGAGATTACAAGAATCATCCTAACTGCTCATTATGAACTTTTCTAATTTCAACTGGATCTTCTCTGCATCAAAACAAATGTTTTATTTATATGTAATAAATTCACTCTCCCAGTCTGTATAGGAGCCATCCAAAGCTTCTACTTTCTTCTCAAGCCTCTCATGGCATCCATTCACCACACTCTCTCACTTGAAGGTTGTTACCAAAAAATGAGACCATTTCTTAAAAGTTCCCCAATTCTTCTTCCTAGTTGTGACACCAGAGGCATCCATTATCTCTGCTCCCATAAGCTCCCAGGCTTGTACCTGTTATGTCAGTGACTCTTCCCTTACTCTCTATTCTCTGCAGTGCATTTTCTGCTTAGATAAAAGGAATTTTGGCTATTGCAGAAATGCAATTCTTAGATAGCAGATCGAGGTCACTACAAATTCTCCTCATTACCCATATTTGCTGAGAGATTCTTGGTCCTTGGCCTTTTTCTGCATGTATGTCTCATAGAAGATTCTATTAATAAGTGAAATATTATATGTAAATATCTGTTATATATATATCATACGTGAATATATACAGAATAAATAAAAAGAGAATTGATTGGCATCTAATTTGTTTCCACTTGTTTGCTATAAAGGAAAATGTTGCTATGAAAATAGTAGTGCTCATGGGCCTTTCCTTTGTTTCTTTGACTACTTGGAATGTATATCTAGTGTTCCCATTCTCTCAAACCTCCTCTTCCCTATCTGTTTTTAATAAATCATTACATTATCTTCAAGTCTAGGCAAACCCAGATGATTTGCCCACATTCACTAATTTTAGGCTCAGACATTTTGCAAATCCTTGCTCAATATTTGAATGTACACTTGTTTGGTCTCCTTTTGTAGTGATTAAGGGGCCAATTTGATGAGTATTTCTAGGGCAGATGCTGTATTCTTCTTCACTTCTCTTTTAGAGGCTCTTTGGGTGGCATCATATCAAAGGCAGAAAAAAACGAACTCTTTTGGGCAGCTACATTTTACATAGGCAGCTACATGGGTGTGGGGTGATAGAGAAGAGACTCCTGGGTCTAGCAGGAATAAATCAGGAAGACCATAAGCTCTCTAGTTACTAGGGTGCACTGTGTACTTGTTGGTTGTATGTGCCTGCTGTTCTGTACCTCTTCATACAGAGGTTTCAAGACGCAATGGAAAGAAGGTGGTTTGAAACCAGAGTATTTGGGTCTGAATCCAGTTCCCATCGGTGCCCACCTGAGGGACCTTGCAAGTTATTCTTAAAGTCTCATTTTCCTCAACTTTCAAATGAGAAGATTGGAGTACCTGACCTGATATGATCGATTTATTGCTCTCAACTTTTGATCTTTGGGCATGATCACATTTCTGAGAAATGTTTTCCAGGGTATCATGAGACACATGTTCACAACATGTTAGCAGCATCACCGGCGTCTCTCAGGACTAAGCCTGGAGCCTGATGCTTTACAGGATGCTCAGAAGTAATTGTGCTCTACAACAGGACTTCTTGAACTTTTTTCACTTGTGATGCCTTTAGTTCTTCTTAATCTGTACCCTACCTTTGACCCTGACTTTCACTCCATATGAGGTCATGACCCACAGTAAGAAGTCTAGAAGAGCACCTGTGCTCTAAGTATTTTGATATTTCCCTACACCTTAAGGGAAGGTAATATGTTAACTTTGCCTTTGGAGACAACTTAGTTGTAGTGTATAAAGAGCCAGCCTCAAAGCTTGGAAGATCTAAGTTCAAGTCTTGTCTCTGCCATACCCTGGTTTTGGGACCGGGGGCAAAGGACTTAACTTCTCAGTACTGAAAGCAATTCTCTAAGACACAGTTTTTCCATCCCATCCATCTGCTTCTTCCAAATAATGAAAAAATAAAGAAACCTAAAACTCTTGCTATAAATAGATGCAATAAAGTAAAACAACTCTCTACATTGGTCATGAAAAAATGTCTCCTCTTGTACCTTCAGTCCTTACCTCCAACAAGAGCTGGGCAGAATGCCCCAGCATTGCTTCTCTGGAAACATGAGTGGTCATTATGATGATCAGAGTTCCTTTTGGGGGGAATTTTAAATTTAATTTATTTTTAATATTTTAAAAAAATTTGAATTGCTAATTCTTTCCCCTCTACAACCCCTCCTCCACCCACTGAGAAGTCAAACAGTTATATGTGTGATGTCATTCAAAACATATTTCCACATTAGCCATGCTGGGAGAAAAATGAACAGAAAACCAAGATGAAGAAAGTGACAAGATTATGCTTCAATCTGCACTTCTCCAGGTCATTTGACAGATGAGCAACTAAGGCAAACAGTGTTTGTGACTTGTCCAGGGTCAAATAGCTACTAAATGTCTGAGGTCAGATTGAAATCATGAAGAGGAGTCTTCTTGACTTCAGACCCAACTTCGATCCACTGCACCAATGAGCTGCCCTGCAGTTGTGTGATACAAGATGTCAAAGGTACACTCAGGTAATACCACAACTGCCTACTCTTCATTCTGAAACAGGCTCCTTTCCTTATTAATTCTCCCCTACCTGGTTTAATAGCAACCTAATGGGTGTGCTCAAAAACTAAAGAAACTAAACTCAAAACTAAAACTAAACTCAAAACCCAAGAAAACTCCCTCCAATTGGCTCAGTACCTACTCTGGAATAAGACTGGCACTGTGGACTAGATTCCCTTTTCTCAAACAACAAACGTGATACAATTAGATACTTCACTGCCAGTGCCTAAGTAATATATTAACAGTATCAAGAAAAAAGTAAAGAGAATAAATAATTAAACAAAATGCAGAATGTTGCAATTTAAGCAGCAGTCAGAGTCACCTCTGGGCTCTGCAAAACCAAGGGAGAAAGGAGCTGTTAGGTGGACTTGCTCTCCCTGTTGCTCCCTTCTGCTTCTGCCTGTCTCACTACAATCCACCCCTCTGTCACACAGTTGTCTTCTCTCTTCTTTATCTGCTTCTATCTTGCCTCTCCCCTTCATTGTGTGGTGCCCTAAAGTTTGGGAGTAAGCCCCTTCCTCAAGGCCACTGAAACTCCTAAACGAACTGAGTTCCCCTCTGATTGTCTGTCTGTTAGCAACTGAGTTCTCCTCAAATTGCAGGTCAGAAGACTGGTTCTCCTCAGACGGTCAGTGACCTTTCTCTATGATCCTATTAAATATCAAGTATCAATATCTAAACTCTCTGATCTCAAAATTGAGGCAGCACTTATAGGGAAATAAGATTCCCCATAAGCTCCTATCTAATTAACTAAGATCGTTTAAAATTCTCTCCTTAAACCAGAAGAGCTGGGAGCCAAGATGGCGGCTGGAAAGTAGGGACCTGTATAAGCTCTCCCCCAAATCCCTCCAAACACCTGTAAAAATGGCTCTGAACAAATTCAAGAGCCGCAGAACCCACAAAATAAGAGAGGAAAACAGGTCTCCTGCCCAGGGAAGTCCGGATGGTTGCCCGGAAGGGGTCTATCATATGGTGCTGAGAGTGGAGGGCAGCCCAGTGAGGAACCACCAGGACAGACCAGACCTGGAATCAGCCAACTGGAACAGGCCTTGGGGGCATGAAACATTGAGCTGTGGCAGTTGTCAGACTTCTCAACCCACAAACGCCAAAAAAGCACATTAAGGGGAAACTGTGGGATCAGTGCAGTGGTGGTGTAGCAGCAGCAGGAAGCTCCTGAGGCTGCTGCCAGAACTCCAGTGTCAGCCACTTCCCAAATCCCTGGCTCACACCATGGAAGGAATGCAGCAGTCGATCAGAGTGGGAGTGCAAGGAGTGCTTTGTGGGCACAAAGGCAGATTCTCTTGCTGTGCCCTGCGTGCATCTGTATTGCAGTCCTGGTTGGAAGTTCTTGGGGGAGGAGGAGCACTGCTGGGACAGAGCCTGGGGTGATGGTGGAGTATACGTAGCTCTGAAAACAGCAGTGCTTGGACCCTAAAGCTGGGGACAAAGTACTCTCTACTCTACAAGCAGTCATATCCTGACGAAAAGCTCAAGGGGCAAGTAGTTGGATAGGTACATGAACAGGCAAGAAAAACGAACTCAGACTCAAACTCAGACTCAAACTCAAACTCTAGATTTCTTTTTTGGTGACAAAGAAGATCAAAAACATAGAGCCAGACAAAGTCAACAAAGTCAAAGAGCATACATCAAGAGCCTCCAAGAAAAATATGAATTGGACTGAGGCTATGGAAGAGCTCAAAAAGGATTTGGAAAAGCAAGGAAGAGAAGTAGAGGAAAAATTGGAATGAGAAATGAGAGTGATGCAAGAAAACCGTGAAAAACAAGTCAATGACTTGCTAAAGGAGACCCAAAAACATACTGAAGAAAATAACAGCTTAAAGAATAGATTAACCCAAATGGCAAAAGAGCTCCAAAAAGCCAATGAGGAGAACAATGCCTTAAAATGCAGAATTAGCCAAATGGAAAAGGAGGTCCAAAAAACCACTGAAGAAAATACTACCTTAAAAATTAGATTGGCGCAAGTGGAAGCTACTGATTTTGTGAGATATCAAGATATTATAAAACAGACTGAAATGAATGAAAAAATAAAAGACAATGTGAACTATCTCACTGGAAAAACCACTGACCTGGAGAATAGATCCAGGAGAGAGAATTTAAAAATTATTGGACTACCTGAAAGCCATGACCAAAAAAAAGAGCCTAGACATCATCTTTCAAGAAATTATCAAGGAAAACTGCCCTGATATTCTAGAACCAGAGGGTAAAATAGAAATTGAAAGAATCCACCAATCACCTCTTGAAAAAGATCCCAAAAAGAAAACT
The DNA here is from genome assembly GCF_011100635.1 of Trichosurus vulpecula. NCBI lineage: Eukaryota > Metazoa > Chordata > Mammalia > Diprotodontia > Phalangeridae > Trichosurus > Trichosurus vulpecula. The sequence goes on along the minus strand of NC_050578.1, from coordinate 132,018,695 downwards.
CCTAAGAATATTGTCACCAAATTCCAGAGTTTCCAGGGCAAGGGGGAAATACTGCAAACAGCCAGAAAGAAACAATTTGAATATTGTACAAACAGGATAACACAAGATCTAGCAGCTTCTACATTAAGGGATCGAAGGGCTTGGAATATGATATTCCAGAGGTCAAAGGAGCTAGGATTAAAACCAAGAATCACCTACCCAGCAAAACTGAGTATCATGCTCCAAGGCAAAATATGGATTTTCAATAAAATAGAAGACTTTCAAGCTTTCTCAATGAAAAGACCAGAGCTGAATAGAAAATCTGACTTTCAAATACAATAATCAAGAGAAGCATGAAAAGGTAAACAAGAAAGAGAATTCATAAGGGACTTACTAAAGTTGAAGTGTTTTGTTTACATTCCTACATGGAAAGATGATGTGTGTAATTCATGAGAACTTTCTTAGTATTAGGGGAGTTGAAAGGAATATAGACAGAAGGCACAGGATGAGTTCAGTATGAAGGGATGATATCTAAAAAATGAAATAAATTTAAGGGGTGAGAGTGGAATATATTGAGAGAGTGAGAAAGGAAAGGATAGAAGGGGGCACATTATCTCACATAAAAGTGGCAAGAAAAAGCAGTTCTGTAGGAAGGGAAGAGGGGGCAGGTGAGGGGGTATGAGTGAATCATACTCTCATCAGATCCAACCTGAGGAGGGAATAACATACACACTCAATTGGATATCTTACTCCACAGGGAAGTAAGGGGAAGGTGATAAAAAGGGGGATGGATAGAAGGGAGGGCAGACAGGGGGAGGAGGTAATCAAAAGCATACACCTTTGAAAAGGGACAGGGTCAAGGGAGAAAATTGAATAAAGGAGGACAGGGAAGGATGGAAGGAAATATAGTTAGTCTTTCACAACATGAGCATTGCATTGTGGAATTGTTTTACATAATGATACATGTGTGATCTATGTTGAATTGCTGGCCTTCCTAGGGAGCATGGGTGGGAAGGGAAGAGGGGAGAGAATTTGGAACTCAAAGTTTTAAAAGCAGACCCTTAAAACATTAAAAAAAGTTGTTTTTCATGCAGTGGGGAAACAAGATATATAGGGAACGGGGCATAAAAATCTATCCTGCCCTACAGGAAAGTAAGGGGAAAGGAGATGGGGGGGAGTGGGGTGAAAGAGGGGAGGGCTGACTGCAGAACGAGGCAATTAGAATATATGCCATTTTGGAATGGGGAAGAGAGTAGAAATGCGGAGAATATTTGTAACTCAAAATCTTGTGGAAATCAATGTTGAAAACTAAAATATTAAATATATTTCAATAAAAAAAACAGAAAAAAAGAATTCTCTCTTTCTGGAATCAATCACTTCTCATAGGTATAGATTATCAATAAAAGATTACTAACAGAAAAAAATTATCTTGATCTTCACTGTGGGTGAAAACCAACAGGATAAAGAATTGATAGTAATCCAGATTCTAGTCAGTTCCTCAGGACACCAATGGGTTGCCTACTGGGAACTGACCATCCTTTATGGAGTTTTTCATCAGCAAATGAAAGGACATCCTTAAGATAGCACAGGGTTGGCATTTTGAAAGAAGATGCCATTTCCACAAAGGAAAAGAGGCCTCCTTTTAATGCATTTTAAATATTATGGCATTTTGAGGTCCACCAGTTTTTCTAATCACCTCCTATTCATATAGTGTTTGGTGAGAGATCAAAAGATATCATTGACAATATTCTTTTTGTTTCTAATATTTGTTATTCTTGGTTCCTATAGTCACACATTTTCCACTTCCTATTTTGGTGAACTAAAGTCTGACTACAGAATAAGACAAACATTCTGATGAAATATAATAATTGAATATATAATAATTGAATATAATAATATAATGAATATAATAATTGTCATGTTGAATGACTGAATAAAAGTCTACATATAGTTTCTTATTGACCTGAGGTTTTTCCTAACCAAGTATGTCTCAATGCAGCTTTCAGCTTTATAATTTAGTAGTCTTTAGTACATGGCATTTGTAATACATGATAAAATCTTTTTGAGATTTTTACTGAAAAGTGGCATCCTAGTGAACTTCACAAGGAAAATACTTTGTATTCCTTTTTTCAGTGATTATTGATTTTTAGTTGACTCCTCATGTGAATTCTAATTTCTTCCAATAGGACTCTCTAACTCAGCATTGAAGAACAGATTTATCCAGATAATCACCCAAGACACCATTTCATTTATATTGTTTTGGGGAAAACATCACCAAAATGAAGTTTGAAAAGGTTGATTTGTCTCTAGCCAGGATATGAAATTGTAAATATATGAAAAATTCTTTAAAAATTGCTTTTATTTCGATTACTTGAGAATTTTATTTGAAATTACTTCTTTCACAAATTGGGTGATTATATATTGAAGATTACATGTGTGGAGGTGACTATAATTATGTTCCTCAATTGGCTTCATTTCCCAGGTTTTTTTAATACCCACCTGATTGGAGGGATCAGAAAAAGATTTTTCAGCAATTTTATGTCTAAGAAAGTTAAAGATCCTTTGAAATGGAGGGAAATGGGGATCTATCTATCGTTGCATTAAAGGCAAACAGGACAGGGTGTGCAAATGTATGGAAGTGGGAGATGAAATGTTGAATTTGGGAAATTCTATTAAGTCCAATTTGGTTGCAACATGGTGTGTTTAAAAGGGAGTAATGCAAGGGGGTAAGACAGGAAAAATTACACTTGAGTAAGATTGTGAAAGACAATGGAATTTGTATTTTAGCCTAGGAACAAGAAGGAGTGAGTGAATTCTTTTGCAGCAGGAGGTGACATTATTGGTTTCATAAAAAAAGTTACAAAGGTCTTTAGTTATATAACAAAGTTAAGCAGAGGACTGACTGGAGGAAAGAGAAATGAAAATAAAGTTAGAGCTTAGGAAGCTCCTGCAATCATTTCAGTGAAGGTGATGCAAGGCTGTGTGACGGCTACATGAATGGAAAGAGAGGTGGATACCAGAGATGCTGTGAAACTTGAGACAACGAGATTTCATAATTGGTTAGATATGGGGACAAGGGAAAGGGCAGAGGAAAGTATTACTCAGAGGGTATCATGCAGTTGACTGGGAGAATGGTGGTACCAACAGCTAAAATAAGTATGTTTGGACAAGGGACAAGCTTAAAGTAGAAAATGATGAGTACAGTTTTGGACACTTTGAATTCTATCTGCCTATAGCACATCCACTGAGGATGCCTAAAAGGCATATGGTTACATACAGCTAGACTTTTGGAGAAAGATGAAGATTGGGTGTAGAGATCTGAAAGTAACCTGCAAAGAGGTGATCATTGAAACTGTGGGAGTTGAAGAGGGGCCTAATTGAGGAAACATGTAGAGAGAAGAGAAAGGGTTGCACTACTCAGACTTGGGGGATCATATGTGAAGATAATGATACGGCAAAAGAGTCAGCTTAAAATACAAATTTCATTGTCTTTCACAATCTTCCTCCTGGTAATTTTTCCTGCCTTTTCTTCTCTCACATTGCTTCTTTCAAGCACACCATGTTCCAACTAAGCTGAGCTTGGCAGCATTTCCCAAACTCAACATTCCATCTCCCACCTCCAGGTGTGTGCACATTCTGTCCTGCTTGCCTTTCATTCCATGATAGACAGATCTCAGTTTGCCCCCACCTCAAGGGATCTTTACCTTTCTTGAAGGCTCAGCTCTGTCATTATATTGCTGATGAATCTTTTCTTCTGACCCCTCCAGTCATTAGTATTCTCTCCCTCTTCAGATTTCCTTGCATTTATCTACCTGTGTGTATTGTACACACCTCCCTCTCCTGACTGGTGACTGTAAGGTAATTGAGAGCAGAGATGGTTTTGGTTTTATATTGTGGTCTATAGCATAGTCATTTGCACTTGTAACTTTTTTCTTACTTTCTAGTGCACTGTGGACATTAGGCACTCTTCTAGGGAAATTCCCCACACTGATATGGATCCTTGAGTGAATGGTATAATAATTGAGAGTTTTCTAGCGTGTTAAGAGGATGAATTACTTTCTCACTCCCCACCAGTGACCAAGGCAGGATGGGTTCTAAGCAGACTGAGAACCCCAATCTTAGGTTCTACTTCCTTTCATCTTTGTACATTGCCTGATTGTTGTTGTTGTTGGTGGTGGTGGTAGTAATGGTGGTGGTCCTTCATTCTTGAAGAGGGCCAATGACATTATGAGGGTAAGGTCTTGACTTGTGGTGAATTGGATTTAAGTGCAGCAGAGCTGCCCAAAGTTGTCAGCCTCACTCTTGCAAGGACACTGCAGATACTTAATAAGTCCTTTGATCACTGAATCACAGAATCTATCACTGAAAGAAATGTAAGGGGTCACCTAGACTAAACTAAACCTGAAGAATACCTTCAAGAATATATCTATAATATTCCACAGTAGACAGAATTGTCCAATTGGAGTTAGCAAAATCTGTGTCCAAATCTAGCCTCAGACACTTCAAAACTGTCTTATTTAAAGAACTTCTATCTCAATTAGCAGTAATCACATCCTCTACATCTCGATCTGCCCAGACTGACACAAGGATTAAGCATTTGATATTTTCCTTTTTAGCTTGGAGGCTTCAACTCTACAGTGTGTTGTCAAACTTGCCTTGTTAAGTGACTTCTTGGCATAGGTGGGTACTGAAAATGGGCACAAAATCAATATTCGTTCTCTCTCAGTGATGACAATTCAAGGTCACTATTAACATTATTTACAACCACCAAATTAGCATATCAAAAATGGCAGAGTTTAAATAGCTCTGGGACACCCTGAAACCCATCCTCTCTCTTGGAAGAAGATCTCTTCTTCTAGTCATCTGCTTAGGTAACATTTTCTATCTATCAAGTAGTTTTTGTTCTAACCTATCATAGCACGAGTATCTTATCTATGAAAAATGTACATGAGGAGTAAAGCAAAATACGTAGTATAATAATCAGATAATAATTCTTGATAGAGAAATACTTATTTTTATACTATTATTTTATTTATTTTATACTATTTTAATATTGAATGTATGAGTATTGAGTATAATAAGATGTGTGATAGAATTATAGTTTTAGAATTGGCAGAAAACCTCAGAAACTATCAACTCTAACCTAATCATTGTACGGAGGAGGAAACTGAGGCTCAGGCAGGTTAAGTAACTTGCCTGAAACCTCATAATTGGTGAGATATTGCAGAACTGGACATGGCCCATTTTTCACAGAGGGAAACATGGATTCTATAAATTTTAGCATACTAAAGGTACTGTTAAGGTCGTGAAAATAACAGTACAAATCCCTGGAAAATAGAAATAGTAAAAAAAATTGGAGAAACTGGACGATCTGGCATACTGTTCTCCACTTAAGTCTTTGCTAGTCTCCTTATTCTGAAAATAAGCTCAGATATTGGCAGTCTCTTTTAATGTCACCACCCTCCTTTATGGTCCTCTCTCTTCTTTCCTATGCAGGAATTTAGGAAGTCTTCTCCTCAAATGACTTGTTGTCCCATTGATTGAGTGGCACCTCCTTAACTTACTCCCCTCCTCTCTTACTCCCCAGATACTCCTTTCTAGCTTTCTTTCATGTGATTTGTTCTGCCTCAGGTTTCTCCTTTGCTACTCTTCTTTTCACTACCAATGTGTTTTTGTTTTTCTCTATTTGGCCTTTTTTCCTTGACCTTCTCCTTCCACTGCCAAGGCTTCCTCTTGAGCATATTAAATATTATTAGGTTTAGCAAACAGTAAATTTACCATGTTTTCTAAGTTGTAGGGTTTTACTATCCCCAACTTATATTTTTTCTAAATTCAGTTAACTCAAGGTTTTTTCAATCTGGTTTTTGAGAAAAGCTATGTGTTTGTTAGGAGTAAGTAACTACAAAGATTAAGAGACAATATGACATAATGGAAAGAAATCAACCCTAACATTATCCTAGTTGGTGGCGCACTGGACATGGAATTAGAAAGACTCATGTACATGAATTTAAATTAGGCCTGAGACACTTTCTAGCTGTGTGACTCTGGGCAAGTTATTTAACCATGTTTGCTTCAGCTTCTCATCTGTAAAATGAGCTGGAGAGGGAAATGGTGCTAACTCCTCCAGTATCTGCCACAAAGCCCTCAAATGGCGTCATGAAAAGTCAGACATGATTGAAACAAATCAACTGCAGAGTAGGAAGGGAACTCTTCGGCATATCTAGTCTGATTAACACTGGGACAGAATATTCTCAGTAAAATACTCCACAAATGGTCATCTAGACTTTGTAAGATATCTGGTGGTGATGGTGACAAAGAGGAATGGGGGCTCACTACCCATCATGGCAGACCATTCTTCTTTTTGGATAGCTCTAATTGTTAGGATATTTTTCTTTTCATGAAACTTACAGCTTCCTCTTTGCAATTTCTACCAATTAGGTCATGTTTTCTCTCCTGAGCTGCAACTCCACAACACCATCTAGTGAGCTATTGGACATATGGAAGTGGCTGGTCCATAGTCATATCAAACTTTCCATGACCAAAATAGAAGTCATTATCTTTCCTCTTCAAGCTCACACCTATTTTGAACTTATCTATTTTTATCAGAGTTGGGGAGAGGGGCAGGGAGAAGGAAAGAAATGAGAATTTATTAACTACATGCTTGAGTCAGTTGCTGTGCTATGTACTTTATAAATATTATCCCAATTGAGCCACATCCTCCCAGTTACCCAGATGTACAAATTCATCCACCGCTATAACTACTCCTTCTCCCCAAATGTCCAATCACTTACCATATTTGGATGGTTCTGGGTCTGCCACATCTCTCACATCTGTCCCCTTCTGGAGTAGGTCAGGCCCTACTCACCTCTCACTTAAATGATGACAATTAAGGCTTCCTTACTGGTCTCACTGCCCCTGTCTCTCCCTTCTCTTGTCCATCCTCCCTACATCTGACAATAGGATATTCCCCACCCACAGCTCTGACCAGGTCACTCTTCTGGTCCTTAAGTTCTAGGGGCTCTAGGATAAGATCTGATTCCTCTATTTCACAACTAGCTCAGACCTTCATTTCAAGTCTTTTTATACACGGCTCACTTTCATGTAGAAATACAGTCCAGCCACACTGACCTTCTTCTTGCTGTGCTTTACACATCATCCTCCATCCATCTCTCTTCTCCATGGCTTTGCACAGGCTGTCCCCCAAGACTGGAATGTATTTCCTCCTCATCTCCTCTCCTTAGAATCTCTCACTTTTCCCCTCCAAAGGTCATCATCAGTCACATCTCCCACCTGGAGCTTTTCCTAATCCACCAAGTCCTAGTGCCTTACCCACAAAGACAATGCATCTTATTTCTTTTTTTATATAGTTTTTATATAGTGTCTATAATTTGTAGTTTGAATGCAGCTTTTATGTCATCTAGAACATTATATTTGTCATGGCCTTTGTTTTCTTTCCATCTGCATGAGTGAGTAGAGGAGTGGTAAAGAGAGTATTCCAAACTGAAAATAAAATGAAATTGAATTTATAAAAGTGTTGTTTCACAAACCTCATGAAACATATATGTATATGTGTGTGCATATATGTTTGTATGAATGATGTATTGATGAAATATAATCTCCTTGAGGAAAAAGTCCATAGCGTTCATGTCTTTATCACACTTAGCACTAGCAATATGCCTTGCCCAAAGTGAGTTCTTGAGAAATACTTGTTGATTGGTTGATTGACAGGGTCAGTAAACCCCTGTTTGAGTCTAAACTCAGTCATTAACTATGAGGTGTGTTCTGTATATTGCAATTCCCTTACTCCTAAATCTTGGGTAATAATATGTGTCCTTATTCCCTTTTGTGAATATCAAATAAGACAGTATATGATAACCAGTTACTATATGGCAGTTTAAAGTTTGCAAAGTTCTTTATGAATATCTCATTTCATCCTTATGCCAGCCCTAGGAGGGAAGTGCAATTATTATCCTGATTTTCCAGATAGGAAATTGAAGGAGGTAGAGGTTAATTGACTTGCCCAGAACCATACTCCTAATGAATGTCCCAGGAACACAGATTTTCCTGACCACAGGTTCAGCTCTCTCTCCACTGTGCCACCTGGCTGTCTCAGTACATGTCAGAAGGATTTTTAAAAATGTAAGTTCCTTTGTAAATGTGAGTTGTTGCTATGATACTACAAGTCAGAATTCCTCACCTGGAGATATGAGGAATTTGTTTCTCTGGGACTCAGTTCCCTCATTACATTGCAGGATTTTTCTTGAAAGGTTGAGATATAAGGATGAGAGGAGATAATTTATGTAAAAGACTTTGATAACTTCATAGTGCTAGGTACACGGGAGGCAGAGAGAGCCAAGGCAGGATGAATGAAGAGCTGGTCTCAGAGCCAGGGAGTCTGATCTCTCCTTCTCACTCATTCTGTGGCCCAGGGAAATCACTTCACCTCTCAGGGTCCCAGGTGACTTCCTAGGACTCTCAGTTGCAGAGAAGGTGCATTGGTAGAATTTCTTCCTCTGGAAGGACTTGATCTCAGGGAGACCTTGAAGTTGAGGTCCTTTTCCTTTCCTCTATAAATGTGAGCCATTATTGTTACCTAAGGCTCCGGAGCACAGAATTCACTGGAGACAGAGAAATATTCCCAAGTCTTAATGGAACAACCCAGTGAATCTGGACACTTCATTGTTTCCTGAGTTGCCCCTCCTAAATATCAGATGACTAGGGATAATTGATATGGACATGTGGACATAAAAACTGAGGGTCGTTAAACAGAAATAAAAATGCTTCTGTCTTTTCCTTCTTCTTCTTCCCTACTTCCTTGATCTCTCCCTCCCTTCGTCCTTTCCTTCCTGTCTTCCCTTCTTTGAGCTACTTCCTTCTTTCCTTTTGCCTGCCTGCCTTCCTTCCTTCCTCTCTCTCTCTCTCTCTCTCTTTCTCTCTTCCTCCCTCCCTCCTTCACTCTTGGCTATTGAGGGAATTTATTTATATTTGTCATGGCCTTTGTTTTCTTTCCCTCTGTGTGAGTGAGTAGAGGAGTGGTACAGAGAGTATTCCAAACTGAAAATAAAATGAAATTGAATTTATAAAAGTGTTGTTTCACAAACCTCATGAAACATATATGTATATGTGTGTGTGCATATATGTATGTATGAATGAATAAATGTCTGTCTGTGTCTCTGCATAATGTGTGTGTGTATGACAGAAAGAGAGAGAAAGAGAGAGAGAGAGAGAGAGAGAGAGAGAGAGAGAGAGAGAGAGAGAGAGAGATATTTCATGCTGTATGCAATAAATTAATTGATTTGGTATTCTGCATCCAAATTCTGGCTCTGACAATCACTGGCTACATACAAACAAATCACCTGAGTTTCAGAGAGTCAGTTCCATCATCTGTCAAGTGAAAACAATAATATTTGTTCATCAGTTCTTGGAATGAAAACATTTTAAAACTCAACAGAACTCCCCTCTTTGGGGGGCCCAATTCTGGACTGTAACTGCCATGTAATGCATGTGTGTTGCCAGCTTGAGAGAAATTAAAAACATTGACACTACCTATTTTCATTTGTCTTTCTCAGAACAAACTCTGAGGAAGTTGACAATACGAATGTGTGTATCTATATCTATATCTATATCTATGTATATATCACATATATAAATATATTTCTCTCTATATAGATCTACACATATGTGTGTATATACATATGTCATATCAACAAAAGCTCTTGGGAGGGTGTTCAATAACTCTTAAGAGTGAATAAGCATTGTGAAACCAAAATGTTTGAGAAACACTGACCTAGAGAACGGAGAGATTAGGTGATATGCTCTGGGTTATACAGCCAGTATGTATTAAAGCACATACTAGCTACGTACCTAGGACACCGTGTGGTGTAGTAGATAGAGTACCAGGCATGGAGTCAGGAAGACTCATCTTCATGTGTTCAAATATGTCCTTAGACACTTACTAGCTGTTATCACCCTGAGTAAGTCACTTAATCCTGTTTGCCTCAGTTTCCTCATCTGTAAAATGAGCTGGAGAAGAAAATGGCAAACCACTCTAGTATCTTTGCCAAGAAAACCCCAAATGGGGTCACAAAGAGTTGGATAGGATTAAACAATAAAAACATCAAGAACTCTTCCTTCAGGTACCTTTATTCATTGCTCTCTTTGGCTTACTGAAGCAGACCTTCTCCTCTCCGAAGTCTGCCTTTCCCGGACTATGCTCCCTTTTCTATTGCCCATCAAAACCTTTCCCTAACTAATTTCTATACTGTAAGGAATATAATAAACCAATTTGAGTCATAACATTTTTTTTTTTAAAAAAAGCTCAACAGCACCATAGAAATGGGGGTTAATTTATTTACCTAAGTTTATTCTTCATTGAAAAGACAAATATGACACAAAGCAGGGATCTCTCTCCTCTGCATTCCACAGGAGTCTAGAGAACCATGAAGCTCTTCCTTGCAGCTTTTCTTATGGGTTTTCTGGCTGTCCTGGCTGTGAGTACTTGGGGAAATGGAGAAGGGGCTGGTGTTGGGAGTGACTGATCCCTCTTTCCAACAATGGTCCTTTAGCTTCTGTAGACTTGTCTATATTTGCATTCTCATTTCTCTGGGTTTTATTTTATTTATTTTGTTGTACTATTATTTCAACAATTTGGCTAGCAGCTGCTGTGGGGGTGTAAAACCAACATAAGCCCAACAACAAGAATGCTGCAAGCCCAAGTTCTTTTGATCTGCTTCACTAAGGAAAGCAACTTTAAGGGGTTAACAATCTTACTTTAATCCAGCATACAAATATCATTCACTTAGCTCAGGGGAAAAACCCAGCACCCTGAACTTCAGAGCAAATACAAACAAATTACAAACATCAACAGACAGACCTTGTCTGATTCAAATCTCAATTCACAGTTACTAGAGAATAACAAAGTCTGAACATCCGAGTTTACAAGCTGGAGGGCTCTTAACTACATCTGCTCAGAGTCTCCACATCAGCACACTGCCAATAGTGAGAGCCCTAAGCAAATAGCTCTGTTCTCTCTTTTTATGCACACTTTAGCCATAATCAAACATCATCTGAGTGACCAGAACTTAAGCTCTTACTATTGGCTCTGGTCTTAGCTACCCCCCTTAGGACCCTGAGGGCTTTACACCCACATAGTCTTAGCACCTAATAGATAGGGGTTAGGGCCTGGCTTAGCACCTAATGAGATTCAATCAAAGACATCCAATTTAATTGGTATTACAACTATCTGTATTAATCTCTGAAAAATCTAGAAAAACTCCTTGTTGGCTGTAGTGTTAGCTAAGTAACTCTTCATTTTATACTCACAGCCTTTTCCTTAAAAGATGTGTATTTCTCAAAACAAAATGAAGATACTAAATGTTTATCAAACTATTTGGGTCCAACTCCAGCTTTTACGTCAGTGTAGGGGTAACTCATTCTAGAACCCAGAGAGTTAAGTCAATTCACTGCTTGGGTTTGGGGTGTTTCCCCTATAAACACATGTCATATAACTGAATCTATTCATGTTTTTCTTTTCCAAAGAGAGCTGACCGTTCATCTGAAGCGGTAAGACTTTTTCAAATAAATGCAAAGTAGGTTAATACTCATTAACAAAGATCCTTAAAAATGTTTGTTCTTTCTTTGCACAGAGATATAGATACGGGTTTCCTTACTATCAGGTAAAATTGTAATTTCCTATGTTTAACATGTAATTTATTAGATTTTGCATATGGCAATTTAATAGTATATTTCTTTGTCTTTAACCTTCCCCCACCGAAATATCTCATAACTCATTATTCTTGAGCAAATAATGATTTAAATAAAACAGAAACAGATATTGGTTCCATTCATTAAGCTGGTAGGGGTTTACAAGCACCGAGTAGACAATCTCTGTTTATTTATTTTCTGGATTCATTGATTGCAACAGATTTGCTACATTGCAATAACCACATTAAATCAGGTGAAATGTTTACTGCAAGAAATGAGGTCCATATTCAGTCTCTCCTCCCTGCTTCCCTCAATTGTACATCACTTTCAAATGATTCTATAGGATTTTGATATCTCATTTGAAGCTTAAGAGATGTTGGATTTATTCTCTGGATTTATGAATGTTTTAGGGATTTTTGCTCATGCATGGAGTCCTCAGTGACTCACATTTATATGGCCAGGACCTTGCGCAAATGAAAATCTTAACAAATATTGGCTCACTTGACTTGACATTTCGTTTGGTTTGCATTTCAAAAGGGAGGAATTGGCTTGTCTCCTCAAATTCCAATAACCTGACCTAGTAACTCTGGCATCTTCTACCTTCTGGCCCCTAAACTCATTTCTGGCCACATTTTTGTGATTAAAAAGAATTGTGCTCATACATGGGCTTGATGATGCCCAGGTCACTAACCAAGACAGGATTTTTGCCATGTCTTCTAAAGAATGAACATGTTGTCCCTTTCATTGACTCCTGAATATATCTGAGGAATTTGAGTTAAATATATTTTCTCAAAGCACTCATAGCTATTGGATTCTACCAAATACCAGGGATAACTCAATGGAGCATGAAGTGTTCTGTCCATAAAATAAGATGATTTTATCCAAAAAATAAGTCTTTCATTAATTCTTCCTATCACTTAGATGGGTTTTTGTGTCAATGTCCTTCAATTGAGAATACATTTACTAGAAGTTTCCAAACTGATCTTAAAGAAGGCTTTTCATTTACATCAGTGAGCGTTTCTCTCCCCAATCATGGTCATCATCATTCTATCCCAGTCATTCAGGCTTCCATCTGCTGCTTATTACCTCTGTGACACTGAACAGGTCACTTCACTATCCCTGTTCTAATTTTCAGTGACATTGGACTAGATTTATAAGGTCCCATCTCACTCGGTCTAGGAATCTCTTGCTGTAGATTCATCTATAAACTTTGTTTCTAAACTCTGTCCTTCAGAGGCCACAGTGTGTCTTTCACAGGATCAGAGATCCTGAGGTGGAAGGACCCTTACAGGCCATCTCATCTAACTCCTTCATTTTAGATCTGAGGAAACTGAGGCCCATCGAGACTAAATGACTCACCCAAGGTCACACAGGCAGTGGATATTAGAGGCAGGATTTGAAGCCAGGTTCTTTAATCCTAGAGGTATTTAATTCTTTCCACTCTGTCATGCATGAGAACAGAGAAACCAGTAGTTATGGTAGTGACCAACATGTTTGATTATGTTTTCCCTGTGGAATCAGGGAAAGTCTGTGCTTTTTCTTTTTCATCTTTCTCCCAATGGGGTCAAGGAAAATATATGGTTTGCTGTTTCTTTTTTCAACTGTGAGAAAATATGGAGAAGAGAACTAAGCTTTTTTTAAAAAAAATTATGAACTTTGAAAAGAATAACTAGTATTTGGGAATGAGGCTTTGCCAGCTTATCAAATGAATCATATTTGATGAATTAGTGAGTGCTCTTGGTTTAGTTGATTGATTTTCTGGAAGTGTATTAATGAGTACAAATAGATACGGAAGTCAGTTCTACTCTAGAACTCAGGTGAGCCAGGTGATCCAAATAAACCTTGTCATGGGTGACAGTTGTAGTAATCCTGTCACATCTGAATTATATCTATTTTTCAGTGTTATCAAGGATACTGAGAAATTAACAATGTTACGAATGAACCAGAATGTCTCAACCTTATGTTGGCTATTCTCTCTTTCTTTCTGAAGGGATTTTACAGATTTCCTCCAAGGGCTCCATATCCTATAAATCCATATCCTGGCTATGCTCCATATGCTGGCAATTTTCCATATCCTCAAAATCCTGAATATTATCCACTTCCTGTAAATGCCCAAAATGCACCAGAAGTACCACCTCAATAAATACAGGTAAAGAGAAGTTGTGCTTACTGAAATCATGGTGGATGGTATGGTGGAAAAATTTTGCCATCTAAACTTCTGTTTGAACTTCAAATGTACTCCTTCATAGCTGAATGATCTGGACCAACCAGAATCAGAATGTGTCTTTTCCTGCAGAATATTTTGCTGAGTCCATTCTCCATTGAGTTACCAAAGGGAGATTCCTAAAGCTTAGCTTTGACCATGGAGTTTATTCAATTCCCTGCCCCCTCTCTATAAATTCTAGAGGTTCTCTATTATGTCCAGAATCAAGTGTAAAATCCAAGACATAAAATCAAATATAAAAACCTGCATGGATGTTGCTCTTGAATAGCTTTAACTACTCACAGCAATGATAACAGGAACAGATTAGCCCCAAAACAATATCATGGAATAAAACCTAACTAAGGCAGAATTTTTTTTGTTTACTAATAGGTTTGCCTGGAAGACTGACTCTATCTGTCTATGAATCTACAAATCTACAAATTTGTGAATCTCTCCATTGGACTCCTTATCAGCCTCTATTATTGAGCATTAGATAGTAGCACCAACCTTGTTAGATTAACATGAATCATTCCTCCCAAGGAATAACGCTCTCCTTTACATTGACCAGATAATAAATTCAGCTCACAGCATATTGATTTTCTGTCATCCTTACTTCCATTTTCAGTCATGTTTCATCATGTAGATTAAAATAACATAAGAAGAAGATGTGAAGCTTCTTGGTCAAAGAAGCAGAGATGGCTTTTTAGAACTGGGATATTCATTTGAAATGACATGCCATACATAGGAATTTCTATGTATTCAGATGCCTGTTTGCAACATGGCACAATGGGAAAACAGAAGTCTTGGAGTCAGGGACACCCAGGTTCCGGTTACAGCTTTGCGACCATAAGCAAGGTAGTTACCTTGTCAATACTCCAAATAACTATCCAGAATTGTCAAGTGACTGAAAATGTTCATCTCCATAGGCAGACACAGAGGTAAAATCACAGGTTTGCCAAATATAATATGTATATATTCTGATTCCACTGACAGAATGTAAAATCTTTGAAGGCAGGCACTATTTAATGTTTGTTGGTGACCTTTTGCCTTTCTTTGTACCCCCAGACATTGGCACAGTGCCTGGCACATAGTATGCTTAATAAATAGATGCTTAATAAATGCTAGCTCACTTACTGTCTGACCCCATTCTTAGACCCTAGGAAGCCTGTCTCATTGTAGTTTGCTTAATAAATTAAGATTGGTTGATTGAATTGAAACTTTATTATACTGGCACACTATCCATTCAATATGCACTTTGGGGAAAATAAGAACACATTCCACTTTTTTATGGAGTTACATTATAAGAAATCTGTTTGTTATTTTTAGTGGTAGCAATTTGAATCAACAATTCTTTCCTGGAATTTATGGAAGAACACCAACTTTATGATGACAAAAATTGATCTGAATTATAAATTTGAAAAACATGTAATGAATGACAAAATTTAGCATGGTCTCAAGGATCATCTCCGGGAAGCCAGAAGGCCTCTCTGTCAAGCATTTCCCTGGGCAGATAAACCATTGTGGCCAAGGAGTGAGTTGTCATTTTCACACAACGGGGGATTTTTCCAGGGAGCAAAAGGCCTCAATGTCACCTCTTTACAAAATGCCTTGAACGTTTTATATCAACCAGCTTCTTCAAATCATCTACCTACTACTCATGGTATAGGCCTAGGGTATGAGATAATAAGAAAAATGGAAGAAAAAATTTCTTAGGGCAATACTGGTAATTCTTGATGCTTACATTAATCCCCAAATCACCCAACCACAAAGTTGTTGCAGAAAACCCAAGGAATAACAAATGGTAATGGAAGCAGATCATAAATGGCTACCACAAAAGAGCGGCTATAAATATTCTTGTGTCTATGAGTTGTTTTCCCTTTTCTTTGAACTCTTTTGCATATAGACATAGTAGTGGGTGAAAGGGAATGAACATTTTTTTAGTAAGTCCTTTGGGCAGAGTTCTAAATAGTTCTCCAGAATGGTTGGACCAGTTCACAACTCCACTGACAGTGCATTAATATACCTACTTTTTTATACCCCCTCCAGTATTTGTCATTTTTCTTTATTCTTGGGTTAGCTAGTCTGATAGGTATGATGTGGTACATCAGATTTGTTTTACTTTACTTTCCCAATCAACACTGATTTAGAGCATTTTTAATGTAACTATTGATAGCTTTAATTTTTTTCTTCTGAAAACTGCCTGTCCCTATCCTTTGACCATTTATGAGTTGGGGGATGGCTCTTAGTCTCATAAATTTGTCTCAGTTTCCTACATATTTGAGAAATGAAGCCTTTACCAGTGAAAATTAGTGTAAAAATTTTCCCTCAATTTCTTAAAGCTACAGATACTCTACCAGTTGTGGAGGCATAATTTAAAAATCATTGTACTCTTTGCAATTCATGACTGTCAAAAGTATGAACATTATATTTAAAGAAATCATAGGGGAAAATTGCTTAGATCTATTAGAACCAGAGAGCAAAGTCATAATGAATCCATTGATCATCTCCTGAAAGAAACCCCAAAAGGAAAAATATCAGCTTCTATATCTAAGAAAAAAAGTCCAATCATCCAAAAAGGAGTTCCAGTACTAAAGATCTATAGTCAGGATCACACAAAACCTGGGGGCATCTTCTACAAATGAGAAATCTTGGAATGCAATATTCCAAACAAAGAATATGTATGTTTATAGTCACGAATTACTTGCCCTGCACAATTGAGTACAATGCTATAGTGGAAAAGTAGATCTTTAGTGGAAAAAAGGACCATCAAGAATTTCTCACAAAATTACCAGTTGTCTTGGAACTTTGAAGTATAAAGACAAAGAGCCAGAGAAATTTTGAAAGGGAAAGGTATTTGAACAAGTGGAATGAACTGCATGATGATATAGTGCTAACATCCTAGTAGGAAGAGAATGAACCTTCCTTCAGAACCTTAATATTTTCCAAGTATCTGCATAGAATTACATGAGGAAAAAACAGAAGACCTAGGGGTGGGATGGTTCTGTTCTGTAGTTTTTAAGTCCAGAAAGAAAATGGAGGAAAAACCCATACACTATAGTAGAAATAAGGAAGAAAGGAATGGAACTCGCTATTTCCAATAATTAGGGTGTGTAAGAAGAGTGTACAAATTTTGAGAAATTGGTGGGGAGGCCTGCATCACAGGAAGCTCACTTTTATCCAAAACTGGTAAAGTTTGAACACACACAAATAGTTTGGCAGAAATATACATCAAACTCATCAGGGAGGGAAAGGGAAGATTTAAGGATTTCAATCATGTTCAACTCTTTGTGATGCCATGTAGAGTGTTCTTGGCAAAGATACTGGAGTAGGTGAATGGTCACATGCCCCAAAAGAATTCATACAAGAAGATTATTATTAGTAGTTGGGTAGTTCAAAAGAAAGATTGGAGTAGACCTGAGTATGATATGATTCTAAAAATCAAAATATCTGAGAAAATGTATGAAGAGTAATTATCCTATATAAATGAGGTGTGAGAAGAACTGACATTACATGAAATTACATGGGGGAGAGGGGCTGGTAGTTCTGGAACCCTACTTTCATTGGGAATGGGTTTAAGAGGGAATCATGCATACATACATACGTATATACATACAAGCATTCTAAATTCAGAAAGAAATTAAAGGCTAAGGGGATTGGAAGGGAGGAGAGGATAAGGGATAGTTTTTTTGAGGGGAGGATGATGAATAGGATAAGTGAGGTATAAGAGGGTGTTTAGATTAACAGAAATGGGAAGATAAGAGAGGGATCCTTGGAGGGGGGCTAGGTTAAGTAACATGAGGGTAAGGTAGTGGGTAGAAGTAAAATTGAGGAGTCAGAGGGATGAGAAATAAGAGACACCCACAAACACAAAACAAAGATGAGGAGTAGAATTTATTAGGGAAAAAAGCAGGGGTCATTATCATGATCTCAGGAAAAGTTAAAGCTAAAATGGATTTAATCAAAAGAGAAAAATAATGAAACTATACTCTATGTCAGCCATCTTTATCAATATTGTTTTAGACTATTTAAAATAACTAGACAGTATAAGGTTGGAGTATTGCTGTGGTGTAGGAAATTACAAATTGGGAGACCTGGAAAAACATGGAAAGACTCAGACTTATGAAGGAAGAAGTTATCCACCCTTAGAGAAACAGAGGACAGAATAGGAGAGTCTTATGTAGCTGCATATGAATATATGTATACATGAATATGATTATAGATATCTAAGTATATGTGTGTTTGTATGTATATATTTTGTGTGTATATGTCCATATACATGTCTTTTTGTATATGTATGTATATATGTATACAGATGTGCATATATATACATAAATATATCTATATCCATATATAATATATATAACATATGTATTAATAATATACGTATATGCCCTTAAGTGTAGCCTTCTTGGGGGGGAAGAAGGGTGAAAAATAACAAATTAAAAGTGCACAGCACAGAAGAAAAGAAAACTTATAAGGAAGCAAAGAAATGATGAACAGCTCTGAACAAAAAGCATAGGATTTGCTGAAGAGGTTTTCTTGAAATGGAAATTTATTGTTGTATATTTTGAATCCTCTCTTATGTTCTGTGCACATGGAAATGCTTTTTTTCTTTTCTTAATTTGTATTTAAGTTTTAATACTTAAATTTATATGTTCTCTCTTTTCTTATTGTGTATTTAACATTAAAATAAATTTGGAAAAGTAATTATTTCTGGAGCATTTCCATTGTTGGCTGGAGCTCGGGCTCTTTCAGCTTTGGCGTATTCACAGCACCGGTCAAATGACACCTTGTGAAATCACTGTGGACTTATTTGGGGAACATTTGGCTGCCTGATGTTTCACTACCAGCATATCAATAATTGCTTCCATTGGATTTTCTCCTTGACAGTTAAGGTTTCAATATTTTGTCCCATTTGTGTATTTATTCATTTATGTCATTTCTTGGGCCTTTTGAACTCACCTTTAATCCTTTAAATATGACCTAGGACACATCCATTGTCCGCTTGAATGGCCTCTCTTAGTGAAGCCGAGAGTGGAGTTGGAACGCACCGTCCCTGTTGCTATGGAATCATAGGCCTAATGTTGTACCCAACTGAAATTATTGTTGGCATGAATCAGTGTTGACACAACCCATTCCAAGTGGTGTTGTTTACATTTCAAGGGCTGCCAGTATTTTTTTCCTCTCTGTATAGTGGTCTTGTACCTTGGTAACCAAGGGCTAAAAATCTCAACCTTTCAAAAATAATTCAATAATTGCCCAGATTTTCAGCCTCAAAGAAAACCTAATTCTGGGTTCTTTGTGCTATGCCCTCAAAAAGTAAGATTCAAAAACAACTAAATAAACAGATTTATTAACCACAGAAATATAACACATTTCTAGGGGGGCAGCAAGATATAACAGAGGGAGGTCAGGATTTGGAGTCAGAGGGCTTCTCTGAATCCTTGTTCCTTGCCACTTTCTTTCTGGGTGACTGTGGGAAGTCACTCTAACTTTCTGGCCTCAGTTACTTCATCTGGAAAATGGAAGGGTCAGACTCAGTAACCTGTAAGATTGCTTCCATCTCTGTCTACAATAAAGAGCAATACCCTATGATGAATTCCAGTAAATTACTGTCACCCAGAGGTCTTAAGACTCTTCCCACTAATTCAGCTTTGATTAATTTCAGGGCTCAGGCCTCAAGGGCTTCTGTGAGAGGAGCTATCTTTTTATCATCCACTTCCACCTTCTTCTGGAGCTTGTTCACTACCTTTCCAATGCTGGAGAGTTAGATGCCCAGATAAGTTCACCATCTCTATAACTCCCAGTCTATGTCTCCAATGATCTCTCAGAAGATATTCAGTTGAGCAAACCTTCTCTCACTGAACTATTCATTTGTGCTAACAATATGGACTTGGACTCTACCTTTCTCCAAGTCTCTAGACAATTGTTTCAAAGAAAAACTTCAAGGCCATGAGGTTAAAGGGCCTCTCCTAGGTCCTTAGAGCAGCAGTGAGTGTGTTGTTCCCTGCCTAGCAAGAGCTGCCTCAGGTCACTCAGAGGAAACCCAACCTGTTCTATAGTCATCTTTCTCTCACTAACTGTGGTTCTGGAAAAAGAGACGTACCCCATTCAGCATCAGAGCTCCCAATACCCACTCCATTTCATGTTCTCAGGCAAATCCCAGGTCTAGGTTTAGTTAATAATATCTGCAGACTCCCTTTTCCAGCTAATTCTCTTGATAACTGGGGAGGCTTCAGGACCTCAGGCAGGTCATCCAAGAGGCCAGCATCATTTTGTTCCTTTCTCAATGTCTTCCCCAATACTACACACTCCAGATTTCCAGCTCTTGACCTGGGCTCTGATTGGTGAGAATTTTCCATAACTAGTCTTAACCAGACCCACCATGCTGCTGCACTCTGGCCATTTCCATGCAATGTCACTGCCCAGCTACCCCATACTCTTTCCCCATTTTCACCTCTTGCTTTGGGAACAATAATCAAATCAACACCAACATTCCCAGGAAGGACATATCAATCACCTTAAAGGTGTGCTCTCTATCTCTGGGACTTCCCAGATCCCTTATTTATGTTTCTCACATTAAGAATGAAAGTTCTTTGGGGTCAATGACTGTCCTGTTTTTGTAATTGCATATATAATCTCAAAGTATCCAGCACAAAGGAAAAAATACATTTTTTTCATGCTTTTATATCCCACTCACCTCCACAAAGAATACACAGCTGTGCAAAAACCCCTTTAGATGGTGACTGTATCACAGTCCATGAAAATTAGTAAACTTTGGTGAGGACCCATAACATTGACATCTTTCAATGCTTCAATAATTGGCTGCCATAGATGCCATTCTGCCCCAACACTAAAAGCCACCTCCTATACTGGGCTATAGCCTGAAGGTGGTGCTCTGCCACCCTCTTGGTGTGTCAGCCTGTTGACTTCTAGTTTCTGGTTACATTAGAGGATCATCTCCTGGTGTGTGTGTGTGTGTGTGTGTGTGAAAAACATCACTGTTCCTCTCCCAGGTCAATAGGGCTCCACCCCTGGTTACTATCTTTGGACAAGATCTCTTCCATCTTTAGCACCCTAGGGTCTTCTTTAGGACAATCAAGGCGTCCTTGCCCCCTGACCAGGCTTTCGTACTGTTTCCTGGTCCCGCCTGTTGTGAGGCAGGAATCCTGGGGTCGCACAGTATGTAGCATCTCTGTCTACCAAGAGGCTCAATCTCAAGGAACAATGTGGAAAACTCTAATCTAATATCTCTTGTAAGTAATCTTTTCCCAACCATGGACATTTTGCCTAGACTCATTGATAATGGTTAGCACGTTTCCATTTCCTTATATGAGTCCCATTCCAGTGACTTTGAAGCTTTCTCCTTCATGTTTACACAATTCCCCCTCCTTAAGTTGCCTCTCTTTTACCCCCTTCCTCCTCAGTCCTTGCTTCCTGTTGTCATACTCAAGGACAATATCTACCTTCTTCTACTGTGCCCTTTGGAATTGCTTCTCCATAATTAAGAAATTCCTCTTATTCTAGTATTCTCAGTTCTTCCATCTTCAGGTCCTCCTTGAGACATATCTTCCTCCTCCCATCACAGCTTCCAAAGTTTTCATTGCTACCGTTTTTGAGTACCAGTTACATTAATACCCTGACTCATTATGGATTATGTTGAAGAGAGTTGGAGTAGTCTTCTCTCACCACTGTTACTTCCAGACTCTCTCTATACCAGACCTGCACAACTTGGCAGTAAGTGGGGGCCAAAATCCTCAGGCCACAGACAGGTTTTCAGGAGCTCACTTTCCAAGTAAAGGTATAATGAATGATTAAATTGTTTCTTGAAAAACATTTTTATTGGAACATAATTTAGAAATTGCAATCAGCAAACACTTCTTCATGAAGTCACTTTCAGAAAAAGGCTTCCCAGCAGCAGGAAATCCTTTAGAAACCTGAAAACTAACCTCAGTGGCTCCCTCATTTTCTGAGTTTGCTTTCTTGAAAAACCGATTTCCTCCAGAGATTTTTCAACAATTCGGAAGTTTAAATTTCTTTTTCATCAGTGTCCAGTATGCTTAAGTCAGGACATTTTGATTTGAAATGTCAATGATGATTATATTCCTTTGGAACAACTATTACTTCTTAGCAAACAAGGCACACTATTTTGTCTCTCATGTAAGTAAACAAAAATATATTTGTTCACTCCAGATTAAACACTCTCTGTTTTGATTTCATCTTTTGTTTCTTTTTATCACACATTTTACAAAGTCACCCCAAAAACTTTAATGTTAAAACCAAAAAATCTCACAGCAACTGCTCACCTGCAAAGAAATGCTGAACTGAGTGTCTGAATTGGAGAGAGAGCCAGAGACTCATTTAACTTGTAGGGTGGCCTTGCAGGGAGAGGGGATGAAGCCTTCATGTTGTTGCCGCTCATTGCATAGCAGGCTGCATTGGCATGTGGCTGCACTCCCTTTGTCCATGTTCAATACCAGTAATGATCAAAAACTTAGTGAAAAGATATGACTGCTGCTCCTCTCAGACTAGAGACAGACTGACAATGGTTGGTTGCCATGGATCATGTGACAAACAGGAGAGAATGTGCAGTGGCAACCCACCTGCTAAGTTACAAGATGGGCACAATAGTGGAAGGTGGGATAAGTGGGGCATGGACAAAGCACTCATTACATCTTTACTTTCTTTTACACCCTCAACATTATTTGAGGGCTGCTTGAAATCTGGCCCATAGGCTGTATGTTGTGCAGGTCTGCTCTATGCCATCTTCACTAAGCAATCTCACCTCCATTAAAGTTCAAACTAAAATTTACCACAAAAACCAACTCTTGAGGGTGTTATTTACCAACTCCAGGATATTCTCCTTCCTTCCTCAATGACTTCATTGGCTACCTTAAACTATTTATTCCCTACCTATCTCCTACTACCATAATAGGAGGATTTGACATACATATTGATACCCTTTCAAATCGCATAACTGAGCAGTTCCACAATCCAATCATTGCCCATGAGCTGATCTTCTGCTCCACTTCAGCTGTACACATTTGTTGTCATCACTCAGAAGTCTTTACTTCCTTGTTCAAAATCTCCAAATTTGTCTAGTCATACCCCTTTACCATTCTATCATTTCCTATGCATTCAGACCACTAAACTTGTTCATTGTCTTCACCGTGATTTCTATTCTTTCCATTTCATTCCCATGACTTCATCTCAGCACTGATTATACTTTCCTCTTCTCTCAACCCCTTAGTGAACTAAGCTAACTCTCTATTTTCTTCTTCGTTTAAATCACTTGTCCTCTTGTCCTATCATTAATTACATATTATCAGACCCCAACCACAGATTACTGCTACCATCTACCTCTTTACTTTGCATGGATCTGAAGAGCACAGATGGAAATTACAAGAATCCTTCTAACTGGGCTCATTATAGACTTATCTAATTTCAACTGGATCCTCACTGCATTAAAACCAATATTTTATTCCTGTCTAATAAATTCCCTATCCCAATCTCGATAGCAGCCGTTCCAAAGCTTCTCCTTTCTTCTCAAGCCTCTCGTGGCATCCATTCCCCCCAGACTCTCCCTTGAAAGTTTTACCAAAAAATTGAGAATATGAGGTCCTTGAGGGTGGCCATCACATTATCCTGTTTTTTACTTTCCTTGTTTCTTCAAGGCTTAGCACAGTTCTTGGAACACATTAAGCAGTTAATGCATTTTTAAAAGCCAATAATGGGGACAGCTTGTTGGCACCATGGACAGAGCACCAGCCCTGGAGTCAAGACAACCTGAGTTGAAATCCATCTTTATACACTTATTACCTGTGTGACCCTGAACAGGTCATTTAACTCTGATTGCCTCTGAAGGTCAATAATCATTTTATTCTATTTTAAATTAAATTTTATTTTTCTTTGAAGCAGCGAAAGTCCACCATCTCTTAAACCCACCCCCTGCCTGCTGAAAAAATGAAGAAATCTAAAACTCCTGTTCCAAATAGATGCAGTAAAGCAAAACAAATCTCTTCATCAGTTGTGCAAAAATAAGTCTCCTCTTGCACCTCAAGTTCCTCCCCACCTCAACAATTGGGCAGAATGTCCCACCATTAGTTCTATGGAATCATGAGTGACTATTATGATGATCAGAGTTTCCTTTTTGGACTTTTAAAATTAATTTATTTTTGACATTTAAAAATATTTGAATTCCAAATTATTTCACTCTTATAACCCCTCCCCATTCATTGAGAAGGCACTTATGCATGTGATGTCATTCAAAACATATTTCCATATCAGCCAACCTGGGAGAAAAACAAAGAAAGAAAAAACCAAGATAAATAAAGTGAAGAAATGATGTTTCAATCTGTCATTCTCCAAGTCATTTGGAAGATGAGGAACTGAGGCAAACAGGGTTAAGTAACTTGCCCAGGGTCATACAGGTAGTAAGTGTCTGAAGTCAGATTTAAATCATGAAGATGCACCACCAAGCTGCCCTGTAGTTGTGTGATGCAAGACGTCAAAGGTACACTCGGACAGCCACAACTCCCTTCTGTTTGCTCTGTTATGGCAGCTTTCCTTATTAATCCTCTCCTACACAGTTTAACAGTAAACTACTAGAGACACACTGGATTATTTTGAAAAATTAAAAGAACTCCCTCTAATTGGCTCCATCCGTACTCCAGAATAAGACTTCTTCAATGGACTAGATTCCTTTTTCTCAAAGAATAAGCCCGGTAAAATTAGACATTTCACTTCTGGTGACCAAAGAATTTATTAACAGTATCAAGAAGAAAAGAGAATAAACAATTAAACAAAATGCAGAATGCTGCAATTGAGCCAGCTGTCAGAGTCACCTCTGGGCTCTGCAGAGCCAGGAGAGAAAGGAGATGCAAGTAGATTTGCTCTCTCTGTCGTCCCCTTCTGGTTCTGCCTGTCTCACTACAATCCACTCCTCTGTCACACACTTGTTTTCTCTCTTCTTGTTCATCAGCTTCTATCTTGCCTCTCTGCCTCCTTATGTGGTGCCCTAAAGTTTTGGAGTAAGCCCCTTCCTCAAGGCCACTGAAACCCCTAAATGAACTGAGATCCCCTCGGATTGTCTGTTAGCAACTCATTTCTCCTCAAATTGCAGGTTAAAAGACTTGTTCTCCTCGGACTGTCAGTGACCTCTCTCTATGATCCTAGTAAAGATCAAGCATCAATATTTCTCTGTTATCCAGAACCTCAAGAAATTGAGAAAGCACTCATAGGAAAATAAGAGTCCCCACAGTCCCTTATCTGGCTAACTATGATAGTTCTAAGGATTCTCTTTTCTGGCATCAATCTCTTCTTATGTACATAGATCATCGATCAATAAATGGTTACTAATAGAAAAAGGGGTGAAAACCAAAAGAAAAAGGCATTGGCAGTACCCAGGTACTAGGCAGGCTGTGGGTTCCATGTGACAAAAGGGTCACCTACCGGGAATTGAAGATTGTTTGTCGACTTTTTCATAAGCAAATGAAAGAATACCTTTAAGATAGCACAGCGTTGGCATTTTGAAAGAGCCTGGCATTTTTGATAGGGAAAAGGCCTCTTTTTAATGGATTACGAATATTATGGCATTTTCAGGTCCTCCAGTTTTTCCAATTAACTCCTATTCATACAGTATTTGATCAGAGATAAAAGATATCATTCACAAGATTCTTTTTGTTTCTAATATTTGTTATTCTTGGTTCCTATTGTCTGACATTTCCCACGTAGTGCCTATCTTGGTGAATTTAAGCCAGAATTAGAATAAAAGAAACATTCTGATGAGATATAAAAATATAATTGTCAAGTATTGAATGACTGAATAAAAGTCTATAAATAATTTCTTGTTGACCTGAGAATTTTCTTGCCCAAGTAATTATCAATGAAGATACCACTTTTACAATTTAGTAGTCTTCTGTATGTGACATTTGTAATTCATGAAAGAAGCTTTTTGAGTTTTTAATGAAAAGTGGCTTCCTAGTAAATTTCACAAGGAAAATACTTTGTATTTCCTTTATCAGGGGTTATTGATTATGAGTTGACTCCTCATGTGCCTTCTCATTTCCTCCAACAGGAAACACTAACTTACCTTTTTAAAATAGATTTATCCATACAATCACCTGACACTCCATTTCATTTATTGCTCTGGAAAAAAAATCACAAAAATGAAATTCGAAAAGATTGATTTGTCTGTAGCCAGGATAGGAAACAGCAAATACATGGAAAATATTTTAAAAATTAATGTCAATTACCTGAGAGTTTCATTTGAAATTACTTTTCTCACAAATTATTTGATTATGTGCTGGGGATTATGTGTGTGGAGGGGGCTGCAATTATATCCCTCAATTGCTTCCTTTTCCATGTTTTTTTTCCTACCTATCTGGTTGGAGGGATCAGAAGAAGATTAATCAGCAATATTATATCTAAGCTGAACCTTCAAGAAAGATAAAGATCCTTTGAAATGGATGGAAATGGGGATTTATCTATTATTGCATTAAAGGCAAACAGGACAGAGTGTGCAAATGTATGGAGGCAGGAGATGGAATGTTGAGTTTGGGAAATTCTCTTATGTCCAGTCTGGTTGCAACATGGAGTGTTTGGAAGGTAGTAATGCAAAAGAAGAAAGGCAGGAAAAATGATACATGAGTAAGATTGTGAAACACCATGGAATTTGTATTTTAACCTGGAAGCAAGAAAGACAGAGTGAAGTTTTTTGGGCAGGAGGTGACATTGTTGGTTTCAGGGAAAAATATGAGAGTCATTTTTGGAAGTTAAGTGAAAACTATGGTAAAGAGAAAATAAAAACAAAGGAAAAGCTTAGGAAGCTATTGAAATCATTTTGGTGAGGGTGATGCAAGATTGAGCTAATGTGATGTCTATGCGAATGGAAAAAAGGAATAGATACCAGAGATGCTGTGAAAGTTGAGTCAACAAGTTTACATGATTGGTTAGATATGGGTGTGAGGGAGAGGGCACAGGAAAGGATTACTCTGAGGGTATGAATATAGGTGACTGGGAGGTTGGTGGTGCCACCAGTAAACAGGAGAGAAAGGGATGCAAGACTCAGACTTGGGGGAATCATATGTGAACTTAATGATGCAGCGAAAGAGTGAGCCTAAAACACAAATTCCTTTGTCTTTCACATTCGTTCTCCAGGGTAATTTGAACTGCCTTTTCTTCTCCTGCAATACTCTTTTCGAGCACATTGTGATAGTATTTCCTAAACTCAACTTTCCATCTCCCATCTCCAAGCATTTCCACACCCCATCATACTTGTCTTTGATGCAGTGATAGATAAATCCCTGTTTGCCTCCACCTCAAAGGGTCATTACCTTTCTTGAAGGCTCAGCTCAGACATTATGTTGCTGATGAATCTTTCTCTAATACCTCCAGTCATCAGTATTCTTTTCCTCTTAAGACAGTCTTGTATATTGTACAGCCCTCCCTCGTCCAACCAGTGACTATAAGTTCAATGAGAGCAGAGATACTTTTGTTTTTATGTTGCTGTTCTATAGTGCAGTCATTTATAATTCTTTAAAAACATTTCTTACTTTCTAGAGCACCATGGACATGAGAGACTTCTGAGGAAATTCCCTATACTTCTTTGGATCCCAAACTTGTCTGAACGCTATAGTAATCAAGACTTGTCAAGTGTGCTAAGAGGTTAAGTGACTTCCCCTCACGTACCCAGCCAGTGGGTTAGAAGCAGACTCTGAACCCCGATCTTAGGTTGGACATTCTTTCAGGCTTGTATATTGCCTGCTTGTTGGTGTTGTCACTGTTGCTCGTGGTGGTCTTTCACTCTTGAAGAGGACAGATCACGTTATGAGGATGACGTCTTGACTTCTGTGTGAATTGGATTTAAGTGAGGCAGATGTGCCCGAAATTGCCATCCTCAGTCCAGCAAATAAATTGCAGATACTTAATAAGTGCTATGATCACTGAATTACAGAGTCTCAGGCTGAAGGAGACCCAGGGGCGCACCTAGGCTAAGCCAAACCTAAAGAAGAATACCTTATACAATGTGTCTGGAGGTGGCATGCCATAGTAGATAGAGTGCTACAATTGGAGTTGGCAAGATCTGGGTTCAAAGCCTGCCACAGACACTTAAAATATGTGTTATTTAAAGAACTTACATCCCAGTTATGAGCCATCACATCCTCTACATGTCTATCTGCCAGGCTGACACAAGGATTAAGCATTTGATATTTTGATTTTCAACTTGGAGCCTTCAACTGTACAGTCAGTTGTTAAACTTGCCTTGTTAAATGACTTCTTGGCATGGGTGGGTACTGAAAATGGACACAGAATCCATGTTTGTCCACAGTGATGACAACTCAAGGTCACTGTTGATGTTGTTTTCCACCATAAAATTGATATATCATTATTGGCAGAGTTTAAATAGCTCTGGGATACCCTGAAGTCCATCACCTCTTGAAACAAGATCTCTTTTAACAGTCATCTGTCTTAGGTAATATTTTCTATATGTCAAATAATTTTTTTTCCAATGTATCACTGCATGGGCATCCTATCTATGAAAAATATATGTAAGGAATAAAATAAATGTAAGATGATGGTTTACATAGAAATACTGATACTATTTTAATATTGAACATATGAACATTGGATGTGAGTCGTTGTAGAATTATAGATCAAGAACTACATCTAGAACTAGAAAAAAGAAACCACAGAAGCCTCACGTCTAAGCATGTCATTTTACAGATAAGGAAACTGAGGCTCAGGCAGCTTAGCTAACTTGCTTGGAGCCTTGTGCTTCGGTATGATATCAGAGAAGTGGACATGGCCCATTTTTCACAGAGGGCAACATAGATTCTATAAAGTTTAGTGTACTAAAGGGACCATTAATGTAATGAAAATAAGAGTACAAATCTCCCCTCCAAATTTAACTAGTAAAAAAAGTTGGAGTAACCGGACAATCAGGCAAACTGTTCTCCACTTGAGTCTTTGCTAATCTCCTCATCATGATATCAACTCAGCTGTTGGTTTTCTCTTTTAATGCCATGTCACAACCCACCTTTATCATCCTCTCTCTTCTTTCCCAAAGCAGGAATGTTAGAAGCCTTCTGTTGAAATGACTTGTCTCATTGAAGGAGCTTACCCTGCTCTGTTGCCCACATACTCCTCTCTTCTAGTTTTCCTTCATCTAATTTGTTCTTTCTCTCATTTCGCTTCTGTTACTCTTTTTTTCACAACCATTTTTTTTTCTTTGTTTGGACTCTTTTCTTTCACCTTGTCCTTCCCCTCTCAAGTCTTCCCCTCAAGCATATTAAATATTTTTAGGTTTAGCAAACAATAAATGGAACATTCCTACCAAGTTGTAAGGCGTTTCTGTCCCAAACTTATATTTTTAAAAAATTCGATTAACCCTTTTATTTTATTATCTGGTTTTGGATAAAAGCCATGTGTTTGTTAGGAGTAATTAACTACAAAGACTGAGTGACAATATGATGTAATGGAAAGGAATCAGCCCTAACATCCTGAACACTGGTAGAACACCAGGCTTCGAATCAGGAAGACTCATCTGCATGAATTTAAATCAGACCTGACACACTTTCTAGCTGTGTGACTCTGGGTACTTGTTTGCCTTAGTTCTTCATCTGTAAAATGAACTGGAAAAGAAAATGGAGGTAACTGCTCCAGGATGTGCTACAAAGCCCCAAATGGCATCATAAAGAGTCAGACATGATTGAAACAAATCAACAGCAGAGTAGGAAGGACCACATTGGAGCATCTAATGTGATGTATAATGGAAGAGCATATTCTCAACAATATACTTTACTCATGGGCACCCAGACTTTGGACGATGTCTAGTGGTGGTGCTGAGAAAGGGGAATGGGGGCTCACTACCTACCATGGCAGACCATTCTTCTTTTGGATAGCTCTAATTGTTAGGATATTTTTCTTTCCATGAAACCCAAAGTGTTGTCTTTGCAGTTTCTACCAATGAGGTCATGTTCTCTCTCTGGAGCTCCAGTTCCACATCACCATATAGTGAGCTATTATACATTTTGAAGTGGCTCTTCTATGGTCAATTCAAAGTCTACAGGACTAAAATAGAAATCATTATCTTTTCCCCCCAATTCCACCCCTATTCTGAACTTACCTATTCCCATCAGAGTGGGGGAGAGGGGCAGGAAGGAAAGAAATGAGAATTTATTAAATACCTGCAGTGAGTCAGTCACTGTGCCATGCTCTTGATAAATATTATCCCAATTGAATTCCATCCCCCCAACCACACCAATATAGAAATTCATCCTCCCCCATGACTACTCCCTCTCCCCAAATGTCCAACCACTTATCAGATATGGATGATTCTGGGTCTGCCACATCTCCCACATCTGTTCCCTTCTGGAGGAGGTCAGGCCCTCCTCAACTGTCACCTGAATGATGACAAAAGCCTCCTCACTGGTCTCCCTGCCTCTGTCTCTCCCTTCTCCCATCCATCCTCCCTACAGCTGACAATAGGATGTTCCTCAGGCACAGCTCTGACCTGACCTGGTCAGTGACCTCTCTTCTGGTCCTTAAGGGCCCGGGGCTCTGGGATAAGATCTGACCCCGCTATTTCACAACTAGTTCAGACCTTCATTTCTAGGCTTTTTAAACATGGCTCACTTTCATGTATTAATGCAGTCCAGCCTTTGTTTGGACTCTTCTTGGCCTTCGAACTGGCCTTCTTCTTGCTGTGCTTTACACATCATCCTCCATTTGTCTGTCTCCTCCATGGCTTTGCACAGGCTGTCCCCAAGAATGGAATATATTTCCTCCTCTTCTTCTCTGCTTAGAATCTCTCATTTTTCTTCTTCCAAGCTCATCATCAGACACATCTCCCACCTGGGGCTTTTCCTAATTCCCCAAGTCCTGGTGCCTCCCCTCCCCCCAAAATGCCTTTTATTTCTTTTTAATATAGGTTGACTATATCTAATCTATAACTTATGGTTTGAATGTAATTTGTCATTTGGAACACGTGTGCACATATTGTTTGTGTAAATAGAGGGTAATCTCCTTGAGGGCCAGGACTGTTCAGTTCCTGTTTTTATGGCACTTAGCACCAGCACTCTGCCTTGTCCTTAGTGAGTTCTTCAAAATACTTTTTGATTGATCGACAGAGTCAGAAAACCCTTGTTTGAGTCCACACTCAACCATTTCTTTAGTGGGTCTTCCTTATACTGTAATTCTCATATCCTTAAAACCTGGGTAATAATATTTGTGCTGCTTATTCCCTGTTGTGAATATCCAATAAGATAGCACACAGCAGCTAGTTCTTATATGGCACTTTAAAGTTTGCAAAGCACTTTACTTTATCTCATTTCATCCTTACAACAGCTTTAGAGGAAGGTGCAGTTATTATCCTCATTTCACAGACGGGAAACTAAGGGAGGCAGAGGTTAATTGCCTTGCCCAGAATCACACAAAACAAATGTCCAAGGAACACAGATTTTCCTGCCTGCAGGTTCAGCTCTCTCTCCCTTGTGCCCCCTCGCTGTCCCAGTAGATGTCAGAAGGATTTTACAAATGTAAATCCCTTTGCAAATGTGAGTTGTTGCTATGATACTGTAAGTCAAAAGTCCTCACCTCGAGATATGCAAAATTTATTTCTCTGGGGCTCAGTTCCCTCATTTGTAATATACATTGTAAATTACCTTGCAAGGTTGAGATGAAAGGAGAGGCAATAATTCATGTAAAGGACCTTGCTAACTTCATAACAGTAGACACATGTGAAGCAGGGAGAGCCAAGGTAGGATGAATAAAGGGCTGGTCTCAGATTCAGGAAGTCTGATCTCTCTCACTCACCCTGGCACTGTGACCCTGAGAAATCACTTTATGTCTCAGGGTCCCAGGCAACTTTCTAAGACTCTGAGTTGCAGAGAAGGTGCACTGGTAGAATTTCTTCCTCTGGAAGAACTCCATCTCAGTGAGACCTTGAAGTTGATGTCCTTTTCCTTTCCCCTATAAATGTGAGCTGTTACTGTTACCTGAGGTTCCTGAGCACAGAATTCACTGGAGACAGAGAAATATTCCCCCAGTCTTAATGGAACAACCCAGTGAATCTGGACACTTTAGTGTTTCCTGAGTTCTCTCTCCTAAATATCAGGTGATTAAGGGTGATTGATATGGACACGTGAACACAAAACAGAGGGCCATTAAACAGAAATAAAACTGCTTCTTTCTCTTCCTTTTTCTTCTTCCCTACCTCCTTGATTTCTCCCTCCCTTCCTCTTTACCTCCCTGTCTTCTCTTCTTTTGGCTACTTCTTTCTTTCCTTTTTTCTTCCTTGTTTCTACCTTCTTCCTTCCTTCCTTCTTTCCTTCTCTCTATCTCTCTCTGTCTCTGTCTCTGTCTCTCTCTGTCTCCCCCTCTCCTTCTCAGGTATTAAGGAAATTTGTTTTGTTATGCAATTTGTTTTCTTGGCATTTGTTATGTGTTATGACATTTGTTTTCTTTCCTTCTGAAGTGAGTGAGTGGAGGAGGGATACGAAGCATATTTTAAACTGAAAATAAAATGAAATTGAATTTTTAAAAATGTTTCTCAAACCTCATGAAACCTATATGTATAAGTATGTACGTATGTATGTATATGTATGTATGTATGCATGTATGTCTGTGTGTCTGTGTATAATTAGAGAGAAAAAAAATAAAAGAGAGAGGGAGACAGGGACAGGGACAGAGACAAAGAGAAGCAGAGGCAGAGACAGAGAGAGAAATTTAATGCTATGTGAAATAAATTTATTAATTTGGTGTCCTGAATCCAAATTTTGGCTTTGACAGTCACTGGCTACATAGATACAAATGACCTGAGTTTCTTAGACTTGGTTACATCATCTGTGAATTGAGAACAACAAGTCAGTTATTGGAATGAAAACACTTTAAAACTCAACAGCATCTCCTCTTTGGGGACCCAGGTCTGGACTATAACTCCCATGCAATACATGCATGTTGTCACCTTGAGAGAAATTAAAAACATGGACACAACCTAATTTCATTTGTTTTTCTTAGAACAAACTCTGTGGAGGTTGACAATATGTATGTGTGTGTGTATATATGTATATATCTATATTTATATGTATATACACACATATCAGTATATACATATCTCATATAAACAAAAGCTGTTTGGAGGGTCTTCAATAAGTTTTAAGAGTGAAAAAGGGATGTGAAACTAAAATGTCTGAGAAACACTGACCTAGTGATATGCTCTGGGTTATATAGCTAGTATGTATTTGTGCACATACTGGCTATATGTTCCTAGGACACTATGTGGTGTAGTGGATAGAGTACCAGGCATGAAGTCAGGAAGATTCGTCTTCATGACTTCAAATACGTCCTTAGATATTTATTAGCTGTACCAGCCTGAGCAAGTTATTTAACCCTCTTTGCCTCAGTTTCCTCATCTGTAAAATGAGCTGTAGAAGAAAATGGCAAACCACTCTAGTATCTTTGCCAAGAAAACCCCAAATGGGGTCACAAAGAGTAGGATAGGATTGAACAACAAAAACAACAACTATTCCTTCAGGTACCCAGTGCTGTTATTCATTGCTCTCCTTGGCTTACTAAAGCTGACCCTCTCCTCTCCTAAGTCTGTCTTTCCCAGACTATGCTCTCTTCTCTATTGTTCATCAAAACATACTGTAAGGAACATAATAAACCAATTTGAGTCATGGTGTTAAAAAGAAAAAACTCAACAGCACCATAGAAATGGAGGTTAATTCATTTACCCAAGTTCCTTCTTCACTGAAAAGACGAATATGCCACAAAGTAGAAAACAGACCAAAGGCAGCGGGGATTTCTCTCCTGCCCATTCCACAGGAGTCTACAACCATGAAGCTCTTTCTTGTAGCTTTTCTTATGACTCTTCTGGCTGTCCTGGCTGTAAGTACTTAGGGAAATGGAGAAGGGGCTGGTGTTGGGGGTGATCAATCCCGCTTTCGAACAATAGTCCTTTAGCTTCTGTAGGCTTGTCTTTATATGCGTATTCCCATGTCTCTGGATTTTATTTCATTTATTTTGTTTTAGTATGTGTATTAATCTCTGGAGAATCTAGAAAAACTCCTTATTGCTGTAGCCTCAGCTAAGTAACTCTTCATTTTATACTCACAGATTTTTCCTGCCCTTTAAAGGACAAGATCTATATTTCTCCAAACAAAAGTGAATATAATGAATGTTTATCTAGCTATCTGGGGCAAAATTCTGCTCTTCCCTCAGTGTAGGGGTAACTCCTTCTAGAACCCAGAGAGTTAACTCAATTCGCTGCTTGGGTTTGGGGTGTTTTCTCCTGAAATGCATAACTGAGTTTTTTTTTTCTTTTCCAGAGAGCTGACCATTCATCTGAAGAGGTAAGATATTTTCAAATAAATGCAAAGTAGCTTAATATTCAGTAATGTATATCCTTAAAATTTTTTTTCTTTATTTGAACAGAGATATAATGGTTTGCCTCATCCCAATAAGGTAAAAGTATAATTTCCTATGTTTGACATGTAAGGCATTAGATTTAGCATATTGCAATTTAACAGTATATTTCTTTTTCTTTTACCTTTCCCCCACCCAAATATCTCATCACTCATCATTTCTAAGTAAATAAAGATTTAAATAAAGCAGAAATAGATATTTGTCCCATTCATGGGGAGACTGGTAGGGGTTTATATGCACTGAGTACACAATCTCTATTTTCTGGATTCATTGATTGGGATAGAATAACTCCATTGCAATAACCATGTCAAATCAGGTGAAATGTTGAATGATAAATCATTATAGAAGATCCTCCATATTATGGTATAGGCCTGGCTTTCTCTTCCCCCACTCCCCACGCCCCCTCCCCCAGAAAAACTTTCTGGCTTGGAATATCAGACATTCCTTTCCCCCTTTCTTTCTTGCAAAGACCTTTTAGACTTTCTGGTTTGGAATAAAGAATCAGACATTCCTCTCCAACTGATAGATCCTCAGTAAGAATGAACTTCTCAGACATTCCTCTCTGGCTGATAGGCCCGAACAAAGGATAGAATACATATCCACTAGGAGACAGAGAGGTCCTGAACAAAGAACAGGAAATATTTCTGAAGCTGCTTTTTGAGGACCTAGCCAGTTCTCAAAAAGCAAAATGACTGACAGGATCTTCCCCTCCCAGGCAGAGTGGCTACCCTCTCTGGCGGAGAACACCCGGCACAGTTAGCAGTGAGTCTCCCCTCTCTGGTGGGAAAAACTTTGTTCAGCATCCTATCAAAGTCACCACGTGGGGCAGTTACATTGGGGTCTCACCGATGGGGAGGACGCTTAGCCTGGGACCACCTTCCCCTTTGGGGCCTTGATCGAGCTGTGTAAAACAGGACCCCCACAGCTTTGGGAGGATCAAGTGCAGGAGTTCCTCCGAGAGGTGATGAATATATGTCCTATGTGTCTTTGTCTTTGTTGTGTTAACTGTGTTTGTTAATTTACCCTGTCTTTCAATAAAAACTTTGTTCTGTTGGGAGTTTGCCTTATTGCCAGTGTGAATCTGAATCCAAACCTAACTTAGCTTAATCAAACAAATGCTTACTGCAAGAAATGATGCCAACATTCAGTCTCTTTTCCCTGCTTTCCTAAATTGTACATACTATTGCCCATGAATCTATCGTATCTCACTAACTCATTCCAAGCATAAGAGTTATCAGAGGTGTGTTCTCTGGACTTATGGATGTTTTAGGGTTTCCTGCTCATTCATGGATTCCTAAGTGACTCATATTTACATGTCTAGGACCTTGCACAAAGGAAGATATTAATAAATACTGGCTGAAATGACTTAATTTTGATTTGGAGAGTGAGGAGTTGACTTATCTCCTCAAATCCTGAACACCTGATTTAATGACTCTCCTATCTACTAGCTTCAGGGCCCGAAATTGATTTCTGCCCACATTTTTGTGGCTAAACAGAATGATGTTTATACACAATTAGACTGGAGCAAGTGAAAGCTAGTGACTTTATGAGAAACCAAGATACTATAAAACAGAGCCAAAGGAATGAAAAAATGAAAGACAATGTGAACTGTCTCATTGGAAAAACCACTGACCTGGAGAATAGATCCGGGAGAGAGAATTTAAAAATTATTGGATTCCCTGAAAGCCATGACCAAAAAAAGAGCCTAGACATCATCTTGCAAGAAGTTATCAAAGAAAACTGCCCTGATATTCTAGAACCAGAGGGTAAAATGTAAATTGAAAGAATCCACCAATCACCCCTTGAAAAAGATCCCAAAAAGAAAACTCCTAAGAATATTGTCGCCAAATTCCAGAGTTTCCAGGGCAAGGGGAAAATACTGCAAACAGCCAGAAACAATTTGAATATTGTGCAAACACAATCAGGATAACAGAAGATCTAGCAGTTTCTACATTAGGGGATTGAAGGGCTTGGAATATGATATTCCAGAGGTCAAAGGAGCTAGGATTAAAACCAAGAATCACCTACCCAGCAAAACTGAGTATAATGCTCCAAGGCAAAATATAGACTTTCAATAAAATAGAGGACTTTCAAGCTTTCTCAATGAAAAGACCAGAGCTAAATAGAAAATTTGACTTTCAAATAAAAGAATCAAGAGAAGCATGAAAAGGCAAACAAGAAAGAGAATTCATAAGGGACTTACTAAAGTTGAACTGTCGTGTTTACATTCCTACATGGAAAGACGATGTGTGTAATTCATGACACCTTTTCTTAGTATTAGGGGAGTTGAAAGGAATATAGACAGAGGGCACAGGATGAGTTCAGTATGAAGGAATGATATCTAAAAAAAAAGACATAAATTTAAGGGTTAAGAGAGGAATATATTGAGAGAATGAGAAAGGGAGAGATAGAAGGGGGTAAATTATCTCACATAAAAGTGGCAAGAAAAAGCAGTTCTGTAGGAAGGGAAGAGGGGGCAGGTGAGGGGGAATGAGTGAATCATACTCTCATTGCATCCAACTTGAGGAGGGAATAACATACACACTCAATTGCGTGTCTTACTCCACAGGGAAGTAAGGGGAAGGTGATAGAAAGGGGGGATGATAGAAGGGAGGGCAGATAGGGGGAGGAGGTAATCAAAAGCATACACCCTTGAAAAGGGACAGGGTCAAGGGAGAAAACTGAATAAAGGGGGACAGGAAAGGATGGAAGGAAATATAGTCAGTCTTTCACAACATGAGCACTGTGGAAGTCTTTTACATAATGATACATGTGTGATCGATGTTGAATTGCTTGCCTTCCTAGGGAGCGTGGGTGGGAAGGGAAGAGCGGAGAGAATTTGGAACTCAAAGTTTTAAAAGCAGATGCTTGAAACATTAAAAAAAAAGTTGCTTTTGCATGGAGCAGTGAAACAAGATATATAGGGAATGGGGCATAGAAATCTATCCTGTCCTACAAGAAAGTAAGGGGAAAAGGGATGGGGGAGGGAGTGGGGTGAAAGGGGGGAGGGCTGATTGAGGAACGAGGCAATCAGAATATATGTCATCTTGGAATGGGGAAGAGGGTAGAAATGGGGAGAATATTTGTAACTCAAAATCTTGTAGAAATCAATGTTGAAAATTAAATATTAAATATATTTCAATAAAAAAACAAAAAAAAAGAATTCTCTCTTTGTGGAATCAATCACTTCTCATAGGTATAGATTATCAATAAAAGATTACTAACAGGAAAAACTTATCTTGATCTTCACTGTGGGTGAAAACCAACAGGACAAAGAATTGATAGTAATCCAGATTCTAGTCAGTTCCTCAGGACACCAATGGGTTGCCTACTGGGAACTGACCATTCTTTATGGAGTTTTTCATCAGCAAATGAAAGGACATCCTTAAGATAGCACAGGGTTGGCATTTTGAAAGAAGATCCTATTTCCACAAAGGAAAAGAGGCCTCTTTTTTAATACATTATAAATATTATGGCATTTTCAGATCCACCAGTTTTTCTAATCACCTCCTATTCATATAGTGTTTGGTGAGAGATCAAAAGATATCATTGACAATATTCTTTTTGTTTCTAATATTTGTTATTCTTGGTTCCTATAGTCACACACTTTCCACTTCCTATTTTGGTGAACTAAAGTCTGACTACAGAATAAGACAAACATTCTGATGAAATATAAAAATATAATAATTGTCACATGTTGAAAGACTGAATAAAAGTCTACATATAGTTTCTTATTAACCTGAGATTTTTCCTGACCAAGTATGTCTCAATGCAGCTTTCAGCTTTATAATTCAGTAGTCTTTAGTACATGGCATTTGTAATACATGATAAAATCTTTTTGAGATTTTTACTGAAAAGTGGCATCCTAGTGAACTTCACAAGGAAAATACTTTGTATTTCCTTTATCAGTTATTATTGATTATTAGGTGACTACTCATGTGAATTCTCATTTCATCCAATAGGAATCTCTAACTCAGCATTGAAGAACAGATTTATCCAGATAATCACCCAAGACACCATTACATTATATTGTTTTGGGGAAAAAATCACCAAACTGAAGTTTGAAAAGGTTGATTTGTCTGTAGTCTGGATATGAAATTGTAAATATATGAAAAATTCTTTAAAAATTGGTTTTCTATTACCTGAGAATTTCCTTTGAAATTACTTCTTTCACAAATTGGGTTATTATATATTGAAGATCACATGTGTGGAGGTGGCTATAATTATGTTCCTCAATTGCTTCATTTCCAAGGTTTTTTTAAATATCCACCTGATTGGAGGGATCAGCAATTTTATGTCTAAGCTGAGCCTTCAAGAAAGTTAAATATCCTTTGAAATGGAGGGAAATGGGGATCTATCTATCATTGCATTAAAGGCAAACAGGACAGGGTGTGCAAATGTATGGAGGTGGGAGATGAAATGTTGAATTTGGGAAATTCTATTAAGTCCAGTTTGGTTGCAACATGGTGTGTTTAAAAGGGAGTAATGCAAGGGGGTAAGACAGGAAAAATTACACTTGAGTAAGATTGTGAAAGACAATGGAATTTGTATTTTAGCCTAGGAACAAGAAGGAGTGAGTGAATTCTTTTGCAGCAGGAGGTGACATTATTGGTTTCATAAAAAAAGTTACAAAGGTCTTTAGTTATATAACAAAGTTAAGCAGAGGACTGACTGGAGGAAAGAGAAATGAAAATAAAGTTAGAGCTTAGGAAGCTCCTGCAATCATTTCAGTGAAGGTGATGCAAGGCTGTGTGACGGCTACATGAATGGAAAGAGAGGTGGATACCAGAGATGCTGTGAAACTTGAGACAACGAGATTTCATAATTGGTTAGATATGGGGACAAGGGAAAGGGCAGAGGAAAGTATTACTCAGAGGGTATCATGCAGTTGACTGGGAGAATGGTGGTACCAACAGCTAAAATAAGTACGTTTGGACAAGGGACAAGCTTAAAGTAGAAAATGATGAGTACAGTTTTGGACACTTTGAATTCTATCTGCCTATAGCACATCCACTGAGGATGCCTAAAAGGCATATGGTTACATACAGCTAGACTTTTGGAGAAAGATGAAGATTGGGTGTAGAGATCTGAAAGTCACCTGCAAAGAGGTGATCATTGAAACCATGGGAGTTGAAGAGGGGCCTAATTGAGGAAACATGTAGAGAGAAGAGAAAGGGTTGCACTACTCAGACTTGGGGGATCATATGTGAAGATAATGATACAGCAAAAGAGTCAGCTTAAAATACAAATTTCATTGTCTTTCACAATCTTCCTCCTGGTAATTTTTCCTGCCTTTTCTTCTCTCACATTGCTTCTTTCAAGCACACCATGTTCCAACTAAGCTGAACTTGGCAGCATTTCCCAAACTCAACATTCCATCTCCCACCTCCAGGTGTGTGCACATTCTGTCCTGCTTGCCTTTCATTCCATGATAGACAGATCTCAGTTTGCCCCCACCTCAAGGGATCTTTACCTTTCTTGAAGGCTCAGCTCTGTCATTATATTGCTGATGAATCTTTTCTTCTGACCCCTCCAGTCATTAGTATTCTCTCCCTCTTCAGATTTCCTTGCATTTATCTACCTGTGTGTATTGTACACACCTCCCTCTCCTGACTGGTGACTGTAAGGTAATTGAGAGCAGAGATGGTTTTGGTTTTATATTGTGGTCTATAGCATAGTCATTTGCACTTGTAACTTTTTTCTTACTTTCTAGTGCACTGTGGACATTAGGCACTCTTCTAGGGAAATTCCCCACACTGATATGGATCCTTGAGTGAATGGTATAATAATTGAGAGTTTTCTAGCATGTAAAGAGGATGAATTACTTTCTCACTCCCCACCAGTGACCAAGGCAGGATGGGTTCTAAGCAGACTGAGAACCCCAATCTTAGGTTCTACTTCCTTTCATCTTTGTACATTGCCTGATTGTTGTTGTTGGTGGTGGTGGTGGTAGTAATGGTGGTGGTCCTTCATTCTTGAAGAGGGCCAATGACATTATGAGGGTGAGGTCTTGACTTGTGGTGAATTGGATTTAAGTGCAGCAGAGCTGCCCAAAGTTGTCAGCCTCACTCTTGCAAGGACACTGCAGATACTTAATAAGTCCTTTGATCACTGAATCACAGAATCTATCACTGAAAGAAATGTAAGGGGTCACCTAGACTAAACTAAACCTGAAGAATACCTTCAAGAATATATCTATAATATTCCACAGTAGATAGAGTTGTCCAATTGGAGTTAGCAAAATCTGTGTCCAAATCTAGCCTCAGACACTTCAAAACTGTCTTATTTAAAGAACTTCTATCTCAATTAGCAGTAATCACATCCTCTACATCTCAATCTGCCCAGACTGACACAAGGATTAAGCATTTGATATTTTCCTTTTCAACTTGGAGGCTTCAACTCTACAGTGTGTTGTCAAACCTGCCTTGTTAAGTGACTTCTTGGCATAGGTGGGTACTGAAAATGGGCACAAAATCAATATTCGTTCTCTCTCAGTGATGACAATTCAAGTTCACTATTAACATTATTTACAACCACCAAATTAGCATATCAATAATGGCAGAGTTTAAATAGCTCTGGGACACCCTGAAACCCATCCTCTCTCTTGGAAGAAGATCTCTTCTTCTAGTCGTCTGCTTAGGTAACATTTTCTATCTATCAAGTAGTTTTTGTTCTAACCTATCATAGCACGAGTATCTTATCTATGAAAAATGTACATGAGGAGTAAAGCAAAATACGTAGTATAATAATCAGATAATAATTCTTGATAGAGAAATACTTATTTTTATACTATTATTTTATTTATTTGATACTATTTTAATATTGAATGTATGAGTATTGAGTATAATAAGATGTGTGATAGAATTATAGTTTTAGAATTGGCAGAAAACCTCAGAAGCTATCAAGTCTAACCTAATCATTCTACGGAGGAGGAAACTGAGGCTCAGGCAGGTTAAGTAACTTGCCTGAAACCTCATAATTGGTAAGATATTGCAGAACTGGACATGGCCCATTTTTCACAGAGGGCAACATGGATTCTACAAATTTTAGCGTACTAAAGGTACCGTTAAGGTCGTGAAAATAACAGTACAAATCCCTGGAAAATAGAAATAGTAAAAAAATTGGAGAAACTGGATGATCTGGCATACTGTTCTCCACTTAAGTCTTTGCTAGTCTCCTTATTCTGAAAATAAGCTCAGATATTGGCAGTCTCTTTTAATGTCACCACCATCCTTTATGGTCCTCTCTCTTCTTTCCTATGCAGGAATTTAGGAAGTCTTCTCCTGAAATGACTTGTCCCATTGAAGGAGTGGCACCTCCTTAACTTACTCCCCTCCTCTCTTACTCCCCAGATACTCCTCTCTTCTAGCTTTCTTTCATGTGATTTGTTCTGCCTCAGGTTTCTCCTTTGCTACTGTTCTTTTCACTACAAATGTGTTTTTGTTTTTCTCTATTTGGCCTCTTTTCCTTGACCTTCTCCTTCCACTGGCAAGTCTTCCCCTTGAGCGTATTAAATATTATTAGGTTTAGCAAACAGTAAATTTACCATATTTTCTAAGTTGTGAGGTTTTGCTATCCCTAACTTATATTTTTTCTAAATTCAGTTAACTCAAGATTTTTTTAATCTGGTTTTTGAGAAAAGCTATGTGTTTGTTAGGAGTAAGTAACTATAAAGATTAAGAGACAATATGATGTAATGGAAAGAAATCAGCCCTAATGTCACCACATTATCCTAGTTGGTGGAGCACCGGACATGGCATTAGAAAGACTCATGTACATGAATTTAAATCAGGCCTGAGACACTTTCTACCTGTGTGACCCTGGGCAAGTTATTTAACTGTGTTTGCTTCAGCTTCTCATCTGTAAAATGAGCTGGAGAAGGAGGTAACTCTTCCAGTATCTGCCACAAAGCCCTCAAATGGCATCATGAAGAGTCAGACATGATTGAAACAAATCAACAGCAGAGTAGGAAGGGAACTCCTTGGCGTATCTAGTCTGATTCACACTGGAACAGAATATTCTTAGTAAAGTAGTCCACAAATGGTCTTCTAGACTTTGTAGGATGTCTGGTGGTGATGGTGACAAAGAGGAATGGGGGTTCATTACCCATCATGGCAGACCATTCTTCTTTTGGATAGCTCTAATTGTTAGGATGTTTTTCTTTTCATGAAACCTAAAGCTTCTTCTTTGCAATTTCTACCAGTTAGGTCATGTTTTCTCTCCTGAGCTGCAACTCCACATCACCATCTAGTGAGCTATTGGACATATTGAAGTTACTGGTCCATAGTCATATCAAACTCTCCATGACCAAAATAGAAGTCATTATCTTTCCTCCTCAAGCTCACACCTATTTTGAACTTACATATTTCTATCAGAGTTGGGGAGAGGGGCAGGGAGAAGGAAAGAAGTGAGAATTTATTAAATACATGCTTGAGTCAGTCGCTGTGCTATGCAGCCTATAAATATTATCCCAATTGAGCCACATCCTCCCAGTTGCCCAGATGTACAAATTCATCCACCGCCATAACTACTCCCTCTCCCCAAATGTGCAATCACTTACCAGATTTGGATGGTTCTGGGTCTGCCACATCTGCCACATCTGTCCCCTTCTGAAGGAGGTCAGGCCCTACTCACCTCTCACTTGAATGATGACAATTAAGGCTTCCTCACTGGTCTCCCTGCCTCTGTCTCTCCGCTTCCCATCCATCCTCCCTACAGCTGATAATAGGATATTACCCAGGCACTGCTCTGACCAGGTCACTCTTCTGGTCCTTAAGTTCTAGGGACTCTAGGATAAGATATGACCCCTCTATTTCACAACTAGTTCAGACCTTCATTTCTAGTCTTTTTATACATGGCTTGTTTTCATGTAGAAATACAGTCCAGCCAAACTGGCCTTCTTCTTGCTGTGCTTTATACATCACCCTCCATCCATCTCTCTTCTCCATGGCTTTGCACAGGCTGTCCCCCAAGACTGGAATGTATTTCTTCCTCATTTTCTCTCCTTAGAGTCTCTCACTTTTCCCCTCCAAAGGTCATCATCAGTCACATCTCCCACCTGGAGCTTTTCCTAATCCACCAAGTCCTAGTGCCTTTCCCACAAAGTCAATGCATCTTATTTCTTTTTTTATATAGTTTGTCTATATTTTATAGTTTGATTGTAGCTTTTATGTCATTTGGAACATGTATCGATGAAATATAATCTCCTTGAGGAAAAAGTCCATTCTGTTCATGTCTTTATCACACTTAGCACCAACAATATGCCTTGCCCAAAGTGAGTTCTTGAGAAATACTTGTTGATTGGTTGATTGACAGGGTAGTAAACCCCTGTTTGAGTCTAAATTCTGCCATTAAGTGTGAGGTGTGTTCCCTATATTGCAATTCACTTACTCTTAAATCTTGGGTAATAATATTTGTCCTTATTCCCTTTTGTGAATATCAAATAAGACAGTACACAATAACCAGTTACTATATGGTAGTTTAAAGTTTGCAAAGCTCTTTATGAATATCTCATTTCATCCCTATGACAGCCCTAGGAGGGAGGTGCAATTATTATCCTAATTTCCTGCATGGGAAATTGAGGGAGGCAGAGGTTAATCGACTTGCCCAGAACCATACTCCTAATGAATGTCCAAGGAACACAGATTTTCCTGACCTCAGGTTGAGCTCTCTCTCCACTGTGCCACCCAGTAGATGTCAGAAGGATTTTTAAAAATGTAAGTTCCTTTGTAAATGTGAGTTGTTGCTATGATACTACAAGTCAGAATTCCTCGCCTGGAGATATGTAAAATTTGTTTCTCTGGGACTCAGTTCCCTTATTACATTGCAGGATTTTTCTTGAAAGGTTGAAATATAAGGATGAGAGGAGATAATTTATGTAAAAAACTTTGATAACTTCATAGCACTAGATACATGGGAGGCAGAGAGAGCCAAGGCAGGATGAGTGAAGAGCTGGTCTCAGAGCCAGGGAATCTGATCTCTCTCTCTCACTCACCCTGGCTCTGTGACCCAGGGAAATCACTTCACCTCTCAGGGTCCCAGGTGACTTTCTAGGACTCTCAGTTGCAGAGAAGGTGCATTGGTAGAATTTCTTCCTCTGGAAGGACTTGATCTCAGGGAGACCTTGAAGTTGAGGCACTTGTACTTTTTCGTATAAATGTGAGCTATTATTGCTACCTAAGGCTCCTGAGCACAGAATATACTGGAGATAGAGAAATATTCCCCAGAGTCTTAATGGAATAACCCAGTAAATCTGGACACTTTAGTGTTTCCTGAGTTGCGCCTCCTAAATACCAGATGACTAGAGATGGTTGATATGGATATGTGGACGTAAAAACTAAGGGTCATTAAACAGAAATAAAAATGCTTCTGTCTTTTCCTTCTTCTTCTTCCCTACTTCCTTGATCTCTCCCTCCCTTCATCCTTTCCTTCCTGTCTGCCCTTCTTTGAG
Source organism: Trichosurus vulpecula (assembly GCF_011100635.1). Classification (NCBI taxonomy): domain Eukaryota; kingdom Metazoa; phylum Chordata; class Mammalia; order Diprotodontia; family Phalangeridae; genus Trichosurus; species Trichosurus vulpecula. Next base: position 131,973,933 of record NC_050578.1, on the reverse strand, counting down.
CTACTTCCTGCTTTCCTTTTACCTTCCTTTCTCTCTCTCTCTCTCCCCCCCCTTTCTTCCTCCTTCCTTCCCTCCCTCCCTCTCGGCTATTGAGGGAATTTATTTATATTTGTCATGGCCTTTGTTTTCTTTCCCTCTGTGTGAGTGAGCAGAGGAGTGGTACGGAGAGCATTCCAAACTGAAAATAAAATGAAATTGAATTTATAAAAATGTTGTTCCACAAACCTCATGAAACCTATATGTTTGTGTGTGTGTATATGTATGAATGAATAAACGTCCGTCTGTGTCTCTGCATAATGTGTGTGTGTGTGTGTGTGTGTATGACAGAATGAGAGAGAGAGAGAGAGAGACAGAGAGAGAGAGAGAGAGAGAGAGAAAGAGACAGAGAGAGAGAGAGAGAGAGAGAGATTTCATGCTGTATGCAATAAATTTATTGATTTGGTATTCTGCATCCAGGTTTTGGCTCTGACAATCACTGGCTACATACAAACGAGTCACCTGAGTTTCTGAGAGTCAGTTCCATCATCTGTCAAGTGAAAACAATCATATTTGCTCATCAGTTCCTGGAATGCAAACATTTTAAAACTCAACAGAACCCCCTCTTTGAGGGGCCCAGTTCTGGAGTGTAGCTCCCATGTAATGCATGTGTGTTGCCAGCTTGAGAGAAATTAAAAACATTGACACTACCTAATTTCATTTGTGTTTCTTAGAACAAACTCTGAGGAGGCTGACAATATGTATGTGTGTATCTATATCTATATGTATATATCTCTATATCTCTATCATATATATAAATATATACATATATATTTATATACGTGTGTATATACATATGTCATATCAACAAAAGGTCTTGGGAGTGTGTTCAATAACTTTTAAGAGTGAATAAGCATTGTGAAACCAAAATGTTTGAGAAACACTGACCTAGAGAACGGAGAGATTAGGTGATATGCTCTGGGTTACATAGCCACTATGTATCAGAGCATGTACTAGCTATGTACCTAGGACACTGTGTGGTGTAGCAGATAGGGTACCAGGCATGGAGTCAGGAAGACTCATCTTCATGTGTTCAAATAAGTCCTTAGACACTTACTAGTTATTATCACCCTGAGCAAGTCGCTTAATCCTGTTTGCCTCAGTTTCTTCATCTGTAAAATGAGCTGGAGAAGAAAATGGCAAACCACTCTAGTATCTTTGCCAAGAAAACCCCAAATCCGTCACAAAGAGTTGGATAGGATTGAACAATAAAAACATCAAGAACTCTTCCTTCAGGTACCTTTATTCATTGTTCTCCTTAGCTTACTAAAGCAGACCCTCTCCTCTCCTAAGTCAGTCTTTCCCAGACTATGCTCTCTTCTCTGTTGCCCATCAAAACCTTTCCTTAACTAATTTCTATACTGTAAGGAATATAATAAACCAATTTGAGTCATAACATTTTTTTTAAAAAGCTCAACAGCACCATAGAAATGGGGGTTAATTCATTTACCTAAGTTTATTCTTCATTGAAAAGACAAATATGACACAAAGCAGGGATCTCTCTCCTCTGAATTCCACAGGAGTCTAAAGAACCATGAAGCTCTTCCTTGTAGCTTTTCTTATGGGTGTTCTGGCTGTCCTGGCTGTAAGTACTTGGGGAAATGGAGAAGGGGCTGGTGTTGGGAGTGACTGATCCTTCTTTCCAACAATGGTCCTTTAGCTTCTGTAGACTTGTCTATATTTGCATTCTCATTTCTCTGGGTTTTATTTTATTTATTTTGTTTTACTATTATTTCAACAATTTGGCTAGCAGCTGCTGTGGGGATGAAAAACCAACATGAGCCCAACAAAATGCTGCAAGCCCAAGTTCTTTTGATCTGCTTCACTAAGGAAAGCAACTTTAAGGGGTTAACAATCTTGCTTTAATCCAACATACAAATATCACTCACTTAGTTCAGGGGAAAATACTAGCCCCATGAACTTCAGAGCAAATACAAACAAATTACAATCATCAACAGACAGACCTTGAATGATTCAAATCTCAATTCATAGTTACCGGAGTTTAACAAAGTCTGAACATTCTGGTTTACAAGCTGGAGGGCTCTTAACTACAGCTGCAACAGAGTCTCCACATCAGCATACCACCAAGAGTGAGAGCCCTAAGCAAATAGCTGTGTTCTCTCTTTTTATGCATTCTTTAGTCATCATTAAATGTCATCTGATTGACCAAAACTTAAGCTCTTACTACTGGTTCTGGTCTTAGCAACTCCCCTTAGGACCCTGAGGGCTTTAAACTCACGTAGTCTTAGCACCTAATAGATAGAGATTTGGGCCAGGGCTTAGCACCTAAGAAGACTCAATCAAAGACATCCAACTTAATTGATATTACAAGTATCTGTATTAATCTCTGAAAAATCTAGAAAAACTCCTTGTTGGCTGTAGTGTTAGCTAAGTAACTCTTCATTTTATACTCACAGCCTTTTCCTTACCAGATGTATATTTCTCAAAACAAAATGAAGATAATGGATATTCATCAAAGTATTTGGGGCAAAATCCAGCTTCTCCCTCAGTGCAGGGGTAACGCATTCTAGAACACAGAGTGTTAGGTCAATTCACTGCTTGGGTTTGGGGTGCTTCCCCCCCTAAACACATGTCATATAACTGAATCTATTCATGTTTTTCTTTTCCAAAGAGAGGTGACAGTGCATCTGAAGAGGTAAGACATTTTCAAATAAATGCAAAGTAGGTTAATACTCATTAACAAAGATCCTTAAAAATGTTTGTTCTTTCTTTGCACAGAGAGTCCAGCTTCCTCACCATCAGGTAAAATTATAATTCCTTATGTTTAACATGTAATTTATTAGATTTAGCATATTGCAATTTAGTAGCATATTTCTTTATCTTTAACCTCTCCCCCCCCCAATATCTCATCACTCATCATTCCTGAGCAAATAATGATTTAAATAAAACAGAAACAGATATTGGTTCCATTCATTAAGCTGGTAGGGGTTTACAAGCACCGAGTAGACAATCTCTGTTTATATATTTTCTGGATTCATTGATTGCAACAGATTTGCTACATTGCAATAACCACATTAAATCAGGTGAAATGTTTGCTGCAAGAAATGAGGTCCATATTCAGTCTCTTCTCCCTGCTTCCCTCAATTGCATATCAATTTGCCAATGATTCTGTAGGATTTCGCTATCTCATTTGAAGCTTAAGAGATGTTGGATTTATTCTCTGGATTTATGAAAGTTTTAGGGATTTTTGCTCATGCATGGAGTCCTCAGCGACTCACATTTATACGCCCAGGACTTTGCACAAATGAAGATCTTAACAAATATTGGCTTACTTGACTTGGTTTCGTTTGGTTTGCATTTCAAAAGGGAGGAGTTGTCTTGTCTCTTCAAATTCCAATAACCTCACCTAGTAACTCTGGCATCTTCTACCTTCTGGCCCCTAAACTCATTTCTGGCCACATTTTTGTGATTAAAAAGAATTGTGCTCATACATGGGCTTGATGATGCGCAAGTCACTAACCAAGACAGGATTTTTGCCATGTCTTCTAAAGAATGAACATGTTGTCCCTTACATTGACTCCTGAATATATCTGAGGAATTTGAGTTAAATATATTTTCTCAAAGCACTCATAGCTATTGGATTCTACCAAATACCAGGGATAACTCAATGGAGCATGAAGTGTTCTGTCCATAAAATAAGATGATTTTATCCAAAAAATAAGTCTTTCATTAATTCTTCCTATCACTTAGATGGGTTTTTGTGTCAATGTCCTTCAAGTGAGAATACATTTACTAGAAGTTTCCAAACTGATCTTAAAGAAGGCTTTCCATTTACATCAGTGAGCGTTTCTCTCCCCAATCACGGTCATCATCATTCCATCCCAGTTATTCAGGCTTCCATGTCTTGCTTATTATCTCTGTGACACTGAACAGGTCATTTCCCTTTCCCTGTTCTAAGTTTCAGTGACATTGGACTAGATTCATAAGGTCCCATTTCACTCAGTCTAGGACTCTCTTGCTGTAGATTCATCTATAAACTTTGTTTCTAAACTCTGTCCTTCAGAGGCCTCAGTGTGTCTTTCACAGGATCAGAGATCCAGAGGTGGAAGGACCCTCACAGGCCATCTCATCTAACTCCTTCATTTTAGAGCTGAGGAAACTGAGGCCCATCGAGATAAAATGACTCACCCACGGTCACACAGGCAGTGCATATTAGAGGCAGGATTTGAAGACAGGTCCTTTAATCCTAGAGGTATTTAATGCTTTCCACTCTGTCATGCACGAGAACAGAGAAACTAGTAGTTACAGTAGTGATCATCGTGTTTGGTTATGTTCTCCCTGTGGAATCAGGGAAAGTCTGTGCTTTTTCTTTTTCATCTTTCTCCCAATGGGGTCAAGGAAAGTGTATAGTTTGCTATTTCTTATTCAACTGTGAGAAAATATGGAGAAGAGAACTAAGCTTTTTTTTAAAATTATGAACTTTGAAAAGAATAACTAGTATTTGGGAATGAGGCTTTGCCAGCTTATCAAATGAATCATATTTGATGAATTAGTGAGTGCTCCTGGTTTAGTTGATTGATTTTCTGGAAGTGTATTAATGAGTACAAATAGATACAGAAGTCAGTTCTACACTAGAACTCAGGTGAGCCAGGTGATCCAAATAAACCCTGTCATGGGTGACAGTTATAGTAATCCTGTCACATCTGAATTATATCTATTTTTCAGTGTTATTAAGGATACTGAGAAATTAACAATGTTACGAATGAACCAGAATGTCTCAACCTTATGTTGGCTATTCTCTCTTTCTTTTTGAAGGGATTTTACAGATTTCCTTCAAGGGCTCCAAATCCATATCCTGGCTATGCTCCATATGCTGGCAATTTTCCATATCCTCAAAATCCTGAAAATTATCCACCTCTTGTAAATGCCCAAAATGCACCAGAAGTACCACCTCAATAAATACAGGTAAAGAGAAGTTGTGCTTACTGAAATCATGGTGGATGGTATGGTGGAAAAATTTTGCCATTAAAACTGCTGTTTGAACTTCAAATGTACTCCTTCATAGCTGAATGATTTGGACCAACCAGAATCAGAATGTGTCTTTTCCTGCAGAATATTTTGCTGAGTCCATTCTCCATTGAGTTACCAAAGGGAGATTCCTAAAGCTTAGCTTTGACCATGGTGTTTATTCAATTCCCTGCCCCCTCTCTATAAATTCTAGAGGTTCTCTATTATGTCCAGAATCAAGTGTAAAATCCAAGACATAAAATCAAATATAAAAACCTGCATGGATGTTGCTCTTGAATAGCTTTAACTAGTCACAGCAATGATAACAGGAACAGATTAGCCCCAAAACAATATCATGGAATAAAACCTAACTAAGGCAGAATTTTTTTGTTTACTAATAGGTTTGCCTGGAAGACTGACTCTATCTGTCTATGAATCTACAAATCTACAAATTTGTGAATCTCTCCATTGGACTCCTTATCAGCCTCTATTATTGAGCATTAGATAGTATCGCCAACCTTGTTAGATCAACATGAATCATTCCTCCCAAGGAATAATGCTCTCCTTTACATTGACCAGATAATAAATTCAGCTCACAGCATATTGAATTTTTGTTGTCCTTATTTCCATTCTTCAGTCATGTTTCATCATGTAGATTAGAATAACATAAGAAGAAGAAGATGTGAAGCTTCTTGGTCAAAGAAGCAGAGACGGCCTTTTAGAACCAGGATTTTCAGTTGAAATGACATGCCATACGTAGGAATTTCTATATATTCAGATGCCTGTTTGCAACATGGCACAATGGGAAAACAGCAGTCTTGGAGTCAGGGACACCCAGGTTCCGGTTACAGCTTTGTGACCATAAGCAAGGTAGTTAACTTGTCAATACTCCAAATAACTATCCAGACTTGGTAAACTGAAAATGTTCATCTCCACAGGCAGACACAGAAGTAAAATCACAGGTTTGCCAAATATAATATGTATATATTCTGATTCCACTGACAGAATGTAAAATCTTTGAAGGCAGGCACTATTTAATGTTTGTTGGTGACCTTTTGCCTTTCTTTGTACCCCCAGACGTTGGCACAGTGCCTGGCATATAGTATGCTTAATAAATAGATGCTTAAGAAATGCCAGCTCACTTACTGTCTGACCCCATTCTTAGACCCTAGGAAGCCTGTCTCATTGTAGTTTGCTTAATAAATTAAGATTGGTTGATTGAGTTGAAACTTTATTATACTGGCACACTACCCATTCAATATGCACTTTGGGGAAAATAAGAACAATTCCATTTTTTTATGGAGTTACACTATAAGAAATTTGTTTGTTATTTTTAATGGTAGTAGTTTGAATCAACAATTCTTTCCCGGAATTTATGGAAGAACACTAACTTTATGATGACAAAAATTGATCTAAATTATAAAAAAGTGTGTAATGACTGACAAAATTTAGCATGGTCTCAAGGATCACCTGTGGGAAGCCAGAAGTCTTCTCTGTCAAGTATTTCCCTGGGAGATGAACCATTGTGCCCAAAGAGAGTGTTGCCATTTTCACACAATGGGGGATTTTACCAGGGAGCAAAAGGCCTCAGTCACCTCTATACAAAATGCCTTGAAAATTTTATATCCACCAGCTTCTTCAAATCATGTACTTACTACTCATGATACAGGCCTAGGGTATGAGATAATAAGAAAAATCGAAGGAAAAAGTTCTTGATAATTTTCGATGCTTACTATTAATTTCTAATAACCCAACCACAAAGTTATTGCAGAAAACTCAAGGAATAACAAATGGTAATGGAAGCAGATCATAAATGGCTACCACAAAAGAGCAGCTATAAATATTCTTGTGTCTATGAGTTGTTTTCCCTTTTCTTTGAACTCTTTTGCATATAGACATAGTAGTGGGTGAAAGGGAATGAACATTTTTTTAGTAAGTCCTTTGGGCAGAGTTCTAAATAGTTCTCCAGAATGGTTGGACCAGTTCACAACTCCACTGACAGTGCATTAATGTGCCTACTTTTTTAGACCCCCTCCAGTATTTGTTATTTTTCTTTATTCTTGGGTTAGCCAGTCTGATAGGTATGATGTGGTACATCAGATTCATTTTAATATACCCTTCCAATCAATATTGATTTAAAACATTTTTAATGTGACTATTGATAGCTTTAATTTTTTTCTTCTGAAAACTGCCTGTGCATATCCTTTGACCATTTATCAGTTGAGGGATGGCTCTTAGTCTCATAAATTTGTCTCAGTCCCCTACATATTTGAGAAATGAAGCCTTTACCAGAGAAAATTAGTGTAAAAATTTTCCCTTAGTTTCTTAAAGCTATAGTTGTGAAGGCATAATTTAAAAATCATTGGACTCTTTGAAATTAAAGACTTTTTAAAATATGAACATTATATTTAAAGGAATCATAGGGGAAAATTGCTTAGATCTATTAGAACCAGAGAGCAAAGTGATGATGAATCCATTGATCAACTCCTGAAAAAAACCCCAAAAGGAAAAATATCAGCTTCTATATCTAAGAAAAAAAGACCAATCATCCAAAAAGGAGTTCCAGTACTAAAGATCTATAGTCAGGATCACACAAAACCTGGGAGTGTCTTCTAGAAATGAGAAATCTTGGAATGCAATATTCCAAAACAAAGAATATGTACGTTTATAGCCACAAATTACTTACTCTGCACAATTGAGTACAATGCTATGGTGGAAAAGTAGATCTTTAATGGAGAAAAGGACCATCAAGAATTTCTCACAAAATTACCAGTTGTCTTGAAACTCTGAAGTATATAGACAAAGAGCCAGAGAAACTTTGAAAGGGAAAGGTATTTGAACAAGTGGAATGAACTGTATGATGACATAGTGCTAACATCCTAGTAGGAATAGAATGAACCTTCCTTCAGAACCTTAATATTTCCCAAGTATCTGTATAGAATTATATGAGAAAAAACAGAAGACCTAGGGGTGGGGTGGTTCTGTTCTGTAGTTTTTAAGTCCAGAAAGAAAATGGAGGGTAAAAGCCATACACTACTGTAGAAATAAGGAAGAAAGGAGGGGAACTTGCTATTTCCTATAATTAGGGTGTGTGAGAAGAGTGTACAAATTTTGAGGAATGGGTGGACAGGCACGCATCACAGGAAGCTCACTTTTATCCAAAACTGGTAAAGTTTGATGGAACGCACAGAAATAGTTTGGCAGAAATATACATCAAAGTCATCAGGGAGGGAAAGGGAAGATTTAAGGATTTCAATCATGTTCAACTCTTTGTGATGCCAAGTAGAGTGTTCTTGGCAAAGATATTGGAGCAGAGGAACGGTCACATGCCCTAGAAGAATTCATAGAAGAAGATTATTAGTAGTAATTGGGTAGTTCAAAAGAAAGATTGAAGTAGACCTGAGTATGATATGACTCTAAAAAGGAAAACCTCTGAGAAAGTGTATAAAGAGTAATTATCTTATATAAATGAGGTGTGAGAAGAAAAACTTACATAGAAATTTCATGGGGGAGAGGAGCTGGTAGTTCTGGAACCCTAGTTTCATTGGGAATGGGTCTAAGTATTCTAAATTCAGAAAGAAAGTAAAGGCTAAGGGGATGGGAAGGGAAGAGAGGATAAAGGAGATTTTTTAGAGGGGAGGGTGATAAATAGGATAAGGGGAGTATAAGAGGGTGTTTAGATTAACAGAAATGGAAAGATAAGGGAGGGATCCTTGGAGGGGGGCTAGGTTAAGTAATAAGAGGGTAACGTAGTGGGTAGAAGTAAAATTGAGGAGTCAGAGGGATGAAAAATAAGAGACACTCACAAATACAAAATAAAGATCAGGAGTAGAATTTATTGGGGAAAAAGCAGGGGTAGTAATCATGATCTCAGAAAAAGTTAAAGCTAAAATGGATTTAATCAAGAGAAAAACAATGAAACTATACTGTATGTCAGCTATCTTTATCAATATTGTTTTAGATTGTTTAAAATAACTAGACAGTATAAGGTTGGCATATTGCTGTGGTGTAGGAAATGACAAGTTGGCAGACCTAGAAAAATATGGAAAGACTCAGACTTATGTAGGAAGAGGTTATCTGTTGGGGGTCCCCGACCAGCAAGGATCCCAATCTCAGTACGCAATGATGAGGTGGGAGTCAGGGAAGATACAACTCCGATTTATTGGGAGACATTATCCAGTTTTATAGGGTTTTGCACTACATAAGCAGAAGCAGGTGTTCAAGGGGTAAGGTGATGAGAGCATGGGAAGAAACAGAGATGTGCTTCAGGAGTGTATTGTTGCACTTAGATTAGATATAGGTAGTGATATCTGGTGGGAAGAATCTGGATTGTTGCAAACTTTGATTCCTACAGGCGTATGGGAAAATTAGGGCTGTTGCAAGATAGTTTCTATGGGAGTATGGGAACAAAGGGGGGTGCTGTCCTACAGTATCTACGGAGGCGTGGGAAGGCTCAGGCATGTAGCCAGCTGATATCAGAGCTGTATGAGCTATGTAAGGCACGGGTCAGGATGCCCTTGTAAAGTATCAAAGATGTTTCAGTAAGTAAAGTATCAAAGCATTGTTGTGTTAGGCACTGGTTCAAGAGCATTAGGTAGTGGTCAGCTGGGTTCCTCCTTCTGGGCTTGTGAGTCCCTAGTGGATGGACTCTGCCTGCATGAGAAAGGATGACTATGAGGGAGGGGGGCTGTTAAGGACAGAAGTCCTTCCTCCAGGCGCTTGCCATTCCAACTCCTACTAAGCCTGTCTGGTTTTACCCAGGAAACAGGCCAAGCGCTAGGGTCTGAGCAGCTCTGGGGTCGGCACCAACCCCTTACAGTTATCCACCCTTAGAGAAACAGATGACCGAATAGTACAGTCTTATGTAGCTGCATATGACTATACATATATATATATATGAATATGATTATAGATATCTAAGTATATGCATGTTTATATGTATATATTTCATGTGTATAGGTCCATATACATGTTTGTGTATATACATACATACATACATATGTGTGTATAAATACATATATATCTATATACATATATAATATATAACATATATATAAATAATATATATGTATATGCCATTAAATGTAGCCTTCTTGGGGGAGAGGAAGGAGGAAAAATAACAAATTAAAAGTGCACAGCAGAGAACAAAAGAGAACTTACGAGAAAGCAAAGAATAGATGGACAGCTCTGAACAAAACGCATAGGATTTGCTGAAGAGGTTTTCTTGAAATGGAAAATTATTGTTGTATAGTTTGAATCCTCTCTTATGTTCTGCTGCACACATGGCAATCTTTTTTCTTAATTTATATTTAAGTTTTAATATTTAAATTTATGTGTTCTATCTTTTATGGTATATTTAAGTTTAAAATAAATTTTTCTTTTATTTCTCCTGTGTATGTGTTTTTTTAATTTTTTTTATTTTTAGTTTACAACACACGGTTCTACATAATTTTGAGTTCCAGATTTTCTCCACTCCCTCCCCTCTCCCTCCCCAAGACGGCATGGAATCTCATATAACTACCACGTATAACTTCGCATTGAATTAATTTATACACTAGTCAAGTTGTGGTGAAGAATTATGACCAATGGACTGAATCATGAGAAAGAAGAAACAGAACCAAAAAAAAAACCCAAAAACAAAAACAAAAGAGAAGAAAAAAAGGGGGAAAAAGGCGAGCATGAGGTGTGCCTCAATCTGCATTCATACTTCATAGTTCTTTCTCTGGATGTAGATAGCATTCTCCATCGTGAGTCCTTTGGAGTTGTCTTTGTACCTTGTGTTGCTGAGAAGAGCAACACAATAAAAAATGTTTCTGGAGCATTTACATTGTTGGCTGGAGCTCAGGCTGTTTCAGCTTTAGTGTATTCACAGCACTGGTCAAATGACACCTTGTAAAATCTATGTGGGTTTATTTGGGGGAAATTTGGCTCCCTGATGTTTCCCTATGAGCATATCAGTAATTGCTTCCATTGGCTTTTCTCCTTGACAGTTAAGGTTTCATTGCTTTGTCCCATTTGTGTGTTTATACATTTCTGCCATTTCTTGGATCTTTTGAACTCACCTTTAATCCTTTAAATATTCCCAAGGACACATCCTTTGTTCAAATGAATGGCCTCTCTTAGTGGAACTGAGGGGAGTTGGGATGCACCATCCCTGTTGCTATGGAATCATAGGCCTAATGTTGTACCCAACTGAAATTATTGTTGGCATGGATCAGTGTTGACAGAATCCATTCCAAATGGTGTTTGCCTTTTGAGGGCTGTTAGTATTTTTTTCTCCTTTTCTGGTGGTCTCATACCACTGCAACCAAAGGCTCAAAATCTCAACCTCTCAAAAATCAGCAATTATCCAGATTTCAGCCTCAAGGAAAATCTAAATCACACTTCCTTTTGCTACCCCATCAAGTCAGAAGATTCACAAAATAATTGAAAAAAAGGTTTATTAACCACAGAAATATAATACCTTTTTGGGAAGGCAGCAAGATATGGCAGAGGGAGTTCAGGGTTTTGAGTCAGAGGGCTTCCTGAATCCTCCCTCTTGCCACTTTCTCTCTTTGTGACTGTGGGCAGTCACTCCAACTCTCTGGCCTCAGTTACCTCATCTGGAAAATGAAAGGGTCAGACTCAGTAACCCGTAAGATTGCTTCCATCTCTGTCTACCATCAATAGCAGTAGCCTATGATGTATTGCGGGAAATTACTGTCACCTAGAGATTTTAAGACTCTTCCCCCCAATTCAGCTTTGCATTAATCTCAGGGCTTCAGTAAGATGAACTATCTTTTTTATCATCCACCTCCACCTTCTTCTGGAGCTTGTTCACTCCCTTTCCAATGCTGGAGAGTTAGATGCCCAGTTAAGTTTACGATCTCTATGACTCTCAGTCTATGTCTCCAATGGTCTTTCAGCAGATATTCAGTTGTGCAAGCCTTCTCTCACTGCAGTATTTATTTATACAAACAATATGGACTTGGATTCCACCTTTCCCCAAGTCTCTAGACACCTGTTTCAAAGAAAAAGTTCAATGCCATGAGGTCTAAGGGCCTCTCCCAGGTCCTTGGAGCAGCAGTGAGTGTGTTGTCCGTTGCCTAGCAAGAGCTGCCTCAGGTCACTCAGAGGAAACCCAGCCTGTTCTATAGCCATCTTCCTCTCACTAACTGTGGGTCTGGAAAAAAAAGACATGCCTCATTCAGCATCAGAGCTCCCAGTCCCCACTCCATTTCATTTTCTCAGGTAAATCCCAGGTCCATGTTTAGTTAATAATATCCACAGGCTCCCTTTTCCACGTAATTTTCTTGACAATTGGGGAGGCTTCAGGACATCAAGAAGCTCATACAAAGGGCCAGCATCACTCCATTCCTTTCTCAATGTCGTTCCCAATACTACACAGTTCAGTTTTCCAGCTCTTGACCTGGGCTCTGATTGGTGAGAGTTCTCCATAATTAGCCCAAATCAGACTCATCATTCTGCTGCATTCTGGCCATCTTCATGCAACATTACTTCACAAAATACCCTACTCTTTCCCCATTTTCGCCTCTTGCTTTGGGAACAATAATCAAATCAACGCTAGCATTCCGAGAAAAAAACATATCAATTGCCCTAAAATTCTACTGTCTGTCCCTGGGACTTCCCAGGTCCTGTCTATGTGTTGTCTCTCGCATTATGAATGTAAACACTTTGCTGTCAATGACTGTCTTGCTTTTGTATTTTATATCCCTAAATCCAAAGTAGCTGGCACACAGTAAATAATATATATCTATTTTTCATTCTTTTATGTCCCACTAACCTCCATCAAGAATCCACAGCAGTGCAAAAAACCCCTTCTGATGTTGATCTTGTTACAGTCTATGAGTCCACAAATCAGTAATCTTTGGTGAGGACTCAAAATGTTGCTGGGTATCACTCCTCCAACAATGGGCTGCCATAGATGCCATTCTGCCCCAACACTCAAGACCACCTGTTGTGCTATGCTATGGCTTGAAAGAGGTGCTACACAACTGCCGTCTTGCTATTTCTGCTGTTGACTTCTAATTTCAGGTTATATTAGAGGATCATTTCCTTCAGAGAGTGTGTGTGTGTGTGTGTGTGTGTGTGTGTGTGTGTGTGTGTGTGTGTGAAACACTGTCCACCTCCCAAGTCAATAGGGCTCTGTCTCCAGTTCCCATCTTTGGATGAGACGTCTTTCATCTTTTGCACCCTAGGCTTCTCTAGGACAAGCAAGGCCTCCTGACCAGGCTTCCATACTGCTTCCTGGTCTTGGCTGTCATGAGGCAGGACTCCTGGGGTCTCACAGGATGCAGCATCTCTGTCTACCAGGAGGCTCAATCTTAAAGAAAAACCTGGAATTACTCTAATCTAGTTCCTTTTGTAAGTAATGTTTTTCCAACCATGGATACTTTGCCAAGACTCATTGCTGATGGTTAGCATATTTCCATTGACTTATACTGGTCCCATCCCAGTGAATCTGAAGCCTTTGCCCCTGATGTTTACACTATTCCCCATACTTAAGTTGTCTCTTCTTTATACCCATCCACCTTACAACTTGCTGCCTCTTGTACTACTTGATGATAATGTCTATCTTCTCCTTCTACTGGGCCCTGTAGAATGCCTGCTCTATAATTAACAAATTTCTCTTATCTTAAATATTTTTTTCTCAATCTCTCCATCTTCTGGCCCTTATTGAGACATAGCTCCCTCCTGGCACCATAGCTTCCATAGTTGCCATTGCTACCCTTTCTAGTGCTAGTTACATTCATACTCTGGCTCCTTATGGGTCATGTTGAAGAGAGCTGGAATACTCTTCTCTCACCATTGTTACTTCCAGACTCTCTCTATACCACCTTCACTAAGCAACTTCTCCTCCATTGAGTTTCAAACTAAACTTTATCACACAAACTGACCGTTGAGGGTATTATTTGCCACCTTCCAAGATATTCTCCTTCCTTCTTCAACCACTGCAGTGCCTGGCTTAAAGTATTTCTCCCCTATCCCCATAACAGGACTTGACATACATATTTATACACTTTCAAATTCCCTAACTTCCCAGTTCTTCAATCCATTCATTGCCCATGACCTGATCTTCTACTCCACTTTAGCTGTACAGAAAGGGTGATATCCTTGATTTTGTCATCACTCAGAAGTTTTTCCCTTCCTTGTTCAAGAACTCTGAATTTCTGCATCTAATCATGATCCTTTAACATTCTTTCATTCCTTATGCCTTAAGACAACTAAACCTATTCTTTGTCTTCATTGTGATTTCTATTCCTTCCATTTCCCTTTCCATGTCTTCATCTCAGCACTGACTATACTTTTCTCCCAATCCCTTAGTAAAGTAAGCCAACTGTCTATTATCTTCTATGCTTAAATCACTTGTCCCCTTGTCCTATCACTCCTCACACTTTACCAGACCCCAAACCTAGATTACTCTTGCCATCTACCTCTTTGCTTTGCATGGAGCTGAAGAGATCAGAATGAAATTACAAGAATCATTCTAACTGGGCTCATTATAAACTTACCTTACCTAATTTCAACTGGATCCTTGCAGCATCAAAACAAACCTTTTATTCCTGTCTAAAATATTTACTATCCCAATTTCTATAGTAGCCATTTCAAGGTTTCTCCTTCCTTCTCGAGCCTCTCATGGCATCCATTCACCACATTCTCTCACTTGAAGGTTTTTAACAAAAAAACTGAGAACATTTGCCAAGAGTTCCCTAATCCTTCTTCCCAATTATGACACCAGAAGCATCTGTCATCTCCATTCCCGGAAGCTCCTAGGCTTCCACCTGCTCAGTCAGTGACTCCTCCCTTACTCTTTATCCCCTGCAGTGCATTTTCTACTTAGATAAAAGCAGTTTTGGCTATTGCAGAAATGCAACTCTTAGGTAACACATCAAGGTCACTACAAATTCTCCATGTTCTCCATATTTAATGGAAGAGAGATACTTGGTCCTTTGTCATTTTTTTTACAATATATGCATATAAGTACACACAGAATAAATAAAAAGATAACTGATTGGCACTTACTTTGTTTCCGCTTGTTTGCTACAACAGAAAGTGTCGCTATGAAAATACTGCTGCACATGGGACTTTCTTTTTTTTTTATTTCCTTTGGGTTATATATCTAGTAGCCCCATTCTCTCACAACTCCTCTTCCCCCTGTGTTTTTGTTTGTTTGTTTTTGTTTTCAGATTTTTTTATTTTTAGTTTACAACACTCAGTTCCACAGGTTTTTGAGTTCCAAAATTTCTTCCCCTCCCTCCCCTTCTCCCTCCCCCAAAGATGGCATGGAATCTGATATATGTTCTACATATACCTTCACATTAAACGTATTTACCCAAAAGTCAAGTCATAAAGAACCATGATCAATGGGGTGAATCATGAGAAAGAAGAAACAAAACCAAAAAAAAAGATATAGGAAAAAAGGAGAGCAAATAGTTTCCTTCAATCTGCATTAAGACTCCATAGTTTTTATCTGGATGTAGATAGCTCTTTCCAAGACATTTGGCGCTGTCTTTGAACCTTATATTGCTGAGAAGAGCCAAGTCTATCAAAGTTAGTCATCACAGAATCAATATGTCTGCAGTTGTGTACAGTGTTCTTCTGGTTCTTCTCGTCTTACTCAGCATCATATCATCTAGTTCTTTCCAGGTAATTATGAAGTCCATATCTTCCCCATTTCTTATAGCATAATAGTATTCCATTACATTCATATACCACAACTTGTTCAGCCATTCCCCAATTGATGGGCATCACATTGATTTCTAATTCTTTGGTATCACAAAAAGAGCTGCTATAAATATTTTTGTACATATGGGTCCCTTTCCCCCTTCTGTGATCTCTTTAAGATACAGCCCTAGAAGTAGTATTACTGGGTCAAAGAGTATGCACATTTTTGTAGCCCTTGAGGCATAGTTCCAAATTGGTCTCCAGAATGGCTGGATCTATTCACAACTCCACTAACGATGTAACAATGTTCCAATTTTCCCACATCCTCTCTAGAATTTATCATTTTCTTGTTTTGTCATGTTAGTCAATCTGACAGGAGAGATGGGGTACCTAAGAGTTCTTTTGATTTGCATTTCTCTGATCAATAATGATTTTGAGCATTTTTCATATGCCTATAGATATCTTTAATTTCTTCCTCTGAAAAGTGCCTATTCATATCATTTGACCATTTCTCAATTGGGGAATGACTTGTATTCCTATAAATTTGTTTCAGTTCTCTGTATACTTTAGATGTGAGGCCTTTATCAGAGACACTAGTTGTAAAGATTTTCTCCCAATTTTCTGCTTCCCGCCTAATCTTTGTTGCATTGGCTTTGTTCGTACAAAATCTTTTCAATTTAACACAATCAAAATTATCGATTTTGCATTTTGTAATGCTCTCTATCTCGTCTTGGGTCATGAATTCTTTGCTTTTCCATAAATCTGATAAATAAACTATTCCTTGCTCTCCCAAATTGCTTATAGTATCAGCCTTTATTCCTAAATCATGAACCCATTTTGACTTTATTTTGATATACGGTGTAAGATATTGGTCTGTGCCCAGTTTCTGCCCTACCATTTTCCAATTTCCCCAGAATATTTTGTGAAATAGTAAGTTCTTAGCCCAGAAGCTGGATTCTTTAGGTTTATCAAAGAATAGATTGCTATAGTCGTAGACTACTGAAACTTGTGTACCTAAGCTATTCCACTGATACACCACTCTGTTTCTTGCCAGTACCAGGTAGTTTGGATGATTGTTGCTTTATAGTACAGTTTAAAATCTGGTATGGCTAGGCCACCTTCCCCAGCTTTTCTTTTCATTAATTCCCTTGATATTCTGGACCTTTTGTTCTTCCGGATGAATTCTGCTATTATTTTATCCAGCCCTGTAAAAGAATCTTTTGGTAGTTCAATTGGTATGGCACTAAATAAGTAAATTAATTTAGGTAAAATTGTCATTTTTATTATATTAGCTCGGCCTAACCACGAGCAACTGATGTTTTTCCATTTGTTTAGATCTGACTTCATTCGTGTGAAAAATGTTTTGTTATTGTGTTCATATAGGTCCTGGGTTTGTCCTGGCAGGTAGACGCCCAAATATTTTATAGTATCTACAGTAACTTTAAGTGGAATTTCTCTATTTCTTGCTGTTTGGCTTTGTTAGCAATATATAGGAATGCCAAGGATTTATGTGGGTTTATTTTATATCCTGCAACTTTTCTGAACTCGTTTATTATTTCAAGTACTTTACTTCATTCTCTAGGATTCTCTAAGTAAATCATCATGTCATCTGCAAAGAGTGATAACTTAATTTCTTCTTTGCCTATTCTAATTTCTTCAATTTCTTTTTCTTTTCATATTGCTAGAGCTAACATTTCTAGTACCAAATTGAATTATAAGGGTGATAATGGACAGGTTTGTTTCACCCTTGATCTTATTGGGAATGCATCTAGTTTATACCCATTACAAACAATCCTTGCTGTTGGTTTTAGGTAGATGCTGCTTATAATTTTAAGGAAGACTCCATTTATTCCTATGCTTTCTAGTGTTTTTAATAGGAATTGATGTTGTATTTTGTCAAAAGCTTTTTCTGCATCTATTGAGATAATCATATGGTTTCTGTTAGTTTTGTTGTTGATATGATTAACTATGCTTGATAGTTTTCCTAATGTTGAACCAGCTTTGCATTCCTGGGATAAATCCTACCTGGTCATCGTGTATTATTCTAATGATAAGTTGCTACAATCTTTTTGCTAATATTTTATTTAAAATGTTTGCATCAATATTCATAAGGACAATTGGCCTATAGTTTTCTTTCTCTGTTTTGACTCTTCCTGGTTTTGGTATTAGTACTATGTTTGTGTCATAAAAAGAATTTGGTAGGACTCCTTCTTCACCTACTTTCCCAAATAGTCTATAAAGTATGGGAATTAATTGTTCTTTAAATGTTTGATAGAATTCACTTGTAAATCCATCTGGCCGTGGAGATTTTTTCCTATGGAGTTCATTGATGCCTTGCTCAATTTCTTTTTCTGAGATGTGGTTATTTAGGTATTTTACTTCTCTTCTGTTAACCTGGGCGATTTATATTTTTGTAAATATACATCCATTTCCCTAAGGTGTCAAATTTATGGGCATACAATTGGGCAAAATAATTCCTAATTATTGTTTTAATTTCCTCTTTATTGGAGGTGAATTCACCCTTTTCATTTTTGATACTCGTAATTTGGTTTTCTTCTTTTTTAATCAGATTGACTAAGGTTTATCAATTTTTTGGTTTTTTCATAAAACTAGCTCTTAGCTTTATTTATCAGTTAAATAGTTTTTTTGATTTCAATTTTATTAATCTCTCTTTAGGTTCTCAGTATTTCTAATTTTGTATTTAATTGGGGATTTTCAATTTGTTTTTTTTCTAGTTTTTTTCAGTTATATGTCCAATTCATTGATCTTTTTCTCTATTTCATTCATGTAAGAATTTAGAGATATAAAACTTCCCTTAAGAACAGCTTTTGCTGCATCCCACAAATTTTGGTATGTTGTCTTATTATTGTCATTCTCTTGAATGAAGTTATAAATTTTTTCTATGATTTGTTCTTTGGCCCACTCATTCTTTAGGATTATTTAATCTCCAATTAATTTTTAGTTTTTCTTTCCATGGTCCTTTATTACAAATAATTTTCATTGCATTATGATCTGAAAAGGATGTATTGACTATTTCTACCTTTCTGCACTGGATTGTGAGGTTCTTATTCCCTAGTACATGGTCAATTTTTGAGTATGTGCTTCATACCACTGAGAAAAAAGTATATTTCTTTTTATCCCCATTTAGTTTTCTCCAGAGGTCTATTATATCTGTCTTTCTAAAATTCTATTCACCTCTTTAACTTCTTTATTGTTTATTTTGAGGTTAGATTTATCAAGTTCATAGAGGGGGAGGTTGAGGTCCCCCACTAGTATTGTTTTGCTGTCTATTTCTTCCTGTAATTCCCTTAACTTCTCTAAGAATTTGCAAGCTATACCACTTGGTGCATATATGTTAAGTAATGATATTACTTCGTTGTCTTTGGTGCCTTTTAGCAGTCCTTCCTTATCTCTTTTAATTAGATCTATCTTTGCTTTTGCTTTGTCTGAGATTAGGTTTGCAACCCCTGCTTTTTTTCACTTTAGCTGAAGCACAATACATTCTGCTCCAGCCTTTTCCCTTTACCCTGTGTGTATACCCATTTCAAATGTGTTTCTTGTAGACAATCTATTGTAGGATTATGGTTTTTAATCCATTCAGCTATCCACCTCCGTTTTATGGGAGTGTTCATCCCATTCATATTCACGTTATGATTACTATCTGTGTCTTTTTCTCCATCTTATTTCCCCACCCCCACATATATGCTTTTATTTCTCCCCTCTCCCTTGCACTCCTCACAAGTTTTGCTTTTGACTGCCCCTTCCTCAGTTTACCCTATTGATTCCCCTCCCTTATCTTACCCTTTTCTCCTTGCTACTTCTTCCCTCCCTTCCCTCCCCTTACTCCTCCTACTGCCTGTAGGACAAGTTTGATTTCTATACGTCTCAGAGTATGTTATTCCCTTCTTGAACAAGATGTGATGAGAATAAAGCTCAAATACTGCTCTTCTCCCTCCCTTCTTTCCATCTATTATACTATGTTTTTGTGCCTCTTTGTGTAATGTAGTTTACCCTTTTCTACTACCTCTTTACCTTTTCTCCCAGATCCATTCCTTTATATTCTTAATTATATTTTTATCATTATATCAGTTATTTTATACTGACATCCCCAGTCTATGTATACCCCTTTCAATTGTCATAATAACTGTACTGTTCTCAAGATTGACAAATATATAATATATATAAAACAATATAATATTATATATGGATATAAACTGTTTGCACTTGTTGATTAACAAGGTTGTTTTCCCCCTGTTTACCTTTTTATGTCTCTCTTGAGTTTTTTATTTGAAGATCAAATTTTCCATTGAGCTCTGGCCTTTTCATCAGGAAGATCTGGAATTCTCTTATTTCTTTGAATGTCCATCTCCTTGCCTGAAAAATTATGCTCAGTTTAGCTGGGTAGTTGATCTTGGTTGTAATCCAAGCTCCTTTGCCTTTTGGAATATCATATTCCAATTTCTCCTGTCATTTAATGTAGAAGCTGAAAGATCCTGCATGATCCTGACTGTAGTTCCATGATATTTGAATTGTCTCTTTCTGGCTACCCGCAGTATTTTCCTCTTGACCTGATTATTCTGCAATTTGGCTATAATATTTCTTGGAGTTTTCCATTTGGGATCTCTTTCAGGGGCTGATCAGTGGATTCTTCCAATGACTATTTTCCCCTCTGGTTCTCAGACCTTCGGGCGATTATCCTTGAGGATTTCTTAGAAGATACTGGCTGGGCTCTTTTTTCATTATGGCTTTCAGGAAGACCAATAATTCTTAGATTGTCTCTCCTGGATCTACTTTCCATGTCAGTTTTTTTTTTCCAATGAGATATTTCATGTTTTCTTCTACTTTTTCATTCTTTTGATTTTGTTTGACTAACTTTTGATGCCTTATAGAGTCACTAGCTTCTACTTGCTCAATTCCAATTTTTAATGAATTATTGTCTTCATTTTCCTTCTGGGACTCCTTTTCCATTTGGTTTATTTTACTTTTCAGGGCATCATTTTCTCTAACTAGATTCTGAATCTCCTTAGCCATTTTGCCAATTTTACTTTTTTTCTTTTACCTCTCTAATTTGGTTTTTAAAATCCTCCTTGAGCTCTTCCAGGAATGCTTTTGGGGCTTGAGACAAGTTCACATTCCCTTTTGAGGTTTCAGATGTGGGTATAGTGTCCATGCTGCCCTCTTCTGAATTGGTATTTTGATCTTCCTTGTCTCCATAAAAAGAATAAATAGTCCTCAGTTTTCTTGAGTTCTTCTTCATGTTGGTTAACTTTTTCTTGTCTTTAAAGTGAATTTCTGCTTCTGGGGTTCAGGGGGCTCTG
Organism: Trichosurus vulpecula; assembly: GCF_011100635.1. NCBI lineage: Eukaryota > Metazoa > Chordata > Mammalia > Diprotodontia > Phalangeridae > Trichosurus > Trichosurus vulpecula. The sequence continues at coordinate 131,952,946 of NC_050578.1, read as the reverse complement.
TCCTAGGCTTCTTCTTCTGGAAATTGTGGTCACAGTTACTGGCTTTGTGTGTTATGGCCTCTGGTTTCGTGGGGTCTGGGGGAGGGGTAGAATTCTCCTCTTCCCTTAGTACTGTTGTACAGCTTTTTTTTTTGCACTGATGTCTGATGTCTGCCACTTTCCCTGTCTGTGAGAAGGCATGTCTGGGGTCGTGGTATTGACTGTTTATTGCTGGCTCCTTCCTCCTGTGGCTCAGGAACTCCCACTGTTTTGCTGAAGTGGCACCTGCTGGGACACCTCTCTTCCTGCACTAGTCTCCTTCCACCACCACTATAAGGGCCCTCTCCTCAACTTCTCAAGTTAAAAGGCTACTGAAGCCCTACTTCTGGCTCTTCTATTTCAAAGTTTCTCCCGAAGGAGTATTATTTGGATTAGGGAGGGAGGGAGGGAGGGATGAGAGGCGTTTTAGCTAGCAATTATGGGTCCTTTAAGTTCAAGAAGGCGCATTTCAAACCTTTAGACTGCTGGTTGCAAGTCTCTGGAGTAGTTGTTCTTGTGGCCTCAGGTGTTGTGCTGCTTACTCCTGTAGCTCCGACAGACTCCCGTCCTGAGCTGGGAGACCTGGGGATCACCACCAGTTTGGCCTGCCCAGGGTTCTCCCAGCCTGGAGGGCTGGCTGATTTCTGCAGCTGCATCCACTTTGGTGTGGTCTGGTGCAGGTCTGCACACTGGGCGCCCTCCCAGCCTACAGATCTGTCCTATTGACCCTGAGAACTCTCCTGGCTTGGAAATTTGCCACACTCAGTCTACTAGTGGCTTCTAACGCTCTCAAATCTGCTCAGATTCACTTTTTTAGAGGTATCTGACCGAATTTGTGTGAGAGCTCCTGTAAGACTCTGTTTTCACATGGCCATCTTGGCTCTGCCACTCCCCCGGCCCCCCTGTGTTTTTAAGCAAATCATTACACCATCTTCAAATCTGGGCAAGCCCAGATGATTCACCTACATTCATTAATGTTAGGCCCTTCCTGACCTACCCTTATTTTACTTTTCCAGTCTTCTTACACCTTACTCCCCAACACATACTATTTGATCCAGCGACACTGACCTGGATTTTCCATGAACAAGACACTGAATCTCTTGGCTCTGGGCATTTTCTCTGGCCATCCCCTATTCCTGGAAGGCTCTCCCTCCTGAGCTCCAACTACTCACCTCCCTTGTCTAAATTCCAATAAAATTCCCCCTTCCACAGGAAGCTTTTCTCAACCACTCAATCCCTCTGTTAATTCCTATTTATTCTCTATGTAGCTTGCTTTGTATATTTTGGTTTGCATGTCATCTCCATTGTTATATTGTGAGCTCCTTGGATGTAGAGGCTGTCTTTTGCTTCTTTTTATAGCCACAGTTCCTAACATAGTACCTTGCATTGAATAGGTAATTAACAAATGTTTATTCATTGATTAAGTGTCTCTGACACTAAAGCATCTCTTTATGGTCAGGTTCCTTTGCTTGCTCGTTCTTCTATCCTACCTCCTGACTTCAGATTGATACCAGGGATTGGGTTCTATTCACTTTTGAAAAGCCTATCTGGGCTGGTCCTGATGACAAGGCAACAAACAATGTGACCCAGAATAACCACCCTAGACTAGGAGGGAGAACCTCCACAAAATGCCTATATATTAAAAGATTCCACTCCTGGTAGGGACTTCATTCCACAGGAGAACACTGGTGAGCAGCTCTGTTGGGATTAGGGTGATGATATCACTAGGAAACATCAGACTCTTGTGCTGACCATCTATTTATTTGCCCTTGTCCCAAGTGTGAAGTGTGTGTGTGTGTGTGTGTGTGTTTGGTTACTGATGCATGATTTTTAAGTGTGTCTACTCTTTCTACTGACACCGTGCATTTGTGGGAAAGTTTGTCCCAGGTTCACAGGGGGGAGGTTCTATTATTACTTTTATTACTGAGCTATTTCACAAAATGACTTGTTTTGAAATAATTGTGCCCTTTGACTGACTGGTAAACATAAATACATCAGAGGGAAAGTTTTGAGGGGATACAGTTGTAAAGGGTTGGGGGATGGGGCAGAACATGTGCAGAATTGCCCTTCCAGATTCTGGTTGGCCTCATCAAGTCAACAAGCATTTATTAAGCTCCTGCCATGTACCAAGGCTGAAGTGATAAGCACTAGGGACACAAAGAAAGGCGACAACAGTCTTTGGTCTCAGGGTGCTCAATTTATTTATTGAGCAATTTGTTGAATAGGGAGTCGTTTTAGTCAGGTCTGTGCTTCAGAAGGGTCACTTTGATAGCTGTGTGCTACATCAGAGTTTGGGCATTTTTGGTAATGATAGACGATAAATCCCCTGGATCCTTCTGGTCTTGTGTAGTTCTTGCTGTTGCTCAATCATTTTAGTCGTGTCTGACTCTTCCTGACCCCACTTAGGGTTTTCTGGGCAGAGATACTGGAGTGGTTTGCCATTTCCTTCTCTGGCTCATTTGATGGATGAGGAAACTGAAGGAAACAGGGTGAAGTAACTTGCCCAGGGTCACACAGCTAGTAAGTGTCTGAGGCCAGATTTAAACGTGGAAAGAAGAGTCTTCCTGAATTCAGGCCCAGCACTCTATCCACAAGCCACCTAGCTGTGTTATGGCCCTTGTCTAACTGAGCACTGAAGTATTCATGCTTTGAGATGGTGACGCTGAGCAGGATGAGCTGATGAATCCATCTATTTTTATAGGAAATGCCTAGCTGTGGGGCATGTGATCACCCTTCAAGTCTCTCTATGAAGAAGTGAATGCAGGTGGCTGGCATCCTTCTTAAGCCCTAGTGGTGGGGTGGTGGTGGTGGTGACTGCTCCTATGTGGCAGATAAAGCAAGGGGTCTCAAGTATTTAAGCTTGACCCTGGGTCCTGGCTGTATGTTCTATCATTTCCTTTCCTGATCAGCTGCCAAACAGTTATCTCAAGATGGACCTGTTCAGGCATAGGGGTGACTTTGTGAGTATGAGACGTCTAGAAATCCCAGGCCCATACCATGAAGCTAACTGACAGCAGACTGAGCTTCTTCATTGACAGAGGAGGAGAGAAGAAACCTGAACTGTGGCCTGCTTTAGCTAATCAGCAGAGATTGACAGTGCAGAGTCTAGGGGAAATGTAAACAATGTTGATTCAAAAGTCATGCAGGCTTTGTTTTATGTCCCAATGTATAATAACTATGCTATGATATGATGTAATATACTATGCTATGCTATAACACAACACAACACTAATATGATATAATGTAATGTAATATAATATAACAAAACAAACAGAACAACATAATTAACATAATATAATATAAAGCTTTCAGTATAAGAACTTAGTTTACTAAATCTTGTTTTGTCTTTCTGGAAATGCGCTGTTATGAATGCACTCTATTTAGTATTTCTTTTGTATGAGAAAACAAATAACTGTTTCACATCTGATTCATATTGTCATTGAGGATGCTTCTGTCCTCTTTTCTGGAGACCCTAGATGAGCTGAAACTTAAGCTTTAAGTAAACCGTCACCAGGGTACCAGGATAGGGGTGCAACGAGTTAAAGAGAGTGGGGAGAGAAATCTACTCTCTCATATTAAGGACTCTCCTGTGGACTTAACCAGGTAGGACCTCATGTGTGAGTCTAGAACAGATTGGTTTTTCAATAGAAAAGAGGGTGGGCACAATGCTCCAGTCCCTCAGGACCAGTAGCAGTTAATGTTGTTAGGTCCAAAAGGTACATTAGACCTGATACAACTTGCCTGGGTGTGATGAAGTAGGATGCATGTATGAGGGTTCTTTCCCATATGCCACTAATTAGAAGGTGTGGCACATCAACAAAGCAATTATTTAGGTGGAGTACATGTCAAAATTGAAAACAGCATTTGTGTTAATTAAACCCACAAAGGAAAGCCCATCCTAAGGTTCATTTATGTTTTCTCTCTTTCACCCAGACCCTCTTATAGCTCAACTCTGGGATCAGGGGTCTGTAACCCAAGAGGGAGTAAATGCATTTAGAGACAAAAGGAGAGCTGACTTTAGTTTGAAAGTACCTAAAACAGAAAATTCGTGTCTATTTGGCCTAAATGAAAAAACTGTAGCAATGCAAAGCCATACACTGAAGTTCAACAGAATCCAACAGCATGCCATGATTATGGTCACAGACCTATTCTGACTGGGCACATAATCAATCCCTCTTCTCCAAGGTCATCCAGGTCCTTCCTGCAGAAAGTCTGTTATTCCTCCTGAATGGATCCCCTGTCTCAGTCCTCAATCTCACACTCCCTCCTACTTTCCCTCCTCCCTTGGCTGGGAGACCTTGTCTTCTCACTTTACTGAAGCCATTGAAGCTGTTCGACATAGCTTGCTCATCTTCCCTTCTCTTTAGCTCAAAGTCGTTTGACGTCACCCCCTACTCTCTCCTCCTTTGCCCCAATCTGATAAGGTATTACTTCTTGTCAAGATGACTCTCTGAACTTCTGCTTGATCCCGTGCCCTCCTGTCTTCTCCTGCAGATCTCATCCTCACTCTTTCTAGTCTTCATCCTCTCCCTATCAATGGGTTCCTCTCTGGTTGTCTTCAGATGAGCCCACATTGTCTCATCCTCAAAAAAAAAATCCCAAACTTCCCTAGACACTATCATCGCATCAAGTTCTTGTCTGATATCTCCTATACACTGTCCTTTTTCTCAACCAAGCCTTGAGCTCCCTATACTTGGTCCTCTTTCTCTTCCTTCCCTCACTGGCCCTCTTTGTAATTTGGCTTCCGATTGCTTCATCCAAATCAAAGTGCCCTCTCTGAAGTTACCAATGATCTTCTCATCACCAAATATAACAGTTTTTTCTCAGCCCTCATCCTTCTTGACTTATCTGCTGCAGCATTTGACACTATGGACTACCTCTCCTCTCTGGGTTTTTGGGACACTGCTGTCCCCTGGCTCTCTATCTATCTGTATGACCACGCCTTTCCTGTCCCCTTGGCTGGCTTATCATCTACATCATGGGCTCTAACTGGGAGTATTCCTTAGGGACCTGCCCTAAGCACTTTTCTCTTTTTGTACTCTATACATGCATGCTATCTGTGTCTCTCTCTTTCTTCCCTTCTCCCTACCTCTTTGTCTGTCTCTGTCTCTCATCTATCCTTCCCCCCTCCCTTTCTGTCTCTCCTTTGTTCTTCCTTTTGTCTCTTTCTCTCTTCTCTTCTCTTCTCTATTTCTCTCTAGCTCTTTCTCTATTCTTCTCTATCTCTTTCTCTATTCTCTCTCCTCTCACCTCTCTTCCCCTTCTCTTTCTTTCTTTCTTTTTCTCTTTCTCTTTTCACTCTTCTCTATCTCTGCCTCTCTCTTTCTGTCTCTGTCTGTCTGTCTCTCACTCTGTCTCTCTCTCTCTCCCTCTTACTCTCTACAACATTACCAGCATCTATGAGTTTGGTTATGATTTCTATGAAGATGATTCCCAGATCTATATAGAGAGCCCCAGCCTTCCCCAAGATTGACTCAGTCCCAAATAAAAATTGCCTATTAGACATTTGAAACTGAATGTCCCAGAGAAATACCAACTGCAACATTTTCAGAATTGAATTCATTAACTCTGCTTCACAAATAGTATCTCATTCTATCCTCACAACACCCCTGTGAGGTGGCTGACATTACTATCTCCAGTTTTCAGTTGAAGAAACTAAGGCAGACAATGGTTGTGACTTAAGCCACACAGCTAGTAAGTATCTAAGGCCAGATTTGAACTTAAGCCTTCCTTGTTCCAAGGATAGTGCCCTATCCACTGCACCACCTAGCTTCCTCTGGGCCAGGACTCGGTGGATTTACTAAAGGGGTGACTCATTCCCTCAGGGCTCCCCTTCTCTTTGGCTTTGGAGGATGAGGGCAATTCTCTGAGCGGTCCAGAAGGTCGGGGGAGGGGAGAAGGGGACTCCAAACCATAAACACATGGTCTATCTAGGCAAGTCTGCTCCTGGGATGGGACCATGTCTGTGTGTGTGTGTGTGTGTGTGTGTGTGTGTGTATCTTTTTTCCTTTATTATACAGCCTTGTAAGAATTCAAAAGTCTTGAGGGCCTGTGATTCCAATAGCAGCAATAACATTAAGACAGAAGCAACAGTGAAACCCAGCAGTGGCTGATGGCTGACTTAGGGATACAGGGAAAGTGGCTGCATCTGGCAGGTTGAATATTTCAAGGACAGAATGTCCTGAGTGGGCACCAAGGAACCTGTGAAGTGGTGGGGAGAGGGAGGGGAGTGGTAAGGGGGGAGGGAGAGAGACAGAGACAGAGGGGGACAGAGACAGAAGAAGGGGTAGAGGGAGAGAGAGAGACAGAGAAAAATGGAGAGAAACAGATGAAGAGAGGGAGAGAGACAGAGATAGAGGAAGGAATGAAATGAGGACAGGGGGTAAAGAGAAAAGGGGAAAGAGAGAGAAGGGGGAGAGAGGGAGAATAGACAGAAAGGGGGAGAGGAAGAGAGACAGAGACAGACAGTCAGCAAGACAGAGCAAGGAGGGAGAAAAGGGGAGAGAAAGGGAGGACAGAGAGGAGGAAAGGGATGGGGGGAGAGAGACAGAGAAGGGAGAGGAAGAGAGAGGGAGAGGTGGAAAGAGAGAGACAGAGACAGACACAGAGAGATAGAGAGAGAAACAGAGACAGAGACAGAGAAACAGGGACAGAGAGACAGACACAGAGAGAGAGAGGGAGAGAGAGAGAGAGAGAGGGAGAGAGAGAGAGAGGGAGGAGAGAATGAGAGGGGGAGAGAGGAGAGAGAGAGAAGAAGAGGGGGGGAGAGAGGGAGAGGGAGAGAGAGAAGAGAGGGGAGAGAGAGGGAGAGAGAGAGAGAGAGAGAGAGAGAGAGAGAGAGAGAGAGAGAGAGAGAGAGAGAGAGAAGTCATAGGAAATTAGATCTCCCTTGGTCCTTAATCAGATTGTATTTCATGGAGGTGAAAAATAAACTGGTTGTCAAGTCTTGCCAAAACTATGTGTATCCAAATAAAGCTTGACTATTACCTTTGCAACTGATGGTACTAGTAACAATATGTTACTGGATTCTGTTAGGAATACGCTATGATTCTTCATTATGGAATGCAAAGGGCAGAGAGCCTTCATGAGGCAATGCACAAATATTACTCTGAAAGAACACTCTTCAAAAACACCCTCAGCCACTTGCATTTCCCGTCATATCCCCCAAGAGCTATGACAGCAACCTTCCTGAGGCCTCCTTTCCTGAGTCTCTTCCTCTGCTCAAACCCAGCACCTAAAGGTGCTCTAGAAGAAATGTGTAGTAGGTGTCTTCCTTCTTTCCTTCCCTCTTTTCTCCTTTTCTTCTTCTTTCCCTCCTTTCTTCCTCCCCTCCCTCCCTTCCTTCCTTCTTCCCTCTTTTCATTTCCCCCCTTTTCTTCCTTCCTTCCTGCCCTCTTTCCTTCCCTCCTTTCTCCTTTCTTTCATTCCTTCTCCTTTCTTCTTCCCCTCCTTCCTTCTTTTCCTCCTTCCTTCCTTCTCTCTTTTCATTTTCCCCCTTTCCTTCCTTCCTTCCCTCCTTTCTCCTTTCTTTCGTTCCTTCTCCTTTCTTCTTCCCCTCCTTCCCTTCCTTCCTTCTTTCCCTCCTTCCTTCCTTCTCTCTTTTCTTTTCCCCCCTTTCCTTCCTTCCTTCCTTGCTTCCATCTTCCCTTCCATTTATTCACTTATTGGAATAATAATATCTTCACAGATTATACAAATCATAATGCTTAGAAGTTATCTGCTCTGTACAGCAACTGGCTAGTCCTGAAACTCACTAGATGTACTTATCTTTGCCTGGATTTAATACAAACTTGACTTCAAGCACTCTCTTAGCCTTCTCACTTACAGTCATTACCTCAGTCCCCTGATGATTAGTTTATATGTTCATAGATCCTGAGCAGTAAGGGATCTTAAAGGCCAGCTTGTCCAAGCCTCTCATTTTACATAGAGGGGCAGCTAGATGGTGCCATAAGTACACAGAGCACTGGAAGGCTCATCTTCCTGAGTTCAAATCCAGCCTCAGACACTTACTAGCTGTGTGACCTTGGACAAGTCACTTAACCCTGTTTGCCTCAATTTCCTCATCTGTTAAAATGAGCTGGAGAAGGAAAGGGCAAACCGCTCCAGTATCTCTCAAGAAAACCTCAAACAGGGCCATGAAGAATCAGACACGACTAAAATGACTCAGCAACACTAACGAGTAACCTACCCAAGGTCACAGAGGTAGTAACTAGCAAAGAGCTGGTACTTAAACCCAGGTCCTCCAACTCCAAATCCAGAGCTCTTTCCATTGCTCCCTTTTCTCAAGACCCTCCATAGTGGCCTTGGGCTCTTCCAAGTTTCTAGTGTCCTGAGTTCAGGCCTATCCTCAGTCAGTTGGGAATGGTCACAGACACTCAGTGGTACTGACGCCCTTTCGGCATAAACCCAGATAATCATCTAGTTACATCACTCAGACAAAGCCTAGTAATATTTGTATCTGAAAGTTCACTAAGGACCCCTCATTTTTTTTAATAGGCCTTTCCCTATCTTATACCATTTTGGTCAATGTGTATGTCTCTACTTTTCACAAGACATCATTTGGGACTCTGTTTTGTAGAACGGTGATGGGTATACTGAATTCCATTCCTTTTACAAGCAGGGATCATGTCAGGGGCAAATCAGAGGGTGCTGGTCAGGACAAAATCCCTTGGGGAGATTTTGATGCAAGAGAAGGGATCCAGCTAATCCCCAGGGGTTCTAAAAGTGATTATTAGCAAAGCCACTGTCTAAGACCAGTTGAATCACCAGATGGTGGGACAATAATTGGTCCTTTTCTGTTGGAGATACGGATTTAAATGAGAGGGAAGAGGTTGTATGGACATATATAGCTGGAAGGGTGCAGATCTCAGGAAGGTCTGGATTTCTCTTTGCTGGGACAGGAAGTGAGGTAAGATATAAAGTTGTTGCTTCCATCTAACTGCCCCATGCTAAGCTATTAGGCAAAAGGCAATGTGGCATGGTGTTTAAAGATCTGGGTTCAAATCCTACCTCTGATATATACTGTGGTGCTATCACCCTCTCAAGGACCCAGGCAACTCACTAAGAGTATAAGAAGCAAAGCTGGTGTCCATATCCTATTGGTGTAGCAGAGAGAGTCTTGACTTGGAGCTGTGGGTTCATGTTCCATATCAGCTACCTACTAACTGTGCAGCCCTGGGCAAGTTACTGAAACTCTCTGAGCCCAACTCAGAGGGCTTTGATGGCTTTGAAGGTCCATTTCAGCTCTAAATGAATGAGCCAACAACAGGGAGAATTTTTTCATCTGATACCAAGGAAGTCTACCCCTAACCCCCAATTTAGCAAGTTTGTTAAGTCAAATTCACTTAAGTGGGCTTTTGACTGACTAGTAATGCCACATAATAATTTACATGGAATTGCTACTCATCTTGGAAGGAAACTGATGAATTTATGTGAAAACTATTATGACTAATAGCAGGTTCCCTGAGGACAGGGGTTAAATACTGTATGTCCCCTAGCACCTACCATAGTATACAGTAGGTGCTTAATAATGTGCATTTCTTGAAGTGAAGAGAATGCCCATTATGCTCTTTTCTAGGATTTTTCTCTTGAAAATGAGAACAGTAATTCTTCTTGGGTTCCTGGGAGTCACCTTTGCAGCCCCAGTAAGTGTCTTTAAAAAATATGGCTCATTGAGCTGTTTGACCTTAGCTGAGGAAGCATTTGTACCTCAAATAAAACATTTTTTCTTTCCTTCTAGCTTATCCCCCAGCCTCTTTTGTCGGCAAGCAACAGTAAGGAGGTCAGTGTTGGGGGGTGGGGGGGGTGATGTTTTAGTCCTTTCTTATGGTGCCTCATTGGTTGCTCTTCAATCCTTGCCAAACAGGCCAAGTTATTTGGTAGCAAGGGAAGCAGTGGTTAGTAGGTTGGTCTGGGAGTCAGGAAGACTTAAGTTCAAATCTGGCCTTAGACACTTACAAATTATAGTTTCCTCGACTATAAAGTGGGGATAATAGCAGTACCTACCTCATAGGGTCATCGCTAGGATCAAAGGAGATATTTATAAAGCACTTATCATGGTGCCTGGCACACATTAGAGATGATAACTAAATGTTCCTATTATTATTGTTACTACTTTAGAGAGGTGTTTAAGAATGCTGATTTAAATGAAAGGTAGTAGGGGTGAGAGTGGGATGGGCAATAAGAAAGGAGAATAATGCCTGCTTCCTTTATTTAAGAAATCTTAGAGGGGAAATACCATCCTCTCCAACATTCAAGAAGTGTGAAATCTAAAGGATTTATTTTACATTCCTGGATCTGGTCCTTGAGACATTTCCAATTCATTTTCTGCTTGGCCCATGGGACACCATATTGTTTTCTGCTACTTTGTTTCTCCCAATAGATGATACTGTTTTCCTTCCCAAGACACTAAGGTAGATGCTTTGCATAGAGTAAAAGCTTAATATGTATTTGGTACTAATTCAATCAATAAATCTTACCCTGGGAGTAATCTCACACTAAATGAGGGTATGTGTGTATGTGTGTATATGTGTATATGTATGTATATGTCTGTATATGCATTTGTGTATGTGTGTATGTGTGTGTGTATATGTGTGTGTTGCAGGGGAAGGAAGGGAGATAATGGACAGATGGATAGTACATATGCTTAGAACATGTCTATATCTTCTTTCCCATCCCTTAGTTCCATGACTATTTTATAAATTATAACTCCAGTGAGAAATTGCCTCCATCCTGAAATAAAATTCTCATCAGCAGACATGATCTACACTGGATTTCATGTAGTAATCTGTTTTCCAATCTCCTTTCTTTCCTTAGTTACTCATGGGTCTTAATAATGCCAGGCTTCGGAATTTCCAGGTACGGTTATCTCCGTCACTGCTTTTAATGGAAGACTCACTTTTTTCTTCACCATTCTTTGCCTAACCTCCTCCTGCGGAGAGGAAACATTGCTGACTCCTTTTCTACAGTGCTGTTTCTGAGGGTCTAGATTAGAGGTCCCAACCCTCTTTAGTCTCTTTACACCTTCTCATACCAACTATTCAAAATGAAAGGAAACACATTATAGAATTTATCGTGTAATACACATAAGAAATGAACTAAGGGGATAAATTGAATTCAGGAAGATAAAATAGTTATTCACAAAATATTTCCCATTCTCCTTAATAAGCTTCTCATACTCCGTGGGGGGTGGGGGGGGGCGTAAATGAAGCTGTTCTTAGGAATCCCTGATCTAGGTCTTAGGGACGGTAGAAATGATTATTAAAACAATCTGGATTTTCAAAGCTATGTATTTACCTCTCAGTAACACTAATCATCTTTCTGAAAACAAAAGTACTCTCTCTCATGGATGTAGCTGATTCAAATAATTCTTATTCCATTTGCACGATCCATCATATGGTAATAAATCAAATTCTTGGGTGAAATATTTGGCTTATGTGGAAGCCTATCCTTACATTTTTGTTGATGTGTAAAAAAAAAAGCTTTTAAACACATGTTGATATCTCTAATTTAAGAGAAACACCAATTTGATCTCATTCCCACCCCTACCCCACCAGGCACCAGCAAATCCACTGATTTTCCCTCTCCCTGGAATCCTGCAGACAAGGACTCAGACATCTGGACTTTCCCAGACTTCACGGTCATCTCTAGGTCATTTTGGAGGCCCTGTCCCAAACCAGATACCTTTCCCAGGTCAGGTTAAGTTGGCTCAGAGAACCCAGGCAGTCCAGCAGGAACCTTCCCAGCTGCAGACACTTCAGCAGAACCAGCAGGATCCTTATCAAGTAAGCAGAACCATAACTAGCATGGGGCTAATGGGGGGTTTGTACCAATATCCAAAGGTCTTATACAGTGTAACCAATCCCCTAAGCTACCATCCGCAGAGTCCTGTCATCATGATACCCCTCTCCTGGAACTCAACTTCCCTATATATACATAGCTTATTCCAATCTGGCACAAATATAATTCATGTCAGCTAATATGTGATCCTAGCTCCAAGTTGGATGATTGGAAATGTTTTAGAAAAATTGAGTAAAGGAAAATCCTCTATGTCCAAAGTGGCCAATGGTCTTTAGGCCGTCAGCATGGAAGCTTAAGCTGGTGCTTCCTAAGCTTTGAGATGAGATTTGAAGTTCTCCTGCCTCCAAATGTAATACTCTGCTCCAGGGTCTCTAGTATTTTAAGTTTAATTCTCTATTCTTGCTATCTTGACAGATTATACCCTGCTACTTTTCATATGGATTCCCCCAAGTCTGGGGACAGGTAGGTAAATAAAAATGTGACTGCAGTTGGGGGCCAAAAACGCAAATTTTCTTCTTCTCTCTTCTAAGAAGGAAACATTTATTTTATTTGCCAGATATTGTGATAATTACTTTTTAAATATCATCCCATTGGCTCCTCATAACCACCCCAAGAGGCAGGTGCTATTATTATCTTTGTTTTACAGTTGAAGAAACTGAGGCAGACAGCAGTTAAAGAACTTGCGCAGGGTCACATTGCTAGCAATTATCTGAGTCTAGATTTGAACTGAGGTCTTCCTACACCATCTAGCTGCCTGGGCCTGCCAATCTAACCCAAAACAACAAAACCTGTAGTCCACAGAGAAAAGTGACCAGTTGGGCTGGTGTGACATGGCTGATTCCCTCACTGAATATGGCAAAACTGCCCTTGCGTACTTTTCAGATGACAAGCTCCCACGTTGTTGTTGGGGGAGGCATAGCAGTAGAGGCCTGTGAAGGCCTCTGGGTCACCTTTAATCTCAAGAAATGGCCATTTAGTGAGTCAGGGAGCTGGCTCCCCTTCGCTCTGATCTGTGGCTTTGCTACAGACATTTGTGAGAAATGACCTCTCCAAAAATTAATTAAAATAAAATAAATTTAAAGATTTTAAAAATTAATTTAAAAGAAATGACCAATGGTCCTGCCCACTTAATCAGGGAGGACCCATACACTGAATTACAGTTTCCCAGCGCAGGAGAATGAACTAGTCATCTCTGATCAAGGGGCTTAAAGAATTTACCAAACATTATCTGAAATGGTGTTATTTTTCTTTCCATTCTTTTTCCAATACGTTCCAAGATTCTTATTTTAATTGGATCAATTGAGACAATATTTGTAAAGGACTTAGCATCCAGTGTCTGGTAGGTAGCACATAGTAGGTGCTTCCCTTCCCTCCCACTTGGATCTAATTTTGTACGTTCAGTTCAGACAGCCCGAAACACCAGACATTAAGAAAAATGAGATCAGATCAGTGTAACCCACCACGGCTACAACATCCAGAGCCACTGTGTTCAGCACTTGATAGGAGGAAACAAAACAAACAAATTTAGGCGATTCAATTTGAGCATAAAGGAAAAGCCGAACACAAGGAGATGAAGTCAGGAAATCTGAGTTCAAATCCTGTTTCAAACGCTTGCATCTGTGTATGTGTGACTTTGGTCACTGTAAGGCAGTCTCTTTATATCTGAGCCTCAGCTTTCTCATTGGTAAATGGGAACAATATTACTTACAGTATCTTCTTTAGAGTGTGGTTGTCCTATCGAAAGCCTTAAAGCACTCTATCAACATGAGCTGTGACTAATCCATCCTGTCTTAAAAAGCCGCAGCATCCATTCATTCGAAGGCTGTTATTAATGTAGGTAGGTAGCACTAGGCCCAAAGGCAGGAAGATCTCAGTTCAAATCCCACCTCAGATACTTGCTAGCTGTTGAGACCCTGGTTAAGTCACTTAACCTCAGTTTCCCTATCTGTTAAATGCAGATAAGGATTTCTATATGGAGATAATTCATAATTTATAAGTGAGGATAATAATTAATTATAATAATTATGTCCCAGGATCATTATGAGGATCAAATGAAATTATATTTGTAAAGCACTTTGCAAACCTTAAAATACTACATAAATACTACTAGTTATTATTCGTATTATTGTTACACATTACTTCCCTCCATATATAATCCAGCCTGTCAAACTAGCCTTTGTCCTGTCCCCTTTTCTTACTCTCTTCTCTGTGCCTTCACGTTGGCTGTCTCCACTGCCTGAAATACACTCCTGCCTCACTTACGGAATATCTACTTTCCTTCAAAACTCATATTAATTGCTGCCTCCTACAGGAACCCTTTCCTTCTTCCCAGCTGTTAGTGTCCCCCCGGCCTCCAAATTATCTTGTGCATAAATATATAATAATAATAATAATAATAATAATAATAGCATTTATGTAGCATTTTAAGGTTTGCAAAGCACTTTACAAATATTATCTTATTTGATCCTCACAATAACCCTGGGAAGGAGCTGTGATTATTATCTTCATTTTACAGATGGAGAAACTGAGGCATACAAAGGTGAAACAACTTGCCCAGGGTCACACAACTAATCAGTGTCCCAGGCTAGATTTGAACTCAGATCTTCCTGACTCCCAGCCCCGTGCACTATGCACTGTATCACCTAGGTGCCTGGATATATGTATCAGTCTCCTGTAAATTCATTGAGGGCAGGACTGTTTTTTTTCGTCTTTGTTTTCCCAGTGCCTAATACAGTGCCTGGAACATAAAGGGCACTTAATAAATGCTTGTACATTGAATGATTGATTGATAACTTCCTGGAGTAAGCAGGGAGGGAGTTTCCTCCAGGCCCATAAAAACAATTGCCTAAGCGTTAATGCTATCTGCAGGAAGCCTCAGCTCCGGCATCCTTTCCCACAAAGCCTCCCAGAGAACGTTATATCATCAGTGGCACCATTTTTCAGCCAGTGGATTTAGTCTGGCTAAGGAACTTAACCTCAAGGAAATTAAATCATCCCAGCCCTGCAACCACCACAGGCACCACCTCATTCCAATAAAATTCAGTGGCTGAATCAGACTTAAATTTCAGCTTCCTGTAACCATTAATCTTCTGCCTCCCCAGATCAGGGCTTCACCTTGACACTACTGTCTGTCAAGACCTGGGGATTCACTGAGCTGCCTTCTGTGCTGTTGACTTTGGTATAGGAGACAGAATGGTAGACTGTTGGAGCTGGAAGGGTTCCTAAAGGTCATCTGAACCAACTCCCTCACTTTCACAGATGAGGAAACTGAGTCACTGGGCTATGAAATTCTTGCTCAGAGCTACATGTAAGCTCATGGCCCTGTCTCCTCTGGTATGGTCTGACCATCCCTCAAGGTTCTTGATTTAATCACCTTTCCCTTGCACCTCACAACTCCCCCTACAAAATCCCTAAAGTGCCTAAATGTACCTTTACAATTATTTCAGCATCAAAAGATTAATAGTTTGGATTTATTAGTCTTCTAATTAGAATGTGATGGATCTCTTCCCAATAGATGATCCAATACTATCCAGTCTGCATGTATGGACCACAGGATCTGCCCCCTCAGTTCTTCCCTGTCCAAGTGGGGCAGCAACAACCACAACAGGTGCTGTAGCCAATGTCTCTCTCTTCTGACTGTCTCCATTGGGAATCAGAGGGCACAGTAAGAGTCAATTCTGGTAGAATGGTTTACCCATCACTTACTTGGTTTAAAACTTAAGGGTGAAAGTGGTCATGACAGTGTTGTTAGGTGACTGGACCTGGGTTTGAATCCTGCCTCTGGGATTTACTAACTCTGTGACCTTGAGCAGGTCATTCACCTTCTCTGGGACCCAGTTTCCTCATTTGTAAAATGAAGGAGTTTCACTTGGTGGCTTCTGAGATCCCTGTAAAGCTAAAGGTACCAGAACCACTAACTATTCCATTGTTTGGATAGATCTAAAGGGGAAGAGTCCCAGATGTGCCATGAATGTGGATGGTGCCTAGGAGGGAAGTCTTGAATCTTCTAAATGGGCTTCCCTTTCATATGTTAGGTTATCGGCTTCCTCTTACCAAGTCCCTGATAATTATTTATTTTTAACATGGTGACAGCCAGCTCTGAATACAGCCTTCCTAAGTAGTAAGACCCCCTTAGGGTCAGCTTTGTGGGTCTCAAAATACTTTGAAAATCTCTTACTAGGAATGCAGAGTGAAGCAGACTATTTTCTCTTTTGTTTCGTTTTGTTTTCTTTCTCATGGTTTCTCCCATTCGTTATAATTCTTCTCTGCAACAGGACTAATGTGAAAATGTGTTTAATAGGAATGTATGTGTCGAGCCCATATCAGACTGCATGCTATCTTGGGGACGAAGGGAGGAGGGAGGGAGAGAAAATTTAAAACTTATGGAAGTGAATGTTGAAAACTAAAAATAAATTAATAAATTGGGGTGGGATGGGGGGGAATCTCTTACTAGTCTAATGAGAACTAAGGAGAACAGGGAATAATTGGAATCATTCCCATTTAGCCAAGAGAAATTCCATTTGAACCTCCTGCCACTCAACTGTTCTCTAAAGATAAACCATTGCTCTGGATTCTTTCCTCTCCTCATACACCTGTCTACCTTATGTACACAGGACATTGTCAAGGGAGAGAAAATGAGATTATTTGTTACATTCGTGTAATTTACTTATTTATTACTTATTCAGTATACTTAATTCTTATCTTTGTCTTAAAATCAGCAATAAGAATTTATTAAGCACCTTATGTACGCCAGGCACTGGTGATACAAAGACATAAATGAATCCATCTCTGTCCTTAAGCAGCTTATAGTCTATGAGATGTACATCTGTAAATATATACAAAATATTGGCATAGAAACTGGACCTTGGTACAGGTAACTTCCAAGTGAGGAAACTCCCTCTACCAATGCAGGTTAGCACCTTTGGTGCAATTTAGTACCTTAGGGAGTTGCTCAGAGTTCTGCTCAGTTTAGGTGACTTGGAAATTAGGGCTGAGTCACACGTCCAGTATGGGTCATTGGTTGAAGTTGAACCCAAGCCCTCCTAGCTTCTGAGGTCAGCTTTCTATCTACTATGCCATCCTGCCTCATATAAGCTACATATATAACCAATGCAAGGTATTTGGGGAGGGGGATCAGGAAACACCTCATGTGAGAGGTGACATTTTGAAGTGAGTTTTGGAGACCAAGGATTCTAAGAAGTGAAGGTGCAGAGAGAGTGTGGTACTAGCAGGAGGGACAGCATGGAGATAACCGTGCTGTATGTATGTGTTTTATCTTCTTCCTATAAAGTATACACCCACATACACACACACACACACACACACACATTATTACATGCTTGCTGTATTAGAGAGCTGCAACACCAAGTGTTACATGAAGTCTTAGGGCAAAGATTCTTACCAACCAAAGAGCAGGAAAGGCTGTCTGGAGGAGATTATCTTTTCAAAGATGGATAAGAAGAATTCACCCAGGTAAGTGGAAAGAAGAGAGATAGAGGGAAGAAATTCCAAGTAAAGGGTACAAGGGGAACAAAAGACAGTGCAGGGTAGGGGGCAGATTAGTTGAGTCTGGATGGAGAATAGAGTACATGAAGGATACTAAGATGAAATAAGGCAATGGTGGCACCAAATTGTAGAAGTCTGACATTGACTTGATAGATAGTAGGGAACCACGGAAGGCTTTGAAAAAGCCACTACAGTGTCTTTGTCAAGAAAACACCAAATGGGGCCATGAATATTGGATACAACTGAACAACAAAGTGCATGAATTGCCAGAAGGAAAAAATGGAGAACTTTCTCGAAAGAGACTGGTCCATGGCACATTCAACTTCCACTGCACACAGATCTGGTCGTATTTGTTCAAAAGATTTCAGTGGCTTTCTATTACCTACCAAGGAAGGCTTATTATCATGAGGTCCAGTGAGTGGAAATGAGGGCTGCTACTTGGCTGGGGGCAATAGTACTACCAATAAAGGGATGAATCTGGGAGATATTTCAGAGATGGAATCAGTAAGACTTGGTCATTGGTTGGATCTAACAGATGAGGAAGAGAAAAGGCAAAGAGAGACCCAAAGTTTAAACCCAGGAGACAGGTTGGATGGCAAAGAGTTGTGCCAGGACAGAAATGAAGAAGTGTCAAGAATAAACTTAAGCAGAAAAAAAATCCATTTTAAAAAATCCACTTTTGTGTTTGTGCGAAAGTTGATGAATTAATGAACCTCTCCAATCTGACAGATTCCATCTTACCCTGAATTTGGATGCATTACTCAACAAGCAGGAGCTGTAAGTATAAACATTTTTATTTCAATAATGCCACTTTTGGCACTGATTGTTCCACACTGTATTAATTTAATTAGTGCAATAATCTTGAAAAATGATATTTCTTCACTGCTAGGTACAAATCCAGTTTGTGATTTGGCTCCAAAGCAAACCCTCGATTGGTTTCTAGCCTCTCTTTCCATGTATCTGTGAAGTAGTTCTGATTTTCTCGAATAAGATGCTTCAGATCTGATTTGAGAAACAAATACAAACTTTGGCTTTTGGGCATGCAACCTGGGTGGAGTCAAGGGGGCCTTGCATTCAGACAACAGCTCCCCTGATCACTATTAAAGCAGAGCCTTTGACATCTCCCAGTCTTTCAAGGGACAATCCAGGCTTTCCAACGGCTCATAGGAAAAGTGCATATAGGTAGCTGGCATTTCCTGTGATCAGGGAAGTAGTGACAGTTTCCCTGTTATAATAAGGCCTATTATTAATTATTATTAGTTAAACACGAAGGCCTAATAATTACTATTGTAACTCGCCACCTCGCACAAAACAGGCTCTGAGTCACTCTGCCAGTTTCAGGGGCAGATAATGCTTTTGGCCAGATCTGTGAACAACAGGAAATCAAAGTCCATTGCTCTGAAAGGCCAGAGATGTAGCTTGAAAGGGCCATTGGGATTTTGTCCTATCAATCCTTCGATCGATCAATCAATATTTATTGAGTGTTTACTATGTGTCAGGCACTGTACTAAGCATTCGGGATACTAAAAGAAGCTAAAGGCCATTCTGGGACAGAAAATTTGTAGAGTGCCAAAAACCCTGTCTCAGGGCACGACTTCTTCTTTAGTTACTCAATGCTAGCCCTTGGCCACTTAATCTAGATAAAAAAAATTAGAACTTCACTAAAGTCCACCTCTTAAAAAAACAAAAAACCCTTCCCACGTTGGCCATGTCTTGCCATGGATTCCTCTTTCTACATTCTCAGGTTGGCATCTCTCTGTCAAGAGGTGAATGTGTTTTACTTTCTTGGCCCCCCTGTTTACCATTGCACTTCTCAGAGTTCTTTCAAAATTATTTTTCTCTAGACTGTTATTAGCATAGGATAAATTGTCCTCCCAGTTCCACTCACCTTGCTCTACCTCAATTCAACAAGATCTTCCCAATCTCCCACTAAAACAGTCCATGTCACCATGCCTAATGGCACAGCAAGATTCCATTACATTCAGATGCTACAGGGTGCTTGCTGCTCATCAACAGGAGGACATTGCCTTAGTTACCAGTGTAGGCCTATCTAGGTCTCCTTTCAAAGAATTGTTCTTTTCTTTTTTTCTCTTGGCAGTACACGAGCATTCACCAAAACAACACTTCTCAGCCACCTATTCCCTGGGTCTGCTTCTTAACATTCTCTGCTAGAGGTTCAGGGGAATCTCGAGGAGTAGGAACAAAGTCTAGAAATTCCCCCAATATAATCAAGGGAGAGCGAGCTTGTTCTAATGAAGTTACTTTCAACTATATAACAGAAAGTTTACAAAGCTAAGGGTTTCATTCATTTTTTGTTTTTTGGTAAAATATTTTGGGAGGTAAAGGCAGAGGATTTAAATTACGTGGGATAGCAAGGTCTTACTGGTAAGGAGGTCATTTTTATTTTTTAACACCCATATGTTAAATATAAATATCTTCAGCATCGATATCTTAACAATGACGTGTTACTGAGTTTCTCTAATTCTTCAGGGATTACCTGGAGGACAACAGCAGATGAATGCAGATCAGCTAAGAGGGGATGTTCCTGAAACCCCTGGAATGGTAAGGATGTCCAGAGGACTTTTCTAGTTTGAGTCACATATTGCATGGTAATTTAAGGTAACAATTTAAAAAAATCCATATTTATATAGTATTTCAAGGTTTACAAAGTGCTGTCCTCACCCCAACACTGTGAATTCTGTAGGATACATAGTACTTTTATAGATGAGAAAACTGATGTTCACACAGTTGATATAATTTCTCTAATATCACAGAGGAAGGAAGAAAAAGAGGAAAGAAGGAAGGAAGGAAGGAAGCAAGGAAGGAAGCAAGGAAGGAAGGAAGGAAGGAAGGAAGGAAGGAAGGAAGGAAGGAAGGAAGGAAGGAAAGAAGGATGGATGAAAACATTTTTTAAGCACCTACTATGTGTGAGGCACTGTACTAAGCACTTTACAAATATTACCTCATCTTATCCTTACAGCCCTTTGAGTAAGTCCGGTTATTATCCCCATTTTACAGTTGAGGAAATTGAATCAGACAAAAGTTAAGTGACTTGCCTAAGGTCACACAGCTAGGAAGTACCTGAAGTAAAATTTGAACGTCTTCCTGACTCCAGGCTTAGTGCTTTGTGTACTATGGTGCAGTTAGATGGCACCACAGTATACAGAGTACACAGAGCACTGAGCTTGGAGTCAGGAAGACATGTGTTCAAATCCAACCTCAGACACTGACTAGCTGTGTGACCCTGGGCAAGTCACTTAACCTGTTTGCCTCAGGTTCTTCATCTGTAAAATTGAGATAACAATAGCACCGAGCTCCCAGAGTCGTAGCAGGGATCAAATGAGATAATAATTGTAAAGCACTTAGCACAGTGGCTGGCACGTAGTGAGCAGCATCGAAGTGTTAGTTACTATTATTTCTATACATTAACTTTAGCAATATTGTCATTTTTATTATATTAGCATGGCTGAGCTATGAGCACGGCATATTTCTCCAGTTATTTGAGTTGTTCCTCAATTTCTTAAGGAACACTTTGTAATTTGATCAATACAATAGGATGCATTTTGGTGGATTAACTCCCAAATATTTATGCATTTTGTAGTTACTTTGAATGGGAATCTTTTTTCTATTCCTTACTCCTGGATTTTGTTATTGCTGCGGAGAAATACTTTTTGTATTTGTGGATTGATTTTGTAGCCCATTTACTGAAGCTATCAAATTATCTCAGTGGGTTTGTGTCACTGATTATCTAGAATTTTTCTAGGCAAAAGATCATGTCAGCAGCAAATTGAGATCATGCTGACCTACTACGTTAATTTCCAGATATGATTAATTAATGTGTTCTGATGCCCAACTTTTCTATTTCTAAAAAAAAAGAGTACCATGTAGTTTTGATAATTATTACTTTGTAATTTAGTTTGATATGTGGTACTGCTAGTTTCCATTTCTTCCCACATTTTTTCAATTTTTCCCTGGGATTCTTGACTCCTTGTTCCTCCAGATGTTATTATTTTCTCCTTGCTCTATACTTAATCTTTTAAATGTATCTCTGTAGCACTTTTTGCTAACATTTTATTTGATATTTTTGCATAAAAATCATTAGAGATTTTGGCTTTTACTTTTATTCTTTCTCTCTTCCTCCTTTAATAACAAGACTATGGTTGCATAGGACAAATTTAGTAGAACCTCTTCTTTTCCTATTTTTGCCAACAATTTATATCACATTGCAATTAATTATTCTTTGGCAGTTTGATAGAATTCAACTGAAAATTCACCTGGTCATGGTCACACACACACCCAGCTCCTTGGAAGTTTCTTTTATCCTTAGTTCAATTTCTTTTTCTTAGTTTGAGTTATTTAAGTTTTCTATTTCCTGTTCTCTTCATTTACCCCTTTTGTATTTTGCAAATATTCATCCATTTCATTTAAAATATCAGTTCTGTTACCTTAAATATTGGGCAAAATAGTTCCTGAAAATCTTAATTTCTTCATTTTTGTGAATGATTTTTTACTTCTTATTTTGTGATCTGGTTTTCCTTTCTTTTAAAAAAATCAGATTAGATAACAATTTATTAATTAAAAAATCTTAGGGTTTTAATTTTTTTGGCTTTCAATTTTATTTCTTTTTTGATTTTCCATTTTTGTTTGATGAAGTTTTTTATTTATTGAATTTTTAGTTTTTTTAAGCTATGTGCCTCATTCATTGATCTGTTTCTTCTCTCTTTTGTTGATGAAAACAAAATACTGTGAAAATGGTGAAAATGAATTTCCACAAGAACTGCTTTGTGTATATCACAAAAACTATTTTGTCTCATTGTCATTTTATTTGATTAAAATATCTATTGCTTCTGTGATTTGTACAGGGAATTTTCAAGAACAGATTTTGGTAATGTACAAGGTCAAGGGTTAAGAGAAAAACTGGCAACAGATGGTACATAGCTTAACTTTACTGGCATTTTATCTACGTCCTGTATCACATGTTCTCATGAAGATATTTTATTTTACCTTTGTATCCTTTCCAGTTTTAGCCCCTATGGCCCCATTGTCTACTTTGCTATTCTAATTCTCACCCTCTTTAGCCAATAGAGAATGTGCTGCCATATCCCCAGAGAGACAACGCGAACCTTGGATATCCCTATGGTGGAATTTTCATACCTTCCCAAGCTTCTAAGCCTCCAAAAGCCAATATTTTGACTTCCTCTACAGATACAGACAATACTATTCCTTCGGAGCTCGTGGAAGAAAAGGTAAAGGAATCAAAGGTTTTTGATTAATTTAATTAATCAAAAGTCAGAAATTAAATCTCTGCTGTTGATTATAAAGAGAAAAGGAAAGTGAAACATGGGTCTTGGTCATGGTCATATGTGAAGGACTTACTGAGGACTAGAAAAGTGATACCCATCTCCTATTAACAAACACAATCCAGTCACAATTCAATCACTGCTTATGATGAGTGTCTTCTTCTGTCATCAGATCAACCCTGACGTGCTGAAGGAAACATAAAGAGCTCTCTTCTTATGGAATGGAGTTATTTTGAAGAAAGGTAAGAAAGCTAAAAATGAATTTTGCCCCAAATGATACACTGAATGTCATGAGTCCAAGGAAACAGAGAACTCAATGAAAGCATGAGTGGGGTGAAGTACTTTCCCCAAAACAATTATGAGAAATGAATTAATGCCTAAAAGCTATAAGTTCTGCAGGCAATTAGGTGGTGCAGTGGATAGAGTATCAGCCCTAGAGTCTGGAGGACCTGAGTTAAAACCTGGCATTAGACACTTACTAGCTATGTGACCTTAGACAAGTCACTTAGCCCCAATTGTCTCCCCCCAAAAAGCTCTTAGTTCTGGTTACCAACATGCTCCTTGATGAAAATCACCATGTTTTTTAGTAAAACATCTCTTTATGCAGTTGAAAGCAATTTCATATGTTTCACGTTGCATGATGGTTTTCATATTTCATTTGTTTCAAAGGTGGGGAGAATGATCCAGGTGTTACCTGTGCTACCTCACAAAATTATTTCTCTCCATTTTCTTTGCGTATTTAATATTTATGACTATTCAAGATACATACAGATCTTCAAATACACATAATAGAAATGTATCACTTTAAAATGAATTAAGACAGAATTAATGTCAGGTTAAAATCATGAAAACTATTGTCATAATTCGTCTACTTGCTTAAAATCATAATAGACTTAGAATGAAAGGGACTTTTGAGTTTATTAATGGGGATTCCCTTGTTCTACAGGAAAGGAAATTGAGGCCAAGAGAGGGGAAATGATTTGTCCAAAGTCAAAGAATTAGTAAGCAGTGAAGCAGGAATTCAAATCTAGGTTTCTGTCTCCCAATCCAGCAGTCTTCCCACTCTACCAAGGAATTTGCTTTTTCTATTGACTGACAGTTTTCTCAATAAAATGAAAGCTTAATTAGATCGTTTCTCAATCTGAAGGTGGCAGATAGAGCACTGGGCCTGGAGTCAGGAAGGCCTGAGTTCAAACTCAGCCTCAGACAAGCTGTGTGACCTTGGGCAAGTCACTTAACCTGTTTGCCTCAGTTTCATCTAGTGCAAAATGGGCGTAATAACAGTACCTACCTCCCAGGGTTGTGGTGAGGATCAAAAAGGATAAAACTATAAAGCCCTTGGCCCGACGCCTGGCACACTGGAAGCGCTACATAAAATGCGAGCTATTAGCTATTATTATTGTTATTTCCAATTCTAAAATTATGGGATTTTAGGAAAGTGCCTTTCCTGTGGACTAGGCTGTGGTCACTCCAACCAGGGACCATGCTACCACATTGACTTTATGTGGCTTGAGAGCAGGGATAGCCTACTGGGGCAACTTTCACTTTAGAAAATTGTACTCCAGGGGCAGCTAGGTGGCGCAGTGAGTAGAGCACTGGCCCTGGAGTCAGGAGGACCTGAGTTCAAATCCGGCCTCAGGCACTTGACACATGTACTAGCTGTGTGACCTTGGGCAAGTCACTTAACCCCAATTGCCCTGCCAAAAAAAAAAAGGCCAAAAAAAAGAAAAAAAAAGAAAATCGTACTCCTTTTCACTTGTTCTCATTAGTGAAGAACCAAATATCTTCCTCCAGATATGATTTTTACAAAGTGTCACCCATAATAGCACTCTATTGTCCCAATTTTCTCAACTCTCGCTTACTTCTCAACCCCTTTGCTCTGCCTTCCAATCCCATGACTCAACTGAAACTGCTCCCTTGAAGTCATCGATGATCTCCTTATTGGCAAATCCAATTATCTTTAATCAGTTTCATTCTTCTTGATCTCTGTGTAGCATGTGTCATAGTTGAGCTCACCTTCTTTCTGGACGTTCACTAGTACCCCAGTTTTCAAGGTGTTGTTCTGTCCTGGTCCTCTTCCAAACCTTAGAATGATCCTTCTCATTCTCCTTTTTCAGGACCCTCTGTCTAGGGACTTCTTCTCCTCTTTCAACTTCCCCCTTGATAACATCATCAATTTCCACGAATTAAACTATCATCTTTGTGTAGATGACTCTCAAATCTTCAAGTCCAGCTCCCATCTCTCTTTTGACCTCCAATCCCTCATCTCTATCCGTCTGCTCGATCTATCCACCTGGATCACTTTCAGGATGCTCAAAATCAATGTGACCCAAAATGAACTCATTATCCTGCCTCCCTAAACTCATTTCTCCTCCTAATGTTTCCGTTTCTGTTGAGGGCACTGCCATTCTTCCAGCCACCTAGGATTTCATCCTAGCAATATACTCAATTCCTCACTCTTGCTCACCCCTACTTAATTGCATGATTGATTACATACTACTCCTAGGCAGTTGATGAGTCCTGTCAACTCTTTAGTTCAGTCATTTTTTTTCAGTTCTGCCAGACTCCTAATGACCTCATTTGGGATTTTCTTGGTGAAGATACTGGAGGAGTTTGCTATTTCCTTCTCCAGCTCATTTTACAAAGGAGGAAACTGAGGCAAACAGGGTTAAATGACTTGCTCAGGATCACACAGCTAGTAAGTGCATTTAGAGTTAGATCTGGATTGAATTCAGCAACATTTTCCTCTTTCATTGCACTACTATAGAAAGAGTCATTCACTAAAGTTCCTTTCTTTTTCTCTTATACCTTGCTTTTTCACTTCACCTTTCTCTACCAAATTACAGTATACAGTTGTAATCAATAAGACATTAATTGAGGTAAAACTATGAATAATTAATTCCAGGCATATTAATGGCAAGCAACCAAACTAATACAATCCAGTGACTTGTTGACCTTAGCTTTCTGTGTCAATAGACTGCACAGTCCTTGATACAAACGATTATCACTAGTTTGGAACAAATAGACTAGGTATGTGTAAAAATGAGTCTTCCTTAGGATTCCTAAAAACAAAAACTTTACTTCAGTTTACATGGTAGAAATTCCCTCAGCAGTAAAGCTTTCTTGAGCAAGGACACAATTATATTCAAATTGCAGATTCTATTAGAATCAGCTGTCCCTCTCAGGAAACCATCCTATGGACATAGAAGGGGAGAGGTTAAAAAAAGGAGCAAATAAGAAATGATTCCATTTAATGAAACAATTAACTAAAAGGAGTTATGTCATGTCTTTTCTTCACAGCTTCTCCGTAGAATCAGGATATGATTTAACAGATGTTATTGATTTCTCTATGACTCAGTTTCCCTTTCTCCAAAAATAATTATCCTGGGCTTACCAAGACAAAATAAGGATTGAGAAGATGCTGTCAATGATAATTCTTCAGATAAAAGAATCTTTATGAGGATTAAGTGGCATTACCCTACACTAGAGCCTTATCAAAACTAGACCTGTTCAAGACTTTCAACTAGGAGAATAAGAAGAATTTCATTATAATGTGGTTGTCTCTATAATGAAGTGTTCTGTAAGAAAATCTACTGTGTATTTATTTTCCAAGTAGCCAGGATCACATCTAGTTCTACACACACACTATTTCAAAATTTGTCTTCTTTACTGAAGTAAAATTATCTTACCATGTTTCATTTTTAGCCTTTTATTTAGATCCTTCATGACTAATGCTATTTTATAAAATGTCTTTCACTCTCCTCAATTCATTTTTGCTTACAGCTATTATCATAAATTAAATACCATTCTGTAAGCAAACACCAGTAAACAAAATCCAATCATGAAAATTGTCTTTATGAAAACTGAATATTCTTTTGACATAGTTTCTCATCACATAATCTATATAGCAATGAAGACTCTCATTACCCCTAAATACAAGTCATATAATAGAATAAAAGTTCATTTCCTTTTTAAATGGCTTTTCTGAAGGCATTATCAGGCTTGAAGATAAAGATGAGGCATGATCTTTATTATATTCGACACTTTCACTAGGTATTGGACTAGACACACTAAAGAATCTTCTCAATAATTTTAAAAAATCTACTCTAAACTTTTCTTTCACTATTCCCTGAACAGATTAATCATTTTAATGCATAGGTAAAATCAAGGGAGATAATGTATGCAAGGCATTGGAAAAAAATTAAAGTGCTATATAAAAGTGAGCTGAATTGGTGTTTGTGATATTCTTCTCCTCCTCATCATCACCTTTGTCTTCATCATAGACACTATACCCTGGAACCAAATTTATATGGGACTTTGAAGATATCACTTGCTGTGTATACCTTCCATGGATTATGGGGAACCTAATTTCTGGATTGTCATTAATATTCCTTTATCCCTGTTTGACAAGAATTGCTAGGAAAATTGGAAAGCATTTTGGCATAAATTAGATTTGAACCAACACCTTTTAACAAATTCACAATAAGCTCCCTCTCTCACACACACACACACATACACACGCGCACACACACACACACACACACACACACACACAAAGATACATGAATAAATAGGGGTCTTCTTTAACATGAAAAGATATACAACACAGGGGATGTTTTTGTTGCTTTGTGCATTTTTTCTTTGTTGACATGAAATTTCATATTGTGTACTTAATAACATCAACAAACATGAACATTTTAATATACAAAAGACAGAAAAGATGTCTGCTTTCTGATCCACCTTGTATTATGTAGGATTCACTATACAATTCACTATATATTCACTTTATTCCTATTATATAGCATTATATACAATTCACATTCATTGTTATGACTGTTCATTGTGTCTTTCTTTTCATCATATAGAATTATATTTTTTCCTCCCTTTTATTCTCTACTCCTCTCACCATTTACATAGAGAAAAAAAGGTAGGGAAAGAAAAGGAATGGGATTCACCCAGGTAATCAACACATTTCAGAGTTTAAAACACATAACACGTTATTTCCCCCTGTAATCACCAAATCAGAAACTCAGGCCCTAGAATCTTCAGAATAAACCCTAACAGTTTCCCTTTAGGCTAAATTTCGAGAAGCTACTTAGCCAAATGGCCCTACCGCACCTTTGAAGAACCATCTCAATGCATACCTTGGAAATTAAAGGTTGATATGTAAAGGATCCATAGGGTCTATCTATGAAAGGAGATCTAAGGAGCAGAGCAGCAGAAGAAAGAGATTCCAGGAGCAGCTTCCTCAACGATGAGTGTGGAGAGCTCCTGTCCTCATGAATGCAGTAAGGTGGCCACCCCTCTTTCTAGTGATAGCTAAGCTCCTACCACAGCCACAGATGGAATGCACCTAAGAAAGGCTATCAAGAATATATATTTGCTAGATATCTTGCAAGTCAAGTCAAAAAACTTTCAAAGAAAAGGGATCAATGAGAGAAAATTGACTCTGTATATCCACCAGGCTCAATATGATGTGTAAAGAAGGAAGAAAACACTTCTTAAGCACCTTAAGCCAGGTTCTGTGCTAAGTATTTTACAAAGATTTCATTTGATCCTTACAATATCACTGAGAGGCAGGTGCTATTATTCCCATTTTATAGTTGAGAAAATTAAGACAGGTTAAGTGATGTGCCCGTGGTCACATAGGTAGTAAGTATTTGAGGCCATATTTGAATTCAAGTCTTCATGACTCCTGGCCCAGGGCTCGGTACACCATGCCACCTAGTAGTCTATGTCATATAAGGGAGTTGACCTGTAGCGTGTGATCCATTACCAGACCCATGCTTGAAATGTTCCCATCTTGGTAGAACTTGTTAGAGATTGTAGCAGCTTGGTACAGTCTTTGAGAACTCAGCATCATCTTCATGCCACAATGAAGAAGAGGGTTTCCTGACCATTCTTGTGTCATGAGGCAAAACACTTCTCTTTGATACTCTGGCAAAGCCCATGGATCCCTTCTCAGGCTAATGATGTTTTTTAAATGGAGAAAATGAAATATATGGAAAACAAAAGACACAGATCATACTGAAATAGTTATAAAATATATACATGTACATATATGTGTGTGTGTGTGCATATGCACACATATACAAAGGGTGTTTCTAAAGTCTGGACACAGGCAAAAATGCCTATTTTCAAGACATGAAATGAATGAAATTTTCAACATTTTATTTAATTGGAATATTAACAAATAACATCTTCAATATAGTTTCCATCATTTGTGATGAAAAGTTTGATGCACTTTGCAAGATTCACGTGAACTTGATGCAATAACTCCACATTGCCGTCGATTTTAGTACATTCACTCTTTATGCGTTCAATCAAGTGTTGCATCTGTGATTTTCATTGAGTACACCTTCTCCTTTAGCATGAACGTGAACATGTTGCTGAACAACACAGAGCATTCAGTGAAACGGTTAATGAGATTTCCTATGTGTCCAGACTTTAGGGATGCCTGTACATTTAGAAACACACACACACACACACACACATATGTACATACATATTAGAGAGAGAGAGGGAGAGAGAGAGAGAGAGAGAGAGAGAGAGAGAGAGAGAGAGAGAGAGAGAGACACAGAGAGAGAGAGACAGAGAGAGAGACAGAGAGAGAGAGAGAGAGAGAAACCAAGCTCACAGATCTCTGGTTAAGAACCCCTTGTTCTATATATTGTATTAAAATGGTTTACCCAACTGTTTAGTTCTAGTTGATTTTAGGAAAGCATTTCAAGGCCTTATTTCTTCAGGCCACAGGCTTTACCAATAGCTCCTTTCTTGGATTTTGTTTCCTGTGGACTTCTGAGTGTCTCAGCTGCTATTGTACCTTAATTTTGTGATTTTCTAAAAAACTATAATTTTATTGAATTTATTGAATTTTACCTGAATTTTTATAGTGGATTTTCATTTAAATGAGAGCCAACCTGGTGCAATGGATAAAGAACTGGACTACCAGCCAGGAAGACCTGGTTTCAAGTCCTGCCCCTGATAATATGCCATGTGACCCTGAGCAAATCAGCCAACCTTTTAGTGCACCAGAAAATTCTCTAAGACTACAAGTTGCAGTAAGCTTTCTGATCTTTATTGCTAGGAGTTTCTTCATCTGGGAATTCTCTATCAAAAATATCACCTATCCATCCAGTTCCTATCCCTATACTACTTTCCTTTATGAATAAACCCTGGAAAACATACTGTTATGATTTAAAGTGGAGAGTAGCTGAAGTTAGATGGGAAAGAGAAAGTCAGGTGCTAGAACTGGGTACCACGATATCATCATAGAGATAGAAGGGGAAAAGGTCATTAAGTTCTGGTTACAATATATCTCTGAGCTTAGGGAACCAAGCAAACTTATGGAGTAAGTCAGGTTCAAAAAAGTCCAGTCTCTAGTAAGAAAATGCAGCCTTGGGGCTGAAAGCACAGGTTCATTGAACCAACTCCAACCAGAGTTGTTAATATTCCAGGAAACTACTATAGGCAGGCCAGGTTCGTGGTCATGGAATGAGTCTTTCAAAGGTTCCCTGGTGGCTCACATATTCCTAAAGAATGTAAGCTCCCAGAGAGGGGAAGGAACTGTTTCATGTTTGTCTACATATCCTCAGTTCCTAGCATGGTGCCTGCTGTAGAATAGATATTTAATAACTATACCCAACACTACTCCCCTGTATATGCTGTATTTCCCCTATTAAACTATATGCTCCTTGAGGTCAGACACTGGGTCATTTTTGCATTTGTTTCTCTATTACATAGGATAGCGGTTATCCCAAGCTTGTTAACTCTTAACTTTACTGATTTCTCATTAGTTGGGTGTACTACCATGGCCTGACTTTCTTCCCTCTAAAGAGGAAAGTGAGCTGGGGAGTGTCACTGCTGCCAGACCTCATTGTCTAGAGAAATCTGTGCCAGGTTCTTCTGCCTTTCTACAGGTCTGTGGGCTCTGGAAGTTCAACAGTAGGTCACTCAGGCCCCTAGCCCTGCCACTTGCCCCTCGCCAAAGGCTACGTAGATACCTTGGTAGAGACACTACATGTGCATCTCACATTGAGTACAAGAAGTGCCCAGTGAAATCCAGTTAGGCATAGTGTGGGCATGACATCTTTTGACCTTTCTAACTTCCGTGAATTTCTCAACCAAAGCCCTGTTGTAACAGGAAAGGGGTCCTCCCCTCTCCAAATCCCAGAACTGACAACCACAATTTAAATCTCAACCACAAAGGTCAACCTAACTACGAGAAGCTGTTTGAATGGGGAGGCTTTGTTTTGTTTTGTTTTGTTTTCCTGGGTAATAACACACTGATCCTTACATTAGCCTTTACATTAGCATCTACAAAGGGAAATTGTTCCTGACAAATCCATCAGAGCCATTTGAGGGAAAAACAAATACGTGGGTAAGTGGACAAAGGGGGGGGGCATTTATTCACTCCCTCATTGATTTAACTGTATTTGTCGAGCATCTACTATATACATATTCAGGCTATGGAAACAATGGAGATGATCTATTTAATCTTTCAAATCTGACAATGTTACAAAAAGATTTAAAAAAACTGAATCACCCTTACAGATAGGAACGACAGAGACTAAAGGAGGTACAGTGAGACATAAGAGCAGGGGGCTGGTGTTAATCTACATTTCCACATACTATCTATAATTAGGGGACTATAAAATCTGCCATACTGAAATCTTAAAAGATGTCAGTGCAGAGTTATAATTTTATCACAATAAAGAATTCCTGCCATAAAAATTCTGTTGATAGAACTCAACAATGCTGCTGTAATTTAGTTGTCTGGGTGACTGAGAGGTTGTGACTCCCCAAGGGTCTACACTAGTGGTTTCCACAGCTCCATTGGACTGTGACAAGATCCCAAGTAAGCAGGGGAATGATCCCAAAAGGCAAACAATCTGAAGGTGGGTTACATCCCATTCTCCCCTTGATCATCAACTAAAGGGGAGCTAATCTCCAAAATACCCTTTTTAGGCATTATCACCCAATACTCTCCCACTATGCCTCTTCCTACCACTGGCATCCTATTTCTTTACAAGGTCCCAAACTCTTGTCTCTGTGTCTCTACAAGTTGGCTCCTAAGCTACAACCTTAACCAGGACCTCCAGCAGCAGTTGAGCAAGCAAAACTCCCCCAACAGCATATCCACATGGCTCCAACAAGCTTCCCCAAATGGGTTCTGGGCTTGTAGGTAAGAGTCCCACCCTGTCTCCACCAGCTTTGTTTTACATACAGACAGAGTAGAGTGAGTCACAAGGGATGAGCAGGCACAGGTTGTTTGTGATCTGCATGACAGATCTCACTGTGTTCTCTTCTCCTCTTCACCCAAGCCTTCCCTATTTCTATGGAGGGTACCATCAATCTTGCAGTGGGCCAGTTCAATGCCCACTCACACTCCCTTGCCTCATATATCTAATTAATTGCCAGTTAAGTATCGATGTAGACCACCTCTTGCATCCATCCCCTAATCGCTACCTTTGGGTCTTGTTCAGGCAGGTAGATGGCACAGTGGAGAGAGAAAGTTGGTGGTCCTGGAGTCAAGAAGACCTGAATTCAAATTCTACCTCAGGCACTTCCTAGCTGTGTGACCCTGGGCAAGTCATTCAACCTCCGACTACCTGAGTTTTCTCTAAAGCAAAGTGAATACCTCCCTCCCAGGGTAGTTGTGACCAAAAGCAAAGCACGGCACCCCTCAAAGCCTCAATTTCCTCATGTGTGCACGAGAAAAATATTTGTATATTTATATGATAATTATATAATATTATCATCTATGTATTTATAAAATCATATAAATTATCATTCACTGTCATTGTTCAGTTGTGTTCAACTTTTTGTGACCCTGCTTAAAGTTTTCTCAGCAAGATACTGGAATGGTTTGCCATTTTCTTCTCCAGCTCACTTTTACAGATGAGGAAACCGAGGCAAACCAGTGAAATGATTTGCCCAGGGCCACATAGCTAGGACAAGTCTCACTCAGGATTTGAACTCAGGTCTTCCTGACTCCAAACCTATTACTTTATTCACTGTGCCACCTAGTGGCCCTTAAATTATTATTCATATAATTATATAAACTGCTATTTATGTGATAATTATCTAAAGTGTTATATTTACATGTTATATAAAATAAATTATGATTTGTATATTGTAACAATAAAAATAAATTATTACATATTACCACAAAAATCATACTGCCACTACATACCACACAAGGTTATTTTGAGAGAAAAAATAGCAACTTTGTAGTTCTTTACTATACATATATATATATATACACACACACACACACACACACACACACACACATATATAGACACACACACATACATATACATATATGTGTCTGTCTGTCTGTGTGTAAATGTGTCATTTATTGCATAAAACGTTTTGATATTCTACCAACATGAATAGCTAACATCAGAGAGGTCTGTGACTCACCCATGACTAAGTTTCACCTCTTGGCTTATGGCTCTTAGCTAAAATGCTGCATTTCCTTGAAAGGAGGCTCTACCCAATGGGCATTCCCCAGAAGAATATGGCATTCCTACCCAAAGCTAAGCACATGTTCATATGATCATCTTAACTGACTCATTAAATTTCACCTGGAACAAATAATGCTGGTATTGACACTGTCATTGACCAAGTATTAAGATCCTAATGCCCGAGATCCCACAATCAGGATTAATATCTTTCCCAGCTGGGTTGGGAAGCAGAAGTTAAACTACTCATTAGTCCCTTTGATATGGTTTCTATGAAGAGGGGAATACCAGATTAGTCCCTAATTTCAACACCCTGTGACATTCCCTGATCCAACAGGATAATGTTGGATCTCAGGGGAGAGGCTCACAAGCCACAAGCTTCATTGCATAGTGCTTCTGAACATATAAAATATTTGTCAGTGGTGGGGCCACCTTTATTCTCCTGTTCTCATACCGGAGTCTGAAGGAATCTGAGCTAAACGCTGAGGTAAGAGAGATTTGATAACAAAATATTTCTTTGTTGGGCCTCAGTGAAAAGAATTTATATTTCGTTTTAAAATTTCTCTTAATTAGAATACATGTGGAATGAGGTGTTCTAGTTCATTGATTTTTGTTAACTAAAATATTGATCAGAAAACCCTTTTAAAATTTCAATCTGGTAGTTAAAAATATGTTGGAAGTACATTAGTTTATCTTCCTTTTGGCTTTAGTAACATGTATAGTGAACATAATTAACATCTTTCTTTGACTGAGAATATTGTAATTGTTCTTTTTTCTGACCTCCAATCAATACTCACTAGTGATATCAGAGTAGCTATCAGGTCTAGGAGATTGGCCTTGAATGTACACTCAAAGTGTGATGAATCCTGAAAGGATTTATGTGTTTTTAAATGAATTAGGGCTTTAATGACATATGTGCATATTTATATACATATATAATTCCCAACCAAGGCTAAGCATATGTTTATATCATCATCTTAACCGACTCATTAAATTTCACTAGAAACAAATAAGGCTGGTATCTATCATTACTAAGTAATAAGATCCTAATAATGCCCAGGATGCTGAGATCAGAAATAATATCTTTTCCAGCTGGAGTAGGGGAGAAGGCAGTGGGAAACAGAAATAAAACCCTTCAGTAGTCACTCTGATATTCTTTGTATGAAAATTACATGGAATTTGATGTGGTTTTATCATCATTACTATTATTAAGGCCCTGTTTTAGGGCCATAATAATAATAATTATAATCTATATAATGTTTTAAAGTTTGCGAAGTAGTTTACATGATATGTTATTGATCCTCAGAGCCACCCTGGGAGGTAGGTGCTATTATTATCCCCATCGTGCAGATGAGGAAACTGAGGCTAAGAGTGGTAGAGGAGTAAGTGTCAGAGGCTGGACTGGAACGGAGGCATTCTGCACTCCAAATTCAGACTTGGAGAGAGTTCACTGGCCATCGCCGATGCCTGTAATTAAACTCTCTGCCTACTTCCCACCTCTCTCCTTTCCTTTCAGTCACAGCTCAAATACCACCTTCTGCGTGAAGCCCTTTGCACTACTCTCCCCAGCTGTGCCCTCCTGCCCATACTACCTTTTATTAACAGAGTGCTGTGTTTATGTGTTGTCGTTAAGGCATTTTCAGTCATGCACAACTCTCCATGACACCATTTGGGGTTTTCTTGGCAGGGATACTGAAGTGATTTGCCATTTCCTTCTCCAGTTCGTTTTATATGAGGAAACTGAGGCAAACAGGGTGAAGTGACTTGCCCAGGGTCACACATCTGGTAAGTGTCTGAGGCCGGATTTGACTAGGAAGATGAATCTCCCTGATTCCAAGCCTGGTGCTCTATCCCCTGCACTACCAATATATACCTGTGTGTATATTTGTGTCTGTACAACTAATTTTAAAATTTTCCTTTATGTATTTCATATGATTTTGTTGACTTCCCTACTAGAATTGTTAGCAGAAATTGTTTCATTCTTTCTGCTTGGATTCCCCAGCCCAAGCACAATGCCTTGTACATAGCCTGGGCCTATAGATGTTTGTTAAGTCATTGCTATATCTTCTAATGCAGAAAAAAAAGTTAGTTGTGGTTCCAGTTCATTGAGATTCTCCTTACTTACCAGAATGCCGTTTTGCTAAATGTTCTCCAACCTGGTAGCTTGGAGGATTTTAAAGAAGAGTAAGGTATAGCTCCTGTCTTCACAGAGCTTATAATCTAGTAAGGAAGACAAGATGCACTGAAGTTAAAATGAGAAAGCACAATAAAAGAGAAGGAAGAAAAGTTGTCCCATTAGATTCGATGTCCCCCTCCCTAGCTCCCGCACCCCTGCCAAGGTCCCTCCATAGGCTGAAGGCAACAGGCCATATTTGCCATCATGGAATTATGGAGTTCAGGTAGCACTGTGGATAGAGCACTGGATCGGAAGTCAGGAAGCACTCTGAGTTCAAATTCTGCCTCAGACACCAGCCGGGTGACCCTGGACAAGTCACTTTACCTTTGTCTGCCCGACTTTATTACACTGTAAAATGGGGTAATAATAGCACCTACCTCCCAGGGTAATTTTGAGAATGAAGTAAGATAATATATTTATTATTTATAATATATAATATTTATTATGTATAATTATAATCTTAATAACCTTATTTATATTCTATAATATATAATATTATTTATAATATATTTTGTAATATATATTATAAATTTCCTCTTATTATTAACTTTGGTGCGGAAAGTTAACCTCAGTAACTCAGAACAAAGCTGTGCAAACCTTTCTACAATTTGCTACGGGATTCGGGCAAATGCAACCTATCATACGTAAATTATAGCGTGGATAGTCATAAACTGTCAGAGTTGGAGGGGACCATAGGGACCATCTAGGTCAACTCCCTCATCTTCCCTGAGGCCCAGAGATAAAGCAATTCCCCTAAAGTCACCAGCTGTGTCTCCTGAAGCTGTCTTAGTAGTGCTGTGTTGGTCATGACGCTGTGCTGCTTGCCCCTAGGTCACGCACACACTGCAGAGGATCATGAAAGCCTTCCTGATCATAGCTGTCATCACCATGACTCTCGGGTCCCTGGTAAGCACAGTTTTTGTATTCAAGATCTCTCGGTTCCTTGCTATTGGCTTTGGTCTCTTTCCTCCTCCTCACTGGTTTTCTGGTTTTAAACATGAAATGAGCAATAGCTTCTTCAGGATGGATGGGGCCCATTAGTACCATAGCTGGGGAGCTCTTCCTCCTCTTGGGTTCAGTTTTTTATCACTAAAGTGAAAATTTAAGTTACATAGAAATCGCGTGACTCTGACCATCTAATCTGTCAAATGGGACAGCCAGAGTCAGCACATTCATAACCTGGATGAAGAGTCATGACATCAAGCATTTATGAAGTGCACACATTGTGCCAGGGGCAGCTAGGGGGCTCTGCAGTGGATAGAGCATGGGGCCTGGAGTCAGGAAGACCTGAGTTCAAATCCATCCTCAGACACTTACTAGCTGTGGGACCCTGGGCAAGTCATTTCACCCTGTTTGCCTCAGTTTCTTCATCTGTAAAATGAGCTGGAGGAGGAAATGGCAAACCCCTCCAATATCTCTGCCAAATGGGGTCACAAAGAGTCAGATACGCCTGAAATTGTTGAACGAAAACAATGATACAGCACGATCTTGAAAAGGAGTAACAGTCACAGTCTCACAGATCTCAGGCTGGAAGGGCCTTTGCTTTTGTTGCTGCT
This sequence comes from Trichosurus vulpecula, assembly GCF_011100635.1. Classification (NCBI taxonomy): domain Eukaryota; kingdom Metazoa; phylum Chordata; class Mammalia; order Diprotodontia; family Phalangeridae; genus Trichosurus; species Trichosurus vulpecula. Next base: position 131,916,123 of record NC_050578.1, on the reverse strand, counting down.
CAGATGTTTCGGAGCTCGCTTCATCCAACCCCTCATCTCACAGATGAGGAAACTGAGGCCCACGGAGGTTAAGTGGCTTGGCCAAAGGTCGCCCAGGTCCTCTGTCTTCAAATGCAGCTTTCCCTCTGTACCACCTCTGCCTCTGTTTTCTGTTATCTCCTATGCAGTCGTTTCTTTCTGCTGTGTGTGGGTGTGCGTACATATGGGCACATGTGTATATGTCCACGTGCACGCTCACATCTAACAGAGTTCTACCGGTTTGTACTTTAGGCTGCTCGGGACCAGGAACGGGAAAAGCGAAGCGTGAGTTTACTTTACTCCTTCTTTGTTGCCTCTGCACTAAGTCATCTGAAAATGCCATAGAAAGAAATTTGTCTAGTGGACTTGCTTTTATGAAAACATCTGCTGTTGCTGTTCAGTCCTTTAATCGTGTCTGACTCGTTACGGTCCCAGGGACCACAGCATGCCAGGCTCTTCTGCCCTCCACCACCTCCTGAAGTCTGGCCAAACTCACAGCCATTGTTTCCAAGCATCTCTTCCCGGGCCACCCCCTTTTCTTTTTGCCGTCAATCTTTCCCAACCTCAGGGTCTTTTCCAATGAGTCCCATCTTCTCATCATGAGGCAGTTCTCTAATGTAAGAAGCAATCAGCAGGGAGTTTGGAAAATAATGAGATAATTAATTTTAAATTAAGCTGAGGAAGAAAAGTAAAAAAGAGTATTTTCTGATTTTTGTTGCTGTCGTTTGGTCTTTTCAGTCGTGTTAACTCTTCATGACCCATGTGGGATATTCTTGGCAAACATACTAGAGTGATTTGCCCTTTCCTTCTCCAGCTCATTTTACAGATGAGGAAGCTGAGACAAACAGGGCTAAGTGACTTGCCCAGGGTCACACAGCTAATAAGCGTCTGAGGCCAGATTTGAACTCAGGATGATGAGTCTCCCTGACTCCAGACTTAGCACTCTCTGCACTATGGCACCACCCAGCAAGTCCTACTTCATGGCTAATCATAGCTCACTAGACATGGAAATCAAAGCAGAGCTAAACTTCAAATAATCAATGCTTTGACACAAAACATAACCTCTTATACCTCCCGGCAATGGTAAAGAAAGAAATAGGAACCAGGGAGTTTGCAGGGAAACATCAAGAAAAATGTAAAGTATGTCTGAATTTGTCAAAGCATGCATTGGACCTTGCCGCACACTTGGTTTTAGTCTCAAGGTCATAGGACCCACATCACTTACTTTGGAAGGGATCTGAAAGATGACTGAGCTGAATCTCTTCATTTTATGCATGAGGAAGCTGAGCCCCAAAGAAGCCAAATGTTATGCCCCAGGTCAGACAGGCTGTAAATGGTGAAATTGCGATTCTAATCCAGGTTGTCTGACTTCAAATATGACACACTGAGAAGCATGTGACTTCTCCCAATTTTGTTGCCACTCATAAATTGTCTGTAAATATCCTAGCATGTGCCAGCTTTACAAATCATTATGTGTGTCTATCTCAAACCCCAAATTATACTGAGGGAGTTTCAGACATCAGCACTTTAGGAAAGGGTTTCTGACTACAGAGCATTTCTCTTTACATAAGTGGAAACCAGAGACATATAGTCATGCTCTGTACAAACTGGTTCTGAATGAAAAAGGTGATTAGCCTGAGTCATTATCCGGTTGGATTTAGATGAAACACCACCCAAATGTGGTGTTGTGACTAAGCTAATGCACTCCAGTGGTCAGTGCTGTCCTATGCTCATCACAGCTCAAGCATCCTCTCTGGAAGCAGAGAAAGGGAGTCATGAGATCTGGGTTCAATCTTACTCTGACATCTTCTACCTGAGTGGCCTGGGGGGAGTCATCTATCCCCTCAGGCCCTCAATTTCTTCACTGATAAATTGAGGGAGCTGCCCTAGATGATTTCCAAAGTCCTTTCCAGATCTGACTCTATGCCCTTGACAAAATGGCCTCTAAAGAGTTGAGACCTGGGAGGCTCTCAGGTTCCGTCTGTTTCAACAGCAGCAAAGCAGATCCAAAGACCAACAAACTCATTTTTGTCCCAACAGCAAAACCAGCTTTCGCAAAAGATTTGTTATTATTATTTTGGCAAAAGCCTTGGCATCTAAAAGAAATCACTTTGACTACAGTCAAAGCAGAGGGTTTGAGGAACAGGCAGATAAGTAGAGTGTAAACACATCTAAGTGCCAACATTGGGGAAAGTCTAGCTTGACTGCAGCTGGACAAGATAACACTGTCTAGTCTTCCTCAGCTGTGCTTTTATAGACAGAGTTATCTAGTGAATTGAGATGCTGCAGACAGCCCCCCTTGGGCCACAATCAGCTCACCCTATAAACTTAGAAATAGGATTGAAGATTTAAACTAGAATTGGAAGGCCGATCAAAAGGGAGGGGGAAGCCTGGGTTAAGTGCCTGTTATTGTTTGAGTATTTTACCAGCATTATCTTATTGGATCCTGAAAACAACCTGGAGAGGTAGGTGCTATTATTATCCCCGTTTTACAGTTGAGGCAAAGGTTAAGTGACCTGCCCAGGGTCACACAGCTAGAAAGTGTCTGAAGCTGTATTTGAACTCAAGTGTTCCTGCCTCCATGACCATGGGGTCATGAAGAGTTGGACATGACTAAATCACAAGTTTTTGATTCCAGGCCCAGTGCTCTACCCACTGTGTCACCCGGCTGACTTAATTTTAAGTGCCAGGCACTGTGATAAGCCCTAGGATGCAAAAAAAGGCAAAAACAAAGAGCTTCCATTGAATTGGAATGAGGGAGACATCATGTAAATAAAGAAGGTAATCCCCAAGGGGATGGGTTTGAGCTGAGTCTTGCGGGGAGATGAGGAGGCTAAAAGGCAGACAGGGAGGGGTAGGGCGTCCTGTACATAAAGGCCAGCAAAGGCATGGAGAACAGAGATGGAGTGACTTGTCCAAGGAACACCAAGAAGGCCAGTGTGGCTAGACTGGAGAGTAAAGCACAAGGTAACTAGAAAGGTAGGAAGGACCAGGGTGTGAACAGCTTTAAATCCCAAAGAATTTACGTTAGATGCTGGAGGAAATATAGACACTGGAGTTTGGGGGAAGCTAGGTTTTGGAAAAATCCCTCTGGCAGCTAAAAGCAGAATGGATTGCAGAAGGGAGAGACTTTAAAACAGGCGACTACTGCAGTAGTCCAGGTAAGAAGTGATGAGGGACTGTATTAGAGTGGCAGTTAAAAGAGTGGAGAAAAGGGAATATAAGAATATAAGAGAGATGTTGCAACCTTAGGGACCATCTAAGTCCCTCAATAAGGAAACTGAGGCCCAAGGGCACTTAGGTAGAAAGTGCAGAAGAGAGAGGCAAGATTTGAATTCAGTCCCTCTCTTCCATTCCATAATGGGACAGGGGTCTGACATACGGCAGGCACTTAATAAATGTTGCAGCTAGGTGGCGCTGCAGCGGATAGAGTGCCAGGAGCCAGGAAGACTCATCTCCCTGAGTTCAAATCTGGCCTCAGACACTGTGTCTCTGGGCAAGTCACTTAATTCTGTTTGCCTCAGTTTCCTCATTTGTCAAATGAGCTGGAGAAGGGAATGGCAAACCACTCCAGTATCTCTTCCAGGAAAACCCCAAATGGGGTCACAGAGTAGAACACGACTGAAACAACAACAATAATAAATGTTTATTGACAGTGCAACTGAGCTTGGATTTCATTTTTACAGGGAAGTTCCAGGTGATAAAAATCCTTCTAGCGATGTAGGCTGTCACTTTTAATGCACCATATTGTCTTAAAGAGTTGCCCGGGAGGACCAAGAAGTGACTCCCCCAAGGTCCCACAGCCTATATATATGAGGACTTGAATCCAGGTCTTCCAGGTTTCAGGGCCGGCTGGTCTATATTACACATACTTCCATAGTACCTTATGTTAAACAGCTATTTATTCTAACTATGGACTTTAAATAATGAAACTCTATCTTCCCTCTTTGTCTCAGTTGAGCAGTGAAAGTGATGAACGGTTGGCGCGGTTTTATGGGAACCGTTACTGGTATCCATTTGGCCCCTACGCGCCCTACCCACCTTTTGCCTACCCCAGATATCCATGGCCATGGAATTATTTCATCCCATTTCCAGCTCAAGGAGAAGAAAATCTTTCTAATAAAAAATAAGTCAAATGAAGAATAATGAGGTAAGTCCTAAGTTACCCTACAATGAAGTGATAGTCCCCAACTCCAGTTCTGTTAGAGAGAAGGAAAATGGCACAAGAGATAGACTTTGGGGCTTGGAGAGAGGAAAATTCAAATCCCTCTTCTAACATCAGTAGCTATGTGACCCTGGGAAAGGCACTTAACCCTGATTGCCTCAAAAAGTGTGGAGCATACAAGGAGGAAAGAAAGGATCCAGTCTAGCTATGGAGTAGGATGGGACAACCCTGGAAAGATAGGGTAATCAATTACAAAGGACTTTGAATGGCAGTCTAAAGAGTTTGAACTTGACCGAGGAGAGAGAGCCAAGGAAAGGTGTTTTTGCTCAGAGCATTGACATGATCAGATCAATGCTAAAGGATTACTATTCTGTCAATGATGTGAAGGATCACAGCAAAGAGAGAGAAGGGAGGTGGGCAATTAAGGCTAGCATTAAGCTATAGCAATGATCCTTGTTGTTGGTCAGCCATTCAGTCATGACCCCATGGACTTTGTCCATGGGGTTTTCCTGGCAAAGATACTAGAGTGGTTTGTCACTTCCTTCTCCAGGGTGTCCCTATTTTACGGATGAGGAACCGAAGCAAATAGAGGTTAAATGTCTTGCCCAGGGTCATATAGCTAGTGAGTTCTGGGGCTGGATTTGAACTCAGATCTTCTGACTCGAAGCCCGATGCTCTATCTACTTCGCCACCTAGCCGCACAGCAATAGTCCTAACAAGAAATAACGAGGGTCTGTGGTGGGGAGAGGGCTATACATTGTATGAACAGTAGAAAAGGGATGGATATAAGTGATGCTGCAGAGAGAGAACTGGCAGATATTAGTGATTAAACATTAGAGGTGAGCTAGAGGGAAGATGAGAGCAGGGCTCACACCAAGGTTTCAAACCCGGGAGACTGAGTTGATTGGAAGCATCCAACATGGAGCCTCTGGGCCACATGCATCCTGGCTCGAACCAGACTGAAACGTAGTTAGGAGGGGCAGCGAGGTGGCGTAATTAAGCACATACCCTTTGCATGTAGATTACTGTTCAGTTGTTTTTGGTCTTTGTGCCCTCATTTGGGGTTTTCTTGGCAAAGATACTGGAGTGGTTTGCCATTTCTGTCCAGCTCATTTTACAGGCGAGGAAGTGGAGGTAAACAGGGGGAAATGACTTGCCCAGGGTCACACAGCTAGTGGGCATCTAGAGTCTTCCTGACTCCAGACCAGGCACTCCGTGCGCTATGGCGCCACCTGGCTGCCTTGCCGGAGCGTTGCTGTTCGGTCATTTTCCAGCTGTGTCCCATTCATGGAGACACCATTTCTTTTCAAAGGTCCTGGGATGGTCTGCCTAATAGTAATTAATAATAATGACAACAGTAAAAGCATTTACCCAGTACTCTGCCATTTACCAAGTGCCGTGCCCACTTTGATCCTGACAACAGCCCCGTGGGGTGGGTACTGTCATTATCCCCATTCTAATGGATGAGGAAACTGAGGACAACAAGCAGCTTGCTCAGGGTCACATAGCTAGAAGTGGCTGAGGCTGGCTTTGATCTCAAAACTTTCCTGACTCCAAGTTGAATACTCATATTGACTGTACCACCTAGTTGTAACCTAGCTGCCTCACTTAATCCCAGTTCACCCATGATGCCATTGGTTGTCTTCGCAAAAGGACAATGACAATAACATGGTAGGATGGTTATTATAGCAATATTCCCTCGGCCGCTACGCGTCAAGCGGATTGGAGATGGGAGGGATCTACTGCAGGGCCACAGGACCAATCAGGAGGCTTAACACTGTAGTCTAAGTGACGGAAGCCAGAAGGCCAGAAATTGAGGATACACTGGGGAGGGGGACAGCAACCAGTCAAGGCTATTTTAGGAAGTTTGGAAAGAGATGGAACTGTGCCCCGATAGGTCAAAAGCATCAAAGAAGAGCTTTTTTAGAGCTGAGAAGATCTGAGGATTTTTGCAAGCAGAAAGGAGGGAACTACTGAGGATGGAGGAAAGAGGCACAGATGGAGTCAAGGTTTCAAATCTGGGAGACTACATAGATGATGGGGCCACTGCCAGGAATGAGTATGTCAAAAGAAAACACAGGTCTGGACAACAAGATTATAAGTCGGGTTTGGGAAACTTTGAGTTTAAGAGACTGAAGATGCATGAGGGAAAAAGAAAATTATAGCAAAAGTCAGGAGGTCATGGGAATCCAGAACTGAGGTAGAGAGCTTAGCCCCAGTTAGTAGTCAGGATACCTCTCTTGTGACCAAAAGAAAAAAGAAAATAGGAGAAGAGAAACAGTGGTGCTGTTGAAAATTTTTGAAAAGGGGGGGTCAAAATGACTCTGACCTCGATCTTCTCGGGGGAGCAGGAAGCAAGGTGCTCCACTTTATATGTTTGGTGTGTTGAGGGTACAGGTGCCACAGTGAAGCTTCCTGACAGATGGACAGATTGAGAACAGCTGCCACGGTGAATGAGGGAGTCAATAAGAATATTCCAAATGTCTGTAAGGAAGTCGGCTGTTTAGAAGTTGGTGTCATCTTTTCATTATTAATTTAGATGAAGCTCTCAAGCCAGTCCACAAAAACAAGAGTAATCTATAGTGTACCCAAATCTGGAGTGAATGGTACTTTAATACATGACAGTTTATAGTCATATAGCACTGTAAGATCCTCCAAGACTTTCACATATGGAAGCTGAGTCAGTGAGGCCATTGACAAGTATGTAAGGAGCACTGTGCTAGGCACTGAGAATGCAAGGAAAAAGAATGACAAAATCCCTACTGGCAAAGACAAGGACACATGCAAATAAATACTTGCTGAACGAAGTTACTGCAAATCTATGCACAGTAGCTCATAAAAGGTAGTTTGGGAGGGAGGGCAGAAACCATTGGGTGAGGCTTCATGCAGAAGATGTTGAGTGAGCTGCATAGGCAAGGAAGAAAGGAAGAGAGCAGCTTCAGGGGTGGAAGTAAAGAGGGCGTGCATTCTAGTCATGGGAGGGCAGGCAGAGCAAAACCATGGAGAGAGAAGATGGAGCACCACATGTGAGGAACAGAGGTCTGTTTGACTGGATCACAGAGTTTGGGAAGAGTGATTTATGAGTCAGGAAGCATAGGTTGGAGCCAGGTTGTGAAAGGCTTTAAAAGGTAAACGGACAAATTTATATTTTATTCCAGAGGAACTAGGAAGCCAATGGAGTTACCAAGTCAGAGAGTGGGATGGTCCCACCTGGGTCTGCCACCTGGGTGGCAGACAGTGTGAGGTGGGTCCAGAGTGGGGAGAGACAGGAGTCAAGGAGACAGATTAGGAGGCGTTGCTCCGATTTAGGTCAGTGATATCAGGCTTACATGGGAACTGTGGACCACTAAGGGGGCCGCATATAGATTTAGTTTTTAAAATGTAGTAGGATCTGTGTTTTATGGTATTTTTACTTATTACATTTTAATCTTGCTTGTGCTACACTGGGGGATGTTGCTTCTAGTTTGCCACCTCTGATCTTGGTGATGGGGATGGGGAACTGGACTAAAGTGGTGGAGCCAGAGAACCTCTGCATAATCTGATGGGTTCTAGGTGGTGGGAGAGAGGTTCTGGACTAAATGGTAGAGCCAGAGAATCTCTGCACAATCTGATGGGTTCAAGGTGGTGGAGGGGAGCAGTCAAATGTCTCATGGGCTGGGCTAGAAAAAAAAATTTCGGGGGGTAGTGTCATCAATATAAGGAGCTCCCAGTAAGAAAGCTGGCTCCACTAATTCAGGTCACCACTCTCTCTGCAACTTATGTTAGAGTTGTCCAGGGCACTGAGAGGACAAGTGATTGACTTGGGCCACATAGCAAGTCCATATTGCGGCAGGACTTCATCCCAACCAAGTCCTCCTGACTCTAAGACTAACTCTCTACCCTCTAGGCCACATGGCTGCTCAGGTTAGGAAACAGATGAAAACATTTCTTTACTATAAATAAGACTTTTTTGTTTATACACTGGGTGTTACCATTAATGGGCAGCTAGGTGGATAGAGTGCTGGGCTTAAATCAGGAAGACTCGTCTTCCTAAGTTCAAGTCTGGCCTAAGACACTTTCTAACTGTGTGACTGGGCAAGTCACTTAACCATATTTGCTTCAGTTTCTTCATCTGTCAAAGGAGCTGGCGAAAGAAGTGGCAAACCACTCCAGTATTTCTGCCAAGAAGACATCCAATGGGGTCATGAAGAGTTGGGTACAATGAAATGACTGAACAAAACTTAGCATTAGTAGCTTTTTGAATCAAAGGATCAGTAAATCAGAGATCTATCGCTGGAAAGGGCCTCATAGGCAATCCAGTCCAATGCTCTCAGTATACAGATAAGGAAACTGAGGCCCAGAGAAATGAGGTCACTTTCCCAAGGGCACTTGGGTAGTAAGCCTCAAAGATAGATTTTGAACCCAGGTTCTTCAACCCTAATCTGTGCTTTTAATCCCTGTCCCACACTTACCATATCAGATATCTAAAAAGCAAAACCTTGAAGGCAGTAGTCAAAGATAAACTTGATGATTCTATAGCCTAGATTATACCCAGCTCTCTAGATAAGGGTGCCATCAGATGTTGATCAATCAATAAGCATTGATTAAACACCTACTATGTGCCAGGCACTATGCTGGGCACTGCAAATACACACGTCCATTTCATTGTCAGAACAAACATAGCATCTGAAGGATGAAGGTCAAGACAAGGAAATCCCACAAAATACCTCTTCTTTTTCTAAATTTGATAAGCTGGTCAATGCCTCTGCCCCAGAAGAGAAGGCAAGAACAGGATAGTTGGCTAAGGAATTAAGACACTCTACATCCAATGTATTCTTATCCCAAGAACTAACAGAGAACTTCAAAGTTGGTGTTTCAAATTCTACATGGAATCCTCCACCTTCCCATTATCCATCCAGTCTACAGTTGAAAGTTTCTCAATCCTGGAAACTAGCGGAGGGACATCAAGAGACACATTAGGATGTTTGTATTAGAAAAGCAAAGTGTTCAGTGGATCCCAAGAAGGCTGTCTTTGCAGAATTCATGATAATAGCATTTCCATCCTCTCTTTCAGGTCATGCTCAAAGTCAACCTGGATTTCATATTCTCTAAAAGCTGCTCCCTGGAAGAAGGCATACTAAGGCCAAAGGGGAAACTGCTGTTGACTCACACCTTTGACTCAAGGCATTTAACTATGTTGAATGTCATGACTCTTCTACAATAAACATTAATGGCAAATGTTTCAAGATCTGCAATTTCACTGGTTTAGTTTATCTCTAAATTAATACACATCATGACCCCTCTATACCTTAAAAGATAGTATTCCTCAGTTACTGTGACTGGATTTGTATGGATTTATCTATACACAATTTATGCCTCATATAGATGAGCCTCACCAGACTTAGCCAGAATAATAAAGAGATGTTTTATCTGTATCTATCTTTAGGTAGATATGGGTATGGGGCCATCAACATATTCAGGTTTCCAAAACTTGTTCGTGTCCTTTATCATTTCAAAACCATTTTTCACAAGCCCTCATTTTGCATGGAATTTTTTTCAACTTAACTGGAATTAAACAAGTGGGATCATGGTTAGGCAAAATTACATTTACTGAGGACACAGGTAGTAATGTGTAGTGCACCTGTGATTTATTTTTTTCCATTTAAAACCATATTTTCTCTTTCCCCTAGCTTACTCACAAATAACCATTGTAAAAATATATATATATATATATATATATATATATATATATATATGTATGTATGTATGTATATATAAACAAAACTTTTGTGACAAATATGATTAGTCATACAAAACAAACTCCCATATTGGCCATGTCCAAAAATCAAAATCAAATTGAGTCATATATATCTCATTTCATACTTTATATCTTTGTCAGGAGATAGGTAGCATGCTTCATTACAAGTCCTCTGGAATTTGTGGTTGTTCACTGCATTGATCAAAGTTCCTAAGTCTCTCATAGAGATTTTTTAAAGACTAATGTCATTATACAAATTTAGGGAGTTTTGGTCTAAAAAAAGGTTTCCTTTTGCACTGTGAATCCCCCACCATCCCATCAGGAGGTGGATAACATGCCCCACCATTAGAGTCTGGAATCATGGCTGGTATTCTGCTGATCAGAGTTTCTAAATCTTTCAAAAGATGTTCAACATCACAATGTTGCTGCCTCTGTTTAAATTGTTGTCCTGGTTCTGCTTATCTCACTATTCATCATTTCATACAAGCCTTCCCATTCTCTACCCATTCATTTCATCACTTCTTAAACCTAACTTCATATATATATATGTATATGTATATACACACACGCATATATATACATATACATATATTACGAACATATACCTGTATATATACACACATATGTACATGCATGTATTAGCGTATATATATACATATACATATATATATATATACACACACATATGCATATTTCAGTCTTTCTCAAATTGATAAGCACTTCTTTAATTCCCAGTTCTTTGCTACCACAAAAGCTCCTACATATTCAGATTTTTGTATACATGGGTCCTTTTCTTTGTTTTCTGGGGTTGGACCTGCGATTTTATGGCTACAAGGAAATCCTAAGTGAAGAAACTCCCTCTACCAGTAGAGGTTGGAACCTTCTCTGACTGGTAAGCACTGAGAGTTTAGGCAACCTAAGGTCATTCAGCCGGCATGTGTCTGCAGCAGGACTTGAACCCTGGTCTTCCTAGCTCTAAGGCTCTTTTCTCCACTCCACCAAGATGCTTCTTCCAAGGAGATGGAAAAAAAGATAAATAACAATAAAAAATGGGCAGTCATTCCATCACCCATTTCCCAGTCCATAGGTGAGTCCACAAGTCTCAGCTGCCACATCAGCACCAAACTTCAGGTTAGAAAACAGAAAGGATGTGAGTGACTTTTCTGGAAGATGCACTCTTTAATCTGAATGCTTGAGATGGTGTTAACTCTCAGGATGAGGGTAATGAAACCTTGAGGTGCTGCAGCCATTACTTCCCGTACACAGGTAGCAAAGCCTTGCTGTCCAAAAGTTTCTGCCTATGTTGGCAGGAGTAAAATAAAAGGCAAGGCAAAGTCCCCCCAGTTCCAGGTACCTTCTTACTTTCCTCTCTCTGCTTCTGACTCATTTTCCTTAACCCTTGGCTTTACCTCCAGCTGCCCTGTTATTTAATAGACCTCCCATCTTTTGCAAGAGTTTTACCCAGCCTCTCTCTGGGAGGTTGCAAGAATCTTCTTCTAATCAGAGTCTGTGTTGCTTAGTTTCTACAAACCCTAGAGGCAAACCAAAGTCATCATTGACAAAGGCACTCTCTGCGAGTGCCCCATTACATTTGTATTTTGTGTAAGCAAACAGTGTCCTCCCACATAATCAGATATTGGGGGGGCCAACCAAGCAACCCTCTGAAATGAGGGTCCATCTGCATGCTTACATTGGGTAACAGCTGCAATTGGCTCAAGCTGAGGGGAAGGATGCATAGAGAGATGTTAAGAGTAGCAGTGGTGGGGTGGGGGTGGGCAGATAGAAGGTGATTGGCTAGAAGGAACTCTCTCCTCCTTCTCTCTAGTCCCTACCTCCCCAGCTCCTCCTTTCAGATATCCCCATGGGAGTCATCTTAGTCAGTACCAAAACTCTGCACCTCTATGGGAATGGGATGCTTTTAAACCTTTCTCCAGAGAGACCATGAGAAGAGATGTTGGCTTATTCCTTTTTCACACATCTCCTTCCATCAAAAACTACCAACTCATTCTACGTTCAGGACAGTCTGAATTCTTTGTAAGGGATAATAAAGCAAGAGAGTTTCTATTTTTGGTTTAGGCATCAGAGAAAGTTATAGGCACTCTGTATCAGCTCCGTGTGCCTTGTCTGATTCAATTCAGATTAAGTCTTTTTCCCCCAGACCAGGCAATCCCAGCAACCATAGTAGTGGGGACCCTGGACAGCATCCCCAAATAGAGCTTCTGGGTTTCCTTCCTTCTCTCATGGCTAGTCTACTCTGGTTAGGATAAAATAATATTTGCTAAGCATGTTACAAACCTTAAAGTGCCACGTAAGTGCTAGTTATTATTATTAATTTTGAAGGTATTTCTATCTCTGTACTCTGAATCACAGCATCTTTCCAACCCAATTCGACTCATCTTGCTCACTTCTTACATCAAGATTTTATTTCTTTCCTTCCTTTAAGATGAGCAGAAAGGAAGACTCTTTTCAGACACAGTCACATCTTCTGTAATCTTTGAATCAAAATACGCCGAAAACTCTTGGATGTTTTCTGATTCCATTCCTTGGGCAAAAGCGTTACCCTAGAACATTTCACTCTGAAGTCCACAGATCAAATAAATCCTGGCTACAAAATACACTTCTTCAACTGTATTTTTAATTCATCAAAGGCAAGTTCTCAGGTCTGAAGCCCTAGCTTGTTCACAAGTACCTTCTAATGAGTTCAATGTTCCATCTGATGGAATGATACTTGTACTGCTTTTGAATGGACTAAACGATGAGGATGGTGAGGGTGGTGTTGGTACCTGGGCAAGGTTGGTCTATCATTTCCAGATAGGCACACTCCTCTGTAAACTGGCATGACATCCATGGGAAATACTGAGGTGCTTATAGAAAGGGGTGTAGAGTACAAACAATTGGGAATTTGTCCCCGTCATTATCACCTTATTACTTGTTCCAGAATCAAAACTACAAGGAATATATGAACTGCCTTTAAATTTTCCTGGATCATAACATGAAGAATGAACCGAAGTTCCTACATTTGAAGCTGCGAGATGCCTTCCAGAGGTCATGTAGTCTGACCCCCGTGTTGTTGTTCAGTTGTGTCTGACTCTTTGTGACTCCATTTGGGGTTTTCTTGGCAGAGATACTGGAGTGGTCTTCTCTTCATTTCCTTCTCCAGCTCATTTTACAGATGAGGAAACTGAGGCAAACAGGGCAAAGTGACTTGCCCAGGATCACGCAGCTAATAAGGGAAGATGAATCTTCTTGACTCCTAACCTGGCACTCTATCCACTCTATCCAGCACCACCTCGCTGTCCCAATCCCCATGTTACGGATGAGAAAACTTGCAGAGGTGGCCTTGACTAGCTCAAAGCCACTTACGTGACATTTTCCATGCCACACTACTGATCAGTCATCTAAAACCCTTTTCCCGCTTCTTAGGTGTGTTCCAAAAGTTTTTGGAAGATCTCATATATCTGATTAACATTCATCTTGGCAGCTAGGTGATGTAGTGGACTAGGAATCTAGAAGATCTGAGTTCAAATCCCACCTCAGACGCTGTGTGATATTAGAAAAGTCACTTAACCTGTCTACCTCAGTTTCCTCATCTGTAAAATAGGCGTAATAGTAGCTCCTACTTCCCAGGCTCATTGTGAGGATAAAATAATATTTGCTATGCACTTTGCAGACCTTAAGGTGCTATATAGATGCTAGTTATTAGTATTAGTATTAATTTGGGAAGACATTTCTGTCTCTGCACTCAGAATCACAGCATCTTCCCAGCCTAATTCATCTCTTCTCCCAATGTCCTGTATAAACTGTGTGCTCATAAAACAAATCAAGCTGAGAATGAAGTGTTTGGTTCTAAGATAATGCATGAATTTTTGAGGGAAAAGGAATCCACCCTGTGCCCAAAAGGATTTGCTGGCTTAATCAGTTATGAGTAAACCAGGGAGAAGATTTCAATGCTGATGGGAGGAGACATTTAGGCTGGCAAATATCCCTTCTTTTCTGTGTAAATGCACCTTGCAAAAGGTTTTGTGAATTCTGCAGTGGAACTGTTTGTCCTGGCTAACATCTTTGTCTGCTCTTCCATAGGAATATAAACATAAATGCACAAAGCAGGAAGAAGGAAAAGGTGATGATGAAATGAAACTGTCAGATAGCACCTGGTAGGAGTCATCAGGTACAATAGGCCTTTCAGAGTGTCACAAGGACAGCTTTTGTTCCACTGGGCTTCTAATGAGGAAGTTAGCAAATTTTCCTTTGAACAAAGATCACTCTACAGCTAAGACTGTCCTTGGAACCGGATATACAGAACACCTCTCCTTCAGAGTTCCTGGATTCACTGGCTCACTATTAACTAGGGCTGGCCTTGTGAGGCTTCGAGGTGGTACATTTTGAGGGGCACTCGGAAGGGTCTATGGCAGCATGACATAGTGGATAGACAGCCAGCCTTAAAAAAAAACCCAGGAAGAACTGTGTTCAAGTCCTGCAGGTGACTCATACTGGCTGTGTGAATCTTAGTCACTTAATCTCTCAGTGATTATGGGCATTGATTTAGTCAAACAGAGACCTGAGATTAAAAAGGCAGAGGTCTCCCACTGCATCCTGGGCCATCTCCAGTCATCCTGATCTGTATCTTGCCACTGACCCAGATGGCTCTGGAGGAGAAAGTAAGCCTGGTGACCTTGCACAGCCCACCCTCACTTAAATCTAATTCAGTCACATATTACAGCATTACCTCCCTGATGTCATGGTCCTCTTTAAGAACAAAGGACAAACAACAACCTCTCAATGTTTCCAGCACCGCTTTCAGACTATAAATTACAGAGAAAGTGACCACCTGCACTTTCAGAAGGAGGTTCCTCATCCAGGTATTCTCCTCTACCAATGAAATCCCATGTCCAGTCCCTATTCAATCCTCAATCCCTGGATTAGATTATGAGTTCCTTAAGGGTAGGGAGTGTCTTTTGTCCTTTTGAATACCCGGTGCTTGGGCCAGTGCCATTTATTGACTGACCGACTGACTGACCTGTACCTTTCACTTGGAGGTCACAGTGCAGTGGATGGAGTATTGGGATTCAAGTCAGAGAATTTGATTTCAAATTTTCCATTAACAACTTCTGAGACTTTGGGCCGATCACTGAGACACTTGGGGCCAAAGTTGGCTCGTCTGTGAAATAAAGGGGTTGTGCTAGAGGCCTTCTGACAGCCCTTCCAGCACTAAATCCATGATGGCAGATGACAACCCTACCTTCACATCTCCCCGACATGGAGGCTGAGATTGCTTAGAGAGTTATTCCTTTGTCATTAAGGCGCTGATGCCTACTGAAACGAAAATAGCCCAGGAAGATGACAGACTGAAATCCCAGTAAAAATCACTTTATCATGTTGATCTCCCATGTAGCATCTACCTAAACACGGACTTCAGTTGCAATGGGACAAGAGACAGGGATAGTTTTGATGGGGACAAGCATGAAGAGCAGGGCAGAGAACAGGGTACTGTCTAGGAAGGGCAAGGCTTAGGAGGTTGCAGAAATGAAAGGTCATGGGTGGCCTAAGACCAGTGGGTGTTTGGGTAAAGGGGTGATCTAAATGAAAAATAAGGGTTATACATGAAGGAAGAAGAGGAAGGTACAGACACACTTTGCCAGGACCAACTCTTGGGCTAAGCTCTTTTCACTCCCTTCCTCTGTAATGGCCTTTACTTGTATAGAATGTTAGACCTGGGAAAGATGCCAGTGGTTCAGTCCACCATCTTCATTTTACAGCTAGGGAAGCTGAAAGCCAGCTTGATGATTGGTCTGTTAGTTATTAAGCCCTGCCCCCCAATAGTTACAAGAGAAAATATTTCCAGATAGGCATGGGAGGATGAAGTGAGAGACAATCCTACAGATGATAGAAGGAAATTGAATTAAAAAATTAATTACAAGGCCCTTCTTTATTTCTTCCAAAGAGCATAAGCTCTCTGAAGATTTTTTCTTTTTTTGTTGTGAATTTAGCAAATATCAACAAATCCAAATAGTCCGAAAGGACAAAAGAAGAAAATGACAATTGCTGGAGGGGATATGGAAGAACAAGAATGCTATAGCACTGCTGATAGAGTTGTGAATTGGTCCAGTCATTCTGGAAAGCATTTTTCCCCCAGATTTCAACTTCATTACAAAGCTGCAATCATTAAAACGATTTCTTACTAGATAGGAAATAACGTGGCAGGTGAGTGGAATAGATAATGTACACAATACACAACAGTAAATGCCATAGCAACCTAGTATTCGATCAACCCAAAAATCCAAGCTACTGGGGCAAGAACTCACTATCTGACAAAAAATACTGAGAAAGCAGGAAAGCAGTTTGGCAGAAAACAGGCACAGACCGACATTTCAAACCTTATACCAAGATCAGGTCAAAATGGATATATGATTTAGACATAAAGGGTGATAGAAACAAATCAGGGGAACATAGAAAAATTTGCCTTTCAGATCCATGGATAAGAGTGGAATTTATGTCCAAATAAGAGATAGAGAAGATCACAGGAGGTAAAATGGATCATTTTGATTATATAAAATTAAAAGATTTTTGCACAAACAAAACCAATGTAGCCAAAATGAGAAGGAAAGAAGGAAACTGGGTGAAAAAATTTACAGCAAGTTCCTCTGATAAAGACCTCATTTCTCAAATATATAGGGAACTGAGATAAATTTATAAAAACAAGCATCTCTAAAGAGTGCTAGATTCTATGAAAAATGGAATGCTTAGATAGAGAATGAGTCCTGCTTTCATGGAACTGAGTATTCATTCCAGGGTGTGACCACCCTTCCTTGGTGGAGTTGATATGAGACTTTCCCAGGAACCAGTAGTTTGACCCTTACAGGACTGTTAAGAGAATCAAATGAGATAACATTGGTAAATTATTTGGCAAACCTTAATATGCTAAATTATGATTATTTCCATTAAGAAAGCAGTGGTATGACAGATGGATTGTTGAGTCATGGCCCATTATGGAGAAGTCCTTAATTCTCTTCCCAAGGTGGGGGGGATGCCAAACGGTGCAGTCTGGTTTGTCACTGACTTGGGGAGCAGAGGTTGCATACCTGAAGTCACCACCCAGTCACCTCCATGCACGTAGGCTTTCTCCCATTGTGGCTGCTCTACTATATTCTCCATTTTGCAGAGGTATCCATAACTCCATCAATAACTCTTGCCTCCTACAGAGGGGGCCCAGCTGGATTCAGCAAAACCATCCGTCAACACTGTGCTGATGACTGAAGTCATCTTCCTTGTGTGCTTGCAGCATTTAGTCAGGTTTTTTGGAATACTCTTCCACCTTTGTCTTTGACTCCAGCAGCATTCCATGAAGGTTTCCCATTTTCTCAAGATGGGTTTGTACCACTGGAGGCAAAGGGCTTGACTTGGGGTCTATTATCTCCTCATGCAGATTTGGATTGAATAGCTTCACTATCTTCTTTTTCTTTATCTATGACTTCATAGATGTTCACATCTGTACTGGAGAAATTGCTGCTAAATTCAGAACTCAGACTTTCTATCAGATTGATTAATTCATTCATGAAGCAGAGCTCTTATTTCATGTGGGCAGAACTCTTAACAAGATCTTGATCATCTGCTCCATACAACATCAGTTCATGGACAAGCCTGGTCAGCTCTGTTATTTTCTTTTCAGCATTAGAGTCCTGTCAAGTATCAAATGATCCCAGAAATGGGGGTTACAATTGTGTAAGGAACCATGCCAAAATATCCAAATTGTAAATTGAGGATGTATGTGGAAACTGTTTAGCTATCTTCAGTCTAATTGTATAAAGACCCTCAAGGACTGGGGCAGTCCATGTCTTTCAACCTGTCCATTACCCACAGCACCTCCAGAGAGAGTTGGGAGTCTTCCTCCTCCTTCTTCTCTTGCTCCTCATCTTCATCCTCCCAATCTGCCTCCTCCTTGTCCCCCAATTCCCCTCAACCACATTCTGCCACTCCTCATCCACATCTGTCTTCCCTCTCCTCCTGTTCCTTGTCCTCGCTCTCCTCTTCTTCATCTCCCTCCTCTTCCTCATCTCCTGAGTCCTCCTTCTCTGCTCCCCATAACTCTTTCCACTGCCTATTGCTAGCTGCCACCACTTCCTGATCACTGTCACAATCCCCAAACCCTATCCAAAACCCTACCATCACTGCTGCCTCTCCTGGATGAGAGAAGCTATTGAGCACAATCTTGGGGAGCAATCTATAAATATGTCCCCAAAGTCACTACACTACATATACTTTTCCTACAACACATTTGTGATGTTGGTAGTTTAAGGATTGCTTTAATTTTATGAATTAGGAAAAACATATTTTAGGATCTTGGTTTCTCCATCTGCATAATGACAGTGATGGCCTGTATCACTTCTAAGTTCCTTCTAGCATTAGGAATGTTTATGGTCTTAGGAGTCTGAGGCTGGTGATAAAGTGAGGATATTTGCTCAAAAGTAGTGTCTGAGGGAGAATTAGAACTCTGGTCATCTGACTGCAAGTCTAAAACTCTTTCTCAGAGACTAAGTATATTGCTTTGCTCAATATACCAATCATCTGACTCATATTAGCTGCATTAAAGTGAGACTCAGGAAATTCAATTTCATTTAATTCAACAAATGCTTATTAAGGACTTATGTGTATAAACGTGTGTTGGGCACTGAGAGAAATACAATGTTAAGAAAGAAGTGTCCCCTCTTTCCCTCAATGAGCTTAGTACCTAGTTGGGGAAGCCATGACATGGAACCTCAAATGAACAATGAATCAAGGTCAAAAACTGAGTTAAAGTCTCTTCATCTACCCTCTGCTATTTTTATGGCATTCAATCTAAAAGGGAGAAAGAAAGACAAGGCAGAAAAGATGGTGGCACAAAGATTTCACCATCCCACAATAATCATGTTACCTATTTTCTTTCAGAAGAAGTATCTTGAGAGTATCAATTCTCCTTACTTAGGAAAGCATATGTAAGAGCAGAACAGGGAAAAGGAATGAGCGAAGCACCTGTGGAAATGACTACAGAGGGAGCACAATTGTTTCTGGATCTTCTTACTAGGTCTACAGGACATTACTGCCCTGAGGGTATTATTTCCTTATTCAGTCATTTTAAGGAAGTTCCTTCACAAGTACCAGGAATTGCTCTTCTCCAGGTTTCTAGGATATTCCAGCAATGACTATCCAAGAAGAGCCAAAACCTATGGCTAACCAATCATCTAATTACATAAGTGGAGGAACAACCAGCAGCTCCATGAGATTCAAGAGGTGTCACTCATAATTCTACCTTCTGTCTGCTTGTGTGATCTCGGAGAGGTGACATCACCTCTCTGGGCTTCAGTTTCCTCATTTGTAAAATGAAGAGATTAGACAATTTCTAAGACCCCTTCTAGGTCTAACAGAGCTGATTCCTGTGCCGCCCCCCCCCCATAGGGGGAAATGATTCCCCCCATAAGAATATGGTCAGAGAGCAAAGTTGGATCAGCTAGTCAGTCACATTCCAATCTAGACTCCTCTACAGAATCTTATGCCATCCCTAAATATCCAAGGAAAACTTGAGATAGATCAATCTTCATAACCTAATGGGAGCATTACTGAAATGTAACAAAGAGCCATAGAGATCATGGAGCCCAAGCTCCTCTTTAGATGAGGAAATGGATAGCCAGAGGCATAGCTGGGGTCTCCTGACTCAGACCTTTGATTCATAGACTCTTTGGATCATACCATGCTAATTCCCAAATCCATTCTGGGTTGCCAGGGAATCTCAGACTAGTTCAGATATCATGGAGTGTCTATTGATAGAGATGGGGACTGGAACTATGATTTCATTGGTATGGTGAGGAAAGTCCCTCAATCAAAGCAGGTCAGCAATACCTTCTCTGCAAGTTCCAGTCTCAGAGAGCTGCCTAGATCGAGCATTGAGAGGTAAAGGGGCTGGCCCAAGGGTTACACAGTCAATATTGTGTGAGAGACAGGATTGGAACCTAAGTCTTCCCGACTCCTAGGTCACTCAGACACTTACTGAATAAATCAAAATTCCTGCCAACCTGGGAACCTTTCTAGATCTCAGCTGAAGAGCAACCTTTGCAGGTCTTCCAACTCTATTTGACTTTGTAAAAGAGCCTTTATGGTAGTCAAGGAGCAATCTGAGGTTTGCAAAACTCAAATTTTATCTCATTTAATATTATAAAATATTATCTCATTTAATCTTCCCAGTAGCTCTGGGAGGTAGATGCTATTACCACCTCCATTTTTACAGATGAGGAAACTAAAGCAGACAGAGGTTGAGGTTAATATTGCTAGTGAGTGTCTGAGGCCAAGTTTGAACTCAGGTCTCTCTGGTTCCAGGATCCAAGATCTATCTACTTTGCCTTGTAGCTGCCTCTCAAGTCACCATTCTATTACTAAATTGTGCAGGTTAATCACATGCACAGAAATATTATTAGACTATTTAGCATATAAGGAAACTGAGACTTAGGGGTCCAGTGATCTGCCCCACCAAGGTCACCTCTCATAATAATTGCATTGTGAGTCTGGCACAGGTATGATGACTATGAGTTCACTGTTATGTCCAGAATATTGCCCTACTATGCCACTCTGTCCATAATGCCTTAGTATGACTTCTGAAGATTAAGAGCTCTATGGAGACCATGGAATAGGTTAATAATCTTAGAGGTGATCTATTCCTGATCCCTCTGGGGTATTGTCAGATTCACAACCATGTAATATCACCAGGACAATCTGTGTTAAAAAGAGGTTTTTGTGTTGAAAGAAGTGAGTGATTTACCAACTAAAATCAAGCCTGTTCCCTTTCTCTGATTTAATTCTGGGCCTAAGCTTATGACTTGTCTTCAGACCCTATGGATGGATAGATAGACTGATATAGATAGGTGAGTGGATCAATGGATGGATAGATAGATGGATAGATAGTAATACTCTGTTCAATCATCTCGTAACTATTCCCCCCCAACCATGTCCTGAACAATGAGGTGAGACTACCCTGACCCCCTTCCACACACATCTCGCTCAGGCTATATCTTTCCTTTTTGTGATTCATTCTTTTTCCCCCTTTCAGGGCTGCTCTTAATGATTCTGTTTATGTAAAAGTATTGAGAGGAATGCTAATTAGCATGATTTGGTCCAAACCTCACCTCCATAGGGATGCCTCCGGGCTCAGAGACCCCTCGAGGTGGGCCTGGTCATAAGAAAAATGAACAAATGAGAGCCTAATTTTATATCAGTCACTACATGTGGGCCAAAGGATAAAGTGAACCTCACATGCAGTTCCCATAGATGAGCAGAACAAGATTTCACGTGACTGAAAAGTCAGCCAAGCACACCTAACTGCTCCAGCTCCGGGGCAGCCCACACAGAGTGGGAGCAGTTGGGAGATCCAGCCAGACAAAATTTGGGATTCAGAAGTTAGTTACTGGGAAAGAGAGAGGCTGCAAACAGCTTTGGCCAACTGACTGAGCATTGCCATCTTCAGTACATGTTGTCTTACTGATTTTCCAAGCATTGACCCAATTCTTGGGGGAAGAATAATTCTGAGAAGCACTGACACAACCACAGGGCCGACATTACTTGTGAGTGTTTGGCAGCCACTCCTACAATATATCTCTACCAGGATGGAGGGAGGGAGGGAAGGGAGAAGGAAGAAAGGAAACAATCATTTATTAAGTATCTACTATAAGCCAAGCACTGGGCTAAGCTCTTTACAAATATCTCACTTTGTCCTCACGACAACTGCTGGAAGAAGCTGCTATTATTATCCCCAATTTCTAGTTGAAGAAACTGAGGCAGAACAGTATGAAGTGATTTGCCCAGGTTCACTCAGCTAGATAGTAAATGCCTGAGGCTGAGTTTGAGTTTCCATTCTAGGATCATCCTGTATCTACTGTGTCTTTGAAGTTACTATTATGTAACTAAATTTTTCACATTCAAAAATCACCCAGCCATGCTCTTGAATGCTTTCTTGTATTCAAGAAATATTCATACTAAAAATGGATGTGATCTCCTTAAAGTAGGATCCCCCCCATCCCTGGCACTACAGATATAAGCCCATTTATGCCTACGCATAATTCTATGCAATTTGTATCCTTGTGCTCCCATAAATCTTCCACAGGAGAATCCTCTAAGGCACTGGTGGGTCTTCCATCACCTTTTACAATTCCCTGGGCTCCAATGTAGCCCTCAAGCTATTCATTTGCCTCAGCTTGTTCTCATTACATGCCTGCCCCCCTCCCCTTTATATATAATCATACATTCCCTCGGTGATATGTTTTATACCATGTCTTCCATACATGGTACAATACATCGCAATATACTGTGCCAATATGTTTCTGAATATCATTGAAATAGCAGGCAGCTAGCTGATGCCACATGCCCTGAGCACTGAGCCTGGAGCCAGGATGGTCAGAATTCAAATTCAGCCTCAGACACTCACTAGCTTTGTGACCCTGGCCAAGTCACTTGATCTGTCTTCCTTAGTTTCCTCATCTGTTAAATGGGGGTAATGCTAGCACCCACCTTCCAGGGCTACTGTGAGGATTAAATGAGATAACATTTGTAAAGAGCTCTGTAAGCTTTAGTCCTCTATTTTACTGTCCAGTTGTATCTGACTCTTCATGACCCCATTTAGGATTTTCTCGGCAAAGGCGCTGGAGTAGTTTTTTTCTGACTTCATGACCCAATTTGGGGTTTTCTTGGCACAGGTACTGGAGTGGTTTGTCATTTCCTTCTCCAACTCATTTTACAGATGAGGAAACTGAGGCAAACAGAGGTAAGTGATTGCCCAGGGTCACAAAGCTAGTAAGTGTCTGAGGCAAGACTTGAACTCAGGAAGATCAGTCTTCCCCACTCTATACACTGCGATACCCCCTAGCTACCTCTTATCATACATATATACATACATACACACACATGGGCATATAAAAACACCTACTATATGGAACATATACTATAACAGATTACATCTTTGAGAAAGGCTAACGATACCTCATCTATAAAATGAGGAGAAGGACCTTGCAGGTCTATCTTTCAGGTCTGCCTAAGAATTTTATGATTCTGTAATTTTGGTGAAATAGTAAAAACACTGGCTTTGTAGGTAGAGGTCTGGGCTCAAACATGAGCCCCAAAACTGCCTGCCTGCATGATCTTGGGTAAGTCATTTCACAGTCCTTAGAGGCTTGCTAAGGTTTCTTCCAGCTGCAAGTCTATAGGACTTTTGATTATAAGATTAGTAATTCTTTCTTCCCCTCTTTTTGACCCTGGCAAAAATATTACCTGGGATTTATTCAGAAATGACCTAATTTCCTCAAACCTTTCTTTTTTCCCTCTTCCCTATTGGGTAAAAAGTAAGAGGGAAGTAGAAGAATATGACTTAAGGCACAAAAACTCTCCTAATTAGTCTTCAGTTACTTATCCTGGGCAATCCAGGTAGCAGTCGCTGAGAAGGCCGACTCAACCCACTGCCAAGTCAATCCAGAAACAAGATCTGACTGAAAAGACCTGAAAAGTAAGGAAAATTTCTTGCCTTAGTCCCTTATTGGTAATCGTCAAACTTTTAAATGCCTTTTTTTAAGCCTGATATACTTTGAGATACATTTTAATATAAAAGTTCTGATTATCCAGATCACAATTCTATCATTAGTTTAGAGTTTCTTTCCCTCTGTAACTTTTCCAGGTGGAAGCCAAGGGTAGTAACTGTAAGAAAAGATACTTCAGACATTCTCTACACTCCAGCCCCATCCTAATGTGACACTTTCTATAGATTGGTGCACCAAAACAAACCCTCAAGGAGACCCAAAATAACAGTCCCTTTTATTTAGCCACATTCAAATTTTTAAATGTCCCTAAAAGTCATTACTTAGCTACTTTGATTCATTCTGAAATGTATTTGTTATGTCAAATTATGCTTTAGAGGTACCTGTGACATCTCAAGGGGCTCTGTTATATGACAAATTCATTTTGATTTTCAAATCTACTATAGCTTTCAAGTGTTATAATTATCTTCCTAAGAAAACGGCTTTGACTACAATTAGCATTGCCTTTGGCGACTGATAGAAAGGCATGTGTTGAATTATTTCTTGAAGATGAGAAGAAGCGACAAGCTTTGCTGGGTTTTTCTTTTATAACAATGATAATTTACATTTATTTAGCATCTTGAGGCTTATAAAATGCTTTCTTCACTACAACTCCTGGAAATAGGGAATGTAAGGATTGTTACCAATGAGGAACTTGAAAGGTGGATTAATTTTCCTAATCATCTGTGGTTATTGTTCAGTGGTTTCAGTCGTGTCTGACTCTTCATGACCATGACATTCTATCTGGCTCTAAGGCCATATTTCAAAGAAAGTTCCAACCTAGACCCTTAGAGGAAGTTTCTTCTTTTGGGAGTTCCTTATAGAAGTGAAATCACAGGTACAGTCTCTATCTTATGACAAGGAAAAAAACCATTTTGTCATGTATAGACTGTTCTTCAATCCATGCTTTTAAAAGGAAGCTCTCAATTTTGGGGTTGGGGAACACATTCATATCCCTGACTGAATGTTGCAGTCATTTCATGTCATTTGTTTAAACTTGTTTTAGAGTGAGTTATTTTTCACCAATTGGTTTCCTCGGCAGTAGGTACACCTAACTGCAGAGGTCTACTCAGGTATCAGTTGTATAAAACAATAATTATCTGAATAATTTTGGTGAAAATGGATTATGCATTCCTATTCGTTCCCTTCTTTTAATATATATGTGTGCATGCGGTTGGTCTGTGTCTATCTGAATCCATTTAAATGCTCCCCAAGTAAAATGTCTGGGGGTTTTAATAAATACATTCCATAAAAGTCATTGGTAAACACCAAAGTAAGATTTCTTATTCCCATCAGATTGCAGTTTTCTAGTATATCCTTATGGTAAGGAAGTAGCCTGGATCCCTGAAGACTGTATCAGGGGAACAAATACCCTAGCAGGTCTTAAAAGTCTTCTTATATGAGCCTAGTCACAAACTGTGCAGGTGAAGGCTGGCCTCCTTACTAACAAGTATGCTGATCACAAGAGGGTCAGTAACCAAATGATTTGTTTTCATCCATTGCAACTCAAAAAATCATTCACTAAGGTTTGGAGGGACTGCAAAATACATAGGCAAAGGATTATGCCTACCATTAAGACCACAAATCTTTTCAAATACTCAAGTATAAAGGTGAAATTTTTCAAGTGTTACAGTTATCTTCCTATAAAATTGAGCAATATGGATTCAAATACATGTCACTCAATGAACCAAGGGGGGAAAAGTGGACATTTAGTTATACCAGTGAGTTGCTAAATATTTTAGCCAAAGCACCTGCAGAGACTGCAAATTAACTTGCTTCATTGAGCAGTTAGGTATCAGCCATAGTCAAATACACTATACTGTGACCCCAACATAGTGATATCATTGTGATCCTCTTAGAGTATGAAGGACCACCAACCAATCAGCTACACTGGGCAGTCAAATATGGCTAGATGCTAAGGCTGTCAGAAATCCAGAGTCTTGGGCTTCATGTAACTTTTGAGTCTCTTAGCCACTATTTAAAATACGTGTATAATAGTGGATTCTGTATCTTTTTTTAAGGATAACAACAACAATGAAGGTCCTATTCTTGACTGTGCATATTCTGGCAGTAATGGTGTGCTTCTCAGTAAGTATTATTTATTTTGTTTTATGATATAGTTTCATGAGGAAAAATTCAAATCTGAATAGTTTAATTTTTTTTTTAAATTAGAGACCTAATTTCTATTGCAAACAAGATGGTGCTCATTGGCTAGCATCGGAGAACTCATAGAATAAGAGATTTAGAGGGACCTTAGACATCTAGCACAGCCCCATTTTACAGATGAGAGCTCTCTCTCTCTCTCTCTGCTCTGTCTGCTCAACGCTTTGTCACCCATTACCTCCAAAGCTCCTATGTCCAGCAGAGTTCTTCAGGGCTACAGGCCTCATGACAGACCCCATCTCTTTTAGGGCTGGAGAGGAAGATTGCCCCTCTGGTTTCCCATTTTGTATTTCCTCTGTTTGAGGGCAAACCAGCCTGAAATCGAGTTCTAGAGCCACAGAAAATATCTCTTGGCAGTTATATTGCAAAAAGAGAAAGCTTTTAAAAAATTCTCATTATATTCAGTGAGCAGAAACTTTTCTAAAGAAGTAAATACATTCAGCTTGTGTCTTAACTACCTTTTCTCTGCTTTTCTTTTTGTTCCTGTCTTGGCATCACATCAGACTGCTGACTTGGACTGGGAAAAATGGCCTGTAAGTTCTTCTTACATTTTTCCAAAATGTCACGATGCGCATTTTGTGAAAGTTACCAAAAGAAATACAAATGCTTGCTCTTCAAAACATAAAAGCTTACATCCCAGAACTAAGCAGATGAGCTTCCAAAAATAACCAATGGGGAATGAAAATGAACTAGTTTTCCTCTCAAAGTCCAACTGAAAGGCCTTTCCTCCTTAGTAATCAGTAAGGAGTGTGGGCCACACAGGAAGCACAACGCCAGGGTTGTGACTCCCCTCCCTAGGGAACTCCTAGCAGGGAAGGTCCCTGTGGCTTAACATCTTATAAGGTTAGAGCATTAAGAAGCTAAATGACTTACTCAGGGTCACAGAGCCAGGAGTTGTCAGAAATGGGGTTTGAACCCCAGGCTTGCCAATTCCCAAACGAATTCCCTAAAATACTAAGCTGATTCTGCTGAAAGAACCTTAACCCTTATAATTCTCTGAGCACGTGCAGAAGATCTCTCATTTTTGCATATACTTATGTGATTTAATTCATGTTTTCTGTGCAAGAGGAAAGCACCAAATTTCTAGTTCCATTCACAATTTGTTTCCTTGTCTTTGGGTGTTAGAGCATATGTCAATAAATACAGGCAGTTCAAAACACTATGCTGCCATTCAAAAAGATAGACTGAAAAAAAATCCAAAGTCATAATGTCCCAGGTCTCTTTGAATCCATTATTCCATTCATCTGCCTTTGTTTGTCTTGTAAGAAATGTTTTCCAGAAGTGATCCTGGATGACTCACTATCTGCATGGAACATGGGTGTGCACGACAAATGAATGCATTGTTTTAGAATGTCAAGGTCTTCTTTGGAGTTTCTTGATGTACTATTTGAAACAACAAACATAATCACAGAGAGTCTGGGGTAAGGAGGTGAAAACACCCAGGCACAATCATCCGAACATCAAGGATAATTCATTTAATCTGTTTTTTCCCAAGGTGACATATAACAATGTAGGGTTTCAAACATTACCAAGTTGAGATGTTTGAGGGTCCAATGTATGGTATGAAAATGACCTTCTATCAATTTTCTTTCTTTTTCTCTTTGCAGTGCGATAAGCAAAATGAAAGACAGTCTGAGCTGAGACAACAGCCACTCAGACGGTCCCCTGTCCAATATGTCTACACCCCATATACACATCAATCATACGTGCCAGTCATTTATCCACCAAGGGCATATGTACGTCATCCATATTTCTCTAGAGTAGCATGGCAGAAACCATATCCCTCCTATATGCCACTGCTGCCCAGTATCTACCCTTGGTCTGTGGTTTCTAGAAACCTACACCCTGCATTCGCTTTTAATCCCCCTCATTATGCCCAGCTTCCAGTACCATCAAGTCCAACCAACAGCCCCACAACTCCCATTCAGACTACAAACATTCCCATCACTAACCCCACAAGCACTATAGTCACCCCAGCTGTCTCCTCCAAGTCTGCGGCCACAGAGGATAGCGCAGCTGCTGCAATGTTGACTTCCCCAACCGCTGCTCAGATGGCATAAGGAGGAAGGTTTCTATGAAGATAAGGTAAAAACAAAGGGTAAGTATCAACAATTCAATAGATAGACAGACAGATGAACAGATGGACAGACGGGTGGACCGACAGACAGATGGATGAATGGACGGATGGATGGATGGAGAGATACAGAGAGAAATGGGCAGATTAATGATATTTATATCCAATAGCGATTGAGAATGTTAGAGATAACATTGTCCGAGTGATACAGGAAGGGAGAGCAATAAGTATCTGTTAACACTGTGCCAGGAACAATGCTAAGCATTTTACAAATATTATCTTATTATACCATATACAATAGACATCATAACCTCACTCTTTAAACACTAGAATTCAATTTACCATTTATTTTTGTCTTCTCCATATTTTCAACCTCCCTGAGATGAACAATTGCCATTTAGATTGAATGAGATGACAAAAAATAAGTGAAACAAATAGCATGCCAGGATCTTAATGGTGTATTTCTATGGACATCCTGCTCTTTCTTCTCTTTGCTGGCAAACCATGATGCATTTCTTTTGTGACCTTAAGAGCCCTGATATGGAAGACTTTATAAACATTTATGTATACAGTTATGCCTTCCACATTGTGGGGGTGAGGGGTGTGGCACTGCCTCATGATCTGGAAAATCCACATAAAAATTTTTGGACTTCCCTTCATACCAGAGAAGTCTGAATTATTATGGTATTAAAGATAAGATATGTTGATAATATACAATACCACATATATATTTTATGTATTTCTGAGTTTCTAAACTTTTCCTATGTTGTCTACTGGCCTTTGTGTGTCCTCTGCAAAATTCCCAGAAAGCTCCCATTTAATTTCTTATGCCAATATATTGAAACCTCAATGGGGAAAGTTGGGTGTGGAAGACATAACTGTCTATGTAATTTTTGAGCACTTGAGAGCAGGAATTGTTTCTTGCCTTTTTTGGATCCCCAGTACTTGGCAAAATGCCAAACATGTAGGTGTTTAACAAATGCTTGTTCGCTGACTGAGTCACTTGCAGCAGGTCTTTAGTTTTTTTAATGTAGTTATGTGATTTTATTCATTTTTCTACAAGAAATTTTTAGTCCCACTACCAATTATTTTCCATGTCTTTTGTTAAAGCATAAGAATATAAGTAAAGGAAGTTTTTAATATCGCACTTATAGGATTTACAGATAACACAAAGATGACAGAATGAGGTGACAGAATATTTGGACAAAGCTAATAAGATTAAATTTAACAGGGACAAATGTATATAAAGTCTTATATTTGGGGTCCAAAAACCTCCAGCTTCCCAAGTACAAGAAAGGAGAGGTGTGGCTAGATAGCAGTTTGTCTGAAAAGCTCTAAGTGGTTTTAGAAAGATCCATATGGGTCAAGAATGTGTTGCAGGAGACTAAAAGCTACTACACTGTTAGGCTATATATGATTGTCTGTGGTTGGGAGGTGATGGTCCCACTGTTCTCTGTCCTGACCAGTCCCTACCTGAAGAATCATGTACAATTATGAATCCTGGAGTTTTAAAAGGACATTGACAACCTGGAGGCTGTCCAGAGGAAGACAACTAAGACCATGAGAGGATTTAAGATCCTTCCATATTGTCGTTATTTGTCCTGCCATATAAAGACCAGTTGAAGGGACTGGCAACACAGAGCTTAGAAAACAGAAGACTTAGGTGAAACATAATATTGTCTTCAAGAGTTTGAAGGACTGTCATAATGTAAAAGAGATAGTGTTGTTCTGCTTGGCCCTAGAGCTTAGGACCAGGAGCAATGGGTGGAAGGCATAGAGACAAATTTAAGCTGGAACTCAGGAACATCTTTCTGATGATTAGAACTATCTCAAAGCAGAGTCAACTGCCTCCAAAGTTCATGGGTACCCACCTCCAAATAAAGGCTGGAGGACAACTTGTTAAGAGTATTGTATTTTCATCCAGATGTGGGTTGGACTGGGTTGTTTTTGTTGCGGGGGGTGATAAAGATTGCTCTGGAGTCCCTTCCAACTCTGAGATGTTCCCATTCTCAGACACAGGCACTTAGACATTTTTGCAAGGGCTATTTCAGGTGATCAGGACACACTGAGAAAAAAAAATGAAGCACTCCAAGGCCTAAAGCAACTTCAAAATTACCAGTATTCTTTAAGAGGGCTCAAGGTAAGAGGAAAATGGACAGAGCCAAACAAATGGTTAAATAATTCAATATGTAACACTATAGCCTCCAAGATTAATTACGTCTAGTGAAAGTCACTATTACATCATTATTATTGGTCCTACTAGTAGCATTATTAATATTTTATTGTTCAATAATAATCAATATTTATTATATCATAATAGTACCTAGTAGGTAAACATCATTTTCAGTTTTTCCAAGTTCTTTGCATATATTACCTTTTTCAAAGTCCTACTTATTATAGAAATCTTGATCCTTGAAACATAAAAAAGTGAAAATACAAAATACCAGAGGCTCATTCAATTCAAACAAACACTAAGCATCTATTATGTACCAGAAATAGTGAATCTGGCTTTCCTAGCTCTTCCTCACTATAGTGGGCACTGGGGAGAAGGCAGAAACAAAATGTACCACACTTACATTCTGCTGCTAAAGCTGGTTGCCAGGGGATGACTCTAGGGAGATTGACTACTTAGAAATCATGGAAGACTGGCAATCTTCATTGGTGGATCCAAGTATCCACACTGACACTCATCGCAGTTTGTTTTTAAGTACACTGCAGCCTAGGATTGTTTCCTGTTAAAACCCAGAGGGAGATGGTGTCTCAAGGGACAAAGCATTTATCTAAATTTTCAGTGCAAGAGCAGAGCAGGCTAGTTATCAAAGGTCATTGTTGATGACATTCAAGGCTTTGAGTTTAAATCTTGTAAAGGTCAAGCTCTGTAACTCAAGGTACAAAGTTAAGTTTAGTATTCTGTGAAATAACCTACTCTGAGTGTCTAGAAAAAGTCTTTTATATGGAGTAAGAAGCACTATTGGTAAGATGAGAAAAAAATTAATGATCAGATTAAATTAGGAAATTAATGTCTCAGGTGTCATAATTTGTCATAGGTCCTGATGTAACTACCTGCTGAAATGAAGCTCTCCCGAGGCCATGGGGAAGAATCTACCACTGGACAGTCTGCGATCTTTCAGGAGATTGATTCTGTTTCCTCAAGCTTTCCACTTGTGCCACATTTCGTTTCTTTGACTCTTAACAGAATTAAAACAACTTAATGCTACTTTATTTTCTTTGATTCTTTTCAACACTTAATTAGGATCTATCACAATTCAGCTTCTCTCAGGGATGCAGTATGGTATAGTAGGGGCAGTTGCTAGGTGGCGCCATATAGTGCATAGAATGCTCAGCCTGGAGTTGGGAAGACTCATCTTCCTAAGTTCAAATCTGATCTCAGACACATACTAGCTGTGTGACCCTGGGCAAGTCACTTTGCCCTGTTTGCCTCAGTTTCCTCATCTGTAAAATGGGCTGGAGAAGGAAATAGCAGACCACTCCAGTATCTTTGCCAAGAAAACCCCAAATGGGGTCACAAAGAGTCAGACACGACTAAAAATTGACTGAACAACAACATGGTACAATGGAAAGAGAACTGGCTTGGGAGTCAAGGTAGCAGGTTCAAATCCTGCCTCTGATACTTATTACCTTTGTGTTTTTAAACAAGTCACTGAACTTCCACAGACTTCAGTTTTCTTAACTGTAAAATGAGGAGAATTTAACTAGATAGCCTCTGAGGTTTCTTCAAGCTCTCTTTCCAGAGATGATGGAAACATCCTAGCCAGTTGGCAGCTGACTTAAGCCACCGAAGCTACGAGCAATTGGTGGGAGTACCTACTGGTCATGACATTCTTGGCCAAAGACAAGATTGTACTCAGTTCCCCCCTGGGGTTCATGCTAACTGTGGGTTTATTATTTTAAATTGGGGCATTTTGTTCAAAATAACTTCCAAGAGGACATGCTTAGACCCCAGAGATGCAAGGGATAACCAAGCAAATGCATCAATTCCATGAGTTCAGAAGGGCTTACAGCTTATCACTGGGATCTAGGTCTAATTTAACTGATGGGTTGGGGGGCTCAGGGTTGCTAGCCTAGTAAGTCAAAGAGATGTCATAGATGTGGTGCAATCATTTAACAATGTCTTTCACAATATCTTTGTGGACAAACAGACAAGATATGGGCTACGTGGCAATACTCTCAGGTAGATTTGGTCCTGATTGAGCTACTGGATCCCAAGTATGGAGATTAGTGGCTTTATGTCCACCTAGAGGGTGGGCTTTAGTGGAATGCCCCAGGGAACTATCCTTGGCATTACTTTTTCTTATCAATGACTTAGATGAAGGTATGGATAGCATGCTTATCAATTTTGTATTTAACACAAACATGGGAAGGCTAGTTAATACACTGGAAGGCAGAAAGAGGCTACAAAGAGATTTAACCGACCTACAATGATAGAGCAGGAAAGTTTTGGAATGGGAAAAACACACTATATGAGTCAAGTCAACGAGTGCTTATTAAGTGCCCACTATGTGCGAGGCTATAGTTCGCAACCAACTATAGTTGGTTGAACAGTCTGAGAATGTTTGGTCCAGAGAGGAAGGGTTTAAATGACTGTCTATAAAAGAGGGATTTGATTTGTTTTGCTTAACTTCAAGGAACAGAAACAGGACCAAAGAAGTACAAGTTAGGGAGAAGAAAAGTTTAAATTATTGATAATAATAATAATGATTATTACAGAGACTGGACCTGTGCTAGGGGAATTTCCAGGTGAGAAAACTCCCTCCAACAATGCAGGATAGCTCCTTCCCTGCAATTTAGAATCTTAAGAGGCATAGTCAAGAGATGCTCATTGAGCACCAATGGGCACTTGGGTAAAGGGACTTGCCCAAGGTCACAGGACCAGTACATGACAAGAGCAGGGCTTGAAATCGGGTCTTCTGGCCCCAGGACCAGCCCTCATTACAACCACAATAGAAACTGGCCTTCAGAACATTTTCAGGTTTGCCAAGGGCTTTACATAGGTCACCTTATTTGATCCTCACCACAACCCTGTGAGGTAGGTGCTAATATTACCACTGATTTCCTGGAAAGGAAACTGAGGGTAAGAAAAGTCAAATGACTTTCCCAGGATCACATAGCTAGAAATTTCATATCAGTCAGGTCAGAAAACATTTAGTTACAGTGGGCTTCTTGTGTGAACTCACTGAAGATCTGAACACCCCAGTCTGACCTTCCCCTGCATCCCTAGAAGGAATGCACCAGCCTGAAAATTCTTAAGAATGCCCTACATCTCCAAATAATACTATTATCTCTTCTTCTTTAAGCAAGGAAGAAAATTGTACGGGTATTTAAATATTTCAGGAGAAATACAATCAGCAATCATGACATATGATCAGGGCCGTCAGGAGTATGTGTCAAATGGAGCTTTGCACCTAGGTACTGCTTTCTAGGGACAGAAGTGATAATTCTTCACTATGGAAACACCATTTCTCAGTCTCAATTTATGGTCTTTCAGTGGCCCCTGTTTGTGGAACAATCTCCTCTAGTTGCTACTTTTAGATCCCCTCACCATGATTCTCTTCTCCCTGACCTGATTTCTTCCCCAATCTGCGTGTGACTGCCATAGAACCAAGGTTTTCCTAACACGACTTCCCTGACTTCCTTCCCATACAAAACATGATTGTGCCCCACCTTCCCTAACGGAGCCTCTTAGGCTGGGGGGCATAAGGGTATATAGATATAGTCAGTGCCTCTCAGAGTTGGTGGGTGCCTAAGACTGTACCAGTCACCATACCCCAATGATTATTGACTGGATGCATTTCAGATGAAGACTAGTGGGGCTAAGCCCTACCATATCATATATCCTTGCTGTGTTTGAACAAAGTAAACTTCCTTTACTGTGCCTTATGTCGTGCCAGCATTGAACCTGAACTAAGTGGGCGTTAGGATTAGAGTTGAGCCTACAACAGGGCCTGAGGGGCACATTTTCCTGTATCAATGCAATTGCACCCACAGTCAGCCTATCTTTTTCACTGGCACCCTCATCTCAGCATCACCTGCCACCAACTCCCATCCAATTGGACCTTCTTTCTCTCTGGCTCCTCTTCCACTGGCCCCTCCCTGTCTCTAAATTCCTATGGAGAAACACAGTCCAGAATTTCAAAAGAAATTAAATAGATAATAATGAACAGCTAAAATTTCCATCTTATTATAAAGTAATTAAGTATTTTAAAAGTTTTGTTACTATTTTAAAAAGAGAAAAGTAGGTTAGTGGAATAGGCTACAAAATCAAAACCAATTTAAAAAACCACGTAAGCTCAGAAGTCTAGTATTTGATCAGCCCAAGAAAGCTAACTATCGGGGGTGAGACTTTTTCAGACACACGGAATGCTGGTGTTATACACAGGCACCGGGCTCGCTCTTTTGACTCCCAATACTACCAGTTCACAAAGACTGGTTATCTACTTCTCTCTTTTGGGTATCAATGGGAAGATAGGAAAATTGTTTTTTTATTATTTAATTTTGTTTTTTCCATTAACAAGCTTTTCTTTTCTCTCACTCTCCCCTCCTAACCTATTGTGAAAAAGAAAAAAGAAAACCTTGTAGCAAAAATACATAGTCAAGCAAAACAAATTCGTGTATTAGCAATATCTCAATCTGCACACTGATTCCATCACGTCTCTGTCAGGAGGTAGGTAGCATGCTTCATTGGGATCCTCAGAAATCCTAGTGGGACATAACCTCATGCTATATGTGAATCTATATGAATGTGGAGAATCTAACTAGCTATGTGAACTTGGAGAAGTCAATTCACCTGTAAAATGAAGGAGGTGAACTACATGATTGCCATGGTACCTCCAAAGGCCATGTTTTTTCTTTCTATGCTCCCCTTCATAGTTTATGCTAATTGCTAAGTATGCTAGAAAATGTGATGGCCTTCGTGGGGCTTTGGAATGTTGAGGAAGGATTTTTTTTTACGGCATTACATAATTTCAATGAAATTATAAAGGTATATTTGAAACTCCCAATACTGCTGAAGTCTTTAAAAACTGAAAATAAAAGAAATTCTTAAAAACAAATTATTGACATCTGCATCCAAAGAAAGAATTGATAAATAGAAGTATGTATAGAATAATTTTACATATATGTGTGTATGTATATGCACATATATATACATATCTGCACATACATATAAGTGTGTGTATGTATATGTATATGTATATGTATATGTATATGTATATGTATATGTATATGTATATATACATACATACCTGTGTGTAATGATAGCCATCTCTAGGGTAGGGAAAAGGAAAAAAGGAAATTTACAGGATAATTTTGTTGTATATATGAAAGGAACAGAAATTTATACGTAGTAGATTTGCAGTGTTGTGTGCAATCAACTTTTTTATTATACTATGTTGTGGAAATGCTTGTTTTATTCCATGAATTAAAAATAAAATAAATTTAAGAACAAACAAACAAATGATCATGCTGGGTCACACTACAGCCAAAACCAAGAATTGTCAGAATGTTCCTCCATCCTCATTTCTGACTATAGAGGCCGCGTGATCCTGGGCAGGGGGTTATTAAAGAGAATTTCCTCATCTAAGAGTGTTTATAGCAGTGAAATCATAGGTCCAGGCTCCATCCCTGAGTGTGTGTGTGTATGTGTGTGTTTGTGTGTGTATCTATATAAATATACACATATAGATATCTCTGTGTCTAGACAGAGATATCTATATATCTACATACATATCCACCCAGATATAGCTATATCTATAGATCTAAATTATATACATGTATTAAATAACTTTAGTATATATTTTATACACAAATACATGTACAAAATACACATGCAGATTTGTTGTTCAGTCATTTCAGTTGTGTATGACTCTTCATGACCCCACCTGGAGTTTTCTTGAAAAACATACTGGAGTGGTTTGTTATTTCCTTCTCCATCTCATTTTACAGATGAGATGATTGAGGCAAACAGGGTTAAGTGACTTGCTCTGGGTCAGTTACTAAGTGTTTGAGGCCAGATTTGTACTCAGGAAAATGAGTCTTCCTGACTCCAGGCCTGGTACTCCAACCTCTGCACCACCCAGCTGCCCACACATACATAGACATAAACATAAACGTAGACGTTCTCAACTCTCTGACCCTGCGTTTCCTATTTGTAAAATGAGAGTTGGACCAGCTGACTTCTAAGGATATTTTCAATGCTAAATCTAGGCTGCTATGATCTACTTTAAGAGGTTCACATCATCATATCTGTCATTTTTTTGGTTGTAGTCTTAAATTATTCCATCAAAGAGCAAAGGGGTTTTGCTTTCTTTTCTTAGAACTTTCTTGAAGTTCTTAAGTTATTTTATTTTTAGGGGAGACATGATAAACTAAAAGATAAATTTTTTAAAGTGATAGGTATGTGGTGCAAGAAGGCCAGGTCCAATAATAACACATTACCAAAAAATCCACAAAAAGGTTATAAAGCCATTTTTTTCTTTTTCTTTTTTTCTTCCTTCCTTCCTTCCTTCCTTCCTTCCTTCCTTCCTTCCTTTCTTCCTTCCTTCCTTCCTTCCTTCCTTCCTTTCTTCCTTCCTTCCTTCCTTTCTTTCTTTCTCTTTCTTCCTTCTTTGTTTCCTTTCTTTCTTTCTTTTTCTCAGAAATTAATGGCTCCAAGTCAGAAGTTTCCAGGCACTGAAGAGAAAAATCTACAAAAGCAGAAGCCTGACCCCCAAAGGCCTCCCTCAAATGGCTAAGAATTCAGAAGAATCTTGGATGACCTTGGTATTTTAAGGCAAATGGGAAACTGGGAAAGGAAATGGTGCCGATTTCATCCCTAATCAAATTAGCATTTCAGTTTTAGTGTGTGTCACATTTTTGGCTTTCAAGGGATTACTTCAGTTCTCATGAAAAGACAATATTCTGGACTGTTCTTTGACTGGCACAACACTTATTTTGATACCAATGATCACACTAAAGTCCTACATGTTAAGAATGACAATCCACCCGCCCAACACCCCTCCCCCTGTGCCTTTATGGGGTTGTTTTCATCTATGGCTCTTGAACTAAGCGTGTTGGCAAGCAGCATCATTAGGGGAGGGGCACATTCTGCAGGGAGTTGGGAATGGTTGTTATAGATATTGGATTAAAAGTAATAACAAAGATATTGCATAGGCAAATGAGGATGTAGATGAATAATGTAAAACTGATCATGTTAAGGACAACAGGTCTGTAATTGAGAGTCTTAGAAAATTGTCTGGTCTGGAAAGGTTTGTTGATGGGCATTAGGTTTTGGAGGTAGGATTTGAACTTGGGTCTTGAACAACTAGCTGTACCACTAGAGTCACAATCCCACTGGCCATTCCTGCAGTAGTCTTAACTTGGACCAACCATATGGGAGGAAACATTTTTACAACAGTGTGTAGGTCACTTTGAATGTAATGAGTTTAATAAAAGACAATTATTTCTCCTTTTCTTAATCATGTAACTGAAATGGAGAAAATGCCTAGAAAGGACAATACTAACAAAAACCTAAAAATTCCTGCTTTCTCCTTTTTCCTTTATTCTTCTAGAATTTTTATTGGTTTCTCCAACTAATAGAAAGTTTGCCCTTACTGATCAGGATAGTAATTTTTTTTTCAACTTAGTCAAGAAATTCCCTTAGCCATGACTTAACTTTCCCCCCTAATTAAAAAAACTACAACAACTGTAGAATAAGGAATTGAAACATGTAAAAAATAAAGAGTTAATCAAGATCCCAAGAGCATAAGAATATTTGATGATGCATAAAACAGTAAATGAATTTTAGATGTTTGAGTTATTTTTCATTAGACAACATGAAAAAATGGATCCTAGGCATTTTAGAGTTAAATATTTGAAAGCTACCATGAAACTTTTAAGACTCTACCCCTACCCTTTCCTAGCAAAAGTTATGAAAATACATCACAATGTTCCAAAGAACAGAATATTCAAAGGCCAACTGCCCATTTCGCAGGCAGCATCTGTCCTATCTTTGTTTTAGGATTAACCTGGAGCAATTCCTTCTTCATGAAACTCTTCCTTTCTCCCCCCACTAGATACAAAGTAGGAGGGGCAAATGTGAAGCCTGGTTCCTTTATTAGACCAAGATACAGTCTTGGTCTCTCTTGGTCTCTCTTCATTGTCCTTGGGAATCAACAAGTAACTGAGTCTAGTAACTGGGTCAAGAAGTCACAACATCTGACCAGGATACAAAGGAAGGCACCCCTCTCAAGGTACTGACTTGGGTGACCCCAAAGGCTTTGGGACACAGACTCTTCCATTATCTCTCTTCTCTCTTCATCATCACTCCCTTCTTCATTCAAAGCTTGGCCCAGGGTACAGCTAGAATAAGTCAAGGCAAGGGTATCATGGTCAGGTCTGGCTTTTAAGAAATATATTATTGAACCCTCAATCACCAAAATGGTAGTATTCTATTATCCAAACCATAATCTAAAGATTAAGTTGTGTGTGTGTGTGTGTGTGTGTATATGTATTCTATTATCCAAACCATAATCTAAAGATTAAGTTGTGTGTGTGTGTGTGTGTGTGTGTGTGTGTGTGTGTGTATGGTTCTGCTGTAAAGCAAGGAATTCTAAGTGAAGGCGAGGAAAGAGGGCATTCTAGGCATGGGGCACAATCCTATGCAAAGACATGGGGATGCAAGATAGACTATTAAGTAGGAGAATCAGCAAGCATACCAACTTGGATGGATTGGAAAGTATGAGAAGGGGTAGGTAGACTGGCTGTAAGTGGACAAAGCAGTTTATACTTGATTTTAAAGGCAAATTGGAACCATTACAGGGCATTGAGCAGGATAATGGACTCTAAACTCTTTTTACTGCAGTCCCCTATAACATAGTTTTGAGCATGCACTCCAAATAGGTATCTATTCTCTTATTTGTAAATTATTTATAGGGGCTACCATATTTTAATTATGTACATTATAAAACTTACACAAAAAGACATTTTAAAGGATGAGTTTGAAAATATCATTTTATTTTAATGGGACAAAAATCCTCTCTGCTATCACTAAAATATTGATACTAATAACACTTTAACAAGAGCCATGTGATTGAATATGCTTTTTTTTTTTGCTATGAGGAAGGGGGGTACTGAAGCTAGGTGGGGCTAGTGGATAGAGCATAGGACCTGAGTTCAAATCCAGCCTCAAACTACCTGTGTGACCATGGGCAAGTCACTTAACCTCTGTTTGCCTCAGCTTCCTTATCTATAAAATAGGAAGGATAATAGCACTCATTTCCCAGGTTTGCAGTGATGACCAAATGAACTCATATTTATCGAGTGCTTGGTATACTCCCTGGCACATAGTAGGTGCTAGACAAACTATTTTTTATGGTATTTTTGTTCCAAATGCAAGAAATGTATCACTGGTTGTGATTAATGTATCATGATACTCAACTCTGAATCCTAAGAACTGATTAAGAAAAGGGGATTTTTTTGGTTGTTGAAATTCTGCTGGTGGATTTTCATCTTTCCTGATGTTGATTCTTGCAAACTGACTGGAAGGTTTTTATAATTTTGATGAACGAGGTCCAAACCCATGAAATTCTTCCTTTATAGGGTTTTTTAGAACCTGTTGTAAAAGTCTATTTCCATGTTTTTAAAGTGTATGGATTTGAGAGTTGTTATAAGTGACACACATCTTGTTTTCTATGGTTTAGCACCTGGCTCACCATCTTCCAATCCTTCCTAACTCCTGCTCTTATGCTAGGGGACTTTAATCCATAGAGATGTTCCCTCAAACCCCCTCAACTCCTAATACTGTATCCTGCTTAAAAGTCATGACCACTTCACTCCTTCACTCTACCTCAGCCACATGTAGAATAGTCACACAGTAGGTCTCACTGCTACCTACAAGAGGTCCAATAATACTTTCCTAATTAGAAACTGACATTCTGAGGCAGCTAGGTGGTGCAGTGAGTAGAGCACTGGCCCTGGAGTCAGGAGGACCTGAGTTCAAATTCGGCCTCAGACACTTGACCCATATACTAGCTGTGTGACCTTGGGCAAGTCACTTAACCCCAATTGCCCTGCCAAAAAAGCAAAAATAAATAAATAAATATTAAAAAAAAAAAAGAAACAGACATTCTCCTCTCTGACCATAACCTTCTATTATCCCACTTTTCTCTGAGCTTTACACCTCCTATTCTCCACTCTCAAAATGGTCTTCTACCCTTCCACCTCTTAGTACTTTCTCAGGCTATTGGCCCTGGGAGTTAGGACATTTGGTGGATTTTGCTAATAAACAGCTAGGTAGCCCTCACGTCAACTCCTTGGGCTTCAGTTTTCTTTCTTGTAAAATGAAGGAGTTGTACTCATGGACTTTTGAGATCTCTTTCCACATCTTGACTTTTACCATTTGAAATACTGGTGCTGGGATCACCCCTAAAAGACCAAATACTTAGAAGAGAGGACAGAATGGTAACACACATACATACGAACCATTCTGTCCTCTGTTTATATATGTGTGTGTGTGTGTGTGTGTGTGTGTGTGTGTGTGTGTGTGCGTGTGAGAGAGAGAGAGAGAGAGACAGAGACAGAGACAGAGACAGAGACAGAGAGACAGAGAGGAGAAGAGAGATTGTTGCTGCATCTATGGCCAGGCCCATTATCATTTATGTTTCTCATTTCTACCACTGAAGAATGTCATCCAAATTTTGGGTTGAATCCAGCACTAGAATGGGATAGAATGGTCTAATGATACTCACATCTAAGCACAGACTAAGAAGTTATGGACAGATGTCACATGTGGCCTCCCTCACTCTCACTCTCATGGAGAATATGTTGGGTGGTCAGCCTTCTGAAGAGCAGTGGGGTATGCTTTTGGGTTCAAAGCACAGAGCCACTGGGGGCCCAGGTTTACATAGAGTTTTCAGACAAAGGGACTGTCATGGCATCTATAATGTTGCTCATGGAATGATGGGGTCAGGGAGCATGGACCAGTGTCAAAAGGCAAAATTAACCAGGAAAGCCTACTTGAGATGAGCAGAGTAGAATAATAATTGTGCCACATAAGCAAGCTTGCAGGAGAATTAAAACCTTAAGAATACTAAAGTTGTATGATGGGATAGTCCTAGGCAAGTGTGGCCATAGATTCCTTTGGTTATACAAGAAAACACAGGAAAATGGACTGAACCTATGGCTTCATTAGTACATGAAATCTCTCTACCAATCCATCCTCACCTCTTCTCTATAATTTAGAGTCTCAGAGACTTTGTGAGAACAGAGAGACTAAGTGATTTGTGCAAGATCACACAGGCACCATGAACTCATGACTTCCTGAGTCTGAGGCTAATTCTGTATCTACTACCCCTCACTGGATATAAGGGGCATTTTATACTAAGGTACAAAAGAGTGTCTTCTAAACTACATGAATTTGAGTGGTCCTATGACAACCCCCCCATTCTCCTGACATAAATGGCTTCATCACCAAATTGATAGTACAATAAGTGTGCTTTGGGAAAAGATAATTATTTTTAATCTGCATTTTAATGTAGGGTAACTTTAAAGTTTCTACACTGTGTTAAGGAAATCATCATGTATGTGGATTCTTAAGCTGACTTTTGAAATTATAATTTTAGACCTAAAGCAATTTTGATCAGAATTAGTTATTCATTGTCACACCATGACTAGAGAATTCTCTTGCTTCTTACTTGCAGGGGCCAGAAAAACAAGATGAAGACTTCAATCCTGGTTGTGCTGATTTTGGCCTTTACCAGTTGTTTTCCAGTAAGTTCCAAGGTTTTGGAGAAGCTAAATCTCTTGTCATCCACACCAGTGATTTCATGAGATTCTCTTCCCCCTCTTCCCTTTCCCCCTCCAAGAAACAAAAACGAGAAGGACTGTCCTCTCTTTTAAACCTGCCAATTTCTGTTGAAAGCACCCCCAACCTTCCAGGCAGCCCAGGTTCAGAACCCACATAACATCTGTAGCTCCTCACTCTTCCTTTCCCCACATATACAAGTAGTTGCCCAGGCATTTCTGCCTCCACAACAATTCTCAAAACTGCATTCTTTTCTTTATTCACACAGCTGACACCCTGGTTCAAGGTCCAACAATTTCTCACCCGAACTATTTGTCTCCTTGCCTTTAGGGAGTTTCTCTTGTCTACAACTCATCCCCTACTTAGCTGCCTAATGTTTAGGTCTGACTATATTACTCTCCTACACAATAAATTACAATGGCTCCCTAATACCT
This sequence comes from Trichosurus vulpecula, assembly GCF_011100635.1. NCBI lineage: Eukaryota > Metazoa > Chordata > Mammalia > Diprotodontia > Phalangeridae > Trichosurus > Trichosurus vulpecula. The sequence goes on along the minus strand of NC_050578.1, from coordinate 131,874,154 downwards.
CTAGGATTAAGTATTATTTCATCAATCTAATTTTTATTTAATTTATATCTTTATGTCTTTATACAATTTACATATATATTGTAATATATACAATTATAAGTATGGTACACACATACATGTGGACTTTGCACATAAGTGTTTAATGCTTTATTCATTTGTTCACATAATTTAAAAATAAGTAAATATATACACATTAGGAGTGCTCAAAAAGTGTTTAACCAATGGGGTGTGTGATCAAAGAAGTCTGAAGCCTACTGACCCTGAAGATGATTGATATGCCACATGTCCTTGAAAGAGGGGTCTCTGGAACATTGCACAGGGTAGATAAGCATAGATGCGAGGAATAATGATTGTTAGGTAATACCCAACATGATCAGTGTTGCCCTTCAACTAGCTGTACACCCCCTCACCTCAGGGAAAGAAGCATGACAGAAAAGATGAGTCCTCTGCCATTGTCACACCTTACCACGGCCATTAAACTAGATACATTTTCTTTCAAAGTCATATTGGGTTATAAATTAATCTTGTGAATTTCAGCTCCATCATAATGGAGATTTTGGTCAACTTAAAGAATAAGACCTTTCCCCAAATCAGTAACGAAGTACTCAATGCTCCAGGGCCTAAGACTTCAAAACATCAACTGATATTCCTAACAATCAGGCTTGACTGTCATCTCTCTAAACAAGAATATATCCCATTGCCTTTGGGATACTCAAAAATGTCATATTAATAAAAAATAAAATATTTTAAGAATATATCCCTTTATCCTATTGCCTCTGAGATAAATGCAAACTCATCTGTTTGGCCTTTTGTAATATGGATCTAGCATGCCTTCCCCGACTTATTGTACATTGCTCTTCTATGTTCCACACTCCTCACTAAATGATGCAGTAAAACTGGTCTGTTTGTTGTCCAAATCCCACTCCTGTGTCTTTCCATAGGTATTTCCCAAGGCCTAGAACGGGGGTGGGGAACCTGCGGCCTTGAGGCCACGTGGCCTCAAGGCCGCAGGTTCCCCACCCTGTCCTAGAACATAATCCTCACTTCTATCTCAAAGAATCCTTAGTTTCCCTAAAGACCCTAGCCAAATGCCACCTTTTCTGATTCTCTCCAGCTATCCCTGAAATTCCTTCCTATTTACCTTATACATTTTGTGTTAATATCACTAGTGCCTAGTACAATGTCTGGTATATTATAGGCACTTAAAAAGGCTTGTTAAATGAAGGAATACCTTTTATTTCTCTTTCACAGTTAAGTGAGAGTCAGCAAAGGCAAAGTCAGAGAACACAGAAAACACCCAATAATCAATCTGTCCAAAATGATCCAAATCAATCTGTCCAAAATGATCCAAATCGAACTTTGAGAAACAGATCACCATCTGCTCAATCCCCATCAAGGAAATCTCAGTCTCGTCCACGTGCATCTGCCTCACCTGTAGCTGGATTTCCTCAAAAGATTACATCTGCACGTTCCCAGGCTCCAAAAGCCCAGTCATCACCTTCCCAGAAGGTGGTAAGAAGGTCATCTGCACCAGTCCAAGCTGCACCAAGGGTAGCTCGAAATAACCAGGTAGTTCCCAAGTCATCTCCAGTACGGAAACAGACCCCTCCTTTGAAAGTGGGGCCTAAATCAGTTAGGACGTCCTCAAAACAGTCCACAGGTTCTCAATTTACATCAAGGCAGTCTCGGCCTGCCAAGAAACCAGCAGCAGTATCTAGAACCTCCAAAGTCACCCGCAAGCCTTCTCGACCCGCCAATAAACCAGCAAGAAACCCCCAAACCACCCGCAAGCCTTCTCGAGCTGCCAATAAACCAGTGAGAAGCCCCACACCCAGCCGCAAGCCTTCTCGAGCTGCCAACAAACCAGCAAGAAACCCCCAAACCACCCGCAAGCCTTCTCGAGCCACCAACAAACCAGCAAGAAACCCCCAAACCACCCGCAAGCCTTCTCGAGCCGCCAATAAACCAGTGAGAAGCCCCACACCCACCCGCAAGCCTTCTCAAGCCGCCAACAAACCAGCAAGAAACCCCCAAACCACCCGCAAGCCTTCTCGAGCCGCCAATAAACCAGTGAGAAACCCCACGTCCACCCGCAAGACTTCTCGACCTGCCAACAAACCAGTGAGAAGCCCCACACCAACCCGTAAGCCTTCTCGACCTGCCAAGAAGCCATCAAGAAGCCCCACAACCACCCGCAAGCCTTCCCAACCTGCCAACAAACCAGTGAGAAGCCCCACACCAATCCGTAAGCCTTCTCGACCTGCCAAGAAGCCATCTAGAAGGCCCAATCCCACCCGTAAGACTTCTCAACCCGCCAACAAGCCAGCAAGAAGGCCCAAGCCCACCCGCAAGCCTTCTCGACCTGCCAACAAACCAACATTTTCCAAACGAACACCAAAACGACCTCCAATGTCCCAACATTCACCAAAGAAACCAAAGAAAGCTCCACAAAAGAAACACAGACCTTCCAAGGCTATTCCAAAACGACCTTCATCACGTCCCAATGCCAAAACTCCATCACGTAAACATGCCTCATGTTCTAAGCCAAAGGCTCCAAAGCCTCCATCACACATATCCCAACCTCTTCGTCCTCCACCACCTCCTCTTAAAAAACCTTGTCATTCAGGATCTCATGCAGGACCTCATCACCCACACCCAGGCCATCCACATCGACCACATCCAGGAGGTCAACGACCACCTCAAACAGTGCCAACTACTTCTTCTCGAATTACAGAAAAACCTGAGGCCTTAACTGGTGCCCATACAGATTTGTTCATCACAACTACTAGAACCACTACTACTTTAGCTGGAACAAAGACTACTGGGTCAGGCAGCACAGTCTCTACAGCAGCTGTCACTAGTGCAAGTTCCACAGCTGCCACTGCCACCTTCACAGCACCTACCACAAAAACCACAACAACTGGCGCCATGAGAGCCACCACCACTGCCACTACAGGATCCACTACTCCCACCACGACAGCCACCACCACTGCCACTACAGGAGTGGCCACCACTACCACCACAAGAGCCACCACCACTGCCACTATAGGATCCACTACTCCCACCACGACAGCCACCACCACTGCCACTACAGGAGTGGCCACCACGAGAGCCACCACCACTGCCACTACAGGATCCACCACTGCCACTGTTGTCACATCTTCAGCAACTGATGCCTCAACACCTGAAGCTTCGACTGTATTTGATGAGGTCACTACTGAATCAGCTATTGCCAGTACTACTTTCCCTGCAACAGATGAATCAGTTTCACCGGGGACTGAAGTCACCACCCCAACTGCTGAAGCATCCACGTTTGAGCCTGATGCCTCAACCCCAGCAGATGAGTCTACTACTGGAGCTGCGGAAGCCACCACTGCCACTACAGAGGCCACCACTGCCACTACGGGGGCCACCACCACTGCCACTACAGGGGCCACCACTACCACTGCAGGAGCCACCACCACTGCCACTACAGGGGCCACCACTGAAACTACAGCAGCCACCACCACTGCCACTACAGGGGCCACCACCACTACTGCTACGGGAGCCACCACTGCCACTACAGGGGCCACTACTGCCACTACAGGGGCCACCACTGTCACTACAGGAGCCACCACCACTGCCACTACAGGGGCCACCACTGTCACTACAGGGGCCACCACCACTGCCACTACAGGGGCCACCACTACTTCCACTACAGGGGCCACCACTGAAACTACAGCAGCCACCACCACTGCCACTACGGGGGCCACCACCACTGCCACTACGGGGGCCACCACCACTACCGCTACAGGAGCCACCACTGTCACTACAGGAGCCGCCACCACTACCACTGCAGAAGCCACCACCACTGTCACTACGGGGGCCACCACTACCACTATAGGAGCCACCACCATTGCCACAACTGCTGGAGCCAGCACATTGACCACTGAGGATAACACTGTCACAGCATCACCTGAAGCAACAACTTCTGTGGATGCCATCACTACTGAAGCAGCTGTAGAGGTTACCACTCTACCTCCAACAGGTGAAACAACTTCAGCAGCGACTGAAGTCACTACCTCAGATGCTGATGGCTCTAACCCCACAGAAGACTCCACCTCCCCTGCCACAGGTGCCACAACCACGTCTGCTGCCACTTCCGCAGAGACCACAAGTGCAGTCTCGGTTACCACCAGCCCATCAGCAGACCCTACGACTATACCTTCTGAGACTACCAGCGCAGCAGTGGACACCACTGTCTCTGCCACAGAGTTCACTGACCCTGCTACAGATGCTGTCAGCACAGGGGCCACTTTAGGCACAGAAGTCATCTCTTTAGGTTCCACTGATGCTATCACCTCCACAGAAGATGTCACGACTGAAGGTGTTATCACTGAAGAGAGTGGGACCAGCCCTGCCCCAAGCTCAACAACTGTGGCTACCGGTTTTGCAGATGGAAACCCTTAAGAAGACCATAGAGGAATATTTTAATGGATTCCTAAAAAAGGTATATGATACTATTGGCAGTTATTAAAGAAAAACATTAGCAGTCTTCTAAAAATCCTGAAATTCAATATCCTTAGCAATTATATCAACTTGATTTCATAACATTGAGTATTAGTTGGGATCCCAAGCTGGAAGGGAGCACATAAGTCATCTGATTCAAATCCCTTGCTTTATGGATGAGGAAACTGAGGTCTAGAGTAAGCATTTGCCCAAGATCACAGAGGTCATAAGCAGCAGAGCCAAGATATGAACGTAGCCCCTCTAGCACTGAATCATGGGATTTCCTTTCCAACAAAAGTCTAAATATCAGCTCAAATAGACAGTCATCCAAATTGGACTGAGCACATTAAACGTCACACCCTTTCCAACAACGTGGTCATCCTCCTCACCAAGGCCACTAACCCCTCTGCTTGTATTCTTGCTCTACTTCTGGCAAATGCTGCCGATAATTATCTTCCCCCTCACCCCCAATCTTCAATCTTTCCCTGTCATTTACTGGCTCCTTCCTACTGCCTGAAATCATTCCCAGTCCTTAAAGAAAGCCTTTCTTTGCCATCACCATGAGCAGTGATCACGAGGTCTCAGTTCCCTCCCCTATAAAATGAAGTGACTGGACTAGTTATCCTTTGAGGTCCTTTCCAGCTCACAATCCATGATTAATGAGTCAGGAAGATCTGGTTTCATAACCTACCTCAGATATCTTCCAGCTCTGTGACCCTGATAGTCATTCACATTTCCAGACCCCAAATTTCCTCATTTGTAAAATGAGAGAGGTGAACCAAATGGCTTTTATGATCTTTTCCAGTTTTTAATATATGATCCTATGAATTAAAATTAACCAAATGACCAACTGTCAATTGAGAAAATTATTTTTGAAGATTTCTTGTAAGAAAATTATATGAAACAAAAAAAGAAAAATTCCATATTCTAACATAGAACTGAATAGGGAATTTGGACATGAAGACAGGGAGGAAAGTGGAATGGTGGCCTTATAGCCCCCAAGGCTAGTTATTGGCAGAGAATATTAAGCACTTTCATTTGGTTGGAAGACCAAGATATAATGATAAGAAAAAGAGAGGAAGTAGATCATTTTCATTGCTATTTATGAGATGCTAGAAATTATGGACACAGAGTCAACCTTGGAATCAGGAAGACTGATGATCAAATCTTGTCACTGACACATACTGATTGTGTGACCAAGGGCAAAGAACAACCCTTTTGTGCAGCTACAAAATTGCTACTTTGCATGGCTTTAGGGAGTTTCCATACTTACACCCAGTGAAATCACAGGTCCACAACTCTCCTCACCCAAAAAGACAACATTAAACCAAATCTGACTTGGGCCAAACTAGCAGGTTGCTGTAGTTAGTGAGAAAAGTTTGAGCTTGATCTTAGATTATGGCTATGAAAAGAAAGATGATGGGGCAGTTCTTAACAGGTTTCAAAGGAACACTTGATGGAATTCAAGTGGGGCTCTATTCAAAACCCAAATTCCTAAGAATTCGCTTTGGAACAAAGAACACGAAACACTTTTTGTTTTTGTAATGTATACATATATTCAACAGAACTATTAAAGATATAGCCAAGGAGTCTTTCCTTCACAGCAAGGGACCACACATCTGTAATTGTATTTTTATTTAGCTGTCAGAAGGAATGGGAGACTAAAATAAAGAGGGGAAGATGGCAAGAACATTGATGACCATGGCAAAGTCCAAGGACGGCTGGCAGCAATACCTTAAGAAATAAGTTGATATTTACAGAACATTTAAAATTTTTCAAATTTCACATTATTTTACTTGAGTCTCATGACAATCCTTTGAGGTAAGAACTGCAGGTATCATTACGACCACTTTACAGATGAGGAAGAAAGCCATGGTCACACAGCTTGCAAGTGTCAGGGATGGAATTCAAACTCAGATTTCATATGACTCAAAGACAAACACTATCAGAACACATTTATCCTTCTCTAGGAAGAAAAGGGAAAAATTATTTCAGTTTAGATATGCTTAGATACTACGGTACACTTTCCAAAGAGAGAGAGGCAATGTGTTGTAATAGAGAGAAAGCTGGTCTCGAAGTGAAGAAGACCTGGGTTCAAGTCTCACCTCCAGCAGATACTGGTTGTGTTATATGAGTTACCTTCCCAGGGCTCCAATCAATTCTTTAAGATTTTAAGTGGGAGAGACAGTAGGTGCTGACTTAGTAATAATACTAACCAACAGTTATTTAGCACTTTTAATGTTTGCAAATCTCTTTACAAATATAATCTCATTTTTCCTCAAAATAACCCTGAGAGATAGGTGTTCTTACTATCCCTATTTTACAGATGAGGAAACTGAGGCAGACAGCCATTGAGTGACTTGCCCAGGGCCGCAAAGCTTATAAGTATCTGAGCCTGGTATTGATTTCTGGTTTTCCTGACTCCAGGTCCAGCACTAAATCCAATGAACCACTAGCTGCCTTGACCTGACTTGGTAGGGAGAAGGTTTTTTTTTTTCCCCACCCAAGAATTTCCTATAACAATAAATTCATGAGTCTAACATCTGTCCAGTCCTTAACCCCTTCCTGTCAAGATGGAACTATCTATCTCTATGTGTGTATGTACATATGTGTATGTATACAAAGAGACAGAGACAAGAGACAGAGAGACAAAGACAGAGACAGACACACAGAGAGAGAAAGGGGAAGGGAGAGAGAAAGATAGAGAGATAGAGAGAGAGAGAGAGAGAGAGAGAGAGAGAGAGAGAGAGAGAGGAGAAAATATGTTACTGTCCAAAGAATGGCCAATGTTTAGGGTAAAATAAAATGGAGTTGATCTTATATGGCAACTAAGACAAGCATTATTTAAAGCAAATGTTATTTACATGATCATCAGAGTTACATTTGTTTTCTCTTTGATTCTCCCAGGTCCTCCTGAGCATAAACATTGAACTGCTCACTTTCCATCTACTTATCAAGTATCTCCACAAACAATCACTGCCACTTCAGAAGCAACAATCATTATAAAGATTGGGGCTCTTCTCTTCTGTTAAGACATTCTCTTCAGCATATCGATCTTCATTTCAACAACTTTTGTCCAATAAATCTATTTGAAAGCCACATACATGTTTGCTATGTGGGTTTGCTATACCTCTCCTAGTGATTGAAAGAAAAATTAGCATGTACATACATAGGGGAAAGGGAAGGGGAAGGGAGAGAGAAAAGGAGAGGAGGAGGAGTAAGAAGAGACACACAGGCAGACAGAGCTATGAAAAAAGCAATGCATCCAATGTCAAACATTTATTAAGCAAAGCATAAGGCCACAGACTGAATAAGGTACAAAGATAAGGACTGTTTCTGTCTTCTTTGCTATTGTTTAGTCATTTTTCAGTCGTGTCTGACTCTTCATGACCCCATTTGGAGTTTTGTTGGCAGAGATAGTGGAATGGTTTGCCATTTCCTTCTCCGGCTCATTTTACGGATGAGGAAACTGAGGCAAGCAGTGTGAAATGACTTGCCCAGGATCACAAGGCTAGTGCCTGAGACTGGATCTGAATTCATGTCCTCCTGACTCCAGGGCCACTTGCTATATCCATTAAGCCACCTTGCTATCCCTCCTGCCCTCTAGGAGTGTACAGTGTAACAGAGGAGATAAAACCATTTATACAGATAGCATAATGAGCAGCTGTCCTAGAGTCAAAAGACCTGGGTTGAATTCTTGACTCTAATGCTGACTAATTCAGGTTACTTTGAATTAGGTGATTCTTTAATTACATGATAACGTGAATGAGTCCAATCCCTTTTCCACATCTATCCTGTACTTGTAAAATTGAATTTTTTAACCCAAGTGTAAGAGTTAACATTTATTCCTATTGAATTATATCTTATTAGATTCATTCCAGTGCTCTAAACTGCCAAGAGCTTTTGGGATCCTGATTCTATCAATACATTCACACTCACTGGGAAGAGCAGAGCCTCTAAAAACTGCATATAGGGCACCTACACATGGTGAACTTGTAGGCATCCACATGTAGCAAAGTCATCCACATGAAGGAATACCCAAGTAAGGAGTGTGTATTACCAAGGCTCGTGTAAGCCATGCCAATGGTGCTGCTAAGGTGTCTATGCCTCGGACTGATGTCATAATACTCCTTTCTGGTGGACTGTTCCTCACCAGATCTTTGTTCTCTTTTTTATTCACACGGATTTTCACCTTTTCTTCTCCCTAAGAAGAAATCACGAAAGACAGTGGCCCAGGACTATTAGAACCAGAAGGTAAAATTAAAACAGAAGGAATCCATAGGTCACTGCCAAAAGCAATCTAAAATTTAGCATATCTCCAAATGTGATAACCAAACTCCAGATATTCTAAGCCAAAGAAAATATATTGCAAACAGCCAGAAAGAAAGAGACTGAATGCCAAAGAGTCACAGCCAAAATCATACAAGATTACACAATGACTACATAAAGGTAAGAAAAGAATGGAATACTATATAAAAAACACAAGACAAAAAGGCTTGCAGGGTGGTCATGGTAATGGGATCAACAAAATTGGTGTGCATTTTCTCCAGATGCCATTAATTCTCAAAATTTTTTTAAAAAGAAAAGAATCGAGAGATGCAGAATAACTGCAGATGAATCCACAGGACAAACAAGAGAAAACACCAAGACAAAATCCTTATGGATTCACAGTTGAGAACATTAATCCTTAAAATGTTCACTCAAACCTTCTCTTCCTATCCTGCCTGGCAGGGATACACAAACTAAACCAGAACCTTGTGCTGGGGGCCATCCCGGAATTCTTCCTTCCTTCACTACTACACCGACTCTTCTGGCACATACCAGCCCTGCTACGTAGGAAATAAAAGGTGCTACTCACCCATCTGCAGAGGAAGAAAATGTTGAGTCTTTTTCCTAGGGCCACACCATACAATAGGGACCCCAATTACTTCAGAGACTCTCATTTGCACTCCCTCCATAATGAAAAAAGAGGCAGATGCTGTCTCTGCCTAGCCAGAGAAAGAAAGAGATGTGAGGAAGGAAGTGGGGTAGGACCTGGCTTGTGTAACTTTTCCAGACCTGAAGAAAATTGGGACTGAAACTGAGTCAAGGTCAGTTCTGTCTCCCCAGGTGCTACTTAGGGATCCAGGCTTGTGAAACATAAATATCCAATGTGGAAGGAAGCCAGCTCAGCTTTGCCACCCAGCCTCAGGGGTGCACCCACCAGAAGGGAGAAGTCAGAAAAGCGAGAAATGGAAGAATTTAAGGGGAAAAGGCTAAACAACAAAGATTTCAATTTTTTTCAAAAATCTACAAAATCCTGGTGCAAAAAACCAGAAAAAATCCTAAAACTGGAAAGGAGAAGATTTAAAGCCTTTAAAAGATTACAAAACTCTGTTAACAAATATTACAAGATGAAGAAAAGTGAATCAATGCTTAATGAAATCTCGTTATTGCTGTCATTGTGGCTGTTCTTTGTCCTTCATTTCTGAAGAGGACCAATAACAACAAGGAGTGATATCTTAACTTGAGCATGAACCAGATTTAAGTGAGGCAGAGTTGCACAAAGTCATCAGCCTCACTCTCTCTTCCAGAGTCCTCAAAGTCCAGTGGCAAGACAAAAGTCAGGACCACTGGTGGTGCCCCAGGATACAAGTGGATGGCCTTGGCATCTTCAATGTCTGACCAAGCACTAAGAGCTCCACAGCACCTGCTTCAGCTGTCTTCATGGCTGTTGGGACAAATTGTTCTCGTCTGCCCATTCCACCAGGAGAAGTCTTCACATGCTTGGGGTAGATGCCCCCCAACTCACAGATGAGTTTGAGGCCTGTTGGTTACCCTAAACCTGGTTTAGCCCATCTGCCAAGATTGTTTGACCAGGTTGTGACCGCTGCACGTAGTACAGCTTCTTGGAGTCACAAGTGAGAGCTGGGTAAGAGATGGACACCAAAGGTGGGTGAGCAGCCCTAAGAAGAGCTCTGCAATCCCTAACACCAGAGATGTTCCTCTTCCTGAACATTCCATTCACATATAATACTAACAAAATACAGAATCCTGTGAACTCCCAAGGGAGCACAGAACACACACACACACACACACACACACACCCCAGAATGGTTCAAAAGAGAAATTATATTCATAAAAAAGAAATTAGAAATGAATATAAATCAGAACTCAGAGCTTTCAATGCAAACTAAAAAAACAAACTACATCAGTTTCACTAAAGGAAAGAAAGATTGATAGATTTTGAGCACAAAACTACTTAAGTGGAAAAAATCTAGCAAAAGAAAAGGAAAAGTCAGCATTGATAAAAGAACCTGTGAGTTCTAAACAAGCCAAAGCAATTGACTTTAAAGATAAGACACGTAGAAATAACTTCAGGAGCAAAGGTCTCCAGTCAGTCCAATGAGGCATCTAATACGAGAAGCAGCAAGGAGCCCGGTGTCACTGGTCAGAGTATGTGGGCAGTGGGGTGTAAGGAGTAGGACAACTGGAAAGGTAGGAAGGGGTCAGGTTGTGTGAGGTTTTAAAAGCCAGAGGACTTTAGGTTTGATCCTGGAGGCAATAGGGAGCCAAAGGAGTTGATAATTTGGGATGGGGGGATGACATGGTTAAACTTGTACTTTAGGAAGATGCTGAATAGTGGATGGACTGGAGTCAGGAGAGACTTAAGGCAGGGAGAATAATCAGCAGACCGTTGCAATAGGGCAGCTAGATGGCATAGTGAATAGTGTGTGGGGCCTGGAGTCAGAAAGACTCATCTTCCTAAGTTCAAATCTGGCCTCAGGTACTTCCTAGCTGTGTGACCCTGGGCAAGTCACTTTACCCTATTTGCCTTAGTTTCCTCATCTGTAAAATGAGCTGGAGAAGTAAAGGCAAACCACTCTAAGATCTCTGCCAAGAAAACCCCAAATGGGGTCATGGAGGGTTGAATATGATGAAAAAAGACTGAACAACAACCACAACAAGGTTACGGAGGCCTGCATCAGGGTGGTGGCAGAGGAGAGGAGTTATGAAGGTGGAAACAACATTTGACAATTTATTTGATGGAGGACATGGTGACAGAGTTAAGAGTTGAGGATGACATCTAGGTTGAAAGTCTGGACGACTGGGAGAACAGTGGTATCCTCCACAGTAATAGGAAATCTAGGAAGAGCAGAGAGTTTGGGGAGAAAGATAATGGACATGTTTTGGACATATTGACTTTAAGATGTCTAAGAGACATCTATTTTGAAATGGCTAATGATAGGTAAGTAGAAAAACAAGACTGGCCATCAAAGAAGAGATCAGAGATGATCAAAAAAAATTCAAGAATTATCTGCAAAGGAATATTAGTTGAAACCACAGAAGCTGATGAAAGGACCACATGAAATAGCATTTAGAAAGTAGAGATGAGGGTCCAAGAAAAACAGCAACATTATAATGTGGAAAATAACACAAGTAAGTTGTCCCAGATCTTCTGCATACAGAAAACAAAGTGCCAATTGAAAGAAGACAGAGTGTCAATAAAAAATAAACAAAAAAAAAACCTGCTTCACGCCCCAAGATATATAGTGGTTAAAATAAACAATTTCAATGGTACACAACAAAATTTACAGGAGGCTAAAAGCAAGACCTTCAAATATAAAGGAAGTGAAACGTGAATAACAACATTATTCTGCATTTATAATCAAGGGCGGAAAGGAATGGAACTGAGTATTGCCAAAGGCATAAAAGCTAAAGGTTTAACCCGAAATGCTATAACCTGCAAATTTGAGACTAATCTCATCCTCTTAAGCATTCACAAGATGTTTCCTTTGTGCCATCACATGCCTTTAATCCAGTGGCCAAAAGTAGCATGATCCTTTCAAATGAAGGATTTGTGTATAACTTGTGATGAGCTTATAAGAAAATTCCTCAATAGTTTAGTTTGTTTAGTCTGTTGATTGATTTGAAGGAGTTTAATCATTCCTTTACATAATAATTTGGGTAAAATTGGCAAAGTAGAGAAAATGTTGACAAACAGGAATGAGACAGAGGGAGGCAAAGGAGAGTCAGTGGAAATAGAGATGCTTCAAAAGATGTATGCAATACTAGTCATAGGCACAAAGTATTGACCTGAAAAAGGAAGATCTTCAAAAATCTAAAATATACAATTTCTCATAACTGACCCTTGATAGTTCCCTCCTCTGGGGCATATCTGTTTCAGTATTCTGAGAAAAGCAGTTGCTGAGGGTTCTAAGGAAATCCGTTGCTGGGGATTCTGAGCCAGTAGCTGCTAATGTGCATATGGCAGGCAGGAAAAGATAGATTTGGCCCTTTCAAATACGACTTGTTGCCAAGGAGTGGAGAAGAATATATGTTGCTCTCTATGGCACTTATTGCAAAGGAGGAGAAAAAGGAGAAAGTGATCTATGGTGGAGAATTGAGGACCTGGATCTCTTTGTTCACATTATGGAGTGATACTTTACTGGTGTCAGAAAGTTTAATGTTCCAAAAAGGCTTAGAAAGATGTTTTATGTATTAAAATAGAGAAATATGAGTGTGAAGAAACACACTTTCAAGAGCACTGAAGAGAACCACTACCTTGTTGGAGACTTAAGAGTATGCATGTACACACACACACATACATATATCATATATACATATACATGTTTTATGATAGTTAGATTAACAGAACAAGGAATAGGTCATTTAATTAACCCAATCTCAGGAAAAAAAATGAGATGTCATAAAATAACTCCCAAGGTAATAATAAAAACACAAAAAAACCAAGTACCATATGGATTTATAAGCAAATTCCATTAAACTTTCAAAGAGATAAATAGTACATGAAAAAACAGGAAAAGAAGGGAACCTACCAAATTCTTTCCAAGGGATGAGCATTGGGTCCTGATATCAAACCTAGAAAGAGACAAAGCAGGGAGAGAAAACTAGAGAACAATATTTTTAGTGGATATAAATGCAAAACTACTTATGAAAATAATAGCAAAGAGACTACAGTAAAATATTAAGAAGATTATATACTTTGGCCAAGTTGGCTTTATACCAGAAATGCAAGATCCCTCCAATATTGAGAAAACTACAGATATAACAGATTATATTAATTACAAAAACAATAAAATTTCATGAATATATCAGTAGAAACAAAATCTCTAAGCCCTACTTGATCACGGTTTGGGCCCTGATTGGCTCAGAATGCATGTAAATAGGAATCATTTCTGTTGTGGCCAGAATTCCTGAGGGTCTTCCCCTCCCAGACTGATTTTTTTTTTTTGACTAGGTAAAGAGGCCATTCTTTGCCTCTTTTATCATTAAACCTTAATCACTAAATGGGCATTGCCTCAGTCAAACTGAGACCTTTTAAGGACCTTAGCTTGAAAAGGCCAAGGTCCCCCACTGTATCCTAGGCCATCTCCAGTTGTCCTGATCTCTACCCAGCCACTGGATCAAGATGGCTTTGGAGGAGAAAATGAGGTTGGTGATTTTGATCAGTGATCCCTCACTTAAATCCAACTCACTTGCATGTCATGGCACCACCTCCCTGTTATGATGGTCATCTTCGAGAGCGAAGGACAAACAACAACAACTGAAGAAAACATTAGCAAAGGGACTACAGTAACACATTTAAAAGACTATATGCTTTGACCAAGTTGGCTTTTATACCAGAAATGCAAGGTCACTTCAATACTGAGAAAACTATAGAAATAACAGAGCATGTAACTTACAAAAACAATAAAATGTCATGAATTTATCAATAGAAAGAAAAAGTGCTTTTGAAGCAGTACAACCCCACTTTATGTTAACACACACACACACATTAAAAAGCACAGGAATAGATTTCTAGCCAAAAATGGTTGCCCAAATGGGAGACAGTCCAATTCCCACACTCCTCCAATAAAGACAGGAAAATCACATCAGACCAAATAATGATTGAGAAATTAAATTAAATGACCTCTTTTACAGCAGAACCACATGCACACACACATACACACACACACACACACACACACACACACACCAATTAACCAGAACTCTATGGATAACAGGAAGGGATGCATCTAGCAGTTAGGATAATGAAAACAAACTAGCCATTTCCCAGTGCTAGAGACAGGCAAGAAACATGCATAGTCCACAGGACTTCTTGTGTGAAGGAAGCAAGAACAGAAGGCACCCTTTCCCATTAAGAAAGCCATGGTGAGGTTAAAAAAAAGCCACAGGAGGAATATTAGAAGTTTCCAGAAGTGGCAGTGACTAGTGCCGGTGCGGTAGCACTGGGATCGGGACGATCCAAAGCTCTGAGGTGTTTTAATATTTTGTCTTCAAATTACATAGAGGTCTCTGAAGATCCAGTGCTATGTACCTCAGAAATCTAGGAGGTCCTAATCCCTCAGGTGGAGGTCAGTGTGGGAACTCAGGTAATGGATTCAAGACCAAGACCAGGTAATGGATTCAACAACACCTAAAACAACAGCAGAAGTGGCATATTTTCCTGACAAAAAGTCCAGTTTAGTAATTAAGGCTAAACAAAATGAATATAAATAAACAAAAGAAAACTCCTACTGCTATAAATAATTATTGTTGATCTTATAGATGCCTCCCAAATCCAATATATGAGAGAGTAACACCATAAGAACTGCAAGAAGCAACTTAAAGGAAAAAGTGGATTTTCTACAAGGACTATACACGAAGACCTAGTAGAAATGAAGCAAAAAAAAAAAAAAGCTCTGCAAGAAAGAATGATAAGGAGAACAAATAGCTTAGAACAGAACGTAGTAAACTTTAACCTGTTACCTGAAAATTAGAATCAAACAACCAAAAATTAATGACTCCTTAAGACACAAAAATATTAGGACAAAATCAAAAGATTAATAAGACAGGAGAAAATGGAAAGTGTGTGTGTGTGTGTATCTATCTATCTATCTATCTATCTATCTATCTATCTATATATAAAAACACATACATATATGTATGTATATGTATACGTGTGTATGTGTCTATGTATATGCATGTAGATATACACACACGTGTGCATACATATATATGCATGTATGTATGTATGTATAAAACTGAGGTGTATATGACAGAGAGTAATGGTCTGATATATAATCTTTTTTCTGTTCTTTGTATGAGAAAATGTTAATGTTTGCTGAGTTTTTTTCAAGTAAAGAATGACTTAAAAGAATTTTTAAAAAGCAAAACGATAGATCTGATCTAGGATTAGTAAAATAAAAAATGGACTTAACAAAATAAAATTGTTTTGGAGCAAACAAACTAGGTTTGCTAGTTTTTGCTAGATTTTAAACAGAAATTTAAATCGAGCTCACTGGGCTCGTTTGGCTATTCTATTCTTTTTCCTTCCTTTGTTTTCTCTTTGAAAATAAGGACAAATTTGATCTGTAATCATCTCTCACTTCTGCCATTTTCAACAATCATCCTGAAGATGACAGATATTGGTTCAGCCTTTGAATCTTTTAGTTCTTCCAGAATCCTAGAATGTAACTAATGTTTACATCACAGCACAAACAGCTAGGAAGAAAGCTAGGCACTCTCTTGCTCTTTCATCACTACCTTGGGTATCAATTCCCTATTAAGACATTTGTGTTCTACCATTTTCAGTCCAAAGAACATTCTCATTGTCAGAGAAAGCAGAAGAAAAATAACAGCAACTGAGTGACTTCCACTTCTCCCGTCCTCTATTATTTATTTCCTATACGCACTGAAGAGTGGTTCTCTCTCTTCTTTCATCTTCCTCTCCCTGATCCCATAGAACAAAAACAGAGAGAAACTTCATCTCATTCTAATCTTTAGCTTTTCTCAATAACCTTCATTCATTCTGATTAGCATTGTTTTATCTGGTATTTACTTGAAGAATATGCCTTATCCTTCCCCCTTCTAAAATGCAACCATTTTAAGGGGAGGTACCATTATTTTATTGCACAAGAATCACTTGTAGATGAAGACATAAATAATAACCTAAAACTAATCACAATATTTCAGCAATGTATTTATATTTTGCTATATAAAAATACATTAATCATATATCCCATAAGCCTGTCTTTACATATCATATGGCAAATTCCAGTAATAGCTGTAAGGTTAATACTAAAGGGGTTGGAGGGAATTCACTGAAAATAATTGGGCTAGGTATTCTCTTTAAATAGTCAATGAACTAGAATGTTATTATATTATCATTCCCCCCCTGCCAAAGACGAATGTCACCAAGTCACAAAGTAAAGGTCTGATTTTAGTTCACCTTTGGAAATCACTTGAGGAAAATGCTTGGCTTTCTTTAATCTCATAAAGATGAATTAGTGCCAACCAGGGATTCTGAGTCTGAGAAAGGCGGCTTACTTGAAACGAAAAGCTCACCACTTATCGAAGGAGAACTAGTGCTTAAGTCTATATTATTTTCCAGTGATCACCTCAATTCTGTTGAAGACTAATATTTAATGTCATGGAAATGGTATTCAGACTACTACAATGACATAATAATTGCTCAAGAACTGGCACATCTCTTTTGATGAAGGCAATTATCACACAAGTACATGCTTTTAACATCACAATTCTGCCTGACTAACCTAAGTAATCTAGCCAAGGCCTTCAATATAGGTTCAGGGATTTGGCATTTGTTCCAATGTCCTCTTTCATTTGAAAGGGCAACCTTCACAGACAAGACCTCGTGCCATTTTGAGGTGGAGCAGAACTGAAGGAACCTGGGGAAATCCCCAATAAACCCTCCATTCAACATGCATATTTGGACAGATCTCTAAAGTTCTAAAGTCATCACTTAAATTCCAGATTAAATTTAAATTCTGTGGAGGAAATATCATTCAAAAATTGTACATTTTCTCCTGTATTTTGCAGATTTTGTTAAGATATCACGAAAAGGCTAGAGAAAGACCCATATAGTATGAAGAGAATATAACATATATAGTTAGCACGATGCAATATAGACCTATCGATGTGAATATGACACAGCATATCATAGTGGGCTGAATATAAATTGATACTGGATTCATAACCTAGCCTTTTTATGATGCCTAAAAATCTACTCAAGATGAGAAACTATATATTCTATATATGCAAGTATATATGCATTCATACTTATGTGTATAGTTGTACAAATATTCATGTTTTACATAAACATCCTTTTTTTAAAATAATCTGATTTTTAAGAAATTAGTTTAGGAAATCAGCAACTATCTGTAGCTTGAAATCTTAGAAAGCTATCAAGGACAGTGAGGACTCATGTAAAGGACTCACCCAGGACCACACAGCCAATTCTATCAAAGATAAAACTTGAACCAAATCTCTCTCATTCATTCACCACTGGCCCCGCTATCCAACACACCAGGCTGCCTCTATACATAGATCTATGTGCATGGCTTTATATGTCTGTGTCTATGTGATTTAAAAGTATTTTTGCAGAAAAACTTAACAGAACCATGAGTTATAAGACAGTAACCATTTATATACAGGTGGGTTTTTTGTTGTTGGGGTGGGGGTAAATTATTCTCGAAATTATGTTCCACTATTGAGTTGGACCATGAAAAAAAAATCTTTACAGGAAGATGTTTAGGCTGAGTCCATGGCCCAAATGACAAAAAACCCACATCTGGCAGTAGAGAAGCCCCAAACTCTCAATCTGTTATTGAAAACTGGAGCTTAATTAAGAGAAACATTTAAATGAAGAATGTATCTGCTCTAGGTATCGTACAGATATCTATGTCTAACTGTAGGGAAGGAAGATGGGTTGTTGTGAAACTGAAAGGCTTTTTTTTAGTTGAAACCCTGAAGAAATGGCTTTAGAAGCTTGAGAGTTAATATTTTGGAAGGTGTTACAAGCTTTAAACAGGATTCCTACCCCCTTTCAATACCAAGATAAGATAACAGGTCAGTGTTTCTTAGAGAATGAGCACAATTCCTCTCCATCTTTTGTCCCAGGATTAACTCCAAATAGACCCATCCACGTGCAAAGTTTGTCTATCTCTCCCAAACAGGAAAAAAGGAGGGGGGAGAATGGGGAGTCAGAGTTTCTTTATTAGATTCAGGCCTGCTCAGTCCCTGATTTTCACCTTCACACATCAAACAGCAGAGAGGCTGATCCAGAGGAGACACGGTATCGGCCGACCCCCATCCAGAAAGGAAGCACCCGGCTGTCTGGTACAGATAACGTTAAACTCTTAAGCTATAAGGGTTCTGCTATACTTAAAATCCCAAATGAAGACAAAAAATGATCATTTGGTCTTTGTCTATGCAGCTTACCTGAAAAAGAGTTTGTTATACATCAGAATTATTATTGAGGAGGTGGGGAGAGCAAAGGGAGACTTCATCCCTCACAGAAAAGTTTCTTCCCATAGCCATTCAATAACTATACTATTTAAGCCCCTATAATGCATAGTTCTAGGTTACTTGACTTTACTTGGCCCCAGGTTCCTCATCTATAAAATGAATGGGTTGGACTAATAATAGACTTTCAGGTCCTTTTAGCTTTAAATCTATGATCTTACAAATAATCTAGGTCCGATTTAGTATCAATTATTAAATTGCACTGGCTTCATTAAATAAAGTATCCAAGCCCACTTGCTAATAGCACTGATATTCCTGCTTGATGGAGGGGTAGAAAGCACTGAGATATTATTTTTAACTTCATGTTTTCATTCATGTTAATTGCATATTCAGATCATCCTTTGTGTGATTTTTGAGACTGTAGTACTGTAACAAAAGGAACTTAATGAAGGTTATTTGCTTATTTTAGTTTTTTAACAACGGGGTTCTCTTGCACCTTTAGTGGCAGAGACAAGATGAAGGTGCATGTCCTGACTACAGTTATTTTAGCCTTTGCGGATTGTCTCTTGGTAAGTTTCAGAATTTTCAAATAGATTTAAGTAAGCAGCTTTTAAATTAATTTTAAATTAAATTAGTTTTTTTTTAATTGTTAACAAAGAGGGGAGTGAAGAGGTAAGAGTGGCTCTCAACTTGTATAACAAAATATAACAAAAAGTATAACAAAAAAAAAATAACAAAAAAGACAGAATTAGATTACCAGCTCAGCTACAGCTCAAAAAAGGGAAAATTCTACTAAACAAAATTATCATTTCTGTTATAAGCTGCATTGATCTTTTGTTTTTACATCACCAAAATTTCTCCCAGTATGTGTCCTCCTACTCCCTCCCAGGGAGTCATAAAGAAAAGTACTTTTATAAAGAAAAAAATAGAAGACAGAATAAGTAAAAGAAAGAAAAACAGGAAAAGGGGCAGATTTCAGTAAATTTGATCCATATGTCAAAAAAGTCTGAAGATATATGCAATGTTCCATTTCAGTAGACCTCTCACAACTGCTAAAGAGTTGAGTAGGGGAATATCTTCTCATAAGTCTTCCTTAGGGCCATGCTTAGTGCTTGGAATTTTGCAACATTCACTTTTGATTGTTTTGTGGTCTTTCTTCCCATTTACATTATAACAGTCATTTTACAGTTGTCCTCTTATTTGTTTGTTTATATATAAGTTGGCTCTGATTACTTCACTTAAGTGTTTCCACACCACTGTATCCCTCCTCCAGCACAATAGTAGTCCATTATATTCATGGACCACAATTTGCTTAGCCATTCCCCAATGGATGGACACCTGCTTTGTTCCCAACTTCATGATACCACAAAAAGTTCTGCTATAAATGTTCTGGCGTGTATGAGTTCTTAACAACGATCTCCCTAGAGCATACATCTTGTAGTGGAATCTCTAGGTCAAAGTATAAGGACGTTTTAGTCATTTCTAGGCTGAGCTGCTCTACCCTCTGACTATAACTTCTTTTATATGTGTATCTAGGAGAGGAGAAAATATTGTTAAGCTTTATGGCAAAGGAGCATAAGGAAAGGGAGGTGGAGAGAATGACTTCATTGTTTGTTTTGCAATTAATATAAGAGAATTATGTAATTCACAAAAAAGCTGTGTGTGTGTGTGTGTGTGTGTGTGTGTAAGTACACATGTCCAGATTCAGAATTTAAATTTACATCTTTGGTACTTAGCCTTAATACGTCATTTTTTCCCTCTTTCTTGTTGACATTTTGTAGCATATTTTACTGTGCTAGAAGACCAGGAGAAGGGTGTCTTTCAATCCTTCTCTTTGGCTTATATCACTCAAGGTGACTGTTATTATCAGGGTGTTAGGGGGGAAAGGTCCTCAAGGGAGGCTACTGTGAAAATACTGTGCTTCTTTCCCTGCAGTTCAGTGAAAGCCAGGAAACAGAAAATGGGCCAAGCCAACATATGTCAGCCAATCCGCCTCTGAGTTCCTCACTAGTCAAAGCTGTAGCCAATCAGACTTCACTTAGCCAGGTCACCAATGGGAACTCTCCAGCCACTGAAGAGGCAGTACGCTACTTGTCAACATTCAAGGTGGTAAGGGGACGTAGGCCTCTCTATGCTGGTGTGAGCCACAACTCCCCTGTTGGGGTTGCATCTAGAAGCCACTCCCCTGGGCCATCGGCCCCTAAGGAGGGAACACCAAACAACTCTACAAGTATTGAGGCTCCACAGAACTTTTCATCACCTGTCTCAAAGATGACACAGGACAACCATCATGGCAGTGTTCAGACCCACCATTCCATGCCCATCTCCACTGCACCTCAAAGCTCTCTGACAATCTCCAGGGCAGCCTCCAGGTTTTTACCATTACCTACGACAACTCGCCTCTCCTTACCAGTCTCCAACATAACAAAGCCCTCTGCCCTAGACTCCTATGCAAAGAATAGTTCTCCAACGGACTCCAGAACACCTGATCTCTTTTCACCAGGCCCCAGTACAACTCATGATTCTAGACCAGGCTCCAGGGAAACATTCAGTTCTCCACCAGACTCTGGGGCAATGAATTACTCTGTTCCAACCTCCAACACAACTCACCTCTCCATGCCAATCTTTAGGACAAGGTCCCGCTTTACACCTGCCTTCACTGCAAGGTATCACTCTGTTCCTGATTCTCCTGCAACTCAAAATGCTTCCCCTGAGAGCCATTCTTTCCCTGCCAAGCACATGCAAACAGAGCCTTCATTAGACCAGGCTAGTTTCAAAGAGATGACAGGTCTTTCTCTATCACGCTGGCCTGTACCAAGTCAATCTTTATCTGAAGTGTCTATGATGCCAGAAACAACAAAACTATCTGAAACAAACTCTGAGTTACCTCTCAAACCTGTAATTAGACATTCTTTGCCTACATTGAAGGGATCCAGTCAATCATCACTTGTCCCAGATTCTGAAAACTATTCTTCATCCTTCAGCATTCTCTCAGGTTATCCGAGGTCTACTTTAGTTGAAAGAAACTCTTTTCACGTGGACCAGGATAAATCAAGTCGCTCATCGCCTGCCCCAACCAGTGACCTTTTACCTGTCAAAGCTGCAAAAAGGTCATTACCTCTTTCCTTGGGATCCAGTCACTCGCCCCCCACTAGAGTTGTCTGGAATAAAAGCAATGAACTAAAGCCTTATCCAATTATTCGATATAACTCTTTAGGAAAAGATCGGTATCTACTAGCCAATGGTAGAACAGATGTCTCCCAGAGTCCCTGGAATACACCAACCACTCTTTTATACCCACAAGCTAAGCCAAGCTTATCCGTGTTTGCTTATCCTCCAACAAGCCATTCTCCATCTATCCCAGAAGCCCCGATCAGTACCACTACAGATACCATTAGCAGGATTCTTGATTCTGACACTCTCATCACTTCGGTGAATACAAATAATGAAACTCCTGGATTGAAAAGTCATGAAGAGGAAGCTACGACCAATGTAGTTGATTTTACTACAGCTGGAGAAAATGAGGTCACCAGTACAGAAAGGATTACAGCATTAGCTGATGCCATCCCATGGAATAAGAAAGACAATACCACTGCACATCATGCTATTGGTTACTTCCTAAACCCTGAGAATTTGGCTAATGATTTCTTAAAAGATTCTACCAATGCTTTAACAGGTGCTCATGACTTCTTAGATGCTGGCACATATAAGGAAGAAAGAGGGAGAGATGGCATGGATTTAGCTAATGCTGCTCCCAGTGTGGTAGAAGACAATAAAATTATAGTGGATAACACAGACCTCCTGGAGGAAGATTTCAAAGCTTTAATGAATACCCTAGAATTTCCAGGGAAAGATGATTTTATTGTGATTTATGTTCCTGACTGGGAGGAAGGCTATCTAACAGATGATGATGATGATGACCCTGTTGTCCTAAAAGAAGATGGCACAGATAAGGTGAACACCAGGATCTTTACTAAAGGAATGATATCCAGGACTAAACTCCCAGTTGGTATTAATGATGCTACTACATCTATAAAAGATGTCATTCCTTTTACAACACCGAGGGAAATTCCAGAAGATGTTGCTTTTCCGACAAGCACTGCTATCAGTGAAGATTTTGCCACTAACCCAAAAGAAGATGCTACAAATTTTTTTCCTAAAATGTTCATGAGGAAATCCAGTACTCCTGTACCTAACAGTGATAAGCACTTAGCTTTTACCACAGTAGCTGAAAATGGCATACCTACTGGAGATCCAGTTACTTCTGAAGTAAATGATATTCTATCTCTAAGGGATTCTGAGATCCCCACACAGCAAACTATTCTCACTCAATTTAAGCCTGAAATAACTTTGCCTGAAAAGGAAGATAATGGAAGAAAAAATGTCCATACTGTCCTGGAAAATAGCAA
The DNA here is from genome assembly GCF_011100635.1 of Trichosurus vulpecula. Lineage (NCBI taxonomy): Eukaryota > Metazoa > Chordata > Mammalia > Diprotodontia > Phalangeridae > Trichosurus > Trichosurus vulpecula. The sequence continues at coordinate 131,851,007 of NC_050578.1, read as the reverse complement.
TTCAGTTATTGAAAACTATGCTACTTTTCCTGAAATGAATACCACCATTCCTACAAGCATGCCAAATGTGCCAACTAGACTCATACCTGACATGGCTGTCTCCATGGTAAGCACTGCAGACCCTCTATTAAACAATCCCGTTGCTACTCCTATGAAAGAAGCTATAATTAAAGAATATTATGCCATCACCACCATGGAAGATGACTCCACAGTGGGCAGAGGACAACAGATCTTTCCTGGTAGAGTTATTCCCAGAAGTTCCACCACTACTCCAAGAGAAAACATTAAAGCCACAGTTTATGGTCTTCCGAGGATGTACGGAACTTCTGCAGATGGAGACACACCCTTTGAGGGTGACATAATTCTGTCTGCCAAAGCAGGTACTATCGTGGAGGCAGATACAGTGATTCTCGCAGAAGAAAACACACCAAATGATAACAACTTAAGAACTTTTATTTTGGATGCCAATGACCCTAAGTCTGCAGATGACTCTTTCTTGCCTCAATTCAATACTGCTGAACCCCTAGTAAACAGAACAAAACATGCAACTTACCTAATTCAATCTGATCCTAGGGGAGCTTTTTCCACAGCTCAAATTTCACCCTCAATGTCTGACAGAACTGTTACAATTTCAAGAAAAGTATATTCTACAGGCAGCAATGATATCATTCCCTTCCTGGAACAAAACCCTGAATCTGAAATTAAGCCTCCCACACTGCGAATCTTCAAAGATGATCCCAACTCCAGAGGTGTGACATCTAGATCCATGGGTGGTGGCAGAATGAGCAATAGGGCTAAAACCTCAATAGAAGAAGACACAGCTACTGAGAACAAACTGATACCTCCTGAAGAGTACTATGGTGGATCTGAAAAGGGCATTGTGCCAAACATCATTCCAACTAGTTCTGCATTTGGATCTGATAATGATGCTTTTGATGTTGATGATTCTGATACCATGGGCTTTTATAGTGTCCAAAAGGAGTCTGGCATGACCTTTTTCCCTTTAGGAGACAAAGCAACAATCCCCAAGGGCCCTCATTCATCTTTAACTCAGGCTTTAGACTCCAAGGTGGATCACACACCTTTGCTGTATGAAATGACAGACAGCAATCCCAATGTACCTCTTATATCCAGCATGAAGAACTTGAAACCAATGGCTACCAGAAACATGGCAGATGTCACCATTGATGGAATTGAGGAAATTATCCTCAAGGACCAAAAAATTGCAACTGTAAAACAAAATGATGAAGCAGTAGAGGATGTCAGGTTCTTTCTACCTGACAATTCCATCCCAGGAATTAGAAGAGAGGATTATGCTGACCTCTCACACACAGACTATGGACCAGTGGTGAGACAGACATCTATCCTTCTTGATGACAATATTAAGCCTGCTGTCATCAGCACTCCCCTCTGGCCCAAAACATCTGTTTCCACAATCATGGAAGTTGCAATGGACTCAACTATTAAACATGCAGGGAAAGCCCCTCCCAAAGAGACTGAGGACTCTACTCTCACAACCAATTATATCAATGCTACACATGATTCTACTACCATGGAAGGGGCAGACCCTGCTAAGCCCATCATACTAACAGCTAACACTTTTAAGCCTGATGTTTCTTCTGCTAAATTGCAAGAAACTTTCCATGAAGAAGAAGACCCATTACCTCGTGCCAGCAGGCAACCTTCAGAGCTTTCAGCTAAGAATTCGGCAAAGATCAAAGATGCTGCTGTCCCAGAATGGCAAATCACTGAACGTGATCACAATGGGCTTCTGTCACATACGGCTTTTTTTCAAGCTGCTCTCACCACACCAATGATTGAGTCCATCAGTGGTGAACCCGAGACAACTTCCATTGTGAATGGAAACCGTGCCACTCAGGATGGTGGTGTGTCTGAATTTAGGAGAGATGGAAAAAGCACTGTTCTTGAGGGAACCAGGAGAATAACTGCCCTTCCTGCTTTTAGAGAAAACACTGTCATTGTTATTGATACCACCAGAGATGAATCTGAAAATGCTGAAAATGGTGAAACCTCTGAATATGAAGTGATTCCTTATGTAGAGATGACCACTTCAATAAAGGGAGATGACCTCCTACAAGGAGAAGAGTACATCTCCAATGATGACCTATCTATAGACTTTTCACCCACCAGCGATGTTGTCTTTGATGTTTTGGTTACTGAGGATGAATCCATTTTTCCTGAAACAGACGACACCAGTGCCAACACAGACATCTTTGCAAACTCACCTAACCTCAATGCATTTGAGGCTCCTGTAGGTAGTTCTGTTAGTGATGACACTGCTCCTGACTTAAAAGAAATTATTATGAGTAAACAACACAGTATGGCTGTTCCTGATACTACTTCCTTTCTACCTCAAATTTCTCATCTGGAGGACAAAAGAAGCATCCGCAAGGATACTGCCCCTAACATGGTCTCTTCCTTCACCCCAGCATATACAATGCCTTTAACATCTAACAGTGCTGACCCTGCTATGAATCCCATCATCCTTGAAGATGAAGGAATTTCTATTACAAAAAGTACCCCATCCTCTTCTAATAATAAACTTTTCTTTAGGGTAAGGACTACAACCCAAGCAGCTCATTTAAAACTCCAAGAAGATGACGACAGTAACAATGTGGCTGAAATCACCAAGTCACAGAAGGATACCCATGCCATGACTTCTGCCACTGACCCAGGCCCTATCAGCCAACCTGATGAAGCAACTGAATTTATAAGAAGCCCAACTTTACCCCCTGCCATCTCATTTATAAAAAAAGCTACCCTTGTGAAGGCTGAGGTCCCTGCTATCTCGACTGAGAACACTGAGCCCAAAGATGGCCTTGCCAGCTTGAGTGTCAAAGCTTTACCTTCCATGGGAGACAAGGATGTACTGACAACCACTGCTGTTCCATGGATCTTTAAGTATGATTCTGTGACTGAGAAAGCTCAAGGTCCTTTTCTTATAAAACCAGTAGGGACAGAAAGAATCAGGAACAAATCTGCATCTGTTCAAAGTCCTGCTGTCAGCCCAGAATGGCTCAACGTTGAAGAACAAACTCTTGTCCCAGCCAATGCTGCTCAGGGTAGGTTTCATGCCAGCTACAGTGCCCCTGTTCCAGCCACCATGATGGTGCTGGGGAACAGTGCAGTGGGGGATGAGACTTCCAGCCTGTTATCGGACAACACAACAACACCATCTGGCCGAGTTCTCCCTACGGCTGCTAGCACCTCCTCTAAAGGAGATAGCAGAAATATGAGTGATGTCCGTAAGTATGAGTTGGAGCCTTTTATAGAGAGAGATAAGACTATTGAACCAGAAACACTTGTTCTGACAGAAAGGCCCACAATACTGGAGGCAAACGATGCTGTTCTGCCAACAAAAACCACGAGAGAGAATGCAGAGCTGATGATTACCCTGCTCCATGACAATATTCCTCAGGACTCTAGCTCTATTTCTGAGGATTCCAGGACAGCCCTTAAAACAGATGCCACCAGCCCAGTTATGGATGCCACTCCACTCACATATGGCCCAGATGGGTTTGAGGCTCCTGCTCTTAATTCTCTGTCTAGGATTATTATTCTCCCAAGTGATGCAGGAGTTATTGAAAATCACCACACCATTTTTATTGGAGAGGATAATTCTGACATGGGAGCTGACAAAAGTAATTTCATAGGAGATCCTGCCAATTTGAGGGCTGTGAATCCCAGAACCATAGATGGTTCCAACTTTAATCAAACTGAACGTTCTGCCCTGGCATCTCTGGACATGGCAGCTATAAATGCCAATGATGTGGACTTCCTTCCAGACATGTATAATCTGAGAGTGAAAAAAACCCTTCACTCTTCTGCTCCAGATGCTGTCCTTCATAGGACCACTACAAACCCATACATTACTGATAGTACTGATTCCAACAGGAAGGACAAGTTACCTTTGGTTAAGAATGACAGACCTCCTACTTATGGTGCTGTTGGACTGCAAGTAGCCACTACAGCCAGAGCCACTGACCCCAGAACACAGGAGGATGAAATCAATACAGCTGGGCTCGAACTGATAAACTTTCAAGCAGGGGTGGATCCTGTGACTTCCTACACTGATTCTGTTATTGGTGAGCTTCCCTACGAGAGAGAAGCCCCACCAACTGACCCTATGACAGAAGGTGCCATTACACGAGCATTCAGAGCCGCATCAGCTGTAGCTAATGGTACTACCCACTCTGGTAAAGACAATAATGCTGAAGGGGAGTTTATCATTCCCGGAGGAGACATTGTTCTGTCCACAGGAGATGCCCTACTAGTGACATCTGAAACTCTCTCCCAAATGCCACATGTCACAGTTCATGAAGCCCAACTATCCGTCTTTACAGAAGAAGACTCTCTAGCTAATCCTTCAATGATAACAGTATCAAAAGTATCAGAACCCATAGTGAAAAACACTGAGAACAAAGATGAAGACGCCAACCAAGAAGGGCAAATCTTTAAATCTCAGAGGGAACCCTGGGCTCTCCCAGTGGACAAGAGACTTCTCACAGCTCACCCCACCTCCTCTGGGTATTTTTCTAGAAATTTTGAACATTCTGCATCTACCACTGGCAACAGAGTAGCCATAACTGAAATAGATAGTTCTGATACCCCCTTAATGCCATCGGAAACTCTCTCCCTAATGCCAGATGTCACAACTGATGAAGCCCAACTATATTTCTTTACAAAAGAAGCCTCCCTGGCTGATCCTTCAATAACAGCAACATCAAAGGTATTGGAACCCAAGGTGAAAAACACTGAGACCATAAAAGAAGATGCCAACCCAGAAGGGCAAATCTTTAAATCTCAGAGGGATCCCTGGGCTCTCCCACTGGAGAAGAGACTTCTCACAGCTCACCTCACCTCCTCTGGGTTTTTTTCTAGAAATTTTGAACGTTCTGCATCTCCCACTGGCAACACAGTAGTCATAACTGATATGGATAGTTCTGATGACACCCTAATGCCATCTGAAACACTCTCCCTAATGCCAGATGTCACAGCTGATGAAGCCCAACTATCTATCTTTACAGAAGAAGACTCTCTGGCTAATCCCTCAATAATAGCAGCATCAAAGGTATCAGAACCCATAGTGAGAAACATAGAGTCCACAGATGAAGACACCAACCTAGAAGGGCAAATCTTTAAATCTCAGAGGGATCCCTGGGCTCTCCCACTGGAGAAGAGACTTCTCACAGCTGACCCCACCTCCTCTGGGTATTATTCTAGAAATTTTGAACATTCTGCATCTACCACTGGCAACAGAGTAGCCATAACTGAAATAGATAGTTCTGATACCCCCTTAATGCCATCGGAAACTCTCTCCCTAATGCCAGATGTCACAACTGATGAAGCCCAACTATATTTCTTTACAAAAGAAGCCTCCCTGGCTGATCCTTCAATAATAGCAGCATCGAAGGTGTTGGAACCCAAGGTGAAAAACACTGAGACCATAAAAGAAGATGCCAACCCAGAAGGGCAAATCTTTGAATCTCAGAGAGAACCCTGGGCTCTCCCACTGGAGAAGAGACTTCTCACAGCTCAGTCCACCTCTTCTGGTTTTATTCCTAGAAATTTTGAACGTTCTGCATCTCCCACTGGGAACAGAGTAGGCACAATTGATATGGATAGTTCTGATGCCCCCTTAATGCCATCTGAAACTCTCTCCCTAATACCAGATGTCACAGCTGATGAAGCCCAGCTATCTGTCTTTACAGAAGAAGACCCCCTGACTGATGCCTCAAGGATAGTAGTATCTGAGGTATGGGAACTTGTGGTAGAAAACAATGAGACCATAAATGAAGATGCCAACCCAGAAGGGCAAATCTTTGAATCTCAGAGGGAACCCTGGACTCTCCCACTGGAGAAGAGGCTTCACACAGTTCACTCCACCCCCTCTGGGTATTTTTCCAGAAATTTTGAACATTCTGCATCTACCACTGGCAACAGAGTAGCCATAACTGAAATAGATAGTTCTGATACCCCTTTAATGCCATCGGAAACTCTCTCCCTAATGCCAGATGTCACAACTGATGAAGCCCAACTATATTTCTTTACAAAAGAAGCCTCCCTGGCTGATCCTTCAATAATAGCAGCATCGAAGGTGTTGGAACGCAAGGTGAAAAACACTGAGACCATAAAAGAAGATGCCAACCCAGAAGGGCAAATCTTTAAATCTCAGAGGGATCCCTGGGCTCTCACACTGGAGAAGAGACTTCTCACAGCTCAGTCCACCTCCTCTGGTTTTTTTCCTAGAAATTTTGAACGTTCTGCATCTCCCACTGGGAACAGAGTAGGCACAATTGATATGGATAGTTCTGATGCCTCCTTAATGCCATCTGAAACTCTCTCCCTAATGCCAGATGTCACAGCTGATGAAGCCCAGCTATCTGTCTTTACAGAAGAAGACCCCCAGACTGATGTCTCAAGGATAGTAGTATCTGAGGTATGGGAACCCATGGTGAAAAACACTGATACCATAAATGGAGATGCCAACCCAGAAGGGCGAATCTTTGAATCTCAGAGAGAACCCTGGGCTCTCCCAGTGGACAAGAGACTTCTCACAGCTCAGCCCACCTCCTCTAGGTATTTTTCTAGAAATTTTGAACGTTCTGCATCTACCACTGGGAATAGGGTAGCCACAACTGATATGGATAGTTCTGATGCCCTGCTAGTGACATCTGAAAGTCTCTCCCTGATGCCAGATGTCACAGCTGATGAAGCCCAGCTATCTATCTTTACAGAAGACGACGCCCTGACTGATGTCTCAAGGATAGTAGCATCTGAGGTATGGGAACCCATGGAGGAATACACTGAGACCATAAATGAAGATGACAAGCCAAAAGGGCCAATCTTTAAATCTCAGAGGGATCCCTGGGCCCTCACCCTTAAGTCTATGATTCTTCCAGCTGACTCACCAACTTCTAGGTTTTCTCCCACCAATTCTGAACATTTTTTACCTACTACAGCAGCTGCTGTCTCTTCCCCTATGAAAGACATTCCATCTAGGACTGATGGCCAAAGAGGCAATTCTGAAAGGCTCGTCCTTGAAGCCATGCCTTCAGAAGGGTCTTCTTATATAGGTGCAAGACCAACAACAAAAGAAGATATGGCAACTCAAGCTGAAGGAAACCCTCCGCATGATACGGCCTATAATGACTTTGTGTCAGGCAATGCTGCCAACAGAACTGGTAGGAGTGGCACAAACTCTCTTCTTATTCCCACTGACATAAAGATGGCAGTGGATGGAAAGAGTACTGCCTTCAGGAGGGAAAGGGCTGGTATTGAATCTGATGGCACTAAGAGCCCAACTGATAAGACAAATCCTGAAACAGTGGCTACTGGAACCCTGGTGAAGGCAACCCCCGGTGTCCAAGAAATTGCTTTTGTGGAAGAAAAGAGTGGAGAAGCCGACAGGGTGGCTGCATCCTTTCTACCTGACATAAGAGGCCTAAGGAGTATAAGGAGTTATGATGCCCTCTCCATGGGAGACACAAGCCCTTTTACCACTGATAGTACCACCAGCAACACCATGCCCAGCTATGAAACACCTGCCTCCCCCAAGAATGTCACAGGAGCCACAGATCACAAATCAGAAGCCCCTGACACTGCTGCTGGTGTCAAAGCCCGTGCAAAGGAAGGTGAAGCAGCAGTGGTAGAAATAACCAACCCCCAGAATGACATCCTCCCAGTAACTTCCACCAGCATCCCAGCAGCTGAAGGCTTTTCCTATGTGGATGATGGTACAGAAATTGTCACAGACTGGGTGACAGATGCTACTGTGCTTAATGCATATGCTGAATACACTGAAGCAGGAAACAACCAGGCCATTTCTGAAGGGAGTCCTTTGTCCACAGGATATAATAGTCCATTGTCAGCTAGGCATCTCACCCTTCCATATGATCAACGTCGCACAGTTCACCCTGCAAAAGAGGCCCCAGTCAGCGTCATTAGAATACCCACAGAAAGAAGGAAGATAGAAGCTGAAAATCCATCCACCACTGGCAATCCCAATATCCCAGACACCCCCACCGTAGCAGTGACCACCACCTTTCAAAACACTGACACCACAGTCTATATCTCTAGACCTGAGTATGAAATACTTACAGAAGAAGACTCAAGACATGAACCTGAAGGAAGAGAGGAAGAAGAAGGTGATAACAGCATCCTAGAGGTGGCAGATATTACCCCCTTTCTCTCATATGATAGCATCCTCCCAAGAGATGATCTTGCACCTGAAGGTTATTTGATTAATTCTGAAGAAGACACAGCCTTCACCCTTGATCCAAATGGATTTCTGACTCATAGAGGATATTCCTTGGCTAAGGCCACAAACTCTCCACCTGAAACAGCTGCTTCTGAGTTTGAAGAAATTGTTGTTTTAGAAAAGGATGGTCTGGCTGACACAGATACTGCCTTCCCTCTTCCTGATATTTCTCATCCAGAGAGGAAAAGAAATGCCCTAGGGGATGATCCCATTGCTCTAGAGAGAGCCAAGACCCCCATGGCAAGCAGCAGGGACCTCCCTTTGGCTTCCACCAAAACAGAAGCTTTTGCTTCTGATAACAACATTACCCATGAAGAGGATCCCAATGAAGTTTCTGTGGCTGAGCTAAAGAAGTTGCAAGAGGTGGTTGCTGCTCCTATAACTTTATTCATCACTCCTGAAGCTGACAGCTCCCATGCAAACACTGAACCCTGGATGGATGTGACAGCTACAAGTGCCTTTGTGCCCACAAAGAGGAGCATCCGAGCTATACCTAAGGCCACTACTCTTAATGCTGGATACTTGAAGCCTCAAAACGACTCCATTGTTTCTGAGGCAGATTCCACTCTTGTGTTCATAGGTGACACCACTTTACTAAGAGATGATCCTTTAAACTTTAACCCAGATTCCACTGCTGGAATTTCCCCAGAAACTTTCCCTTCGAAGGAAAGCTCACGGGATGATGCTGATACCACTGTGCCGGAGGCCTCAGGGCTTGTTTCTGAACCTTTACCTGTTAATGTGGCTCCTATCCCAGAATGGAATGTCATCAATGCTCACAGTGACCCTCAGGCCCTCCAGCTAGAATCTACACTTCCTCCAGCTGATTCTGCCCTCTTGCCAAGGAACTCTGCCTATACTGATCTGGATACAGTTGGCACAGTAAAAGAAGACCCGGCCACAAAGACAGCCACCTCTGGTGAAAAGAACCCGTCTCCTAAGAGACCTATCTCTGTAGCTGCTCCCTTTAACCTGAGGGAAAATACTGACTTTACGATTGGAGCTATTCCATATGAGGAGATGGCCTCTGATGAGCATGAAATAGCATTTGACAGGGAGGAAGAGGATGCTATAGCAGAAGGAGATGATGTTGCTCAGGACAGAGAAAATACTCCAAATTCCACTTACTCTTCACCTTTTATGTCACGTAACAATATCCTTGAAGGGAAAAATTCAGACCCTGAGGATGGCTCGATTTTCCATGAAGTAATTAACAACCACGTCATCAGTGATGCTGTCAATCCTCCACATCAAATAACCACTAATGGAGAAACTAAAGCTGGTGATTCCATTAGTCTCGGAGATGAAAAACCTTCCACTCTAGGTGACTCAGCTGCTCAGACAGCTGATGACAACATTAAGACTATCACAGTTCACACCATCTCAGACAGAACACTCAAAATGACCACTGAATTTAAAGGAATTACCAACGTAGAGCAAAATCATCCAGAAGCTGAAGACAACATGACTTTCCTACCTGATATAGCTTACCTTCCAATAAAAAGAAAGGCTCAAAAAGATGAAGTTGGTCCTGATGTAGATTCTTCTTTAACCTTGAAAGCCACAAAGCCCCCTATGGCAGGCAGCACTGGTCCAGTTCCCATTGCCACCCTGCTTGAAGTTAAAGATAGCTCCATGCTTGTCCCTGAAGACCACAATGCAAATGATGCAGCTGGTGCCAAATCCCCTGAACAAGAGACCAAAACTGCTGTGGTGGAAATGGCTGATTCCCAGGATGACGTATCTCCAGTGACTTCCTTCACAGCTCCTGTAGATGTCAGGATACCCTACGCAAATACAGGGAACAAATACAGAAAAGACTTAGCTGCAAATGGAACAATTCCACTTATAAGAAAGGCCCCTGCCATGGTGGCTAAGGCTACTATGCTTCCCTCTGAATACATCCAACCAAACAGTGAATCCATTGCTTCTGAAGTGGGAACTACCATATTCACAGGAGGTGGCCCATTAAGAGCTCTCACCAAGCCTGTCCATGAGCACCTTGCTCCTTCTGATGAATCCCAGATAAATCACCACGGAAGAGATGTGACACCAATCACACTCAAGGACCTAGGACCTGGGGCTGACAACTCTCTTCCTAATGATGCTGCCACTTTGGGCCGACCCCTTACTAAAATGAAAGCAGACCGTCCCCCCCTCCCATTGGTACCCACCCTTCTTCCAGATGATTCCCTTATGTCCATCATCAAGGCCACCTACACAAGGCACACTGCAGCTACTGCTAGAAAAGAAGATGCCAGAACAGCCATGATGCCTCACATTTTAATTGCTTCTACCAATGTCCCTGGAGCAGATGGTAGGGATAGAATTAATCCTTCTAGTTACCAGCCTGATATTATCATAGAGGAATCTGCCTCTATGGAATACGATGAAATTCCCTTTGTAGAGGAAGATACTTCAACAGAGGGAGATGTTCTTATCTATCTGTCAGAAGAAAACACCTCGAATGATGATCTGATGACCAATGTCCTGGACAACAATGTCTCTGCCTATGTCACTGAGGATTACACAATTGCCCCTCCAAGCCCCATTATAAACATGCCCACCCTCACATATGAGCCATCTGAACTGGGGACTTATGCATCCTACAACAAGGCTGACAGTTCGTACTCTTCATCTGAAATAGCTACTGCCAATCCTACGCAGACAAACTCTACAGAAACCAGCCACACCATTATCCTTGAGTATGAACCACCTGACTCTGAAATTCATACCACCATGTTGAAATCTGTGGGTCCTCGGACGATAGTTTATTCCAGCTCTGATGGAAGTAAGAAAATATCTTCAAGATTTCTAAGAATGACCTCTAAGGAGCAAAATAATAAAGTTGTAGATGATGCCACCACTTTTCTGCCAGCGACATCTAGCCCAAAAAAGAAAAGAACTGATTCTTCAATTCCTCTAGACCCAGACACTGGGTTCCCTATAGAAGAGAGTAAGACTTTTACAATAGATAACTTTGGCTCTGCTGGAGAACCTGCCCCCATCAAAAATAAAGAAGCTTTTGACATGAAGAATATCGCTTTTACTTCAGGAAGAAACACCAGTGTCACAGCAGTTGAAGAACAAAACTCAAAAGATAACTTCAAAACTGCTGGGAGTGAAAAATCCACTTCACAAGATAGCACTAGTCCTTCAGAACTGCTCATGTCCCCTGGACTAGACAGAATATCTCGCATGGATGAAAACATGGAAATGGTAACTGACATGGTCGCCACAGCAAACATGCCTATTACAGAGAAAGTTGCTTCTGTTAGTGTCCTTCCTGTTCGAGATGGTGATTCTCCCACTCCTAAAGCAGATGTCTCCATGTTCCTAGACAACAACCCTTTACGAACTCATGAAAACCCCAGCCTTACTCCTGATGCCAAGATTGACAGTGCTGCAGCTTCTCTACAGGGGAAAAATGAGGCTTTGCTGGATGAAGTGTCAGAGGAAACAGAAACAGTGGTTGAAAAAATGGAAGCTTCTATAGAGGATGATACCAATGTACCTGAAATAACTCTCCTTAGTAAGGATGCCAATCCTATAGCATCAGAAGACAATGTAATTTGGGTAGAAGAAAGCCTTTCATACGATACCAATTTAATTGGAGGGGATAACTCTAATTCTGAGGATAATTACATTATCCTTGAATCAAATGTATCTGACCTGAATGTAGTCGTGAATCTATGCCTGACCAACAGAAATGGACTTGAAACCATAGCTTGCAGGGATTCCATTAACGTCATGGAGAAAAATGGTGAGGATGAATTTTATGCTAAGAATCTTCCAGCTGACAAAGCCAAAGTTCCTATGGAGACCATAACCATGACTGATGTCATTACTGATGGAATTAAAACAACTCCTCAGGAAATCACAGCTGTTGAAGAGGGTAACAGGGCTGTTGCTAAGATGACTTTCTTTGAGCCTGACATGCCGCACTCAGAGACAACAGTCAAAACCCACAAGGGTAATTACATTGCTTCTGATTGGGATCCCACCTCCACCACAACTGATACAAGCAGCTTCATAACTGGGAGCACTAGTCTTGCTGAGGATATCACCTCTTTTGAAAACCAGGAAACATCCATCACAAAAGATACCAGATTCTCTACTTATAACACCACTGACCCTGAAGCAGAGCCAATGATCACTGCAACTGATGCCACATCAGAAGAAAAGGAGGAAAATGTGGTGGCAGCAATAACCAATTTAGAGAATGATGTTACTCCCATGACATCCTCCATTCCTCATAAGATTGAAGACACTGAACCAGTAACTAATTCAGGTATAGCAGATGCTATTAGAGCTGAAGAAGAAACCTCCACACCCTCGCTTTCAGCCTCTACCCTTTACACTGGATATATTAAACCTGAAGATGACCCCATTGGTTCTAGGGCAAATTCTGTTCCTGTGTCCATAGATGACACCACTTTACTAAAAGATGCCACTGTTGATAATACCCAAGGAACTCTTCCTTCGAAGGAAATGTCATTGGATGATGCCGATACAACTGTGTCAGAGGCATCAGGGCGTGTCTCTGAAAAGCCTTTACTTGCCTCTATCCCAGAACAGAATGTCATCAATACTCAAAGTGACCTTCCGGCCCTCCAGCTGGAATTTACACTTCCTCCAGCTGATTCTACCCTTTTGCCAAGGAACCCCGCCTATACTGATCCTGATACAGTTGGCACAATAAAAGAAGACCCGGCCACTGAGACAGCCACCTCTGATGAAAAGTACCCATCTCCTAAGAGAGCCATCTCTGCAGCTACTACCATTAATTTGAGGGAACATACTGACCTTATGATTGAAACTGCTAGATATGAGGCTGATATTTCTGTAGAGATTATATCTGATGAGCATGAAGTAGCATTTCACAGGGATGAAGAGGATGCTATAGCAGAAGATGGTGTTCCGCAGGAAACAGAAAATACTCTATACTCCACTGACTTTTCACCCTATATATCAAGTAGCAATATCCCAAAGGGTAATGAATTAGACCCTCAGGATTACTCGATTTTTCCCAAAAGAGAAGATGATTCTATCTCTGAAATGAATAAAATCACATCTGACTTCTCCAAATTTGTTGCTCAGCCAGCCAGTCCACAGAATGGCATACCTGTTTCGACTTCCTTTTCTGTTCCTGGAGCAGACAGAATTTCCTTTGGAAATCAAAACTCTGAAACTTTGTCTCACTCTGACTTAACAGGTGACATATCTTTCATGGCACAGGCTGACCCAACAATGGCCAAAGTGCTGACTCCTACTTCTTTACCCAGCAGATCTGGCAATGACTTTCTCATCTCTAGAAGTGAGACTGCCAAGTCCAGTGAAGATGAAACTCTGTCTATGGACACAATCAGTATTCCTGAAGGTGAATTCACTAGCAAGACAGTTCAAGGCACCTTCCTGGCACAAGATGGCTCTTTGGCTGATTGGAAAATGGCAGAATCCTATCTTTTAAATCTCGTGACTGATCATTCTGCTCCCAGGAACAATCTTGGTATCCCAGAAGGGTCAATTATGAAAACTCCAACTCACCTTCATGCTTTCCCACTGGGTGCTTCCAGAGAGAACACTGTCTCCAGTGATGACTCGATATATACTGACTATGATCCATCTACCACTAGGGAGGACACCACCTCTGAGATGTCATTTGATGCCATTACTACTTCACCTGGAAGTCTTTACCTTGGAAAAAAGCTCCCTGTGACTGGTGCTGCTGAACTTGTGGCCGAAGATCCACCCCCTAACGTCTATTCCCCAACTCCCACAACAGAGATCACTGGAAACATTGCAGAAGAAACTATTTTCTCCATGGGTGATGACACTACCACTAAAGTACAAATGGCTACCACCTCAGAAGGAGGCCATCTTACATCAGTGGAAGACTCTGCACCAGAGAGTGACCTCGTTACCACTGCTGTCAACTTCATGACCACTTTTGGCGACTTCATCAGCTCTGTGACAGGCAAACTGACTCTTCTGAAGGAAATACCAACGTCAGAATTTAACACTAAGCTACATCGTATTGAAATACCTGCTGCTGATGTGGCAGGTATCTCTGCTCTAACACACACTGCCATGCTCTCTCCTGATGCCATGTCTCTCACTGAAGAGGAAGTCATCTCCTTTGTAACTGGGAGTGTCAGCTCAATATCCACTGATGCATTTCTAATGAATGATGATGATAATGATGCCACAGACTCAGCAAATGAAGTCTCTGATTTTATGATGCATGATCTGGAAGAAGGGAAAATCACTGAGTTTGACAGAACCATCCCTTCAGAGGAAGATGACCCCAATGACGTGGCTAAAGTAAATGGCTTTTTACAAAAAGATGACATCATTGAAGAGAAAGACATGTTCAGTGTGGCTGATCTTACTGACTCTGAGGAGGAACACACAACCACGTCTGAAACTTCTAACTCTGTAGAGGAAGACACTGCTGGTGGTAATGAGCTTTGGATGGAGGGAAATCCTGAAGATGAGTTGAATGCGACAGCTCTTGTTCTTGATGCCTTTAAAACCAAAGATTACTCTGCTTTCTTTGCATCGGAAGCCAAGAACACTTACAAAGATAAGAACAATATGAAAGCCTTCCTCACAAAACTGGTAGGCGGGCCAACTGAATCCGTGACTAATGCCACAGATGCCTTACCTGCAAGTCCCACTGCAGGATGCCCCACAGATTCTGGAGAAGATTCCACAACCAAAACTGATGCCACCAACCTAGAGGAAGATGACTCTAAGAACACCCTCTGAATGCAACAGAGAATAACATCTCCAATGAAAGAAATGAGGTAAGAAAGTATTGAGTTAGGGAAGCTTGCCTGGCAAAAAAAAATATTTTAGGAATTACAGAGGGACAGCTGTGTGGTAAGAGGGGAAAGAGAGCTGGGTCTAGAATCAGGAAAGACCTAGTTGTGTGACCATGGGCAAAGGCACTTCAAGGCTCTGGGTGTATAAGATGGAGGTAAGTAAATGCAGTTTTGTGAGAATCAAATGAAATAAACTAGGTAAAATGTGTTTGCAAATCTTAAAATGCTATATGAGAGGCATGGCCTATGGAGAGAGAGCTGGCCTCTGGTCAGCAAAACCTGGGTCCGAGGTCCTCCTCTGACACACACTTGCTTCATAAATTATAAATGGAAACCTTAACCCCCCACAGCCTCTAAGGCTGTAAGATGAAGGGCAGAAACCAGACTACATCAATGGTGGGAGATTACTTAGCAACAGGCAATCCCAGGTGTGCTCTTCTCCTCACTTCCTCACAACGTTATACGGTATGGTTAACCCAGTATATATTAGCTTTCGTTACAGACATCTGGGGACAAAAATACACATTTTCTTGGCAAAACAAGTGCAGAGTTAGAATAAGTATAGGAAGGAAGGCAGGAAGAAAAAGGGAGGAAGGAAGGAAGGGAGGGAAGGAAGATATCTGTTTGAAGAGGTCAACCGGAGAGGGAGACTCCTGCTGACCACTACCCTGGGTCAGTCCGGTTCTGGAGCCCTGGTTTAAGTGGGCGTTCATTAATAAGCTGGGTTGCTTAACAGGCTTAATTGATCAGGCGGAGGAGAGTGCCTCGAGTCCAAACTATACGATCCGTTACTGCCTAGGACACTACAGCCCAGCTCAGCTAGAGAGAAGGCGGTCACGTGGGCGGAAATCAGCGAGACTTAAGCCTAGAGGGGCGCAGTCGCTTCCGGCTGTGTCCGCTTCCGGTGTTCGTGAAAGCATGGTTGCGGGGGGGGGGAAGATGGAAAGGAGGGTGTGCCGGACCGCGTCCAGATCGGCCAGCTGGCAACTCGAGGAAGCCCCTTTCGCCTGTGCCCAGAAACTGTCCGCGCCCTCCCAGTGAGGGCAGCACGGGAGATGAGGTCACCGGTAATAAGGACTAGTTACAACAGTCATTTCCCGGGGCGCTTCCTCCGGAAGTGTCGTCACACTTTATCCGGCCACTGAGAAGTGGAAGAGCGCGAGACGCTCCTCTAGTCTCCTCATTCCTCCAAGTCTCGCTTGTCCCTCTCGCGCACACGTCGGGGAGGGAGGAGAGTGCCCCAGCCTAGCCCTCCTCCAGAGCGTGAGAAGCTGCTATTGATGGGAAGGAGCAGTTTCCAGGCCCACGTTTATAAATTTCCCCAATATCATAGAATTTTGTAAATTATTACAAATTATAAAATGTTTACAATTATAAAATATTATAAAGTTTCCCCCAATATTAGAGCAATCAATCCCCCAAATGCCATGGGCTGCCATGGGAGGTAGAGAATGTCCACTCCCTATCCCAAGGCCAACTGACCCCTTAGAGAGCAGTGATGGACCCAGGGTAGGGTCAAACCTCTCATTTTACAGAGAGGGAAGCTGAGGTCTCAGACAATTCCTAGCTATGTGACCCTGGGCATGTCACCCAACCGCTGCCTGCCTCAGTTTCCCCATCTGTAAGAAGATAATAATAGCACTTAACCTACCTGGGTAGTTAGGAGGTTTAAATGAGATAGTATTGGTCAGGGGCTTTAAAGACTGCTGACTTTAAAATGCTATATAAATGCTAGTTATTTCAGAAATAAATTTGTCAAAGCACCTTGCACAGACATATATAGGTGGGTATTTTTAATTTCTGTTTTTTTTAAAATTGTTTCTTTTTTTATTGCTAAGAAAACAAAATTTAAGTTTATTCCTTTTTTTCCCCCACCAAGGTCTTAACTACTGCATTCCTGCCCATTCTCCCTCTGTTAGCTTCTTCCCAGAAGATTATCTCTTCTTCATTGACAACTGAAAGACGATGTAATCGCAAGGATGTGGATTCTTTTTCTCTTCTGTCCACATGGCTTAAAGTGGCTCAATCTTCACTTTGATTACTTGTCTTCAATAAATATTTTTGAACACAACTTGTTCTCTTTGAATATAAGTGAATATTACAGAGGAAGCTTCAGGCGAGATGCAGCTAAAATGGAAGTGTATGGCCTATTTAAGAGGGTGGTCTGTGAGCAGGCTTCAGTTATATGGGAGGAACTCATGAATTCTCAGATACTCTGGAGATTTTTCTTAAAAAAACATAACACGCACACTGTAGTTGGATATAAAGAGGAAAGGGTGGAAATGTGGAGAAAACCAGGGAAAAGTAACAAAGTGGTATAATTTGGAGGGGAGGGATGCTACTAACTCTGGGGCATAGGTGTGTAATAGAAAAATCCAGCAGCCTTATGTGCCAGACACTCTGCTAGATGTCTGGAGATAAAAATACAATAAATGAAACAAGATTCACATTCTAATGAGGACAATAAGGACCCATATGGAAATACATACGGAAGAAATAAAGAGGAGAAATACAACATTGTTAAATATGGTTTTTGAGCGGGAAGTCACTGGCAGTTGAAGAGATCAAGTAATCAGGATAGAAAGCAGTGCTGGAAAGGAGTCTTTGAAGCATGAGGATTTTAAAAGGCAGAGGTGAGTTGGATGTGTATTCCAGGTAAGGGGCACAGCCAATGCAAAAGCATGGAGATCAGAGATTGAGTATCCTTTATGAGTAACAGGGAAAGGTCCAGTTTGGTTGAACAGTGCAAGATCAATGAGGCTGGAAATATAATTTGGGGCTGGCCCGGTTATGAAGGGCTTTAGAAGCTAAACAAATGAGTTTATGTTTCATTCTAGATGAGCTCTATATTTTAGGAAAATCTCTTTTGTGGCTGAATGGAGGATAGACTGGGGTGGGGAGAGCCTTAAGGCAGGCAGACACTCCCCACCTCCCTCCCAGCAGCTATTGCAGGAATCAAGGTATTGAGATGATGAGGGCCTGTAGCAGAGTCGGGGCAGTGTCAGAGAAGGGATGTTGGAAAGGTAAAATTGACAGGCCTTGGCACGAATTAGACATGGGGGCGGGTGTGGGGAGAGAGTGAATCAAGGGTGACTCAAGGATGACTTAGAGGATGATGTTGCCCTTCACAGGAACAGAGAAGTTAGTAGAGGGGAAGGTTTAGGGGGAAAAGGCAGTGAGTTCCATTTTGGACATGTTGAGTTTAAGATATCTACAGGATATCCAGTTTGAGGTATCTGAAAGGCAGTTGGAAATGGGAGACTGGTGGTCAGCAGAGGGTTTGGGGCAAGATAGGTAGATTTGAGAATCATCAGCATAGAGATAGTAACTAAATCCACAGGAGCTGATGAGACACCAAGTGAAGCGGTACGGGTGGAGATCAGAAGTGAGGCCCGGGAAGAGCCCTGAGGGACACTATTGTTGTAGAACATGAGCTGGATGAAGATGCAGCAAAGGAGAGAGAGCAGTAGTGGTCTGACAGGTTAGGAAGGAACTAAAAACCTGGAGAGAAGAGATTATTAAGGGTGATCAACAATATTAAAGGCTGCCCGAATGTCAAGGAGAATGAATATTGGGAAAAGGCCATTGGATTTGACAACTAAGACTTCATAAGTGACTTTGAATGATGAATTCAGAAGCGAGATTGTAAGAGGTTAAGGAATGAGAGGACAGAATATGGAGGCACCTGTTGTAGACAGCCTTTTTGAGTTTAGCTACAAAGGGTGGAAGAGATACAGGATGCTATTTAGCAGAGATGAAAGGATAAAGTGAGGCTCATTTTGGTTTTTGAGGATGGGAGAGACATAGGCGTGTTTATAGGCAGCAGAGAAGGAACCCGTAGACCAAGAGAAATTGAAGATAAGCGATCATTGTTGTTTGTTCTTCATTTTTGAGGAGGACCAGTGACATCATGGGCTGATCACTTCCTCATGCATTGGATTTAAGTGGGGCAGAGTTGCACAAAGTCATCAGCCTCACTCTCTCCTCCAGAGTCATTGAAGCCAGTGAGTGGCAAGACAAAAGTCAGGACAACTGGAGATGGCCCCGTATGCAGTGGATGACCTTGGCATCTTTGATGCCTGACCAAGCCCCAAGGGCTGCATAGCGCCTACTTCAGCCACCTTAGTGGCAAGTGGAGCAAATCATTCTCATCCGTCCATTGTGCCATGGCAACTCTTCACGTGCTTGGGTAGACGTCCCCCTACCTTGCCTATGTGGTTGAAGACTACCAGTTACCCTCAAGCTGATTTTCCCCATCTGTGGAGATAGTTTATAAGGTTGTGGCTGCTGCACATGCTCCAGCTTCTTGGAGCTGGGTGACAGGTGGACACCAATGGTGGATTAGCAGCCCTGAAGAAGGCTTGGCAAGCCCTCACACCAGAGGTGCTGGTCCTCCCTGAATACCTCATGCACTTTGAAGATAAGTGATAGAGTGGGAGTAACAGGGCGATCTATTGGAGGAAATGGGATGAAATGTGATTGTGCAGGTAGAAGTGCAGGCCTTGATGAGGAGTAAGGCCACCTCTTCTTGTTAGATAGGAGTAAAGGAGGAGATAGTGACAGAAGGTATCTGAGTGATAGGAGATGAAGAAGAGGGGAGAATGGTCTCATTTCTTTTCTGTAAAATATGAGGCGAGGCTCTCAGCTGAGAGTGAAGAGAGGTTAGAGCCAAGGGAGGGTTGAGGAGGCATGAAAAGGTTTGGAAGAGCCTCTGTGCAGAGATAGTGTGTTGGTAGGAGAGGGATAGTAGGATTGCCTAGCAGCAGTGAGGACCCAGTTAAGGTCATGTAACATAAATTTGTAAAGGACCCAGTCAGAACAGTTGATTTTTTTTTCCACCTAGGTTCAATAGCACATTGTAGAACTTTCAATTTTTCATAACTACAGAGTAATCTTGTGTTAATCAAATTGGAAACTCCTTCAAAGTTGAAGGGTTTTTTTTTACTAGTTCTTTGAAAAAAATTTTGTTATTGAAATTTAATTACTACATATCTTTGAGTTTTAAATGTGGAGTAAAACCAGAGACAAGTGCCTAGGAATATAAAAGAATATAATATAGAATATAAATAGAACACGAAATATAGAAATATAAATATAGAAAATATAGAATATAAATAGAATATAAAAGAAACCCAGAAAGTGGGTTTGAATGTGAGTTTTTTTCTCTGGTGGTGATCTTTGGCTTTGATAGAATAGTGCTTGCATGTATTTCCTGTCATGTGGTATTCATTTTTTTGTATTCATGTTTTTATGTGGGAAAACTATGATCCTTAATTTAGCTCTAACATCGTCTCTTTGAGCTTAGTCCCTTAGGCTTAGAATTCATGGGTTCTTTCAAAGCAATTTCCTTTTGTTTCTCTCCTGAAAAAATTTTCATCCACTTATGTATTTTTGTGTTCTAAACCCATCATTTCTTCATTCAGAGCTTCTGTTTCTTTAGAAATACTCTTGATTGTGTTTTGCTGTTACCTTCTACCCTGCTAGTTGTATTTTTAAATCCTGGCTTCCTTGGAGTCGCAATTAAAGTTTGGCTATCTTCAAGACTCTTTTCCTGGTCCTCCCTGGCACTAGTGTCTTTCCTTTGAGATTATCTCCAATTCAGAAAACACACACACATCTAGAATATACATATTATGTATGTATGTATATATGTATACATATACATGCATTCATACAGCCAGGTGGTATAGTGGGTAGAGTTTTGGGCCTGGAGTCAGGAAGACCTGAGTTCAAATCTGGCCTCAGACACTTACTAGTTGTGTGACCCTGGGCAAGTCACTGAATCCTGTTTGCCTCAGTTTCCTCATCTGGAAAATGAGAAGGAAATGGGAAAACCACTCCAATATCTTTGCAGAGAAAACCTTAAATGGGGTAACAAAGATTTGGACACAACAGAAAAGCCAGATAGAAAGACAGATATGTACATACATATATGCATATATAATACACATATAGTTTATGCAGAATTGTTTACATGGCATTTCCTCCATTAGACTATGAGCTCCTTTCTATTCCCAGCATTTAGCACAGTGCCTGGCCCATCTCCCTTACCCTTTCTCACAAGAAATCTCAGTCTTTTTCCTTGCCAGAAGAAATCCCTCTACAAGCACAAGTGATCTCATTCCATCCCGCCTTCTCCAGTAAATGGCCCCGTGTATCACCCTTACTTTCTTACTAATCTTTGGCCTCTCTCTATGTAGTCGCTGTTTCCCTACTACATAAAAACAAACACATATCTCCCCCATCCTCAAAAACAACAACAACAAACCCTCTCTTGATCTATCCAACCCACTAGCTATCATTCTTATCTCTTCTCTCTATGGTGGCGAGACTCCCTGAGAAGGTCATCTGCAATAGGTGCCTCCACTTCCTTTCCTTTCACTTTCTAACTCTCTATAATCTGGCTTCCAACCTCATCATTCTTCTTCATCCAGGTTATGCCCACTAACCACGGATATCCCAAAGGACTCTTCTCTTCTCCTTCTGTACTATCTTATTTGATGATCTCATCAGCTGCAATGGTCTGAATTCTCATCCCTATGGGGATGATTCTCAATTTTACCTATCCAGCCTTAACCTCTCTGCTGACCTCCACTCTCACATCTCCAACTGCCCACTGGACATCTTAAAGTGAATGTCCCTTAGACATCTTAAACTCAGCATGGCCAAAGCTGAACTCCTTAGTTTCCCCCCAAACCCATCCCTCTTACTAATGTTCCCATACCTATGGAGTTCATGTTATCTCCTCCATGAGACTGTGAGCTTTCCAAGCATGAACTGTTTTTGCCTTTCTTTGTGTTTCCAGCATTTAGCACATTGCCTGGCACATCTTCTTCTTCACCCCTGTCTCACAAGAAAAGGTGGTCTTTCTCCTTGCCACATTACCCAGGCTTGAATATTGGGTTTCCCCCTTGATGCCTCACTCTCTCAATGGAGCTGAGCGTTTATACGGCCTCTTCTCCCACTCTTGTGAGGTGCGGATGAGTTCCCAGAATTCTCTAAAGGGTTTTGGATAAGTCTATAAAAGAGGCTAGGGCTCCAGTTCATGCTAATGTACAGCATTTTTACATCATGAAAACTCAATTCTTTCTACTGAAAAGAGTCAGATTTATGTTGGGTTAAACAGAATAAAAAAATTAAGAGCCAGAAATAAGAAAATGTGTCTAGGGTCCCCACCATGAACTGCAAGGGACAAAAATGGTGTGTGGAATGTTTTCATTTATAGTGAATTTATTTTACTGTGAGCTAGTGCCAAGACAATAACTAAGGAGAGCAACTTACATGCTGTTTTTTCACCCTTCTGGTCATTAATTCAATGACCATGAATAGCTATAGTTCATGTCCTAGAAACAGCATCCAAATTACTACAATGTAGACATTATCTATTGTTAACTAACTGGTCTGCCTTTTGTGACTAAGGTACACAAAATGTCCCCTGTTTTGGAGGAAACATTTGTGGATAATGAGGAAGAAAGCAGTATGGTTTTATGGAAAGACATTTGGAATCAGAAGACCTACGTTCAAATTCCAGCTGTGTTATTCTTCTTACCTTGTGACCTTGATCAAGGACATTCTCTTCTCTGACTTTGAAAGTTCCGATTTGTAAAATGGAGGAGCTAGATTAGATGAATCCCAAGGTCCCCTCTGCCTCCAAATCTAAATCGAATCTCTTGATTTTGTGGGAAAGGCAAATTAAAGAATATTGTAAATAATCAATTAGTAGGATTTTGTTTCTTTTTGTGTATCCTTCTAGTAGCCACCCAGCAATCCATAAGCATTTATTAAAGGCCTTTTTAAAGCATTTACTAAGAACTCTTCGCTATATCTTACTGAAAACGATTGAAGACATTCTCTGAGAGCTCCCCTTTCCCCTTCCTCTTCTCTCATCATTCAGATAACTTCTCTCATTATCTTTTCCTTCACTTGCCTCATATAAAGAGATGGTCTTTCTCCTTACCAAGGCAAACTTGTTCCCATATACAAGTGATCCTATTTCATCCTATCTTCTCCAGCAGATCATCTCATCACCTCCACCTTTTCACTCATCTTCAGTCTCTCCTTGGCTACTAACTGCTTCCTGCTGCCTGAAAATAGGCTTATGTCTCCCCAATCCTCAATCCCTCACTTGATCTATTCACTTCCATTAGTTCTCATGCCATATCTCTCATCCCTTTTGTGGCTAAACTTTTTAAGAAGACCCTCTATAATTGATGGATCTACTTCCTTTCTTCTCATTCTCTGCAGTCAGGCCTTCTGACCTCATCATGCAATCAAAACTGCTCTCTTCAAAGTTACCAATGATCTCTTGATTGCCAAGTCTAAAGACCCTTTTTCAGTCCTCATCCTTCTTGACCTCTCTGTAGCCTTTGACCATGTAGGTCATTTGATACATTCTTCTCTCCAGGTTTCCATGACATTCATTACCCTATCTTGGTTCTTCCCCAAACCTTCCAACTGATATTTCTCAATATCTGTTACTGTATCTTTATCCAGGTCATACCTGCAAATGATGCACATCCCATAAGGCTCTGTCCTAGGTATACTTCTTTTCTCCCTCTATATTATTTCACCTGGTGATCTCATCAGCTTCCATGATTTCAATGATCATACCTGTTCTAAGGACTCTCTGTCCTAACCTCCAGTCTCCTTTCCAAATGCCTAGTTGACATCTCAAAATTGATGTTCTATAGACCTCTGAAACTCAACATCTAAAAGTAAAACCATCGTCTTTCCCTCAAACCTTCCCCACTTCTGAACTCTCCTATGTTCAAGGTGGTCAAGGGCACCACTATCCTTCCAGTCATCTAGGCTTAAAACCTAGGTGTCGTCCTCAGCTTCTCATGCTCTCTTGCCCACTTACATCCAATCTATTATCAAGTCTTGTCTATTCTACCTTCGTAACATCTTTCATATGTGCTCCCTTCTCTGCTTTGACACCACAACCACCCTGAGGTCAATCCTTATCACTTCATGCCTCGACTACTGCACCAGCCTGCTGCTGGGTCTCTCTGCCCATTTCAGTCCATCCTCCACTCAGCTGTCAAATTAATCTTCCTGAATCACAGACCTGACTATGCCACCCTCCCTACTCAGCACACTCCAGTGGTTCCCTATCACTTCCAGGATGAAATATAACATCCTCTGTTTAGTATTCCGAGCCCTTCACAAACTAGCACCTCCTATCATTCCAGACTTCATATACCACCCTGCATTCTACGGGGCATCCTCCCAGTAGAATGTAAATTCCTTGGGGGAAATGGGCTGTTTCATTTTATCTATGCATCCCCAGCACTTAGCCAGTGACTCCTTCACGTAGTCAGCTAGGTGGCACAGTGGATGGAAAACTGGTCCTGAAGTAAGGAAGGAAGACTCATCTTCCTAAGTTTAAATCCATCCTCAGACACTTACTAGCTGTATGACGCTGGGCAACTCACTTAATTCTGTTCACCTCAGTTTCCTCATCTGTAAAATGATCTGGAGAAGGAAATGGCCAACCAGTCCAGTACCTCTGTCAAGAAAACCCCAAATGGGGTCACAAAGAGTCAGATATGACCGAACAATGACATAGTAACAATACTTGGTTGTCTAGTGACACTGGCTTCCATATGGTTCTTCACACATGACACTCCATCCTTCAACTCTTGACATTTTCAGTGGCCATCCTTCATGCCTGGAATGTTCTTGCTCCCCATCTCCTCCTGGCTTCCTGCTAAAATCATATCTTCTGCAAGAAGTCTTTCCTGCTCCCTCTTAACTACAGTACCTGTCCTATGTTAATTGTCTCCAATTTATCCTGCACACATCTTGTTTGTACTTAGTCATTTTTATGTCATTTCCCATGTTAGACCACGAGCTCCTTGAAGCCCAGTTCTGTCTTTTGCCTTTCTTTGTATCCCCAGTGCTTATCACAATTCCTGGCACATAGTTGGTACTTAATAAATGCTTATCAACTCCATCCCAGGCACTGTGCTGAGTGTACACAGTAAAGAACATGGTAGTGCTGTTGCACTGAGATGCTACTTTTATCCCAACCTCATATGGTTGATCCATTTTCACATTATTGTCCAAAAAATGAAATTTGGGTGTCCAGTTATTTTATTTCAACCTATTCTCAGGATGAACACATTTGAAATTTCCATCCCAGTGATCTCTTCAGGCCTTTCTGAGTACATTGCATCAGAGAGCTCCACGTGTATACAGGAGACTTAGGATACTCAATATTACTCATTTAATATTCAAGATGTAGCATTACTTCATTTCAACCTAATGCAACATCTGTTTATTTGTTGTTGTTCTGTCATTTTTCAGTTGTGTCCAACTCTTTGTGACCCCATTTGGGGTTTTCTTGGCAAAGATACTGAAGTAGTTCACCATTTCCCTTTCCAGCTCATTTTACAGATGAGGAAAACTGAGGCAAATAGGGTGAAGTGACTTGCCCAGACTCACACAGCTAGTAAATGTCTGAGGCCAAATTTGAACTCAGGAAGATGAATCTTCCTTCCTGACTTCAGGACCAGTTCTCTATTCACGGTGCCACCTAGCTGACTATGTGAAGAAGTCACTGGCTAAGTGCTGGGGAATGCATACACAAAACAAAACAGCCCATGCCCCCCAAGGAATTTACATTCTACTTGGAGGATGCATCATGTCAACAGATAAGGATATTCATAACTATTTAAGGAGCAACTAAGCTCAGTTTTGGAGTCCAAGAAAGACTTTCCAAAGTAGATGGCATGTGAGCTAAGCCTTGAAGAAAGCTAAGGATTCTCCTAGGGGTTGGTGAGGAAGGAGGACAGCCCAGCCAAAGAGGCAGAAAATGGAACATTAAGTAGCGGGAGGAGCAAGGAGGCCAATTTTAGTGCAGTGATAAGGCTATGCTAAAAGAAAATGGGGAGGAAGTCAATTAAATAGGAAAATTTATTGTTTATAGGAAAGGACAAGTATCTGGAAGGTATAGAGTTAAATGGTTGAAAGGCACCATAATGAATAAGCCTTCACTTCTTCTGATGCACAGATAACATAATTGTACATGACATTTTTGTAATAACACAAAAAGGGCAACCTATTACAGGTTTTTCTGACAGACCACTCCTTTATTAGTTTCAGGAAACAGCCCAGAAGCAATACCCCCAATATCACAAGCTTCTTATTTTCTCCCCATTATAGGAGGAGGGAGGAGCTAGAGAGGGAAATGAGAACTAGAATCATTTATAAGCTCAGAATTCCACTAATCTTTCTGGAAATCTCCAAGCAGGAGGGGCTGAACGCAGCAAGACCAGGAACAGAAAGAAGACTGCATCCATTGTATGGTACCTACTATATCCCAAAAGGCAGGTTTTCATCAGATTTCTAACAGGAATATGATTGAATTAAGAGGGGATGGGTAGATTAGCAGATTTGGAGTCAGTAAGACCAGGGAATCTCACCTCCAAAACTTACTAATTATGCAACTCTAGGCAAGTCACTTAATCAGTCTACATGAGTTGGGCAGCTCCTTAGAACTTCTCTCTCATAGATAAGTCGCAATCTGCATTGGTAGATGGGGTTCCTACACTATGTAGCTCCTTCAGTATATAAGCATAAAAATGGACCATTATCTATACCTGGTATGCTGGATAGAGTTCTAGACCTCGAGTCAAGAAGATCTAGGTACAAATCCCAACTCCACTTTATTATCTGGGTAACTCTGGCCAAGTAACTCCTCTGTACCTCAAATTGCTCACTAAGACTTATAAACTACAGATAATATTAGACCGCATTATGGTATCCTTTATGCCCTGATGAAATAACAATTTAATGCCTATAATTGGATACCTATATCTCCTTTCTTGTGTCTAGTTGAAAGAATCTAACAAAAATTTGTTTATGTTTATATGTGTATATATGGAAATACATTTTTATATATGAATATACGTATAAATGGAAAAGATCCTCAATGTCAAATCTAAAGAACAATGCCATATAAATGACCAAAATAAGAGTGACAAAAATATGTAATGTGTAATTTTGATTTTTAAACAAACCTTCATTTAAATTCAAAATTATTGTCTTTGTTCCCTGCTCCACCCCATCCTCAGCCCCTAGGAAGTATTTTAAATAATATGGGACAATATCATAGTTAGAGACTTACCTTTTCATGCAAATTCCTTGATTGAAATTTAAGTAAAAAAGAAATTTGCTGTTTCATTTCATTAATTCTTCCAACTCCCACAGAGGATTTTCTTCCAACTCCCACAGAGGATTTTCTTCCTTCATTTCTAGAATAAGAAAAGATGAAGGTCCTAATTCTGATTGCAGTTGTCTGGACCATAACTACTTGCTTCTCTGTAAGTACCTAGGATCATAAAGCTATCTTCTCATCCCAGTCTACCATTTCTGCTTTTCTTAAAGCAACCTAGCTCATGAGAGAGTTCAGTGTAAAGTGCCGTTCTCATCTTTTCTTCAAAAGAATCCTTGATATGATTATTACCCACAGCCCAACCAACAATGGAAATGAGTTACTTTGGGAACTCTGCCCCAGGCACCAATGAACTGGTTGTACAATGATGTTAACTTATCTCTATGATGGTGGCATTGAGAGGCCCAAAAGTTCTTTTAAATGTGTTTTCTTCCCACGCTTACTCTTTCTTATTTCATCACCAAGAATAATGCATAATGTTTCCTACTAGAAGACCCTATACTCTGAGGTCAGTGTAGAGAGATGTGATTGCATTGGCAGAGGGAACTCTCAAGTGAGGACAATCCCTCCATCCCCACGTAGGTTGGCACCGACTCTGGAAATAAGATGACAAATGTATAGTGCTTTACAAGCCATAGAGCACCGCATATAAATGCTGTTCTTCATCATCTTCTTCATCATCATCATCATCATTACTTATAGCCTTAGAGAAGTGCCCAGAATACTATCCTGGAATGATTTGTCTTGTCAACCAGTCTGCACAAGAAGCAAAACTTGAATCCAGGCCCAACCACATCATCCACATACCTCATGCCCCTCCCCTGCCCCAGCCATTCAGCTCCAGTGGTTCCCTGTGCCTCTAGAAGCAAATACAAAATTCTCTATTTGGCATCCAAAGCCTTTCCTAACCTAGCCCCCTCCTACCTTGCCAATCTTCTTAAACCTAACTCCCCAACACATCCTTTTTGATCCAGTGACACTGGCCTCCAGGCTGTTCTGCAAACAAGTCACTCCATCTCTCAGCTTCAGGCATTCTTTCTGGCTTTCTCCTGTGCCTAGAATGCTCTTCATCCTCTGCTCCAACTACTGACCTCCCTGGCTTCCTTTATGTCCCAACTCAAATCCCATCTTCTACAAGGAGCCTCCCCTGACCCCTCTTAATTCTAGTTCTTTCTCTCTGATAAATATATCCTTTTAATCTTGTATATAGCTTGCTTTCCATATGTATGTATGTATGTATAGATATATATATACATAAATGTATATGTGTGTATATATGTATACACACACACACACACACACACACACATATATATTACACGTTGTCTCCCCGTTAGATTGTAAGCTCCTTGAGGGCAAAGACTCTGTTTTGCCTCTTTTTGTATTCCAAGCACCTAGCACTCTGCCTGGTCCATAGTAGGAGCTTAATCAATGTTGAGTGATTGGTTAATTCTAGCCTTAGAGGGCAGCTCTCTAACCACCAAGTCATGTTATACTGAGTGTAATTTGTTTTGTTTGTTTTTTTCTATACATTTCTATGTGGACAACATTTCAGTCAGCTGAAGGACATAAGAGGGGACACCACAGAAAGGTAAGTTTTGTTTGATCTTTACCTTCTTTCCTTCCCTCCTTTCTTTCTTCTGTCCCTCCTTCTTTCCTTCCTACTTTCCTAATTTGCTTCCCTCTTTTCTTCCTTCATTTCTTTTTTTCCACCCTTCCCTCCTTCCTTCTTTCCTTCCTTCCCTCCTTCCTTCCCTTTTTTCTTTCTTTCTTTCTTTCTTTCTTCCTTTCCTTCTTCCTTCTTTCCTTTCTATTTTCCTTCCTTCTTTCTTTCCTTCTTTCCTTTCTAATTTGCTTCCCTCCTTTCTTCCTTCCTTCATTTCTTTTTTCCATCCTTCCCTCCTTCCTTCCTTCTTTCCTTCCTAATTTGCTTCCCTATTTTTTCCATCCTTCCCTCCTTCCTTCTTTCCTTCTCTCCTTCCTCCCTTCTCTCTTTTCCTCCTTTTCTTCCTTCCTTTCTCAGATAGGCTATACCTGAGAAGTACAAGGGAGTATAAGAAGTACAAGTTTTCCTCTCTTCTTCAGCTAACAGAAAATGTGTTGAGATAGAAAGCAGCCTAGTGAAATTCTAAAAGTAACAGGAGAAATAGAAGCCAGATGAGAACAATTCAGGCAAATCCTTCCTTTACTGGTGCATGGCCTGCACATGCACACAACTCCCATGTCCACAAAAGAGTTTTGTAAAAGCTGTTTTGGGGCCTTTTGTTTTTATATCAAGGCCATTTCCATGTATAGCTCACCCCACCAATAACACAGTGAACCCTCTTCTGTAGTAAAGAAAAAATAGAGACACAGAAAGAATCAAGAGACCTCGTGACCACTTATAGAAAAAAAATAATAAATTCTGCCACCAGAGTTCCCCAAATCTCTACCAAAAGGTGGGAAGGGCCTTCAGCTGCAGCAACAGAACCAAGCCCATGAGGGCCCAAGTCGACAAATATGGTGAACCATATTTGGATGCTCTGGTTTTGCTGGCCCATTCAGGATCTTGCTTATCCAATTGATCATTTGAGGGTTCTTCGTGCCCTCTAGAAAATAGTTACTGTCATATTTCACAACCTAATGGTGATCTCTTTTTTTTCTTCAAGATTAGTGTCCAAGAAAGCTAAAAGCAATATCACTCTTGCCTGCTACAACGCAATCATTCCAGAACAGAGATCACGCGTACTTAAGGGCCTGAATGTTTTCCATTCTTAGGGTAGAAAAAAGAATTTTTAGATACTCCTCCTGTAAGCCATGATTATCTTTCTTCCCTTTATCTCAGAGGTGAATGCATTCTAAGCAGTGGGGACTAGTGAACAGACATCTGAGAGCTCCCCAATGATTGCCCTGAGCCCACAAGGGTCCCCCACCCAGTGTATTCCCCAGCCTGTTTTCATTGATCCTAGCTGGCCCTAGGCCCCTTGCCCTGCCCCCAGAATTTCTGAAGCTGTTTCCTTAACACCACTTATACTGCTGGCAGGAGGTAAAGTATGGTTTATAGTTAGGGATAGAACTGGTATAGAAACCTCCCCATGAGAAAATGCTGCCTCTGATGCCAGCTGGCACCTTCTTTGTACCTTGTCATCTTAGACCACAGCCTTGAGCACAGAGTGGGTAAGGGACCTGGCCTACATCACACAGTCTGTATGTGTCAGAGGCCAGGTCTTCTGACTCCCAGGCCTTCTCTCTATTCATTTTTTATATTAATTGAGCCACTGTTCACTCTCTTTCATTTGTATGAGTAATAGCGAATTGACTCTATTCTTGATAAGGCTACTTGAACTCTCACACAAAGGATACAGAAAAGAGAAATAAAGATGGCTAGTTACTAAATAGGATGCCCCTATAAAGGAAAAGCAACCATGACAGGATGATTTGGCCTAAAAGGAACAAATAAAGGAGTGACTTAACTGTCTTCAAATAAATGGGTTGTTTAATGGCACATGGTGTCCTCTATCAGAAGAGAGGAAAAACAATCCTGTTTGTTATCTGCAGCAACTAGTACAGATGAGCCAGGTGCAGAGCGAACCCTTCCTGTCCCCAGATCTCCAACTCGCCCTAACCCAGTAGTTCTCAAAGTATGCTCTAGGGCCCCCATTACCCTTTCAGGGAGTTCTTGGGGTCAAAACTATTAACACGGAAACCTTTTAATTTTTAATATGGTCAATAATCAATAGATATCACAAGAACTCTCAAGTAGGGGTCCTCGATAATTTTAAGGGTGCAAAGGGGTGGATCCTGAGACTCAAAAGTCAGAGAATCTCTCCTCTATCCCATCCCTAAAGTTAGGGCTGAGGAAGCAGGGTTCAGGGGAGGGAGATGAGCCTTACCTGCAATCCAGGGCACCAGTGCAGTAGATAGATAGATAGATAGATACATAGATACATAGATGAGTGATAGATACATGTGTATATATGTATATGTATATATGTGTACATGTGTAGATATGTCTGTGTGTATATGTGGGGTCTCTGCCACATATGACACAAGCAGAAACATGCTTAAGCCATAACCACTTCACTGGACGCTAGAAGTGTTTATGACCTTGATCCCTGTCTACCTGCCCTAAATATCCAGAAGCACCAAAGATGTTGTGGTTCGGTTTTACCCAAAGAGAAATGGAGTTTTACAAAAAGACCCAGCAGTTGCTCTCAAATATGCGTGTGATCCTGTCTGTTTAGATAGTTACATGTGGTTTCATTAACTCTAGTTCACTTAATAATAGGTTGCTTTAAGGGTCACAAAGAGCTTTAGAAATATTTTCTCATTTGATCCTCACAACAACCCCTGGAGGAAGGTGCTATTACTATTCCCATTATACAAAGAGGGAAACTGAGGCAGGCATAGGTTAAGTGACTTGCTCAGGGTCACACAGCTACTAAGTGTCTGAAGCTGAACTTGAACTCTGGTCTCCCTGACTTCAGGCCCAATGCCCTGTGTAACGTAGCAGCCACTTGAAGGAATTTTTACAGATGAACACGGCAAACTCTTCCTATTTTCTCCTTTTGTTGTACTTTGCTTTCTCTCTGTGAGGTCTTCATGTGCCACATGTGATTTCACAAGATAGTGCTTAGACTATCAGCTCTTTGAGGCCAAGGACCACATCTTCCACTTCCTTTATGTCTCCCCACCACACGGAGGTCAGGGCTTTGGACAAAGGAGCTGCCCTTTTTCTTTGGCACCAGACCTGTGATTTTATCAGTGTAGGGAGCTCTTGATAAGCTGAATAATTTCCTCTACTATTACAGAGACGATCACCTTCTATGTAACCTAGTTTTAGAGAATGGCCTGGGACACTGAGAGGGGTAAAATTTATTCAGGGTTTTAGTCCTCTACTTGTTAGAGACAGGGCTTGAACCAAGGTCTTTATGTGACTCTAAATTGTCCACTGTCCACTCGCTGTCTCTCTGACTACGTCTCTCTGTCTCTGTTTCTCTCTGTCTTTCTCCTCCTCCTCTTTTTCTCCTCTCTCCCTCCTTCCCTTCCTTCCTCTTTCTCTCTCTCTGCTCTCTGATTGTGTCTCTTTCTCCTCCTCCTCCTTTTTTCTCCTCCTCCCTCCCTCCCTTGCTTCCTCTCTGTATCTCTGTCCCTGTCCCTGAATCTGTCTCTCTCTGTCTCTGCCTTTCTTCTCCTCCTCCTTTTTATCTCTTCCTCTCTCCCTCCCTTCCTTCATGTGTCTCTTTCTCTGGCATCCAATAACTACTATTTAATTAAGCCCCTACCCATAAATCTTCAATGTATTCTCTCTCTACTAAGCATCACGATGACATACATGATCTAGGACGCCGCGATCCTGTCAGAAGGCCAAGAGGATCACGTGGTCCCAGAAGATCTCATGGCCCACCTCGTCCAGGTGGTGTTTTTGGTCCACCAGGTCCACCTGATTCACACGGAAGGGACGGTCAAAGACCTTTCTTCCCACCTGAGAATTTGGTACGGATTAGTACTAATGGCCCTGCAAATGGAGCTGATGGGAACCATCCTAGATCCTCGATTGCCCCTCCTCCTCCTCCCTATCCTGGATTCTCCACTGCCCCTCTTCCTCCTC
This sequence comes from Trichosurus vulpecula, assembly GCF_011100635.1. Classification (NCBI taxonomy): domain Eukaryota; kingdom Metazoa; phylum Chordata; class Mammalia; order Diprotodontia; family Phalangeridae; genus Trichosurus; species Trichosurus vulpecula. The sequence continues at coordinate 131,818,131 of NC_050578.1, read as the reverse complement.
CCCACCCTGGATTCTCCACTGCCCCTCCTCCTCCTCCCCACCCTGGATCCTCGATTGCCCCTCCTCCTCCTCCCCACCCTGGATCCTCCATTGCCCCTCCTCCTCCTCCTCCCCACCCTGGATCCTCGATTGCCCCTCCTCCTCCATCCTATCCTGGATTCTCCACTGCCCCTCCTCCTCCTCCCCACCCTGGATCCTCGATTGCCCCTCCTCCTCCTCCCCACCCTGGATCCTCGATTGCCCCTCCTCCTCCTCCCCACCCTGGATCCTCGATTGCCCCTCCTCCTCCTCCCCACCCTGGATCCTCGATTGCTCCTCCTCCTCCATCCTATCCTGGATCCTCGATTGCCCCTCCTCCTCCTCCTCCTCCTGCTCCTATCTCCACCACCAGAGCTGTCCCAACTCCCTTGCCTGAGGCCATAAGCAGTGCTGCCATCGAGGATGAAACCACTCCAGATGCCAATCCTGACAGCGCAGCAACCGCAATATACACAGTTACTTAGTTCACAGAAGGACAAAGTCAAGGCAGGGAATGGTAAGCATCCTTAGAGAAATGTTTTCAAATTAACAAACTGCATTGACTTCTCTCTGAAGTTTCCCATGGTTTCATTCAAATGGGAAAGAAAAAGTAAACCAGATTTTAAAAATATAATCTCTAGATTTCATTACATAGAGATCATACATCTTTGACTTTTATTGTTGTTGTGGGAATCAAGATGATACATTATTGAGTGTCTGAATCATTTCCAGATTTACCTACAAAATAAAGGGTGATCAATAAATGTATAGTGTTTCCAAGAACGCTTCATTCCCACAACTAATTAATCATCTGTGCAAGCACTCAGCCTTGACTATTGCCATTAGTAAGTGAAATGAAATTTGCAAGTCTTCCATTATGCTTAAATTCCATAAAGCTTGAATTTAATTTGAATTAGAGACAACCAGATGGACCATGGGACCCGGAGTCAGGAAGATCTAAGTTCAAATCCTAGCTCTGTGACCCCAGTCAAGTCATTTCAATGTCCATGTACCTCAGTTTCCTCATGTGTAAATGGAGGTAATAATAGCCCCTGACTCCCAGGGTTGTTGTGAGGATGTCTCAGTTGTTTTTTAGTCATGTCTGACACTTTGTGACCCCATTTGGGGTTTTCTTGGTGAAGATACTGGAGTGGCTTGCCATTTCCTTCTCCTGCTTATTTTACAGATGAGGAAACTGAGGCAAACAGGGTAAAGTGACTTGCCCAGGGTCACACAGCTGAGGCCAGATTTGAACTGACAAAGATGAGTCTTCTTGACTCTAGGCCTGGCACCTGAGGATAAAATGAGATAATATGTGTAAGGCACATATTTATCTCATAAATGCACACATTTAAGAACTATATAAATGCTAGTCATTATTATCATCATTATTAATTTCTTAAAGGATGGAGTAGATTTCCCTTATATTTTTAGGTATTAAGAGCTGAAGAGTAATGTAAACAGAAGGGCAGCTGGGTGTCCCGTGTTGAAGTGTTGAAGAACAACTAAAATGTGAAGAGAATGACAGCTCACTAGTTTGTTTACTATTCTTCCCTCATGTGGGAATCAGTTCAAACATGATCTTTAATCATATATAGGAAACAGGACACTACTGAATGCATTGCTAAATGGTTGATTGTGAATAATCTGAAATGAATGGGAAACGCTTTTCTGATAGCTATAAAAACAGTTATCTTGAAACTAAGGAAGTATAAAGGAAAAGTTGTATGCGATTGAGGTATTCTTGTGTTTTGTTTCAGATCATGCTAATTCCGAATACTGTATGCATAACAAATCAATGCTATCTGACTCGACTGGAAACAAGAAATTTTAGGAACATGGGCCTTTCTTTAATCACCCAGGAGTAAATGCATTGCTTTTCTCCAATAAAGCTTTTTTCAGCCATTTGATTCATTATTCAAGGGTGAATGCACCACCAAAGAAAATGAAATTAAAGTAATTATTAGGAACTATTTTGCCCAACTTTATGTCCATAAAATCGACAATCCAAATGAAATGGATGAATTTTTACAAAAACAAACTCTGCAGATTAATAGAAGAGAAAAGAGAATGCTTGAATAACCCTATCATAGAAAAAATAAACTGACCAAGCCATGAAAGAGCTCTCTAAGAAAAAATACTCAGGACCAGGTGGATTAACAAGTGAATTCTACCAAACATTTAAAGGACAATTGAATCCAATGCTATATAAACTATTTGAAAAGATAGGTAAAGAAGGGGTTCTACAAAAGAAATTATGACACAAATATGGTGCTGATTCCTAAACCAGGAAGAGCAAAAACAGAAAGAAAGGTATAGACCAATTTCCCTAATGAATATTGATGCAAAAATGCTTAATAAAATGCTAGCAAGGAGATTATATCAATATGTCCCAAAGATTATACACTATAACCAGGTGGGTGGTAGAAGAGGTAGATGGAGGGAGAGAATTTGGAAGTGAAAATAAAAATTAAAAATATTTTAAGAGAAAAAAATAAACTGGAGAGAAAACTTTTAGTTGAGTGATAAGGTCAAGAGCCAGGTTGGAAAGGGTTGAGGAGGGAGAAAGAAAGATAGTGGATGTAGCTAGGATAGACTGCTTAGTGTAAAAGCTTGAGAAACAGAGGAAAGGTATAGAATAGTAGCTTGAGGGTCTAGTGAATTACATGCAAGCTCTATAGAAGGCTTTCAAAGAATGGGATAGATTTTGGTGTGTTTTAAGGCAACAGGTAAGGAAATGGTAAATAGGGAAACGTTAAGTATTTGGGAGATGGGATGACTGAAGTTGCAAACTGCTAGAGAAGACAGGGGAAGATAGGGAGGAATCAAAGTTACATGTAGGGGGCCTTGGCAAAGAGAATGACCACCTCAATGATTCAGGGAAAGGAGGACAGAATGTGGGATAATGCTAAGATTTTGTGATGAAGAAGCTCTTAGTTTAGGCCTCGGGTTTCTCCATAGAGAGGTCAGAACCTCTGCTGAGAAGGAGAAAGGATAGTGTGAGAAACTTGAAGAGAGAAAAGAGCATTTGGAAAAGCTTTTGTGGTGAATGGCATAAGGAATCAATTAAGGAAGAAGAGAAGGATTGCTTTGCTTCAGGGAGGACCTAATTAAAATTGGGCAATAGTAATTTACAATACGCCCAGTTAGCACAGTTGTATGACTTCCATCAGCTTTATCGGCAGAACGAAGTGGATGATGGGAATAATCCAGGGCAGAAGTTTGTCAAGGGATTAGTTGTAATAGGACAATGCACAAGGGATTCAAGAGTTGAGGACAGAGTAGAGTTGAATTGGCTCACTATAGGGGCAAGATTAGAGCAGGAAGGAAGTGAAGCCTTTCCTGATCCACCTTAAGCCTTGGGCATTCCTTCTGTTGATCATCTCTGATTTATCCTGTCTATGGCTTGTTTGTACATAGTTGTTTGCATGTTGTCTCCCCCATTAGATTGTAAGCCCCTTGAGGTCAGAGACTGTCTTTAAGTTTCTCTGTGTCCCCCAAGCTTAGCTGAGTGCATGTTGTTGTTTGTCCTGCATTTGCAAAGGGGATCAATGACATCACATGCAATGTCTTGACTTGCACATGAATTTGGATTTAAGTGAGGCAGTTGTGGAAAGTTGCCACCTTGTTCTCTCTTCCAAAGCCATCGAAATCCAGTGGTAAAACAAAGGTCAAGATGACTGGCAATGGCCTGGGATGCAGTAGAAGATGGCATCTTCTATGTTTGACCAGACTCTGAGAGCTCCACAGGGCTTGCTTCAGCTGCCTTCATGGTCAACAACTTGTTCTCATGTGCCCATTCTGCTGGGGCAACTTTTCACATTCTTGGGTAGATATCCCCCTGTGTCACCTACAAGTATGAGGCCTGTCTGCTACCCTCAACCTGGTTTTTCCCATCTGCTGGAGTGGTTTACTAGGGTGTGACCACTGCCTGTGTGTAGCAACAATTTTGTGAGCAGACACTGTAGCTTTATAAAACCAACAACAACCAGCACACAGAAGGCCATTAAGACAGGTTCTTTTGATCTTCTTTCCTAAGGAAAGTAACTTTAAGGGGTTAACAACCTTATGTTAATCAAACATATATATACACACATAGTTCAGGAGGACAAGCCAGCAACCTGAACTTAAGAAACAAACACAAATTACAAACATCAACAGACAGGCCTTGTCTGATTCAAATCACAATTCATAGCTACCAGAGAAGCATCTACATCTATCTGAGTTACAAAGTGGGGAGGGGGGGGTGGTGCGGGGTGGCGGCGAGGGGGTGGACAACAGCCTGCCCAGAATCTTGTCTCCCACTTTCTTTTTTTGTGATTAAATAATTATTTTTTATTGAATATTTTTAGTTTTCAGCATTAATTTTCACAAGAGTTTAAATTACAAATTTTCTCCCCGCCTCTACCCTCCCTCCCACTCCAAGATGACATATACTCTGATTGCCTGGTTCCCCAGTCAGCCCTCCCCTCTGTCACCCCACTTCCCCCCATCCCCTTTTCCCCCACTTTCTTGTAGGGCAAGATAGATGTCTATGCCCCATTGCCTGTATATCTCATTTCCCAGTTGCATACAAAACCTTTTTTTCTTGAACATATTCTTTTAAAAGCTTGAGTTACAAATTCTCTCCCCCTTTCCCTCCCCACCCACCCTCCCTAAGAAGGCAAGCAATTCAACATAGGCCACATGTGTATCATTATGCAAACTCTTCCACAATACACATGTTGTGAAAGAATAACTATATTTTGCTCCTTCCTATCCTATCCCCCTTTATCTAATTTTCTCCCTTGACCCTGGTCCTTTTCAAAAGTGTTTGCTTTTGATTACCTCCTTCCCCATCTGCCCTTCCTTCTATCGTCCACCCTTTTTTATGTCCTTCCTCCTTCTTTCCTGTGGGGTAAGATGCCCAATTGAATGTATATGTTATTCCTTCCTGAGGTCAAATATGACGAGAACAAGATTCACTCATTCCCCCTCACCTGCACCCTCTTCCCTCCAAACAGGACTGCTGTTTCTTGCCACTGTTATTCGAGACAATTTACCCCATTCTATCTCTCCCTTTCTCCCTCTCTCAGTATATTCCTCTCTCATCCCTTAATTTAATTTTTTTTATACCATCCCTTCATATTCAACTCACCCTGTGCCCTCTGTCTATATATATATTCCCTTCAGCTACCCCAATACTAAGGTCTCATGAATTATACATATCATCTTTCCATGTAGGAATGTAAACAAAACAGTTCAACTTTAGTAAGTCCCTTGTGATTTCTCTTTCTTGTTTACCTTTTCATGCTTCTCTTGATTCTTGTGTTTTAAAGTCCAATTTTCTATTCAGCTCTGGTCTTTTCACTGAGAAAGCTTGAAAGGCCTCTATTTTATTGAAAATCCATATTTTGCCTTGGAGCATGATACTCAGTTTTGCTGGGTAGGTGATTCTTGGTTTTAATCCTAGCTCCATTGACCTCCAGAATATCATATTCCAAACCCTTCGATCCCTTAAGGTAGAAGCTGCTAGATCTTGTATTATCCTGATTGTGTTTCCACGATACTCAAATTGTTTCTTTCTGGCCGCTTGCAGTATTTTCTCCTTGATCTGGGAGCTCTGGAATTTGGCAACAATATTCTTAGGAGTTTTCTTTTTGGGATGTATTTGAGGAGGTGATCGGTGGATTCTTTCAATTTCTATTTTACCCTCTGGCTCTAGAATATCAAGGCAGTTCTCCTTGATAATTTCTTGAACGATGATATCTAGGCTCTTTCTTTGATCATGGCTTTCAGGTAGTTCAATAATTTTTAAAATTCTCTCTCCTGTATCTATTCTCCAGGTCAGTGGTTTTTCCAATGAGATATTTCACATTGTTTTCCATTTTTTCATTCCTTTGGTTCTGTTTTATAATATCTTGATTTCTCATAAAGCCACTAGCTTCCACTTGCTCCAATCTAATTTTTAAGGTGGTATTTTCTTTAGTGGTCTTTTGGACCTCCTTTTCCATTTGGCTAATTCTGCCTTCAAGGCATTTTTCTCCTCGTTGGCTTTTTGGAGCTCTTTTGCCATTTGAGTGAGTCTATTTTTCAAAGTGTTGCTTTCTTCAGTATTTTTTGAGTCTCCTTTAGCAAGTCATTGACTTGTTTTTCGTGGTATTCTTGAATCATTCTCATTTTTCTTTTAATTTATCCTCTACTTCTCTAACTTGCTTTTCCAAATCCTTTTTGAGCTCTTCCATGGCCCGAGACCAGTTCATGTTTTTCTTGGTGGCTTTTAATATTGGCTATTTGACTTTGTTGAGTTCTTCTGGCTGTATGTTTTGGTCTTCTTTGTCACCAAAGAAAGATTCCAAAGTCCAAGACTGAATCTGAGTCCATTTTCTCTGCCTGGCCATGTTCGCAGCCAACTGCTTGACCCTTGAGTTTTTCATCAGGGTGTCACTACTTGTAGAGTAGAGAGTACTTTGTTTCAAGCTTGAGGGCTTCTGCTGTTGTTTTCAGAGCTATTTCTCACAGGAATCTCTGCCACACCAGCGCTTCTCCCCCCTGAAGAACAGCCAACCCAGACTGGACTCAGATCTTAAGCAGGCTCTGCGCTCCTGCTCTGATCCAGCACTTAATTCCTCCCACCCGGTGGTCCTGGGGCAGGAAGCAACTGCAGTTGTAGTTCTGTAGCTGCACCACCTCCGCTGTCCCCCAGGGCAGTGGCTGAACTGGGAACTCCTTCATTCTGTCCCTGCAGCTTTTCACAGAAATCTTCTCTGTTGTCTTTGGTGTTTGTGGTTTGAGAAGTCTGGCAACTGCCACAGTTCACTGATTCAGGGTACTAGGGCCTGTTCTTCCTGGCTCCTGATCTGGTTGGTCCGGGCGCAGCCCATGCTGGGCTCTGCTCGGCTCTGTTCCCAGCTCCGTGTGCAATAGACCTTACCCACTGACCATCCAGACTGTCATGGGCTGGAGCTCTGCTTCCCTCTGCTATTCTGTGTGTTCTGCAGCTCTGGAATTTGCTCAGAGCAATTTTTTATAGTTTTTTGGAGTAAACTGGTGGGGAGCTCATGCAAGTCCCTGCTTTCCAGCTGCCATCTTGGCTCTGCCCACCTACTTTCTTTCAATAAGTGTACCCCCAAAAGTGAAACGGTAACCTCAGATCTTATATATCTTTCTCAGGGCCCTGAAACACTTGATTACCTCAGTGCTGAGAAGCACTAAAACAAGGAACAGTAAAAAAGTCCCATTTAGGATGTGGGAGAATTAATCCCTACTACCACCATATACAAGTCAATGACGCCTGATTGTCTTAGTGCTGAGAAACATTCCAAGACAAGATCCCACTTTATCTGCCCCATTCAAACAAAGGCCAGAATCATGAAAGGCACATAAGAGAAGAACAGCAAAAAGTCCCAACTTAATAACTGATACACTGTGCTATAGCTTCTTGGAACCGCAGATGAGAGATGGGTCTTAGGTGAACACCAAAGGTGGATGAGCAGGCCTTAAAAGGGCTCAGCAAGCCATCACCAGAGATATTCTTCCTTTAACATGCCATAGACCACACTCGGTACATAGCAGGTGTTTATTAAATGTTTATTGACTGACAAATATTGATCAGAGTAGGGGCAATAGCCTGAGAAAATACTGAATGTGAGGAGACAGATTGGAGATCTAAGAGAACTAAGAATGGGTTTAGGAAGTGTAGCACTCAGGAGGTTATGGTTATATAAGAAGAATGGATTTAATAGATATTCTTTTTTGGAGAAGGCATTCCTTAGTAGAAGTTTTCATTATGGAAGTGGAACACTGCTAAGTTATCATAAGATCTAGTGTATAACCTCCAAATTCATGAAATAGGCTACAGGAAAAGTAAGAAACATTTTCTTTAAAAAGATATTAGAAGATACATACAATATATGGCAAATAATATTTGTAGAGTACTGGATTCAAATATTGGAGGGAACGTATATTTTTCAGCACAAAGTACATGGCAAGTGTTACCAAAACAAACTCCTCCACTAAAAACCTTTAACCTCCAAAGATTACACATGCCAACATTTTCTCCACAAAGACATCTTCTGGTAAACTTCTGGCAAAGCATTTCAAATATTGTCAAATTCAATGATGTTAGTGTTTTTCTTTTACAAAAAGACAATTGTCCTTTTGTAAAATTTGCTGACATTTTGAGTGAAGCCAAGAGGCTGTCAGCAACATCCTACCTAGCAGATATTTAAAAACACATGTACTTAATCTGTCCCTTCAAGGTAAAGGTGACATTTAAAAAATTTTACTGCTTTCTTCCTTTTTTGTAACACCTCCATTTCCCAATATATATCCCTTCCTCTCCCTCCCTCACAACTATCCCTATAACCAAGAACAAAAAAGAAAGAGGGAGAGGGACTAGGGGAAGCGATTTATGAAAATTAACAAATGTATCAATCAGGTCTAACAACATGCAGGTGTATTTTTAACATTCCTAGTCACCTGCTTTGGCAAAATTAGGAAGGAGGCACCTATCTATATCTTTTTCTCAGGGCTAAGTTTGGTTACTATCATTATCTAGCTTTCAGTTTAGATTTTGCTATTCCTCTTTTTCCCCACTTACATTATTGTAATCATTGTGTATATTGTATAAAAATATTATGTATATATCCCAGGCACTGTTTACATTTCACTTGGTATCACATCATATAAATCTTCCCGTGCCTTCCTGTGTTTTTCATATTCATCATTTCTTTTGGCTCCATAATGTTCTATCACATTCAAGTACCACAATCTGCTTTAAGCCATTTCCCAGTTGATGGAAGTCTGTCTTCTTTCTAGCTCTTTGCTGCTACAGAAAGGACTGATATAATTTTGCTGAATATGGAATTGACCACCTTTCCATAATTGACTCCCTGCGTGTAGATGCCTAGCAATGAAATCCCTAGATAAAAAATATAGGCACTTTTATCACTGACTTGGCATAATTCAAAATTTCTTCCCAAAATGGCTAGACTAATTTTCATCTCCACCAAGAGCGTATGAGTGTGACTGTCTTTCCACAAGCCCTTCAACAATGATTCTTCTCATCATTTATCATCTTTGCAATTTATTAAGTGTCAAGGAAAACTTCCAAGTGGCTTTGATTTATATTTCTTTTTTCATTAGTAATCTGAAGTATTCATTCATAAGGTTATTGGTTTGCTAGTGTACTAGTACCCTCTGACTGAGGAAATTGCTTTTGGTCTTATATATTTGTGTTAGTTTCCTATACACCATGGATATCAGAAAAAAGATGATGCTTTACCAATGAGTGAGAAAGTTACTGCTTTTTAAAAAGAAACTCATTCTATGGAAAGATTATTCTGAAAAATTGACTTTTGAGAAATTTTTCCACTTTTATATGATTTTGTAGTTGAAAAAGATATCACTTACAAAACCTCTCATATATGCATCGTTGAAAAAACTTGAAATACAATTTTACCTGTTTAAAAGTATGTCTAATTAAAAAACCAGTAGATTTTGAACCTATTTGCTGAAAGTAAATAAATAAAGCCAACAGATTAATTTGCATGAATAACATTAGAATTTGGTACAATGCACTTTTACTGGCACCATTTCAAGAACATACATATATTTATATACAATTTGTGGGTGAAATTAAAAACAAGTATCATGATTTAGTAAGCCCAACCAGCAAGGACGCTATTCTTCCATTTGGATCTACCTGTATTTATGAGTTATCTTTTTTAGCTATGACCCTCATTAAAACCAAGTATCAAGATAAACTAAAGTTAGAATATAGAGAGGCAGAATTCCAGTTAAGATGGCCACATGAGAAATCACACTGGGTCCTATTCTCTCATTTGGACTTCATCAACCATCTAAAAGAGCATCACACTGAAAATGACCCCCCAATTCCAAAAAGGTTCTTCATTCAATCTAGGACTACACAGAAACACAGAAACAGAAACAGAGCTAGAAGTTGTGAATACTGGGAATAAAAAGAGTCTCACCAGAAAAGAGAGCAAAAGCTTAAGGAAATAGATCAGATAACTGCCAGTGCACCAACCATAGAAGCCCCAGGGAGGACAGAGGAAACCTAATGCCCTGACAGGGGAAATACTTGGGAGAGGGAAATGAAAATGGCAGTTCCCTGTCAAGGGAAGACCCAAAGAAGAAACAAAAGACCATGGAACATTCTGACTGGAGAAGTCACAGAGGGCACAGACCCAGCACCCTCACTGAGAAGGCACCAGGGGGGGCATAAGAAATAATACTCCAACCAGGAAAGTTGGTGAATTTTCCCAAAGTGAACAAAACAAAGGAAAAATATGTATACAGTAATAACAAAATTGTAAAACAACATCGAAAGACTATGAACTTTGATCAATGAAACAATCAACCATGACTCCAGAGGATGAGGGATGAAGCATATTAGTCACCTTTTAACTCTTACAATTTTGTTGTTGAAAAAAATGTGTCCCCTATAAAAACATATATCCTTGAGGTGCTTAAACATGCTTTAAAAATTTGAAACAAATATTTTAGCTTGTTTAAACAGATGGACCCAGTTATATAATGAGACATATACTTTTGGACATGACATATGTATAGCTTTCCTATCCTTTAGAATCCAGACATGTATACAATTTATACATAAATTAATATATGCTGGGGTTCTATGTTCAAAAATGTCTTACTAATAGGAGTGTGTGATCAAGAAAGTTTGTTGACCACTTGCCTATAAAACTAGATAAATTCAGAAGTCATTTAGAAGACTCAAAGACCCAGAATCTCAAGGGAAATGTATTTTTAAATGTAGACATGACATAGCTCATTAATCCCTAATACGTTGATTTATGTAGCAAAGGAATAATAACTAAAAAAAAAACCATTTGGCACTGGTTTGACAAACTAGGAAAGTTAATCAATGGGCCGGAGTAGATGACCAATACCCAAAAGAAAATCTGTAGCCCACTGCCTAGTGAATCCAAGAATACAAACAGCTAAGGGAAGTAGTTCTGGGAACTCTGAGAAAAGTTTAGAAGAAAATAGATTTAGGTCAGCCTCTTGCAACTCATGGCAAATGAGTTCAGAATAATAAAAAATGTCAGAAGTGATTGCAGGAGGAATCCTTCTTAAGTGTCATTGGAAAGAGAATTCAAAACAAAACAAGGGATAGAACAGTTCACAAAAGACATATTTTTAGTATATAGAATATTTTTAATATATAAATATATAGCATATAAAATTGAAAAGTTGTGGCACAAACAAAATCAATGCAAATGATCAAGGAGAGTAGCTTTAGAGTGAAGAAAATGTTTCCATCAAATCTTTCTGATAAAAGTCAGATAGTTAAGATACATAACCCCCCCCTCCACAATACATCACAAAAGACGTGAAATATTTCCAAAGATGTGGAAGCTAATCATAGCTATAAAAAGGGACTGGCCAATAGGGATCCAATCTTTAGAGCATAGCACTGCTTCTCTCCTCACGAGAGGCTTACAGAAAAGATTTTGATTTCAGTTCTCTCTCACCAGCCCATTAAAATACTTTTCTTAACCATGCAATAAGTAGACAGGAAACAATCACAAAATACCTATGCACAGTCTGAGGAAAAAGCCAGGGCCTTCCATTGCACATGTACAGAAGCAGGCTCACCTAGACCATGTGTAGGTGAGCAGCAGGAAGAGCCCACTGAACGCATTTATATGACTGGGTCCCTACAGCCCAGTTTCCAGTTACACAATTATTTGAAGAAAAAATGCTCCAGGTCACTAATAACAAGAAAGTTGTTGTTTAAAACAACTCTGAGGTATCACCTCATACAAATTGTTCCTCATGAAAGATGAAAGTTGTCAGTGTTGGAAGAGTTGAGAAATGAAAGGTGCACTGACAAATAGTTAGTGGAGCTAGAAAATTCACTAAAATCTTCTTATCCTAAAAGCCTAACCCTAACCTGGTCTGCAATTAACGAATATCACAGACAGAAAGATTCTATAAGAAAAATCCTATAAACACCAAATAATTCATGGTAGCAATCTTTATAATAAGAGAAAAAATATAAAAAGAGTGAGATGGTTAAAGAAATTGTGCCATTTAAAACTAATGGAATAGTATTTCCATATTTAAAAAATGAAGAATGACAGATATTCGAAGAAACATGGCCATGCTTGTATAAATTGTTACAGAGCAAGGCAAATAGAACCCAGAATACGTGTCCAATGATTGTGGTTATTTAGTTGTTCAGTTGTGTCTGACTCTTTATGTCCACCCATTCATCCCCTAGCCCTCCATGGACCATAGCACGCCAATACTGTCCATGGGATTTTCTTGGCAACGATACTGCAATGGTTTGCCATTTCCTTCTCCAGTGGATTAAGGCAAACAGAGGTTAAATGACTTGTCCAGGGTCTCACAGCTAGTAAGTGTCTAAGGCTGGATTTAACTTAGGTCTTCCTAACTCTAGGTCCAGAGCTCTATCCACTGAACCATCTAGCTGCCTCTTTGTGCTCTGCACAATGATTACACTCATGTAAATGCAAACAACATTTAAAGTAAATTCCACTTAAATTAGTGCAACAATCTATCATGTATTGATTGTAGATGAGGAAATATCCCTCCTGCTCAGTAGAGTTCTATATACTCAGTATTAGGGATGTGGAAAGGGGAGTATACTTTCCATCATTGTGGCTATGGTTTTCTTTAAACATTTTTCCTGCCAGATTTTAGACTATTGTTAGACAACTACATGTAGGTGTTCGAGGTTGAGTTTCCATAGCTGGGTAGTCCCCATGTCAGAAACATCCTCTGAGACAATAGGCCCAGATACACTTTGTAAAACCTCTTTGTCTGGCTCATTTGCTCCTGTAGAGCTAACCTAAGAATGTCACCAGCCCCCTGTTTAAGCATATAGATTCACAAGGCTTACAAAATGGATAATATGAAGGGATACAATTAGGTGGCTCAGTGGATGGACTGCTGTCATTGAGTCAAGTTAGATATGAGTTCAAATCTGGCCATAGTTACTTCCTTGCTGTGTGACTTGGGGCAAGTCACTTCACTGCTGCTTGCCTCAGTTTCTTCATTTGTAAAGTTCCCACTCGGATAATATATTTAGTTATGAATGGCGCATATCTTCATTAAGGCACATAGAGTCTATGCTTGGTGAATTCTACAGTGCGTCTGTTATTGTTAGATAAAGACAAAGGATGCCCAGACACAGAGTCAACTGGGACATGGGCAGCACAGCAAGTTTGAGCGCATGATGAAACTTAACCATGTCTATTAATTGCTCCACAAATTTCCCGAGATGCATTTTGGTTAAGAGAGGCATGTGGCAATTTTCAAATTCGTAAAAGTCTTAAAGCTGACTCACTCTGCATCTCAGTTCCCACCATGATAAACGAATATGTCTGAATTTAGGCCAAAACATCTTTGAATTCTCTCAGTATTTTATTTTCTATGTACTAGTGTTCCTAAATTGGTACATGCCTTTTAAAAAAATAAACAAGCAACAGCAATTGGTTGACTGAGAAATGTTATCTTGTTTTTAATAACATGGGGTCAGATGTGACTATATGATCCTCCATTGCTCAGTTTTCCTCTTTCTCCACTCAGTGTCTTCTCCCACCGTTTCATAAATATGGAAGAATTCCTGACTCCAAGAATTCTCCCTTCCTTCTGTCATAGCCTTTTGAAAATCCATTTACTCAATTAAGTCAACTGTCCATAAATAAAACACACTCACACATCTCTTCAAAGCCTGACTACAAAACACAGAAATACAGCAAATCATTTTAACATACAAAAAATTCACCAAGTCTAGAGGTAGCAGGATGTCTACTCAGTACATTGTCAAGTCTGAAAACAAATGACCAAAAAGTCACAGAGGTTTTGCAATCGCCGTTAACTCTAAAAATATCAAAGAACTCATACAAGTTGTTACAATCATTGTTAACTCTAAGAAATAAAATAAAATAAAAGCAAAGAGCTAACAGGAGTCATAAGCAAAAAGCTTTCTTTATTCCATTGGAGGGAAGAAACTAGATACATGCACCAGGATCAACTCTAGTAGGAGACCCGCGTTAGTGTGGGCAAATCTCAATACTTATACCAGTGGCTATGCAGTGAGCTGTAGCCCTGACAATGAGGAGTAACCACAACAGTGAGATAAGTTTGATTCATATCAGGGTTACATGATCAGAATACGGGTCTTGCAGGTGCTTGTCTGAGCTCAGGGACGACCTGAGTCTGGTGTGAAACAGTTCTGGGATTTTGCTGTGGCTGAGATCAGCCAGAGGGTGAGCACAAAGGATTGTTGTTATGCCAAGCTCAGGGCACAGCCTGCGTGCTGGGCCTTAGCTCTGGGAAACAGGGTGACTCCTAATAGTAAAAAGAGAGGAGTAAAAAGAGAGGGGAGGTCTTGGCGTGGGAATCATGACAACATACAAGTTACTCCATATGGAGTCAATAGGGTATAAGGGCTGGAGTATTGGACTGGGAGCTGAGCCTTCCTCTTATGCTTTCAAGGTGCATAACCCTGCTCAAGTCACTTAACATCTCTGTCACTCAGGTTCCTCATCTGTAAAATGGGACCACGGTAGCCTACACTTCTCTCTCTCTCTCTCTCTCTCTCTCTCTCTCTCTCTCACTCTCTCTCTCTCTCTCTTTCTCTCTCTCCCTCTTTCCCTCCCTCTCTCCCCTCCACCCCCGCCCCGGTTTTTGTAAGGAACAAATGAGATAATATAATTGGCGATGGTGACACCTGGCATTTACACAGTACTTTAAGGTTTCCAAAATAAACCTTAAAAATATTTCTATTATCTCATTTGTTCTTTACAACAACCCTTGGAGGTAAGTACTATAATTATCTTCATTTTGCAGATGAGGAAATTCAGTCAGAGATTTAGTGATTTGCAAGAATCACAGAGATATTATGTGTCTGAGACACTATTTGAACACAGATTTTCCTGATTTTAAGTCCAGTGCTCTAACCAGTGTATTACTTTGTTGCCTGTAAAGTACTTTAAAACCTCACCAATATATTAGCTATTTTTAATTATTATAACATGAATTATTTAATGTTGGTGATTATTTTAATTCAACATGTTGATCATTTCTAAAAGGCTCTATAAAATTGCTCCCAGATATTGAACTTATCACGAAAAAGATAATTTTATAAAAAATCTCTATATAAGGGAGTCAATATGAAGACAAAATATGATGTACTGGGAATTTCTTGATGATGCCCCCCAAAAGATAACTCTGATGGTTTCCAAATTATAAGAATATAGCCCAGAGTACTAGTGATTCTTCTCCTATAGAAAAAGGATAAATTAAATACTACTAGAAGATGATAGATAGATAGAAGATAGATACAAAGATGATAGATAAATGTGGTAGGTAATCAAAAGATAAATGTGATAGGTAGACAGATAGATAGATAGATAGACAATAGACATGATAGGCAGATAGAAACATATATATATATATACATAATATACATATATATATGATATGTCAATAGTAGATAGGTATATAGATGATAGATGTGGTAGGTAATAGAAATATACATACATACATATGATAGTAGATAGTAAATAGATAAATAGATGATAGACATGATAGGTAGATAGAAATATGATAGACAGATTGATAGATATAAATATAGATAGAAGATGGATGGATAGATAGATAGATAGACATAGAAGATGGATGCATAGATAGACATGATAGGCAGACAGAAACATACATATGATAGAGAAATAGATTGATAGATAGAGATAGATAGATAGACAGATAGACATAGAAGATGGATGGATAGATAGACATGATAGGCAGACAGAAACATATGCATATATAGATATGATAGATAGATGGTAGATTGATAAATAGATGACAGAAGTGGTAGGTAATAGAAATATACATACATAATTGCATACATATGTATGATAGTAGATAGCACATAGATAAATAGATGATAGACATGGTAGGTAGATAAAAACATATATATGTTAAGTAGATAGATAGTAGGTAGATGGATAGATAGATAGATGATAGATATGATGGGCAGATAGAAACAAATATGTATGAGAAGTAGATAGATAGATAAATAGATGATAGACATGGCAGGTAGATAGAAACATATATATTTATATATACATATATAATTATGATAGGTAGATAGACAGATAGTTAGATAGACAGACAGATACATAGAAGATGGATGGATAGACGGATAGATAAAATGCATATAAATGTGTAGTTATTCTATGCACTTTTCTAAGTAACTGATGATTTTTTAAGGAACATAGCAGGTCCCATTTCTCATAAAGTAAAGCAACTGCTAAACTTGGCAGATTATAAATATCTCTTCTTTGAGTAAAGGAAGTCAACCCAGAAGTGTTCTTACCTCCCTTCGAACCTTGTTTCTCTCAACCATAAAAATCAGGCAGGAGGGCTATAAAAACAGGCTGTTTCCCCTGTGCATTCTTTACCCTGTGGCACCTCAAAGCAGTAGCTGATCAGAATCTAGCTGGAGAGTATGAAGTCTTGAGAAGAAGCCATCCCCACAGGTAGGCACTTGGCAATCTTCAGCTCTTGAGGCTTTGCTCAGACCTTTAACCACGGCATTTTGCGTTTACTGTGAAATTTTGGTTTTTTTCATAATGAACACTCCTTAAAAACAATTCCTCAACACTGCCCCCCTTACAAAGAACATTCACTTCCAAACAGCTTATCAATTGTTAACCAACTAAAGAGATGTGCTCTTTAACTTGGACAGCCTATTATTTAGTAGGACTTTAATAAAAGGATTCCTTGTAAGGAGAAAGGCACTGAATTTAAGAATTCTAGGCTTGGAATTGGTAAACCTAAGTTCATGTGTCGGTTTTGCCCTTCACTAGCTGTGTGACCTTGGGTAATTCCCTAAACCTCTTTGAATCTCAGTTTCTTCATCTGCATAATGGAAACAGGCATCTGTGATATTTGCCTTCCAGGGGGGTTGGTAGGAAAGTGCTTTATAAATCTTAAACCACTAAATAAAGGAATTGCTGCTATGTGTCTTTAGAGAAAAATTTGGACCATAATCTAATTGTTTCTGTTTTTAATCTTCAAGTTATCTGTAAGAGTATATATTGAAGAAAAACATTCCTGATGGGATTTTGAAGCTTTGCTAAATAGCTCTGTCAATATTGCATTATATTATCTACAGACTTCTTGGACTACTCACATTCTGAAATGCTCAGCTGAAGAGAAAATAGATTATGGTAGATGCTGATCCTAAAGCCTTTTAGGAGTCAGTCATTCAGTTAACTAGCATTCATTAAGCACCTACTAGGTGTCCAGCAGCATGCTGGAGGCAACATAGCTTAGTAAATTGAGTGCTAAGCCGGAAAGCAAGCAAAACTGGGTTCAAATCTATCTCTGACACTTACTACCTTTGGCCCAGGCAAGTAGAACTTTTATTAGAAGCTTGCTTACCTTAGCCATAAAATGAGGATGATGATGATGATAGGTAATATTTTAAGGTTTGCAACATGCTTTACAAATATGATCTCATCTTACTCTCACAACCCTGGCAGGTGGTTGCAATTATTATCCCCATTTTAAGGATGAATCAATAAATCAATCAACTGGCATTTATTAAGCACCTACATGACCATTTTCTTACTCCATATATTGTTTTAAACCACAACCCAATCAAGGAAAAGAAAAAAATCTGTTTAATCCCTCTCAAGGTAGCTAAGTGGTTCAGTGCATAGAGCACCAGCACTGGATTCAGGAGGACCTGAGTTCAAATCCAGTCTCAGACACTCATTAGCTCTGTGACCCTGACCAAGTCAATTAACCTTGTTTGCCTCAGTTTTTCCATGAGTAAAATGAGCTGGAGAAGAAAATGGTAAATCACTCCAGTATCTTTGCCAAGAAAACTGCAAATCGGATCATAAAGAGTTGGCACAACTGAAAAGAGTCGATGACACTAACATCTCCCTTGGCTTAGTTGGCAGTCCTCGGTGCAGAGCAGATAGTCATGTCAGAAGGGGAAGCCTAAACTTGGCATCTTAGAAAGGCTCCAAGATGGGACAATTCATTATGGTTCTGTCAAAGGAAGGGTCAACTTTATGTGGCTCTGATCCCATAAGATCCATGTAAGAGGAGTCCTTACCTCCTCTCATCTAGAAGGATGACTATTGTTTTGTACAGAGTCTTCCATTTCATCAGAAGGAATGGAGCTGTTGACTTCCATTTCCTTCAAACCCTGTGAGCAGTCAAAGAGCCCAGGAATGCAGGAAGATCCCAGTGGAAGTATTCTTACTGCCTGGGAACCTTGGGTGAGTTCTGAGAGAGTTCAAACTGTCCATGGGCAGGGAGGAGTAAGGGAATAGGGCAGTGCCCCCAACCATCCAATATCTTCTGACCATTTTCATTATTCTGGGCTGGCCTGGCCCCAAGAGGAGAAGAAAAAAAGAGTGAACACAAGTACATTTAGTACATTGTAAACAGAAGCTATGTAATAGTAAACTATTGCTAGTGACTGATTATCATTTTAAATGGGGTATCCAGATGATGCTTTTAGCAGTGTAAGGAGTTTTTCTTCATGGAAACTCTTTTACTGATGAAACTCAGCAACTTGCCTATACCTTAGAGTCTTAGGAAATTACTTGTGAAAGTGAGAGGTTGCATGGCTTGTCCATGGCCACATGTCACAGGGGTGGTATTTAAACCTGAGTCTTGCTGCTTCCAAGGTCAGTTCACTCAAAATTATGCCACACTGCCTCTCTGCTTTTATTAGTGATACCAACATCATAATTTGCTGTCACCATCTTATACAAGAAATTATTGGCCCTCTTCTAAACTAATTAAGGAGAACATTATCTGTTAAAAGTTTCCATAACTATCTCTAACCATGAACAATCTGTGTGCAGGCTTTCAGGGAGCAGCAAAAATGAAGACAGCATCATCGCTGATTGTCCTCATTGTGACTCTTGCTGCTTGCTTCTTAGTAAGTATTATCCATCCTAACCAATTCTTTTCTTATTGTTCTCACAGACTGTGATTTTCGATAATTTTAATACATGTGATACTATGCTTTATATAAAAACAGTTAATAAGTCAGTATGTAGTCTCATTTTTACATTGAAATTAAATTTGTTTAAGGTGTAAATTAATTTACATTATTTTAGCTTCATTAAAAAAAATTCCATGCCCTTCCTCATTTAACTCAAGTAACAGAGCCTACAGATTTTGTGTTTGAAACATCATTTTCTAATAGCAATAACAAATGCTAGCATTCATACAGCACTTTAAGGTTTGCAAAGTGCTTTCCAAGCTTTATCTTAATCTATCCTTACAATAACCCTGGCAGAGAGGTGCTGTTATTATCCCCATTTTATAGATGAGGAAACTAAGGCAGACAGAGGTTAAAGTGACTTACCAGGGTCACCTAAACTCTACCTGCCTCGGTTTCCCTCTATGAAAATGGAGTTAATAATGTCACCCACCTCCCAAGGTTGTTGTGAGATATTTCCAGGGTTCTTAGATGATTGCCATTAATACCCCGCCCCCCAATCAAGCAAACTAGGAATCCCTTCAAGCTTCTCTTCAATCCCTCAGTTTAAAATGTGATTCAACTAAATAAAACAAATTTTTACTAAGGACCTGACTATTTTTAGCACACTGTAATCCTGACTATAAGATTCCATGTGAATTAAACTTCCTTCAATTACATCAAATTTACATGTTAATTTAAATTAGTTTTCATCAAATGTAAATCCCAGAATTGAAAGAGACCTGAAAAGTCATCTTGTCACACCAAATACCTGCCCTGAAATCACTTCCTTCTACAACATTCCCAGCAGATAGTCATTTGACCTCTGCTTGGAGACCTCTACAGACAGAAATCTCATTATTCACCAAGGCAGCTGAGTATGCTGGGGATGGATCTGTTACGAAAGCTTAGTTTTCTTTATCCTCACATTGCGTCAAAAATCGACTCCCCTTGCTCCTATTTATGTTCTCTGGGCCCAAGCGATAGAAAGTACCATACTCTGCCACCTTTTAGTTGTTGTTCAGTCATTTCAGTCGTGTCTGACTCTTCATGACCCCATTTGGGATTTTTTTGGTAGAGATACTGAAGTGGTTTGCCATTTCCTTCTCCAGTTCATTTTTTTCTCTCTATTTTTTATTTATTTGTTTTTATTTAATTTAATTTATTTAATATATTTAGTTTTCAGCATTGATTTTGACGAGAGTTAGAATTACGAATTTTCTCCCCATTTCTTCCCTCCCGCGCACTCCAAGATGGCATATATTTTGGTTGTCCCGTTCGGCAGTCTGCCCTCCCTCTGTCATCCTACTTTCTTCCCATCCCCGTTTCCCTTCTTCTTTTGTAGGGCAAGATAAATTTCTATGCCCCATTGCCTGTGCATCTTATTTCCTAGCTGCATGCAAAAACTTTTTTTTTGTTTTTGAATGTCTGTTTTTAAAACTTTGAGTTCCAAATTCTCTCCCCTCTTCCCTCCCCACACACCCTCCCTAGGAAGGCAAGCAATTCAACATAGGCCACATGTGTATCATTATGTAAAACCCTCCCACAATTCTCATGTTGTGAAAGATTGACTATGTTTTGCTCCTTCCTAACCTATCCCCCTTTATTGAATTTTCTCCCTTGACTCTGTCCCTTTTTGAAAGTGTTTGTTTTTGATTACCTCCTCCCCCTGTCTGCCCTCCCTTCTATTGTCCCCCCTTTTTATCTTCTTCCTCCTTCTTTCCTGTGGGGTAAGATACCCAATTGAGTGTGTATGGTATTCCCTCCTCAGGTCAAATCTCATGAGAGCAAGATTTACTCATTCTTCCTCACCTGCCCCCTCTTCCCTTGCTACAGAACTGCTTTTTCTTGCCGCTTTTATGCGAGATAATTTACCCCATTCTAGCTCTCCCTTTCTCCCTCTCTCAATATATTCCTCTCTTATCCCTTAATTTAATTTTTTTTAGATATCACCCCTTCATATTCAACTCACCCTGTGCCCTGTCTATATATGTATATATATATATATATACACACACACACACACACACACCTACATATATACTTACATAGACACACACATATGTATATATATATATACATACACACACACACTATATATATATATATATATGTATGTATATATGCATATTCCTTTCAGCTACTATGTTACTGAGGTCTCATGAATCATACACATCATCTTTCCATGTAGGAATGTAAACAAAAGAGTTCAACTTTAGTAATTCCCTTATGATTTCTCTTTCTTGTTTACCTTTTCATGCTTCTCTTGATTCTTGTGTTTGAAAGTTAAATTTTTTATTCAGCTCTGGTCTTTTCACTGAGAAAGCTTGAAAGTCCTCTATTTTGTTGAAAATCCACATTTTGCCTTGGAGCAGGATACTCAGTTTTGCTGGGTAGGTGATTCTTGGTTTTAATCCTAGCTCCATTGACTTCCAGATTATCATATTCCAAGCCCTTTGGTCCCTTAATGTGGAAGCTGCTAGATCTTGTATTATCCTGATTGTGTTTCCACAATACTCAAATTGTTTCTTTCTGGCTGCTTGCCGTATTTTCTCCTTGACCCGGGAGCTCTGGAATTTGGCAACAATATTCTTAGGAGTTTTCTTTTTGGGATCTTTTTGAGGAGGTGATCGGTGGATTCTTTCCATTTCTATTTTACCCTCTGGCTCTACAATATCAGAACAGTTCTCCTTGATAATTTCTTGGAAGATGATATCCTGGCTCTTTTTTTGATCATGGCTTTCAGGTAGTCCAACAATTTTTTAATTATCTCTCCTGGATCTATTTTCCAGGTCAGTGGTTTTTCCAATGAGATATTTCACATTGTGTTCCACTTTTTCATTCATTTGGTTCTGTTTTATAGTATCTTGATTTCTCATAAAGTCACTAGCTTCCACTTGCTCCAATCTAATTTTTAAGGTAGTATTTTCTTCAGTGGTCTTTTGGACCTCCTTTTCCATTTGGGTAATTCTGCCTTTCAAGGCATTTTTCTCCTCATTGGCTTTTTAGAGCTCTTTTGCCATTTGAGTTAGTCCATTTTTTAAGGTGTTGTTTTCTTCAATATTTTTTTCAGTATTTTTTGAGTCTTCTTTAGCAATTCCTTGACTTGTTTTTCATGGTTTTCTCGCATCATTCTCATTTCTCTTCCCAATTTTTCCTCTACTTCTCTAATTTGCTTTTCCAAATCCTTTTTGAGCTCTTCCATGGCTTGAGACCAGTTCATGTTTTCTTGGAGGCTTTTGATGTAGGCTCCTTGACTTTGTTGACTTCTTCTGGCTGTATGTTTTGGTCTTCTTTGTCACCAAAGAAAGATTCCAAAGTGTGAGACTGAATCTGAGTGCGTTTTCACTGCCTGGCCATGTTCCCAGCCAACTTATTTGACCCTTGAGTTTTTCAGCAGGGTATGACTGCTTATAGAGTAAAGAGTACTTTGTTCTAAGCTTGAGGGGATGTGCCATTGATTTTAGAGTTATGTCTATGTAGCCAGCTCTGCCACACCAGCACTCCTCTTTCCCCAAGGACGGCCAACCAGGACCTGACACAAATCGTAAGCAGGCTCTGCACTCCTGCTCTGATCCGCCATTTAATTCCTCCCACTAGGTGGGCCTGGGGCCGGAAGGAACTGCAGCTCTAGTTCTGTAGCTGCACCTCCCCGTGCTGCCCTTGGGGTGGTGGCCAAACTGCGATCTCTTCACTCTGTCCCCTGCCACTTTTCCCACTAACCTTCTCTGTTGTCTTTGGTATTTGTGGGTTGTGAAGTCTGGTAACTGCCACAGCTCACTGATTCAGGGCACTAGGGCCTGTACTGCTCGGCTCCTGGTCTGATTTGTCCTGCCACCACCCACGCTGAGCTCTGTTCCCCTCCATACCATGCACAATAGACCTCATCCAGTGATAATCCAGGCTGTCCTGGTCTGGATCCCTGCTTCCCTCTGCTATTTTGTGGGTTCTGCAGTTCTAGAATTTGTTCAGAGCCATTTTTATAGGCTTTTGGAGGGACGTGGTGGGGAGCTCATACAAGTCCCTGCTTTCCAGCCGCCATCTTGGCTCCACCCCCCTCTCCAGTTCATTTTACAGATGAGGAAACTGAGGCAAACAGGATGAAGTGACTTGCCCAGGGTCCCACAGCTAGTAAGTGTCTGAGGCTGGATTTGAACTCAGAGATATGAGTTTTCCTGACTCCAGACCCTACACTTTATCCACTGCACCTCCTAGCTGCCCCTTTGTTAGCTTACAGTTTTTCAAATGCTGAGGGTCAGAAGTTATGCAAAAAAAGCATTGTGGAAGGAAACTTTCTCTCCCTACACCTCATCTCACAAGTTGGCAGAGCTCTCAAAAGATGCTAGTCTTGTAATCCTAGGATGTGTGTACTGCAGATGTGGTCTACCCCTGCAGCATGAACTTCCATAGTCCTGGTACAGCTGCTCTGGGTCTGAGCTGTAGCTCTGGCCCATGCTTCCCTGCTCCCTACTTTCCCACCCTAGTCATCTCAGGTGAGGACTCTGGCCACTGAGTTGGCATCAGCCTTCCTTCTGAACACCTCCTTGGCCACCTCCTGTCTTTGACTGACATAGCCCCCCTTCCAATTCATCTTTTCTCTTATCTGCTTCATTTAAATGAAGAATATTGAAGAAAATATTCCTTGGACCCCTATTTCTGGAAGTAGTTGGGTAGTTGGGATCTGAAGTGCTAAGTCCTGGGAGATTCTCAGTCATGTTCTGAATACATTCACTGGAAAGACAACAGACCACTACTATTTTTATTAGTTTATAAAACAGCAACCTCATTGCCTCTGAAAAAGGCAATTATCCATCACCACTATTATTGACTCCAAGTCTCAGCTAAAATCCCATCTTCTGTAAGAAACCTTCCCCAATCTCTCTTAATGCCCCTACTTCCATCTGCTGGTTACTTATTATTTATCTTGTGTATGGCTTGTTAGTACGTGGTTGTTTGCATGTAGTTGCTCCCCATTAGATTTCGACACCTGGAGGACCAGGACTGTGTAATCGCTTAGTCTTAGCAGGGGTGTCTGGCAAATAGTAGGTGCTGGATGAGTGCTTATTGACTAGCCTCCTTTTTAAGCCTTGCTAAAGTTCTCACCTGATGGCTGCATCATTATTGGGAGAACAACAGCTACTTCCTCCTCCTAGGAGCTTTAAGACAAGTCTCAGGTCTGTTTTTTAACTCTAAGAGCACAGATGTCCCCATCCTTTCCTTTCTTCTCCATGGAATCCCTTTGCTCCAACCTCCTCCCAAGTTTCATTTCCCCTCCTGACCTCAGATTCTTTCCTCTCTTTTGGAGTTTCTAGTCTGTTTCTTTCATTGTCTCCAGCACAATTTCCCTTACTCTTCATGCTGGTTAAGAATTTCAGCCTTTAAAAACATATGCTAACGATTATCCCATTACCCTAAGTACCTTTCACCAATCTCCTGCTTGTTTTGGCAGTACCAGGACCAGTGTCCAGACCCAGAGGTTGTTCTCTTTCAAATTTTCTTCATTTTCCCTCAAAATCAGCTGGACATGGTGGTATATGCCTGTAATATCTGGGGGGGGGGGGGGCCCAGGCTGGTGGATCACTTGAGTTTGAGGGTTCTGAGGTACCATGGGATAAGGCAATAGGAAGCTTGCACTAAGTCCAGCACCACCATGAGATGGGGGCAGGGAGAGGGTCACCAGGCTCCCTAAGGGGAAGTGAAACTGGTCCGAGTTGTAAGTTAAAGCTCCCTTGCCAATCAGCAACAGGATCAGGTCCTGTGAGTGTCCCCTGCAAGACAGGGAGACTCCATTCTAAAATTCTCCATAAATCTTCCTTCTAATTTGAGACTGGTCTTCTTTACTAGTCTAAATACCTCCAAATCATCTACAAAGCTTTTTCCCCCCTTCTGACTGGGATCAGCTACTCCTTCCCCCACATCCTATTCCCATGGAAACTGGTAGCAGAATAAACTCCCTGCAGCTATTATGTGTAGCCCTACTGTGGCACCTATATCACATGTATTGAAATGATTTTTATACATGTTTATCTTCTCGGCAGGCCAGAGACTTTATTTTCTGTGTCTTTGTATAACCCATGGTATATAGCAAAGCGATTGACATGTAGTAAGCATTCTATAAATATTTATTTGGTGAATGAGCAAATGCATGGGGTCCCAAATAAGATCAAATGATTTTTATGAACGAGACAATATTCATCTAGACATGCACACCAATGCAGGCCACTGTGGAAATAATCTAGAGGTAATCTTCTCTTGGTAAGGCTGCACAAAGGCTGTTGCTGAGTTCCACTACTGGGGAGGGGTGTCAGCTACAAGGGAGGGTGATCAGCTTGTGGCCATAATTCACTCTGATAAAGTAGACAAAGGAACTGGGCAAATGCCTGAGAAGCCAACAGTTGACATGAGACACGTCTCTCTAAGCTCTGCTCTCATTCTTAACAAACAATAGAATTAGGTTAATAGGTATTATGAGCAGCAATTCAGTCTGTGCTTAGTACACATGGGATCCAGGAGGTCAGATGCTTTTCTCATGAATAGCATGAGACTGGCTTTACCCTTCCAGTTGGTATCCATGGGTAAGGTAACCAAGCCACAGGCAAAGAAGCTGAGCTTCCAAATAAAGGAAGATGCTCCAATTCCTTTTGCTCTGAGATCTGTTTTTCAATGACTGTGACTATGGAAAGAGTCATTGAAATGTAGGAACTTTCTACCATATAACTTAAAATAATTATTTTATCCTTAATGCATGATTTTCTTTTTCTTTCAACAGTCCAGTGAATGTCATAGAAGACATGAGGGTCGATACTACTATGGGCCTTGGGGACCACCACTACCACCAGGACTAGTGCTGCCACCACTGCCACCATTTCACTTTAATCAACCTCCTTTTCCACATCCTCCTCCCAATGTACCTCTCCCATACAGATATCCTCCCTTTTATCAGCCTCCCTTTCCTCCTTACCCCCTGTCTAATCCCAATGTGCCTTACCCTCCAAGACCAGGGCCATTTCCCTCCCCTCCTCCTCCTAATCCTGCTGTTAGTAGTACTTCTTCTACACCACCCCCCATTGCCAATACCACCACTCCCAATCCTCCCCCGACTACATCCTCTATTTCCAATCAAACAACAAGTTAAAACATATCTATTCTCGGCCAAACTGCAGTAAATGCCACTACTGTTAACATTTTTGCTGATTTCTGGAATAGATTAAATGCCTTTTTTGGATGAAGATGAGGTAATAAAATGCACAAGCATCTTATGCCTTAAGAGAAATCATCTGCAAAGGCCAAGTACAAAATAACTACCTTTTCTCCAAACATCATTCCTAGTAATAGAACTACTCAGTAACGTAAAAGGATATTAATTAGCATTGCTATTAACAAAGGTACCATGGAAGGCTAAAAAAAATACAAACTATAGACAAGATTTCACTGCCCCAGTAACAGGAACCCATGAAGCCGGAACCCTAGGTAAGGCAGGATGCCAGGAAATCACCACCAATATTCAAGATGTCACCAAGAGGGAATGAGGGGGTGAATGCATCATGACTCAATTTGTCTGGTTTCTCCCTAGTCTTAAGAAAGAAAATTACCCATATTGTGGCAAAGACTATGCAACAAATATAAAATGTACTTGTAGGTAATATAATATTACCTTGGAATTTTTAAGATGTGTAAATTTTATTTTAAAATATAAGAAAACAATTCTAATAGGAAGAAAATTTTAAAAAGAAAATTCATGAAACCATGTGCCATGTCAAAAGAAATCAGCATTTTGTTAATAAGTGATGTATAGAACAGTGGCTAGAGAGCTGGCATCAAAACCCGGAAAACCTGTCACAAATAATGGCAAGTCATTTCATCCCTCAAGCTTTGGGGGTCTCCCAAAGACTCTGAGTGCTGGAGAAAGAGCTGACCTGCGTGGAGGGAAGGCATTTCCTCTCTTCTTGATACAAGGAATGAAGTCACATAATTAATGAAATCACAGATCCGCTTCCTAACTTTGTCACTAATGAACCCTGATTGTGATCTCTTTTTTTAGAATTGAAAGTTATTCTAGCTAATCTAAATGAGGGGGTAGCAATGATAGCTTTTGGTTCATTGAAGTGAAACATGATCCAAAGAATGAAGAGGTCTACAAATCTCCACTCAGGGGAAACAGAGGTATGTGATTATATTAGACATCAATAATGGCCCCCATGTTGATGCTGCTTCAAAGTCACATTTATTCCTGAACTTGTAGAAACTATCTTTCAGAGGAGTATCGCAAGTGCTTCTGTAGGACCGAGAAATTAGATCCTCAAAGGAATAAATGCACCACTGAATTCTGTGTCCCAAAGCATATTACATCACAGTAATACCAATAGGCAATGAAGAATGACATATTGAAGTCAACATTTACCATGATAAACCATAAAGTAAACCTTGATTCTGCATTGCATGATAAGCTCAATTTACATTTGATGTAAGGATAATGCTAAATTGAGGGACTTGGAATCATTCTTCCTTTCTGTCAATACATCTAATACTTGTGGTCAATACTGTTTTCACTTTTCCTGCCAAATAAATGTTTAAAGCATCTACTTATTTTCACTTGACATTTTAGTGATGGTGTGCTTTAAGAAGAAGGAGATATCTGCATATTTCTCTAACTGGATATATGGGTGGATTTGGATGAATTGCCCTACACGTAGGAAAAGTAATTTAAAAGTCCTCATGAAGGATCCTAGAATCTTTTCAGAATTGGAGAAAAGACTGCCCCTGACCCAGAAAAGTTGGGACTGGTCCGAACCCATACCAAAAGTGAGCCATCAGCTATGGTGGGAGCAGTAACAGCAGCTATGGAAGACATTTTGCCTATGAATAACTGACCGTGAGCCTTGAGCAAGTGCTGACTGCATTTCTTTGTGGTATATCATTAAAATCAAAGTAATAACTAAAATATCTCAAGGCTCACATAAATATGAATATTATGGACAGATATTTCCTTCTTATAGGGAACTTTTAGTAACTGCATTGAGTATGGGGATCAGGGGAATAGAACAGAGAAGAAGGAACCTTGTGTTAAAACCATAGCTATGAAAGGAAACACCAAGACAAATGAGGCATCTGAATAATGGATACCAAAAATCATTGCACTGAATTGATCTGATCCACAGTCTCACTAAGGGTAATTATGGATTTTTTAGACCTAGAAGAATCATAATTTTAACAGAGCAGCCTACAGTGCAGTACAGAAAAAGATAGCATTACTAATAATAACAATAATAGTAATAATCATGATAATAACCCACCTACACAACACTAAGGTTTGCTAACAAGCTATATATAGATGTATTATGTGTATACATACATACATATATGCATATATATATGCCTATATATAATCTCATTTGATCCTCACAACAATCTGTGTTATGGGCATGATTATCACCCTCATTTTAGAGATGAAGAAACTGAAACTCAATGAATCAGGTCACACAAATTCTAAGTGCTTAAGGATAATCAAACATAGAAGTTCAGCAGTCAAGCTCATCATCAAAGAGCCAGCCAGAGGAAGTCCCTCAACTCCTTCCCTTTTAAAAATCAGTCAACAGTTGTTTATTAAGTGCCTTCTATGGGACATGGCACTATACCAGATATTGGGATGCAAGTGCAAACCAGAATCCTTTTCTAGTCTTGGATCATGGTTGTACTTGCCATGATATTTGAAGCAGCATGAATAGAGGCTCAGTAAGTGACCTTGTGTGTTCTTTCATTGGGCTGTCTTACAAATGGTGTTCTGCTCATTTATCTTTAACCTCTACTCCCTATTAGACAACTTTTCTTCACCTTTCTTAGTCCAAAAATAATTCTCCTTAGAAAAGAGAAGTAAAATGAGAGCTGATTCATCCTCACTTGCCTGCTCTTGTTTCCATATTTCATCTTTAAAAGTCTGACTTGGTCTGTTAGTTCCCCATGTAGCCACCCAAGTATCTTTAGATAGCTCCCTTATCCTTCCCTCTTCATTGGAACAATTTGTTGGTGCCTTCTGAATTTTTTCTTGAGAGATTCCCTTTGCCTTTGACTCAATGTCTGGAGACATCCAGGATATTAAAAATTGGGATATTTTCCTTTTTCTGGTCCTAATGTACCTATTTTTCCATGATCCTTTTCTTTTTAAAGTTATTTTTCATCCCACAATCACTTTCTGATACACATCCCTCTCAATCTCCACACACACTTTCACACCTATAGAACCCTTGGAACAAAGAAAGACAGTTGAGCCAAGTGAAAATGATTGCTTCTGTCAGGATATTCCATTTCAGACATCCACAGAACCCTCTGGTCCAGCAAGAGGAGGCAAGTGAGGTTCATCATCTGTCTTTTGGAACAAATAGTTACCCTTGTGCTTCATCTGAGGTTTAGTCTTGTTTCCCCCTACAATAGTGTAGCCACTGCATATGTTGTTCTCCTGGTTCTTGATTTTGGATCAGTTCAGATGAGTATTCCCTCATCACTCTGAATTCCTCATGCACTTTGAATCTTACTGTGCAACAATCCCAACATATTCACTTATCACCATTTGACCAGGTCTAAGGAGACTGAGGGTCAGGAAGGGAAGTGAATTCCCCACGGTCACTCAGGTAGTAAGTGCCAAAAATGCAAACATAGCACACCCTCAGCAGTAGACCATACCATGCACATGATTATCCACACTTGTATAACCAGAAAACAATATATAATGTGTATATGTGTGCATGTGTGTGTGTTTGTGTGTGTGTGTAGTCAATGTGAGCTGGTGAAACCTGTATAATATATATAATCTATTACATTATATGTAGTACATAATAGATATAATATTTCATATATTGTAATACTATAAGCATAAATACAGAGAATATGTAACATTTTTCCTTCCTGTTTGCAGTTGACCGTATGCTCTTAGCTCAAAGCTTGTGCACTTTAGAAATGTCATAGCCTCCTGGCTGGTTCTAGTCAGCCATGGATAACTCAATACTTGAATACTTAGGGGAAGCTAGGTGGCACAGTGGATAGAATGCTGGCCCTGGGGTCAGAAGTACCCAAGTTCAAATCTGGGCTCAGACATGTACTAGCTGAGTGCCCCTGGGCAAGTCATTTAACCCTCTTTGCCTCAGTTCCTCATCTGTAAAGTGAGGCAAAGGAGGAAATGACAAACTCTTCCACTTTTCTTTGCCAAGAAAAACTCAAATGGGGTTGTAGAGAGTGAGACACAACTGAAAGAACTCAATAGTAACAACAACTTGAATACTTTGGGGGTGCTGAAGTGATCAGGAACCTGTTGACTACTGAGCAGGAAGATCCACTCAACAGACTTATGAAAAGGGAGCTATTTTATCCCTGACTTTGTCTTTCTTCAACCCTCCAGGTGAAATCACATAATTCTGGAACTTCCCATGGAGGGTGAGAGTGGTGGACAAGTAATGCAACATGTCCCCTCCTCTTACATGGAAGCTCCAAGAGGGGACTGAACTAGGGGAGCCAAGTGAAGACCTTCAGCTTCCTCTTTTGGTCTATTTCCTCACCTGATCCTGAGTGACTGAGCATCAATCTCAAGGTGGACATTTCCAGTCTTGGTGACAGCCTCATGAATTCTAGAGTTTATAAATTCTGGTTCCATTGATGAGAGCTGTCAGATATCAAGGGCAGTTTCTTCGTCAGATAAAATAACCAATGGCATGAGATTGTGAGATAGAATCTATGTCCTAACGTGGCTTGGAGAAACCGTGAGCTGGAGTTGCTTGGCCAGTGAAATGGAATAATACCTACTGAGCAGTCCTCAAGGCTGTTTCCTCATCCAATGTTAGTCTCAACCTCTGGATAGAGTATAAAGAGAAGTTCCCACTATCTTCTTGCTTAAGTTTCTGTCCATGCACCCTGAATATAATAGTAATTACAAGTTCCTGAATCCTATTTTGGATTTTTTTTGTCAATGTCAGCTGGTGAAAGCCATTTATATATGGTGTTTAGGAAACAAATACCCATCCCATACCTGATTTATATTGCACTTTTAGGAATTTTGTATACCTCACTTTGGGGAAACCCTGGACATGAGTCAGACCTTGGCTATAAGTGATATCCTCCTGAGATACCAGAGTGGAGGTATGATGAACTGAAGAGTGTGAGAAAAGGAGTCTATACTCTCATTAGAGGCCAGGCTGCCCAAACACTAGACCTAGTATGGATCAAGTGTGTGAGCACAGAGCCAATGAGTCACCTTATAAAGAGGGAAAGGGCATAGTGTACCTGCCTCTGGGTCCCAGAAGTGGTTCTAATTGTTATGTTTGCTTGAAGTAAGATCCATGAACCTGTGTCTCCTTTTGGTAACTCTTTGCCTTGTGGACAATGGGTATGGCAGATTATCTATTTTCCAGTTGTGAAATGTGAACCTAAAGATAACTACCTACTTCATATCACATTCATTCCTTTCTGGCTTTCTATCCTGACTCTGGACTTTGTCTCCCATGCCCCAACAGCATTCTCATCCTAGAAACTCACTCTGCCCATGGGGCCTTTCCTCAGGATTTTCTCTGGTTCTTCCTGAACCTACATATGAAGGAAAGTTCACAGGACAATCATGTCTTCATTCCTCTCTGGAATCCATTTCTGATTCTGCAGACTTTTTCCACCATGTGCCCAAGTAGCTCCTTCCCCCATTTTGGTTTCCTGTTATACGTTGTCTTCCCCATTAGAATGTAAACTCCTTGAGGACAGGGACCAGCTTTCTGCTTGTGTTTGAATTCCCACACTTAGCACAGAGCCTAGCACACAGGGGGTACTTAATAAATGCTTATTGCTTTGATTATACTTGACCTTGCCAGTTGTCTTCATGTTGTTGGCTTTAGAGTCTCATTACAAATGCCAGATCTTCATGGATATTGAGGAAATCAATGAAGAAAATGTGAAAGAATGATAGTATCCCTACACCAGATCTCAAACTATATTATAAAGCAGTAATTATCAAAACAATCTGGTACTGGCTAAGAAATAGAGTGGCGGATCAGTGGGATACATTATGTCCAAATCACTGTATAGTGAATGATCATAGCAGTCTAGTATGATAAACCCAAAGATCCAACGTTTTGGAACAAAAACTCATTACTTGACGAAAACTGCCAGGAAAACTGGAAAA
This sequence comes from Trichosurus vulpecula, assembly GCF_011100635.1. NCBI lineage: Eukaryota > Metazoa > Chordata > Mammalia > Diprotodontia > Phalangeridae > Trichosurus > Trichosurus vulpecula. The sequence continues at coordinate 131,785,945 of NC_050578.1, read as the reverse complement.
CAGTGTGGCAGAAACTAGTTATAGACCAACATCTCACACCATATCCCAAGATAAGATCAAAATATGTATGTGATCTACACAGAAAGGGTGATACCAAAAGAAAATTAAGAAAGCATGGAATAGTTTATCTGTCAGATTTACAGATAATGGAAGAATTTAAAACTGAAGAAGATATAGAGAACATTACAAAATATAAAATATATCATTTTGATTATGTAAAATTTAACAGTTTTTGCACAAGCAAAACTGATGCAATCAAAATTACAAGGAAAGCAGAAAGCTGCGGAAAATTTTGCAACAAGTATCACGCAGGATCTTTCAGCTTCTACCTTAAATGACAACAGAAATTAGAATATAATATTCCAAAAGGCAAAGGAGCTTGGACTACAACCAAGGATCAATTACCCAGCAAAACTGAGCATGATTTTCCAGCAAGGAGATGGACATTCAAAGAAATAAGGGAATTGCAGACCTTCCTGATGAAAAGTCCAGAGCTCAAAGGAAAATTCGATCTCCAAATACAAAACTCAAGAGAGACATAAAAAGGTAAACAGGGGGAAAAAACCCTACTTAATCAATAAGGCTAATTAGTTACATCCTAATATAGGATTATTTTGTTTTATATATGTTTTATATATATGTCAGTCTTGAGAACTGTGTACTTATTATAACAATTGAAAGGGATATTCGTAGACCGTGGGTATCAGTATAAAATAACCGATACAATGATAAAAATATAATTAAGAGATATAAAGGGATGATTCTTGGAGAAGAGGTAAGGAGGTAGTAGAAAAGGGTAAATTATATTACATGAAGGGGCACAAAAACATATTGTAGTAGAGGGAAAGAAGGGAGGGAGAAGAGCGGTATCTGAGCTTTACTCTCATTGGATTTGGTTCAAGAAAGGAATAACATACCCTGATAAATATAGAAATCTAACTTGTCCTACAGGCAGTAGGAGGGAAAAGGGTAAAAAGGAGGGGAGTGGTCAGAAGGGAGGGAAGAAGTAGCAAGTGGAAAATGGGGAGATAAGGAGGGGAATCAAGAGGGAGGGTAAACTGAGGAAGGCGGCAGTCAAAAGCAAAACTCTGTTGAGGAGTGGAAGGGGAGAGGGAGAAACAAAAGCATAAACAAGGGGGAAATAAGATCAAGAAAAAGACACAGATAGTAATCATAACTGTGAATGTGAATGGGATGAACTCTCCCATAAAATGGAAGTAGATAGCAGAATAGATTAAAACCCATAATCCTACAATATGCTGTTTACCAGAAACACATTTGAAACAGGGTGATCCACACAGGGTAAAGGTAAAAGGCTAGAGTAGAATATATTGTGCTTCAGCTAAAGTAAAAAAAAAAAAAAGCAGGGGTAGCAATCCCAATCTCAGACAAAGCAAAAGCAAAGATACATCTAATTAAAAGACATAAGGAAGGACACTGCATCCTGCTAAAAGGCATCATAAACAAGGAAGCAATATCATTATTTAACATATATGCACAAGTGGTATAGCAGGCAGGTTCTTAGAGGAGAAGTTAAGGGAGTTACAGGAAGAAATAGACAGCAAAACCATACTAGTGGGGGACCTCAACCTCCCCCTCTCTCAACTTGATAAATCAAAATAAACAAGAGAGAAGTTAAGGAGGTGAATAGAATTTTAGAAAAGGCAGATATGATAGCCTCTGGAGAAAACTGAATGGGGATAAAAAGGAACATACTTTCTTCTCAGCAGTACATGGCACATGTTCAAAAACTGACCATGTACTAGGGCATAAAAACCTCACAATCCAGTGCAGTAAGGCAGAAGTAGTCAAAACATCCTTTTCAGATCACGATGCAATAAAAATTATTTTTAACAAAGAACCATGGAAAAATAAGCTAAAAATTAATTGGAAACTAAATAATTAATTCTAAAGAATGAGTGGGCCAAAGAACAAATCATAGAAACAATTAATAACTTCATTGAAGAAAATGACAATAATGAGACAACACACTAAAACTTATGGGATGCAACAAAAACAGTTCTTAGGGGAAGTTTTACATCTCTAAATGCTTAAATGAATAAAATAGAGAAAAAGGAGATCAATGAATTGGGCATGCAACTGAAAAAGCTAGAAAAAGAAAAAATTTAAAATCTCCAATTAAATGCCAAATTAGAAATACTGAAAATCAAAGGAGAGATTAACAAAATTGATATCAAGAAAACTTATTAAATTAATAAATAAAACTAAGAGCTGGTTTTATGAAAAAAAAACAATAACATTGATAAAAATTTGGTCAATTTGATTTAAAAAAAGAAAGAAGAAAATCAAATCAAAAAAAGAACAGGGTGAATTCACCTCTAATGAAAAGGAAATTAAAACAATAATTAGGAATTATTTTGCCCAATTGTATGCCCATAAATTTGACAACCTTAGAGATATGGATGAATATCTACAAGAATATAAATTGCCCAGGTTAACAGAAGAGGAAGTAAAGTACCTTAATAACCACATCTCAGAAAAAGAAACTGAGCAAGCCATCAATGAAGACCCTAGGAAAAAATTTCCAGGGCCAGATGGTTTTACATGTGAATTTTATCAAACATTTAAAGAACTATTATTTCCTATACTTTATAGACTACTTGGGAAAATAGGTGAAGAAGGAGTCCTATCAGATTCTTTTTATGATGCAAATATTGTCCTAATACCCAAACAAGGAAGAGTCAAAACAGAGAAAGAAAATTATAGACCAATTTCCTTAACGAATATTGATGCAAATATTTTAAATAAAATATTAGCAAAAAGATTTCAGCAACTTATCATGAGAATAATACACTATGACCAGGTAGGATTTATTCCAGGAACTCAAGGGCGGTTCAATATTAGGAAAACTATCAGTATAATTAATCATGTGAACAACAAAACTAGCAGAAACCATATGATTATTTCAATAGATGCAGAAAAAGCCTTTGACAAAATACAACACCCATTCCTATTAAAAACACTACAAAACATAGGAATAAATGGAGCCTTCCTTAAAATTATAAATAGCATCTGCCTAAAACCATCAACAAGCATTATTTGTAATGGGGATAAGCTAGATGCATTCCCAATAAGATCAGGGGTGAAACAAGGATGTCCATTATCACCCAACATTTTCAATTTGATACCAGAAATGTTAACTGTAGCAATAAGAGAAGAGAAAGAAATTGAAATTAGAATAGGTGAAAACGAAGCTAAATTATCACTTTTTGCAGATGATATGATGATTTACTTAGAGACTCTTAGAGAATCAAGTAAAAAAACTCCTTGAAATAATAAACAACTTCAGCAAAGTTGCAGGATATAAAATAAACCCACATAAATCAGCATTCCTATACATTACTAACAAAGCCTAACAGCAAGAGATAGAAAGAGAAATTCCATTTAAAGTTACTATAGACACTATAAAATATTTTGGAGTCTATCTCCCAAGACAAACCCAGGGCCTATATGAACATAATTATGAAACACTTTTCACACAAATTAAGTTAGATCTAAATAGATGGAAAAATATCAGTTGCTCATGGTTAGGCTGAGCTATTATAATAAAAATGACAATTTTACCAAAATTAATTTATTTATTCCGTTTCATACCCATCGTGCTACCAAAAAATTATTTTACAGAGCTGGATAAAATAATAACAAAATTCATCTGGAAAAACAAGAGGACTAGAATATCTAGAGAATTAATGAAAAGAAATGCTAGGAAAGGCGGCCTAGCCATACCAGATATTAAACTGTACTATAAAGCAGCAGTCATCAAAACTACCTGGTACTGGACAGGAAACAGAGTCGTGTATCAGTGGAATAGGTTAGGTATACACGATACAGTAGTCAATGACTATAGCAATCTACTCTTTGATAAACTCAAAGAATCCAGCCTCTGGGCTAAGAATTCTCTACTTCACAAAAACTGCTGGGAAAATTGGAAAATGGTAGAGCCCAAACTGGGCAGAGACCAATATCTTTCACCATATACCAAAATAAAGTCAAAATGGGTTCATGATTTAGGAATAAAGGCTGATACCATAAGCAATTTGGGAGAGCAAGGAATAGTTTACCTATAAGATTTATGGAAAAGCAAACAATTTATGACCCAACCAGAAATAGAGAGCATTGCAAAATGCAAAATGGATAATTTTGATTATGTTAAATTGAAAAGTTTTGTGGAAAAAAAGCCAATGCAACAAAGATGAGGAGGGAAGCAGATAACTGGGAGAAAATCTTTACAACTAGTGTCTCTGATAAAGGCCACATCTATAAAATATACAGGGAATTGAGCCAAATTTATAGGAATACAAGTCATTCCCCAATTGAGAAATGGTCAAAGGATATGAACAGGCAATTTTCAGAGGAAGAAATTAAGGATATCTACAGGCATATGAAAAATGCTCTAAATCACTACTGATTAGAGAATGCAAATCAAAACCACTCTTAGGCACCACATCTCTCTCGTAAGATTGGCTAAAATGACAAAACAGGTAAATGATAAATGCTGGAGAGGATGTGGGAAAATAGGAACATTCTTACACTGCTGGTGGAGTTGTGAACTGATCCAGTCATTCTGGAGAGCAATTTGGAACTATGCCCAAAGGGCTATAAAAATACCCTTCATACCCTTTGACACAGCAATACCACTTCTAGGGTTGTATGCCAAAGAGATCACACAAGTGGGAAAAGGACCCATATGTATAAAAATATTTATAGTGGCTCTTTTTGTAGTAGCAAAGAATTGAAAATCAGGGGGATGCCCATCAATTGGTGAATGGTTGAAAAAATTGTCATATATGAATATAATGGAATACTTTTGTGCTATAAGAAATGGGGAAGATATGGACTTCATAACAACCTGGAAAAACCTACACAATATAATGCTGTGAGGGGAGCAAAACTAGGAGATCATTATATACAGCCACAGATATATATGGATTCTGTGATGACTAACCTTGATAGACTTAGCTCTTCTCAGCAATAGAAGGTTCAAAGATGACTCCAAAAGACTCACGAGGGAGAGAGATATCTACATCCAGAGAAAGAACTATGGAGACTGAATGCAGATTGAGGCAAACTGTTTGCTCTCCTTTTATTTCTTTTGTTTTTTTTCTCTCTTTTGTTTTTGTTTTTTGGTTTTTGGTTTTGTTTCTTCTTTCTCATGATTCATTCCATTGGTAACAATTCTTCTTTACAACTTGACTATTGTGTAAATAAGTTCAGTGAAGTTATATGTGGAAGATATGTCGGATTCTGTGCCATCTTGGGGAGGGAGGGGGACGGGGAAGAAAGTCTGGAGCTTGTGATCATGCGGAACTGAGAGCTGTAAACTAAAAATAAAAAATCTTAATAAAAAAAATCAAAGCTTTCTATAGTCATATGAAAAAATGCTCTAATCACTGTTGATTAGAGAAATGCAACTCCAAGGTACCACCTCACACATATCAGATTGGATAATATGACAAAAAAGGAAAATGACAAATACTGGAGGGAATATGGGGAAACTGGGACACTAATACACTGTTGGTAAAGTTGTGAACTGATCCAGCCATTCTGGAGAATAATTTGGAATTATGTTCAAAAGGCTATAAAACTATGCATATTCTTTGATCCACCAATACCACTCCTAGGTCTACATCCCAAAGACATCCAGAAAAAGGGGAAAGGACTTATTTGTACAAAAAATATTTATATCAGCTCTTTATGTGGTGGCTAAGAGTTGGAAATTCAAGGGATGCCCATTAATTGGGGAATGGTTAAACATGTTGTGATATATGATTGTAATGTAATACTATTGTGCTATGAGAAATGACAAACAGGATGACTTCAGAAAAAACCTGGAAACACTTATGCGAATTGTAACATAGTGAATGAACAGAACCAGGAGAACATTGTACACAACAGCAGCAACATTGTTCAGTAAAGAACTGTGAATGACTTAGCTATTCTCAGCAATACAACGATATAAGATAATCCCAAAGGAGTAATGATGAAACACATTATGTGTCCCCAGAGAAAGAACTGATTCTGTTTGAACACAGACTGGAGGATGCGATTTTTCCATTCCTTTCTTCTTTTTTTCTTTTATTCAAGTTTTCTTGTACAATATGGAATTGTTTTATATAATTGCACATATATTACATATATCTGATTACTTACCATCTCAGGGGGAGGGAGGAGGGTAGAAAGGGAGGGAGATACAGAATTTGGACCTCAAAATTTTAAATAAATATGTAAAAAAGCCCCAAATACCTGACCTTTCTTTATAAACATCTGGTCTTTCTTTACTGGCATAAGATCCTCCTTTTTTTCTTTAAAGCATTTATTGCCTAATTTTATGGGTCTTTTTTAAACATTCTTGAAGTTATTATTTTCCTCCTGGTGACCTTTTTCATCAAAAATCTGTTACACATGTCAATGATATTGTTTGCCCATTCAATTATTTATCATTTTCCTTTCCTAATCTATCCCCCTTTTCTCTTTCTATTCATTCATTTACTCATTTTATTTAAGAGCATTTTATCTGTTCTTGAAAGGGCATTTGCAGAGTTGAGTAGGCTTTTTGCCACCTCTCACTTGGCTATTTCACTTGAATTCCTTTCCCTCTTATCTCCAGATATCTTCCTGGATGCTAGGATCTCTATTGCCTATGGGAGAGGGATTGGATTTTAATTCATTTAGAAAAAGGAAGCACATAAGGTGTAAGGATATAGGATATAAGGACATATAACACCAAATCTTATGTTCTCTGTTATTATCAAAGGCACCAACATCCTGCCAATTATTCAGATTTGAAACTACCGAGTCATCCTCGACCCTTTGCTTGTGCTTGTCCCACACATCTATTCTGTTACCAAGTCTTGCCATTTTTGCCTTTGCAAAATCTCTTCAATATATCCCTTTCTCTCCACTCACACTGTCCTAGCCTAATGCAATCTCTCATCACCTCTTGCCTACTTTATTGCAATAGTTGGTCTCCCTGCCTCGAGTTTCTTCCTACTTGAATACATTCTCTACTCAGCTGCCAGAGATTTTTTTAAAGTGCAGGTCCAACCATGCCATTCTAGAGGCTGCCTATTATTTCTAGGGGGCTCTCTCTAGTCATCCTGATCTATATGTTGCCACTGAACTCAGATGGCTCCAGAGAAGAAAGTGAGGCTGGTGACCTTGCACAGTACTCCCTCACTTAAATCCAGTTCACTTGCAAGTCATGGCATCATCTTCCTGATGTCATGGTCTTCTTCAAAAATGAAGGACAAACAACATTATCTCTAGGATCAAGTACAAAATCTTTGATTTTTAAAGTTCTTCACAACCTGGCCTTCCCTTTCCAGTTTACCTCCAGTCTACCTTTCCTGTCTTCTCACATTTTTCTTTCCTCCATATACAATCCAATAATGCCATATCACTGTTCCAAACACAAGATAATCCATTTTCTCCTTCCATTGACTTCTGCCTTTTCATTGACTGCCCCCATGCTCTCTCTCCTTACTTCTGTCCTCAAGTTTCTGTTCTGTTTCAAATTTCATCCCAAATCCTACAGTTTCGAAGAGACTTTTCCTGGTCTTTCTTTCCCTCCTTAGAACCTGCTGATGCCTTCCCTTTGAGATTATTTTCCATTGATACTGGATAGTTCTTGTATGCACAATTTTTTTTCATCTTTTCTTTCTCATTCAAAAGTGTGCTATTTGAGGTCAAGGATCATGTTTTTGCCTTTCTTCATATCATCAATTCTATTTTGCCACTGATTTCCAAATATCTCCCTCTACCTCCACAAATGTTAGGCTCTCAATCTTATATAAATTATGGCTTAAAAGAAGCAAACTTGATTTTCACCCTTGATTTTCTCTAAGACTCACCCAATTTCCTGTAGTTTATGCACTCAATGGATCCTTTTCTTACTTTTTAAAAGAGTATTTATTTAATATTTTATTTTCCCCAGTTACATGTAAAATTATTTTTAATGTTCATTTTTAAAAATTTTGAGTTCCAAATTTTCTCCCTCTCGCTCTCCCTTTCTCTCCTCCCTCACTGAGAAGATAAGCAATTTGATAGAGATTATACATGTGCTGTCATGTAAAACATATTTCCATATTAGTCATGCTGTGAAGAAAAACACAGCTCAAAAAGAAAAAAAAAATAAAGGCTTTTTTAAAAAGTGTGCTTCAATGTGCATTCAGACTCCATCACTTCTTTCTCCATACAGATAGCATTTTTCATTGTAACTCTTTCAGAATTATCTTGGATTATTTTATTGCTGAGAACACTAGTCATTGACAATTCTTCATCGAATATTGCTGCTACTGTGCACAGTATTGTCCTGGTTCCGCTCACTTCACTTTGCATCAGTTCACTTAAGTCTTTCTAGGTTTTTCTGAAAGTATCCTGCAATATTCCATCATAATAATATACAACAACTTATTCAGCCATTCCCCAATTGATGTACTTCCCCTTAATTTCCAGTTCTTTGCTACCAAAACACTACTATAAATTTCATTGTACAAGAAGGTCCTTTTCCATTTTGTTTTTTCTCTCTTTGGAATACAGATGTGGTAATGGTATTGCTGGTAATGCACCTTTGGGCATAGTTCTAAATTGCTCTCCAGACTGGTTGAATCAGTTCACAATTCCACCAATAGTACATTAATGTTTCAATTTTCCCCCATCCCCTCCAACATTTGTCATTTTCCTTTTTTGTCATATTAGTCAATCTGATAGATGTGGGGCGCTACCTCAAAGTTGTTTTAATTTGCATTTATCTAATCAACAGAATTTAAAGCATTTTTTCATTTAAGGTTTGACATGTCTTAATTCATTTGATTTGACAACTCACTTCATTGTCTCTGACACTTGCAGACCTACTTCCTGAACCCTCACCTCTTTCCTGATCTCTGGTCTAGTTGGACATCTCCAGCGAGATTTCTCATAGGTGTTTCAACCTCAACACATACAAATAAGAAGTCATTCTCTTTTTCCCTCTTCCTAATCCCACCCTTCTATTTCTGTACTTTTGCAGCTTTAGAATCATCTTTGACTTTCCCTTAAACCCCTATAGGCAACCAGTTCACCAGTCTTGATGATGCTACCTCCATAACCAATCTCACATCTATTACTTTCTCTCTCCTAGGGAAACAGGGCCTTGTCTGAGCCTTGGATACTGTCTGATGACTGGTATATGTCAGTGTCCCTTTGCTGGGGGATAAAGGACACATTGGCTGAAATTTTCTAGGTCAGGAACCAGAAGACTCAGGAGAATCAGTGGTGAGGAGGTACAAAAAAGGGTTTTGGTTCCAGCTGTGACCTGATTTAAAAGTTAAACATCATCTCTCCACCACTCCCATGTAGACTCCATTAATGTTCCACTAAGAAGCTATGTCTCTATAGCAGCCAGGACAAACAGTATATGTCCCTTTGAATATAAACATGGCATAAGTCCCCACCCTCAGCCCCTGGAACAGAACTGGCAACCTAGAAAGGCCCCTAACAAATGTCTCCAGCTGCAGGACAACTTTGAGCACCCTGGCTGCCCAACCTGCCTTGAAGGATTAGATCGTGGTTACAGTCAACCTATGCTGTTATTGTTCGGTCATTTCAATCATGTCCAACTCTTTGCGACTCCATTTGGAGTTTTCTTGGCAGAGATACTGGAGTGGTTTGCCATTTCCTTCGCCTGCTCATTTTACAGATGAGGAAACTGAGTCAAACAGGGTGAAGTGACTTGTCCAGTGTCACACAGCTAGTGAGTGTCTGAGGCTACATTTGAACTAAAAGAGATGAGTCTTCCTGACTCCAGGCCGGGCACTCCTAGCTGCCTAGCTGCCCCTATTTACCATAACCCTCTTTGGGCCAGCTCTGGGTAATACTCTCCATGACCTTTGGTTCTATAATGATGCTGACCCCTGTTGTACAAGGCTTAGGGAGCACCTTTGGGATGGACCTCAGAGGATTTCCTTAGCTTGAAATACCATCTCACATAAATATGCTATTGGTCACAAGGAGATTTGGGAGAGAGAATAGAAACAAATCAAAACTGACGGGTGACCACAATTGAGCAAAGGAATAAAAAAGAGAGAGTTTTGGCAGCAACGTCCAAAAGTTGCACTGAGATTCTGGAGGGTGTTGATAACCTGTACATGAGAATGATGATAGGTGAGGAAAATGGCCTTATTTGGCCCCAAGATCTTCAGCCCAAGGAAAGTACAAGGACCAAAGCATCAATTCATCCCTCCTGTCACCATTCTTGACCCTCTCTTCACCCATGAGAAGTGACTCCTGGAGGACTTCTCTCTGCCCCTGGAAACTCTGACAAATGGGGAAGCCCTGAAAGGAAAGCTCCAGTGAGCCATGGTGGTCACAGATTTCTCTAGCAATGACTTTGACCCAAGAAGTCCAGGCGAAAGGAAGGAAAAATATAAAAAATAGCATACTGTGTTTTTAATCCTGAAAATCAATAGGCCAAAGTTTTGCTGTACCAGAATTAGAATTAATAACAGATATAATGAGAAAATTCTAATTCCAAAGCCTAAGACTATTTTACAGATACATACTAAGGCTCAAAGAGTGTAGCATTCCCCAACCCAAATAACCTCTTTCTAATTTTAACCTTGAAAAGTTGAAGTTACAGCTCTTTATAAGAGTATTTCTGTTTAAGCCGATGGCGAGGCAAGATTTAGTGAGATGGACTGAAAACCCCAAATGAGCCATGTCCTTCAAGTTATAAACTGTTTGCCTAACCTTACCCATGATCCATAGGGTGACAGTTAGTGAGATGGTTGCAATGTTAACATTGTACTATATTAATCCCTTGACATTGCTCTTAACAAAGAGCACTAAGAGGAGGGTTAGCAGCTGCCGTTGGGGTCTGGAGGCTGAGTTATCCCTGTGCCAAACTCACAGGTAATATGAATATGACCTGCTTACTTCCCCCAATTTAGTCCCTGGTTTCTTCATCTATTAAAAAAGTTGGAATACAAGAAAGGCAAAACAGAGTAGACACTTCCTAGCTGAATGTCCTTGCCCAATTCATTTAACCGTTCTGTGCCTCAGTTTAATCATCTGTAAAATGAGGAGCTTGAACCCAATGGTTTCTTCAGTGTCTCCTAACTCTGAATCTATGATCCCATGACCTTTCAGTCCCCAGACACTTCTAAAGTTCTAGGCCTGGAATGTTGAGCTCTCTACAATGACGTTGGCTCAACATGTCTCACCCTGCTCCCACATCACCCTTACTTCTAATTGCTTCATTTGAATTATATCAAGTTGATGATTAAGAATATAATATTATGTTATTGTATAATAGTTACACACATATTAAATTAGGTCGATTATACAGCCGCTGACAAATGGTTTGTTGTTGTTGTTGTTCAGTCACGCATTCAGTCATGGCCAACTCTTTGACCCTATGGACTAGAGCACACTGTGTTACAGGATGACATAACTAGATTCGAGGCAGTAAGCACTTCGGCCTTTGTGGCTTCCAGTTTTCCAAAACTATAAATTTCAGGCTAACACACTAGGCTAGAAGGACTTTCTTCATCCAGGAATTCCATATATCAATGCACCCATAGGTCTAATCTCTATTCCTATAATATCTGCTATAGATATAGATATATAGACATGCACAAACATGCACACATATATATGCACATAGCCTGACTCTCTTTCCCTCTCCCTCTCTCTCTCCTTCCATTCCTTCCTCTTTCTTTCCCTCCCTTACTCTCTGTCTCTGTCTGTGTCTCTATCTTGTCATCTATCTCTGTCTCTCTGCCTCTGTCTCTCTCTGTCTCTGTCTCTCCCCCTGTACCTCCCTCTGTCTCTGTCTCTCTTTCATTCTCTCTCTGTCTCTGCTCTCTCTATCTCCGTCTCTGTCTCTGTCTCTCTTTCTCTGTCTGTCTGTCTCTCTCTCTCTTTCTGTCTCTCTCTCTCTCTCCTTGTCCCTCTCTCTATATGTGTGTCTCTCTCTGTCTCTCTTTCTTTCTGACTCTCTGTCTCTCTCTCTCTGTGTCTCTCTCTCCCTCCCTCCCATCTCTGTCTCTGTCTGTCTCTCTCTCCCCCTGTCTCTCTCTCTGTCTCTCTCCCCCCTCACTCCCTGTCTCTCTCTCCCTCCAATCTCTCTCTTTCACCCTCTGTCCCTCTCTCTATCTCTCTCTTTCTCACTTTCTGTCTCTCTCTCTCTTTTTCTCTCTCTCTCTCTCTCTCTCTCTCTTTTTCTCTCTCTCTCTCTCTCTCACACATACATATACACAAAGAGCCCATATATGTGTGCATATATAAAAATATGTATACATAGAATATATACAGCCATGCGGGCTGTGTATATCTGTGCTGTATGTGTGCACCTATGTAAGAAGCATCACTAAACTATTCCTCCTCTTTGACACAGAAATCCTACATTGGCCACAGAGCCTGGGTAAGTCAAAAACAGAAGGAACTATATGACAAAATATTCATGGAAGTACTTTTCATGGTACCAAAATTTTGAAGCAAGTGAATGACCAGTGTTTGGGAAATGTCTCCAATGATGTGTCCCAGTAATCAGAGCTGAGCCTTTTGTTATTTAGTGTTTTTGTCGATGATTTGATAAAGACACAGATGACGTGTGATGACAACCTTGCTGGGAACGAAGGCTCACGAACATAAGATACGGCAGAGTCAGGATCCAAAAAGACCTTGAATGGCCAAGACATTCATCTGAATCTAATAAAACCAAAATCAATTGAGAAAAATAGAAAATTTCATCTTTGGGTTGAAAACATCAGCTTCACAAATTGAAGTTGGGAGAGGTACAGTTAATAATTTGTCTGAAAAAAGAATCTTGGATTTTAGTGGAATAAAAACTTAACATGAATTATCTGTATGATGTGGTAGCCAAAACATGAATGCAGTCTTGAGCTGCATTAAAGAAGGAATAAAGAGATGATGGTCTCAGTAGACCCAGCTTTGGTCAGACTACATCTAGAGTACAATGTTCAATTCTGGGCACCACAGTTTTAGAAAGGACATTGATAAATTGGAGGAAGGAAACCAGGATGATTAAAAGCCTTGAATCCAGGTCAATAATAAAACACTGGGCCTGGAGTCAGGAAGACCTGAGTTCAAATGGGGCCTCAGATACTTCCTAGCCATGTGACCTTAGATAAGTCACTTAACCCTGTTTGCCTCAGTTTCCTCATCTATAAAATGAGCTGGAGAAGGAAATGGCAAACTATTCCAATATCAAACTGCTCTAGTATCTTTGCCAAGCAAACCCCGTAAGGGGTTTGGGATGGGAATGGGATATGATTGAAACAACCAAACAACAATATCTGTATTGTGCTTTAAGACCTGTACTTCACCCTCACAGAAACTCTGGGAGAAAGGTACTATTATTACAGTACCCATGTTACCATGCAGATGCTGAGGACCATGCAGCTGGGAAGTGTCTGAGGCCACATTTGAACTCAGGTCTTTCTGACTCCAGGTCCAGTGTTCCAGCCACCACGTCACCCAGCTGCCTGTACGACGTGTCAAAAATACTCAACCTAGTTAGCCTAGAGAAGACTAAGGAGCTGGGAGTGATAAGTGAATTCTAGAATATGCAGAGCCATCCTGCAGAAGGGTGGTCAGGCTTGTTCTGTTTGGATCCAAAAGTGATGGGTAGAAGAGAAGATGAAACGCATTTAGGTTTGTTAGGACAGATGTCCTAATGACTGTATGGGCCATGTGTGAAGCGGGCTTCCTCAGAGGGGAAGGCTTTCCTCTCACTGGGGCCCTTGGAGCAGATGTGGGATAGCCCCTTATTGGGCATGTCATCACGGACATTTCTTTTCAGGTATGGGCAGGACTGTGTGGTCGCTGGGGTCCATCTCAACTTTAAATTCTGTGATTCAGTGAAACTGTGGTTCATGAATAAGAAACACACATGAGGAATTCAGAGAACTACATTATGATCAGACTTACATGGACTAACAACAGATAAAACACTTCAAGGTTTGCAAGAGGTTTTCACAAATCTTATCCTCACAACAGCCCTGGATGTTAAGTGCTTGTTATTCATCCCATTCTATAGTTGAGGAAACTAAAGCAGACAAAAGTTCAATGACTTGCCCAGAGTCACACAGCTACTCAGTGCTTGAGGCAGGATTTGATCTCATCTCTTACTGACTTTAAGTCCAGTACTCTATCCATAGCACCACCCAGCCTCATTCACTCGAGGTGATGCAGAATGAAATGTACAGGACTAGGAAAACACTAACTAATATAAGCGAAAAGGAAGCAAAAAGCTGGATTCTCGTAAGGATCAATCCAAGCCCTTCAGAAGGGTCGATGAAATTCACCTCTCTCATTTCTTGCAGAAGTGGGGAACTATGGATGTGGAATGTTGTATACCTGTTCTTTTGTGTTCAGCCATGCATAACCATTTTCCTTAATTAGAAAGGAAGTTTCACTTGGTGAGTAATATACTTTAAAAGGACTACACTGTAAAAGCAAAAAGCATCATTAATTTTTCTTTAAAAGTAACAGAGGCTTGAAGTTTTTTTTTAGCTTTTTAACATCTACTAGTAGAAAGAAGCTAAGTCAGTCAACAGAGAGTTTCCATGAAAGAAACAGGAGAGTATTTGAATAGGTCAAAAATGAGTGAGGAGTAAGAAAGCAGAATTTAGAAAACCCCCAGTGGTGAGCAATCCCCAAATCCCTTGAAATCAAGAAAGAGCTAGCATCATAGAAATATTGAATTTAAGAATTCTAAGGTTCCTTAAAGATCATCTAGTCCAACTCACACATTTTATAAATAAGAAAACTAAAGGCCTAGAAAGATGAGGAGTGAGAGTTACTAAAATTCATGTCTAAACTCTCAATCCCAAGTACTTTCAACTAACACTATATACAATTGGTATGTCAGATAATGTTATAATCAATTTAAAAATAAGAAAGCTAAGACAAAGGTAGTCTTTTAAAAAAATTGATTCCTATTTTTTTGTTTTTACATAGTCTAGATTTTCCTCTATATTCTTCCTCCTCCTCCTTCCCAGAGAGCCATCCCTAATCACAAAGAATAAGGAACTATCTTAAGGAACATTCAGATACTTGACTGAATAAATTACTGAACAAAGCATTTCTTAAGCGTGTACTGTGTGCAACACACTTGAATCAAGCCAAATGTAATGATTTGCTGATGTTGGCAAATATATCTGCATAAATTGAATTGTAGATAGCAAATACCTTCACTCTTGTGGATGCTACTTCAAAGCTCCATAAGGACATACAGCAAATTAATGGCAGAATAAAAGAGATCTCATAGAAAGATCCCACCCATCTTTCTGCATTTGGGAAATACAGGATGGTATCTCAATCCTCAAAGACTTTAAAATCTTACATACTTAAAATAGCTGCAAGCCATATCCTGAAGAAGAAATCACATCCTTAAAAGCTAAAGTGTGCATTCCAGGCTCATGGGGCAGACAAGATAAGATCATTCTGGGCTCCAGACTCATGGGGTGGGTAGGACTCAAGGTCATTCCAGAAGGATGTTTAGACAAAGACCAGTTGAAAAGAGGCCATTGAGGACAAGAGGTCCAAGGTCCCCCAGTCCAGTGGGTGTTTGTAGTTCTATATGACAACTCTTCACAAATATAATTTGGAAATGATTCTGTAACCCATATTCAAAGTGTTTCCTATGTCTCTCATTCCTTATAGCAGGGGTCAGAGTTCAAGATTTCAGTGGGTCCACGAACTTGGATGAGAAAAAAATTACATCTTTTCCATTAACTTCTCTACCTGAAAATGAGCATTTCCTTCAATTATTTAAAAAAAATTACCCTGAAAAGGAAGGGGCCTTAAGGCTTCAGTAGATTGTCAAGAATAATCCATTACACAAATAAGGTTAAGAACACCTAATTTAGAGTAAAAATTCAATGCTACCTAGGAGTGCTGAGTTGTGTTTTGGATTTTTTTTGGGGGGAGAGTGGGTCTTAGTTTACTCACCTGTACAGTGAAGGAGTTAAAGTAGATGACTTCTGCAGCCCCTTCCACTCCTATGATCCTAAAAAAATAATTAATTATTCTGAAGGGAAAATAAGGTCTACTTGAGCTGGTGTTGAAAAAAAGAAGCAATGTAGAAAAAGAATCACAACCAGACTTCAAGGTGATTATACTATGAGAGCCGGAATCAGAGAAAGGAATGAAGTCAGTTGCATGTGTATGTGATACATATCCATACATGCACACACATATGTGCATACCTCATCTGATCCTCACAATATATAAATATACATATATATATATATTTTCAAATTTCTAAAAGAAATAATGTATATTGAGCTAGATTTTTTCATGTAAATCACATCTTGGAGAAATTTAGCAACGAGAACCTAGTGTACTCAAAAATTAAGGTTTTTTTTGGTGATAAGTATCTGAGGAACTCAAAAGAGCTAATATATCTACCTAAGCACATTCTGAGGGAACACTTACTTGGAGATTCTGCCTCATTGAGTCAAGGTCTTCTTCAGGAAGGAATTGACATGTAAGGATCAGTGCCAACTTTAGCAAACTACCACTATCATTCCTTTGTTTGAGGAAGAACCCAGAAGTGACATTATTTTCCATCAAATTGTTTTCCGGTCCCCAGAAGCAATCCAGTAAGAGACTATAAGAAATGCTGCTTCTCTGCTGGGTAATTCCTATTAGTCTCTGTCTTACTCATCAGTAACCATCCTTAGGACATCAAAACATAGAAGGTGACCAGAAAAACTGACAATTTGACTAGACTACAAAAGAAGGTTCCTCTACCAGGGTAGGTACTTGGGAATTCCCATCTTAAATCTCTTGAATCTTGACATCTAATCAGTTCTTTGAGCTTTACACTTTCATGGGCTTTTAATGAATATGGAACTTTAATGCTCACAAAATGCTTTCCAAATATTTACCTCATTTGGTCCTCACAGTGACTCTGGACATAGATATTATTATCCCTCTTTTAAGGATGATTCATTCAACCAATCAACTAACAGATGTCCCAGATCCATCTGGCTTAGATGTGCTTTTGGATGAAAATGTCATGAGTGGTGGTTATTTTCACTGAAGCCTGTAAGAGAAAACAGGTTGGACTTCTAGGGAGTTGATTAAGTGAATGGTCACATCCCTTCCAATTCTACAATGTGGAAACATTTCCAAAGGCTCTCTTAAGGCTCTGGGATGCTCCCTGGGACAGATAAAAGACAGAACATCGATCTTACATCTAATTTCCCATTTGTCCTAAAACATAATTGCCCAAAGAGTGGTCTATACTTTATTTCCACTCATCATTTTGATTTGTGTCCATGTTATGCATTAATGTCAAAACCCGAACCAAACAAGAAAAAAAGTCATACAAATCCCTCTCTCCTCATGCAGTTCTTAATTTGAAGTAGCTAGATGGAATGGCAGATGGAGTGCTGACTTTAAAGTCAAGATCTGATATTGTAATCCTCTCAGAAACATACGAGACGTGTGACTCTGGAGAAATCAATTAGCCTCTCTCAGCCTCAATCCTTCGTCAGTTCAGTCTAATGAGACAGCGAGTTCCTCGACTGATTATCCTGTATATGTCTTATTTGTGGGTAGTTATTTGCATGTTGTCTCTATCATTGGACTATGAGTTCCTTTGGAGCAAGGACTGACTTTTTGCCTTTTTTTGTATACCCAGTATCTGGCACAGAGTAGATGCTTAATCCATGCTAGTTCACTGATTGAATGAATCATCCTTAAAAGAGGGATAATAATAGCGCCTACCTCCATGGTAATATTTGTAAAGCACTTTGTAAACCTTAAAGTTCCATATAAAATGTTTGTTGTTGTTGTGATTTGCAGTCAGATCTCTGACAGAACAGCCCTGGTATACAGAGGACTAGAAAGAATAAAAAAGTAGTATAGAAAACACACTAAAATGGGAGTATTTTCTCTGTGACAATAATGATGTTCCTTTGGTCCTGAAATCTTCATTCTACATGTAACATCTCAAAGAATGAAGATGCTTGCTAAATAGATGGTTAATGCCATACAGAAAGAGGGGACTTCCAAGATACTGGATTAGGTTGTTTTTGTTGTTCTGGCCCAATGTTTTCATGAGTGTGGAGAACTCCTGGTATGAGAACTTCCTCCCCTGAAGCACATTAACCACTTTACAAGTTGTAGTCTTGGGAGTTGTCAGGGGCACTGGGGAGAAAAAAGAATTGCCTATGACCACAGAGGTAAGATTTTAACCTCACTCTGAAGTGACTCTAAAGTCAGTCCTCCAACCCTCATTCTCTTGCCATATGAAGAAAACATGGAAAATATATTACTTTCCCAACTTTGTACTTGGAAAATTTGGGGATTTCTGATTCATTAAACTAAAGGCCTTTAGAAATTCCTAAGAATGGAAAATTCCTTGAAATAAAATCTACATCATAGGTGCCTGATAGTTCATAATCCTAGAGTTGGAAGGAACCTCTGAAGCCATCTAGCTCAACAACTCCCCAGGAAAGTGAAATTTAAAGAGGTTAAGTGACTTTCCAAGGTCAACTAAGTAGCAAGAGTCAGAGG
Organism: Trichosurus vulpecula; assembly: GCF_011100635.1. NCBI lineage: Eukaryota > Metazoa > Chordata > Mammalia > Diprotodontia > Phalangeridae > Trichosurus > Trichosurus vulpecula. Next base: position 131,767,393 of record NC_050578.1, on the reverse strand, counting down.
TTAGATTTGAACCCAGGACTCCAGAGCCAGTCTGCTGTATCACACTGATTCTTCATGGAATTTATTTAAAGAATTCAGAATCTCCCAAAAAACTTTGCATCTTCATAGTAACGTGGCTTTGCCACTACTCAGAGAGCTAACACAGTCAACTCTTCTGTAAATTGTTCCTTTTGCAAAGAAAATGCTACTTGATCAATGTATGCTCACTAATGGAACTAACAGTAGGAAATCCTTCTGTCTGCTTCCAGGGAACAGCAACAACCTAAAGGATGAAACCACCGTTCCTGACTCTGGGCCTTTTGGCTCTCATGACTTACTTCCCGGTAAGCATCCGTGAGGACGATCACTCTGCCATTGTCTGATTCAAATCTGTAAAGATATATTTCGGATTTTTTTTAAATGGGCGTGTGTGTGTGTGTGTGTGTGTGTGTGTGTGTGTGTGTGTAGACACGGGGAGGGACAGAGAGAGGTAGACAGGGAGGGAAGGAGAGGGAGAAAGAGAGAGAGAGAGAGAGAGAGGGAGAGAGAGAGAGAACATTGTCTGACAAACTATGTTCAGTTCTGGTCAATATATTTCTTCTCACCTCCACTTTTCATTTTACAAACTCTCTTCCCTTTTGGTGTTTAGCATTGTCCAGAGATGCCTGAAATTGACTGGGAACAGGCTCTTCCTTCCTATAGCTTGCAAGAGCAAATATATGGGTTTCTCTGTTGAAGAATCTAAATTAAGGCCCAATTAGTTTGTTGTTGTTGTTTCAGTAATTTTTCTGTCATGACTTTTCCCGACCCCATTTGGGGGTTTTCTTGGCAGACACACTGAAGTAGTTTTCCATTTCATTCTTCAGGTCATTTTTACAGATGAAGAAACTGAGGCAAACACAGTTAAGTGACTTGCCCAGGGTCACACAGCTAGTAAGTGTCTGAGGCCAGATTTGAACTCAGAAAGATGAGTCTTCCTAGGCACCTAGTTGCCCTTAGTAATTATGGTGTACTTTCCCCCCGCATTCCTTTCAAAGGGGTTTAGGTAAACTGGATTTGGGTACAATGACTCAAATTCAAAGTTTAAAGGTGGTTTTTTTAGAGCAAGGAAACAGCTTTTTTTCTGAGTCTTGGAAGGCTCCCTGATGGATTTGGGAAGTTCAGAATAGCTTTAGTGAAGGGCCAGAGATGTGTAAATTGAGACTCCCAAAAGTCATTTGTAATTGGTCACCAGAAATAAAATTGTAGTGGCATTGCTCTCTTTGGTTCTGGTTCTGTCAGTATGGGAGCTTAGAGTTGATACCTTAAAGATCCCATAGGCCCTTCTCCTTGACAAAACAAACCCTTCATGGGTTTGTGAGAAGTGATGTAATATAATGGAAATTGTAACTGGTTCATCAGAGAACCTGAGGTGTGGTTTGGTTTGGTTTTTTAATGAGAGGAGGGAGAGAAGCATTTAGTACTTACTATGTACCAGGCATTGTACTAAGTGCCAAAATTAAGTGACTTGTCCTGGGTCACATAGCTAGCAAGTGACTGTGGCTGGATTTGAACTCATATCTTGACTCCAGCACTCTATCCACAGGATCACCTAGCAGACATTTTTTTTCCTCCAACTCTGATGCTTATTTCCACTGTAACCTTGTGAAAGCTGCTTTACATCTCTGGGGTTCAGTTTCTTTAAGTACCACGATTTTGCATTTAGCACAAGTGATTCCACTCTATCCCTCCTTCTCCAGCAGGTTGCCCCTTCTATATACCCACTTTTTCACTTATCATCAATCTCTCCTTGTCTCAGCTGGACATATCTCTGCTGCCTACAAACATACCAATGTATCCTCCATCCTCAAAAAGCCTCACCTGATCTGTTTATACCCATTAGCTAGCCTCTTATAGCTTGCTGGTATTTCATGGCTAAATTCCTTGAGAATGCCTTCTACAATCAACACCTCCATGTCTTTTCCTCTCACTCTCATTGTAATTCTCTGTGGTCTGGCTTCTTGCCTTCCCATTTGATTGAAACTGTTCTTCCCAAAGTTACCATTGAGATCTAGATCGCCACATCTCACAGCGCAATGCCTTAGTGCTCCCAGGCCTCATCAACTCATATCTGGCTTACTCTTTGTGTAGTTATTTGCATGTTGTTTCCTTCATTAGACTGTGAGAGCCTCAAGAACAGAAATGGGGTTTTTTTGTCTTTCTTCATATCCTGAGTACTTAGCAAAGTGCCTGGTAAACAGTAGGTACTTAATAAATACTAATCTATCCTCTTCATTTTTATCTATGAAGAAACTGAGTCCCAGAGAGGTTGAAGTTACTTCCACAAAGTCACACAGGAAATAAGAATGAGAAGTAGGATTTGAACCCAAGTTCTTTGGGTAAACAAGATGGTTAGATGGGGGCATCTAATCTGGGATTCTCATCAAAGGGATGGGAGGTTCACTTATGTTTCTATTATGCCATACACCATCCCACAGCCACAAAGAATGAAGAGGCCCCTGTCCCCTCCTCTCTCTTAGATACACATACCCCTGGCCATGGGCCAAAAGAAAGCAATCTAAGGAAGAGAAGAGATGAGCTGACATGAAGGACAGAAAGGGTAATCACAGACTATCCAAAAAAAAATACATCAAGGCAGAGAGGCAGGCAGGGTGGGGCACAATGGTCTGTGCAGAAACTGAGCTCCTGTCCTCTGTTGTAGAGCATTAATGCATTGTAGATAGCCAAGACAAGGCTGGAAGTCATAGTTCCCATCGATTGTTCCTCATATTTGAATAAATCTTCAAGGTAGGACTTCAAGAGAGATGTTTCTGAAACCAATGCATCAAAAAGCACAGGAAAGTACAAGATCTTTTCTCAAAAGATGAACAAAAATGTGTCAAGAAGTTCAAGGTCAACTTTAGCTGATATTCATATGAATAAAAGGTTTCGTTTGAGTAAGGACTAGTGCCTGGCCTCGTGTCAAAGACAATGAACAAAAAGGAAATTTGAGCCTCAGCTTTAGGACCGCTTCCTACCACTTCCTTTTCTGATCCATATATATATATATATGTATATATATATATATACATGTATATATGTATATAATATACATACATTACATACACACACATACACACATACACACACATGCTGCTAAGTGGCAAAGTGGATAGATAACCAGGCCTGGAGTCAGGAAGACTCATCTTCCTGAGTTCAAAACTGACTGCAGACACTTCCTAGCTATGTGACCTTGGGCAAGTCTCTTAACCCTGTTTGCCTCAGTTTCCCCATCTGTAAATTGAGCCAGAGAAGGGAATGGCAAACCACTCTAATATCTGTGCCAAGAAAACCCCAAATGGGGTCATGAAGATTCTGACATGCCTGAAAGATGACTGGACAATAAAATTATATGGCCACAATATCTTATTACATATTCTTTAGCCCAATGGAATGTAAATTCCTTGAGGGCTTGGTTTGACTGCTTTTTTTTGTCTCTGTATCTCAGCAGCCAGCACAGTGTTTGGCGTATAATGGAAACATAATAAATGTTTGTTGAATTATTGAACTGAATTAAACTTCAGTAGAATATAGAAATAAAAGGGGGAGAAAAGTTAAAAATCACTTCACAGTGACAATTGTGGTACACACAACCAGCTGTACATAAAATCAAGAAGGAATTTGCCGTTGGGATCCTTCTACCTCCTCATTAACGCTCTTCAATCACCCTTGTTACAATGCTCTGACCAAGTGTGCTCCCTACCTGGGCAGGTCCTACCACCCAGGTTTATAAGGGTAGAAAGCATCAGATTAACTATTTTTCTCTGAGGCGGTATGGACTGATAATAGCTTCCTGTATTGCATCTCCTAAAGACTCAAGGAGATGTGTCTTGTAATTAACTACCAGAAAGGAAAGAATAGTGATACTGCCATCGTTCCAATTCGGTTTCTATGGGCACAAGATGAGAGGGTTTAGACCTTAGAGGCCCTCCTCTTGGCCAAGGCAAACTCCTCTATATGCATGAGTGATCCCGCTGTATCTCATCTTCTCCAAAAGATTGTTGCCCTCTAACATCCGCACTCTAACCAATTTACAACCTCTCCCCCCAATAATGTCTATAATTTTAAATGTGTGTGAAAAGATCATCAAATTATTCCTGTTGGTACATGTGTGGAATAATTACATGTAAACAGAATGCATATTATATCATTCTAAAGCTGGAAGGGATATTTGAGATGGCTTAGTCTAGGGTGGGGAACGTGCAGCCTTGAGACCACGTATGGATTTCTAGGTCCTTGGGTGCGGCCTTTTGACTGAGTCCAGAACAAATCCTTTTATTAAGGGGATTTGTTCTGTGAGTTTGGATTCAGTCAAAGGTCTGCACTTGAGGACCTAGAGGGCCCCATATGTTCTTGAGGACATAGGTTCCCTAACCCTGGACTAGTTTTATGATTGAGGAAGTTCACGCAACTACAATTTACTGACCAGGGTAGAATATTTCTTAAAGTATATATCAGTTCACGGCTTAAGAAAAATGTCATGAGATCTTGGTGTTAAATTTATTTTTTTCTGTGGAAATATATCTCTGAAATTGGGAACCAATAAAATGTGATTTGGCAAGCAAAACAATATTTAAAAATTGATGAGTTGTAAAACTATATTAAGAGGGGTCTATAGGGAAGGTCATTCATTACTGAGGAGGAGGTGGTATTTGAATTGGGCTTTAAAGAAAGTTAGGGATTCCAAAAGCGAAGGCAGGGGGAGAGGGAGTATAAAAAGGAGAGTATGAAGAAATGAATTCTTCAATTTTTTTAGCTGGAAGGTGATGGATAGGAGCAATGCCAGAGTGTTGAGGGGCAAGAGGCAGGAAGAAAAAGATGGGAAAAATCAGGTTTGGCATAGTGACAAATTGCCACTTCTTCCCTGAGGAGACAACTCTAGAAAACCATTTAGTGGTAGACATGAAGTAGAGAGCAGAAAGCAATTTTGGGATAGAGTTTTGTTGTTGTTCATCCCTAGTCATGTCTGACTCTCCATTACCCTATTTTTGGTGTTTTCTTGGCAAAGATACTGGAGTGGTTTGCCCATTTTACAGATGGGGAAACTGAGGCAAACAGGGTTAAATGACTTTCCCAGGGTCACATGGCCATGAAGTGTCTGCAGTCAGTTTTGAACTCAGATCTTCCTGACTCTAGGGGTGGCACTCTATCTACTCTGCCACCCAGCTACCCAAACTGAACTGTCTTCCTGATTCTAAATCTAGTAGTCTATCCACGATGCCTTATAGTTGCCTTCTCAGCTAAACTCTGCGACAGCAATCTACACCGTGTGCATACACTTCCTCTCTTCTCAATCATTTCTAAATTTTCTGAAATCTGGTTCCAACACCATCATTCCACTGAAACATCCTCCTCCAAAGTCGTCAGTGATTTGTCAATAGTAAAATATAATATTCTTTTCTCTATCTTCCTCCTTCTTGACTTTTGTTTTGCAGCCTATGACACCTTCTCTTCCTGGTTACATTCTCCTCTTTAAATGTTTATGACACTGCTGACTCCTGCTTCTCCTCTCATCTGTTCAGCCACTCCTTTTCAGTCTCTTTTTCTGTATCTTCAGCCATGCTGTGTCCATTAACCTCGAGTGTTTCCCAAGGTTCTATCCTTGGCCCTCTTCTCTTTTCACTCTATACTATTTCAATCGCTGATCTCACCAACTCCTTGGCTCACTTAACAGATGGATAATTCCCTGATCTCCATATCTTTCCTAAGCTGCAACATACCACCAACTCCCTTTCAAGTATTTGAATTGGAAGTTCCATAGCCATCTCAAATGAGACATATATAAAACAGAACTTATTGTCTTTTCCATCAAACCCTCCCCTCTTGTGAACTTCAATATTTCTATCCATAATCCTTCCAGTCACAAGGCTCAAAACAGGTCTCATTCTCAATTCCTCACTCCCAGTCTCTCCATGAAATCCAATCCATTGCCTCATGTCTTTATGTCTACTTTCACAGCATCTCTTGTATATATCCTCTTGTCTCCCCTCACACACTAATACTACACTAATCCAAGCCCTAAACACCTTTACCCAGACTATTGTAACATCCTCCTAATTGGTCTTCCAATCCGTGCTCCACTCAGCCTACAAAGTAACTTTCCAAGAGTGCAAAATACTGCCCCTTTACTCATTAAAATTCAGTGGCTCACTCCAGAATCAGATAGTAAGTCCTTTAATATTTTAAGTTCTTCACCATCTGGCCCCTTCCTGCCTTTCCAATCTTCTTACATATTTCTCCCCTTCATGGGCTCTATTGCCCTACTTGCTCTTCTTCAAACACAACTCACCATTCACAGTCTCTCTGCCTTTGAATTGGCTGCCCATCATGTTTGGAATGCTTTCTATCCCACCTCCTCTTGTTAGTTTCCCTGACTTCTTTTAAGCCTTTCCCCATGTCCCACCTTCTTCAGGCCTTTACCAGTCTCCCAAGATGCTAGTGTCTTCCCTTCTGAGATTACTTTCCATTTGTTCTGTGTTTATCTTGTATGTGCCTGTTATTTCAAGGCATCTGCCTCCCGTTAGAATGTGATCTCCTTGAAGGCAGAGAATAAGTTTTGGCCTTTCTTCATCTACCCTGCACTTAACACCATGGGGATCGTTAAGGGCATAGTAAGTGGTTAAGAAATATTTATAGAGTGAATAAGTGATCAAACGAATACCTATATCAAGGTTTCTGCACCTTCATTTACACCTATACATCCTTCTTTGTAGTATTCAATGTGTAGTACTCCAAATATGGTCCCTCTAGACTTTGGGGAATCTGCAAATGCAACATGAAACTGTCACCCTGTCCAATCATGTGAAATGGTAAGAATTGTGGGAGTGAGAGAGAGTGGTGGTATTTTATAGACCATCTAGATTCATGGAGAAATTAATGAGGAATTTGGGAAACACACCACGAATCTGTCACCAAGACATGATGTTGTAGTATCGGGGAACCTCATTTCTCCATATTCAGAGAGTAAAAGGACCTCAGAGGTAATCTAACTCACCTTGCCCATATTACAGATGAGAACTGAGTTCTAAAAAGGATAGGGTACTTGCCCAGAGGTAATATGGTTTTAACTCCGGTTTCAGTTCCAGATTCTTTCATTCCGATACCATTCAGATGAAATTCTCTTTCTGTCAAAAGCAGAACAGCTAATTAATGTATGAGTTTCATTAATGATAATTTTATTCTTTGAAAGGTGGAAGAAGCAAGAAAGGACGTGGGTTTATTGAACCTAGTTGATAGTACTGCGTCTGCTGGCGTGAAAATAGGAATCGGCAGAGTAAGTAAAGTTCTCATCATTTTTTGTGGGAGAAAAGGGGAGTTGGACAGTCTGGAATTTGGGGATCTTAAAGGTTCAGAGTTTAAAGGGTTTAGAGAAGGGACAGGGAAGCTCTAATGGTATAATATTTCACAGGTAAGGTCACACAAGAGTCAATTAACAAACATTTATTAAGGACCTATTGTGTGTCAGGCTGTGCTGAGCTGGAGATAACAGTGAAAGGCAAAAAGCAGTACTGGCCCTCATGGAGCATATATTTTAATGGGGAGACAACAAATAAATGACTAAATGAATTATGCAAATAACTCATTCACATAAGTTATATAAAAACTAGATAACTAAATTAGATAAAGACAGCATAGATGGAAGTTTTGATGTAAATGAGGAGGGATTAACAGTTTGGAGGAATGGGAAATTCTTATAGAAGGTGGGATTTGAGTTAAGTCTTGAAGGAAGCCTGGAAATTTAGAGTCTGAGGTGAGGGGACAGAGCATGAGGGATAACCAGTGTTATGTGTGAGAGACTGCAAACTGGATTGTAGAGGGTGCAGAGGGAAATAAAGTGTAAGAGGGTTGGAAAGGTAGGAAAGGGCCAGGGGGTGAAGACCTTAAAACGTCAAACAAGGGATCTGAGATTTGATCCTGGGAGAAATAGGGAAATCACTGGGAGGCCTGAGGGGGTGACATGGCCAGACCTACAATTTCTTTTTCCTGTAGAAGGGGTAAAAGGAAGATCAGAAATTGTTCTAGGATTGTTCCTGAGGATCATCAGGGTGATGATAATGGATGACTTTTGTGAAGGCGAAACTACTAGGTGGATCAGTGTATAGAGCCCTGGCCTTGGAGTCAGGAGGACCTGAGTTCAAATGCAGCCTCAGACACTCACTAGCTGTGTGACCCTGGGCAAGTCACTTAACCCTGTTTGCCTTTCTCCTCATCTGTAAAATGAGCTGGCAAAGGAAATGACCAACCACTGCAGTATCTCTGCCAAGAAAACCCCAAATGGGGGTCACAGAGAGTTGGACACAACTGAACAATGGTTGTGCAATAACAGTGAGAGGAGCTAAACTCTTACTGTACTTCAGTTCTTTCCCAGCACTGGCTACATTCTCCTCGCTTTCCTATTTTGACCCCTTGGTGAATCATTTCAGCTCTGCATTATTGACTTCTACTCTCCTCTAAACTTTACTGTTATCTTAACATTAATCATATCTTGCCCGGCCCCTGCTTTGGATTATTCCTATCATCCACTGCCTTTGCTCCTATCCACGTTCTGTGGGATGGAGCTGTGGAAAATAACGAAAGAATACTGACCAAGTCCACTACACATTTATATTAGAGAAATAAAACTGTGCCTCACTACAGGATAGCAATTCTTTTATTCTCCACCCCACCCCACAAAAAAAAAATCCCTGTCCCACTTCTCACAGTGGCTCTTTCAAACCTTCCTCAATTGTCCCATAGTACCTCTCCACCACTACCCTCACAGATGAAGTGAGATGATTGTCTCATACTTTACTGGAAAAATGGGTCCATTTGCCTCTTCAGTTTCCTCATGAGCCCTCCTGAAGCAGCAAGGAGGCTAGCATCACCAAATGGCACAGTATGTTGTGGGGTGGAAAGTGTAAGAAGACTGGGTCCAACTGTCAGCACTATTCAGATGATTCTCAGATCTTACATCGCTAAGATGTTTTATTCCATGATCTCCTTCTTTAGTTTCACAGTAAGAAGAGATCCTTCTTCTTGCCAAGGAAAACCCCTCTATGTATACCCTTGATCCCTTCCCATCTTCTCTAGATTATCTTATCATCTTCATTGTGACATCAGTCTTCAATCTCTCCCTCTCTGTGGGCTGCTTTCCTGCTGCCTACAAAGCTGTATCCCTAATTCTTAAAGAAGAAAATCCTTCCTGGATAGCTAACATCCTCTCCTTGTTCTTTATAAAGCTCTTTGTAACTTGTGCCTTAGCTTCCTTTCCTCTCACATTCTTAAATCTCTGTAGTCTGCCACCTGACCTCATCGTTCAACTGAGACTGCTCTCCCCAAAGTAACTGGTGATCTCTTAATCGTCACATCTAGCATCTTTTCTCATTCCTCACCTTTCTTGACCTCTCTGCAGCTTTTGACACTGTTGGTTGCTCTCTTCCCCTTGATACTGTCTCCTCTGGGTGCACTGGCCATTCTCCATGTCCAGAATTATTTCCCTCCTCATTTCAGTCTCATAGCTTTCCTGGTTCCCTTCTGCATCACTGTTTAGCTTACACTCAGTCTCGACCACACAGTCCCAGCACCAATATGGAAATGAAAACAGCCTCCTCTCCCCATTCCTCCATTGTTATGGCTGAAGCTGCTTAGTAGTGAAGGCTGCCATCTCCCTCCCCATGCTTTCATGGCTGTGATCTTGGTCACTAAACTTCCCCTCACAATGTTCCTAGAGCTCCTGCTGTGCTTTCTTCAGAGATCTCTCCCCTTCTCTTTTAGGATGAGAAGGAGGGCAACTGCCCTTTAACATAGAGCAAAAGCCCCCTTAGTCCTTGAGTCAGAATACACTGGAGATTCCATCCTGACCCACAGGAATGCATCTCATGCCTCCTCCAATTCTCTTGCCAAAGGGCACTACACTAACTATGGATTTTAGCTCTTCTTTTTATTCTATTAGGAATCATGCACTCACTAAGACATAGAAAGGCTACAATTCATCCAGGATGGGACAGCTAGCATAGTTAAAGGCCTGTAGAACATGCCTCATCAGGATCAGTTGAAAGAAGGGATACTTAACTTGAAGAAGAGAATATAAGGGGTGGCATGATGGTAATCTTTTAGTGTTCAGAGGCAGTTGTGTAGAAGGAGGATTAGATTTGCTTTTCTTAGCCCTAGGCATCAGGACAAGGATAATGTAATTCTTTAGTGTAAAGGAGGAAAAAATCCTCCCCATGGGAGCAGTCCAAAAGCAGAATTATTTCAGGAAGTAGAGTGGAAGCTCACTGAAGGTCTTCAAGCAGCAACTGGGTGAATACTCTTTGTCACATACAAGTTAAAAAAGATCAGATGTTCTTAACCTGGTGTCTATACATGTATGTATGTATGTATGTATGTATGTATGTATATAGTTAATTGTTGTAATATGATTGGTTTCATTGTAATCCTATGCATTTTATTTTGTGCATTTTAAAACTATTCTAAGAGGTCCATAGGCTTCCCTAGTCTGTCAAAGGAGTCCATAACAACCCCAACCCCCCCCCCCAAAAAAGTTAAGAAGCCCTGGACAACATGCCATCTGAAGTCCCTCCCAACTCTTTGGTTCTATGATTCTGTGGAGTATATGGAAGGGCTGAGGTGTCCTTAGTACTGTAGTGCTCACCAAGTGAGGTGACCAACATGGTGGTCAGTAGGCAACTTGCAATCCCTACCAATTCCCCTTGGCTAAGGAACACATGAGATTTCATCAAAGATCTTTCCCTATCCTGCAAAATAATGTAATTTTGGTGATGATAGGCACACCGATCAAGATATTTCATTCCCTCTCCTATGTTGGATCTCCCATAACAATATAGTTCATCTACCTGTCCCTGTGGTATAGACTTGGGGCTCCATGGCCTTTCCTTTCACGTCACTTTTGATTAGGGCCGCAAGTTTATCTCACATTTTGAGAATAAACTATTCACAGCCCTCCAGTTAAAGACTGATCTTTTGATCACATATAGCATCCTGTCTAGTGGGCAGACAGAACATACAATCTGAACCCTGGTCCTCTGATGCCACATCTCCAATAGTCAGGATAATTGGGCCACACTACTTTTCATTCTAGATTTCAGCCATAAGAGCTCAGGCCACTTTTTCATCCAGAACATGCCCTCGGTTGCTTTTTTCCTTACTCTCACTCTGGGCACCACAGTTTAAAAAGTCAGCGACTATCCAGGGAAGTTTGCCATGGATGACTTGCAGCGATCCCTCACAAGCAGCCAGTTGGATGTCAATCAGACAGGGAATCAATCATAACCACAACCACAGGGAGTCCTCGAATGTAAAGGGCCAGTCATAGTTATATTTCTTCAACCCCTACACCAAAAGACTCACCCAAAAACTGGTAGAAAGGGGAGTGTCCCCTACCAGTCACTAAGCATTAAAATCTATATTCAGCTTGTATTCCAGTCTTTTTTGTAATAATTATCTCACTTCAACCGTAAACTATGTCATTTGAAACCTCAAGCATCACTATTACTTAAGGATAGGTAAAAATGCACATTGCTTATAAGATTCTTTATTCACAGAGGCAATTAGACCAACTCTAGTTGATCTTACCAACAGACTTGCGAAGTTTTTGGTCCAAGTAGAGGACACATGAATTGGAACATGGTGTGCTTGTCCCAAAATTGTTGAAGGCTCTCATGGCATGGCCTCAAGAGTGAGGAAAGCACTGGGAGAGAGGGATAGGGTCCAAGTCTATGCCTTTACTGGTGAAGCTGAGTGGACAGGAGCCATGATGGAGCTGGATATGAGTACAAAATAAGCATAGGGAATACAAGCATTTGCAATAGAAGACTGAAGCTTTAGGGTAACTAAGAGGTATACAAACATCCAGCTCCTCCTACATGCTCTATATCTTCTCTTCTGATCCAAAGGGAATTGGAAAGGTCTTGGCCAGTTAAATGTGAGATGAAGGAGGAGCCAAGCAGAGAGCTGCCTTGAAGTTCTACCCAATCTTAGTTCTGGTCTCAATGGTCATAATGAATGGTAAAGATATTAAATGGCAAAGGAGATTGGGAAGGGAAGAGATCGATGCTGGTGGGATTGTTAAGAAAGCCTTCATGGAAAACATGGAAGCTGGGTCTTCAAAGACGAGTAGAATTTAAATTGGTTGGGGAGGGAGTGAAAGGGGTGCATGTGCAAAAGGTCATGAGAAACAACTTCACTTAATTAAACACTGTCCTTCTAATTTTTGTTTTACCCTCATCCTCCATCTAATGCTTACCTTTCAATGTGATTTTGGGCAAGTGACTTTCCTAGACTTCAGTTGACTTGAATTAAAATGAAAAGGTTAGACTATATGGCCTCTGAGGTCCTTTTGGAGGTTTAACAAGTACTGTGTTGGTGGCAAAATTGACAGCCTCCTTTCCAGAAAAAGGCTCACTTGTTGAGTCATTCACCCAAGCCTGTTTGGGGTCACCTGGGATAGAGAAAGTGACATCACAGGTCTTCATTTTAAAGGCTTCCTTACCATTCTGTCCCCAGAATACCTCCACATGCTGTGTGCTGGGCTTTCTAAGCTGTTACTCTTTGGTAGCAACAACTAGACTTTAAGGTATTTTCTGGAAGAGAAAGTAGCTTCTTTAGGATGAACTCTAAAACCAGGGCCATTTGGTAATATCTTGAGGAGGTCCCAGTACAGTTTGGGAACTGAAAGCAAACCGTGGAGATCCATGGTCCCACCCACTGTGACCAGGCGATGAGGCAACCTTCAATTCAATTTGATTCAACAAGCATCGATTCATCTCCAAACAACAATTAAAACCACTCCGGACATCAAGGAGGTTATATCATACTGCAGGGAAGGGGTGTGGGGGAAGAATGCTACATCTAAACAGGTAAGTACAAGATAATTTAAGGAGGAAGAAATCACCAAAATGAGGAAGATCAGGAAATCTTTCGCATAAGAGAAGGTACCCAATGGAACCTTCAAGAAAGCTAGGGAATATATTCTAGGCTTCTACGACAGCTAATACAAAAGCATGGAAATGAGAGATAGATGCCAAGTTCATGAAATAGTAAATAGACCAACTTGACTGGAACACAGAGTGTGAATGGAAGTCATGTTAAATGTCTAGAAAGATATTCTATTGTCAGAATATAAAAAGTTTAAATGTCAAGCTAATTTTGTATTTTATTCTCAATATACTAGGAAGCCTTTAATGGTTCTTTAGCAGGGTTTAGGAATATCATTGTGGCAACTTGGTGGAAGACAGTTTGGAGAGAAGAGAGACTGAAAATAGGAACAAAATCATTTAAAAGATCTCCACGTTCAAACCCTTGGACTTAATTAATGAGCAAGTGTTTGTAGGCAAATAAAGCAGAGTTTATATATCTCTCATAGCCCAATAATTCTGAGAGAGTCATGGATCAGGAGATGGCATTTCCTTATTTAAGGCTTAAAATATTAACCTGTTTTGTTATGTGAAGAAATTTCACCCCAGACAGTTGACCATCTAATTTTCAGTGCTGATTTTCTGTCCATGTTTAATTATGTATTTCTAAATCTTTGTTTCTATAGTCAATTAAGACACAAGGACAAGACAGTATAAAAAGTAAACCAAAGGCATCTTCACATCAAGCTTCATCTACCAGTACATCTTCTCAGACTGTGATTTATCTAAATTCACCAGGTCAAAAGAAACTTAGGCCATCCAAATCATATTGTCATTCAGCTGTGATTCTCCACCCACATGGTCAAAGGCAATGGCAACAAAATATCCGTGCTCAACAGAGAAAAAGAGTGGCAAAATCTTTTTCAAATAAAATTCCTTCAAAAGGATGTTATTCAGCCAAGTCTCCTATATATCAACCTCAGAAAGAAGGTGAAGGAAGATTTACCCAAATTCAAACAATATTGGGACCATTAAAATTTCATTCAAATGTGGCTATTCAAGGAAAAGGTGCCCAAGCTACAACTGGTCACGATGTCCCACAAATGTCCGGTCAATCCCCTTACAATTCAAGATTATCAGCTCAAAAAAAATCTTACTGTGCCAGATTCCAGCAATTTGGTCAGTCAAAACCCCAGCTGGACGCATCCAGTCAGCAAAACCTGAGTCAGCGAAAACCACAACCAAGGATTCTGACAAAAGGGAAAATCTCTCAGCATAAACCTCGTCCACAGATATCTGCACATAGTCGACAACATAGTCAACAACATAATCCCCCCCAAATTATATTAACACAACAAAAAACTCAGAAAAAGACATTCGGACAAAGACCTAGTCAAGCAAAACAGATTCCACAAGGGTCTTCGCAAAGGAAACCAGGCCAACGAAAACTTCATTCTCAGAAATCTGCACCAAAAAAACTAAGGCGACATGAAAACCAGCCCCAAACTTCTGCATCGTCAAAAGTTATTCGATTCAAACATCGGACAAATACAAACCATCAAGAAAGACCTGGCCAACCAAAACGTCATTCAAACATATTTATTCAGAAAAGACTTGGTCGAGGAAAATTACATCCACAAATCCTCGTACAAGGAAGTTCTGACCAGCACAAAGGTAACTCACAGATATGGACAAAAGGAAAAACACACACACACAAACATTCCCCAAAGAAGCCTGTGAAAGGGAGAACTGGTCAACCAACACGTCAGCAAAAAAACCCCAAACTTAAAATACCTGGCCAGCATAGATATCACCCACAGAAACATGTGCCAAGAAAACGCAGTTCCATCCATTTTCATCACCTTCAAATCTCTCAGCGGCTTCAACCTGACATATACAATATTAGTGAAGATTCATCTATGGATTGGAGCCATACTTCTCATCATTATGATCCAAATCCAAGTGTTCATAATCAGCCTAATTCACATCATCCCAGGGGAAATCCAAAAACCTCTAAAACAAAAAACAAATCTTACTCTGATATTGTCCAACAATCCGCCACGGCTGACAAGAAGCTTATTGCCAATAAATCAACCCTTATCACACAACCTAATACTTCTATTATCTCTGCAGCCACTTCTTTAGTCAGCAGAACTTCCGATGCCACCACATCTGTTACAAATGCAGCTGTTTCTTCTTTGCCAGTCTTTGTAACCAAATCTGCTGTTACTGATGAATCTGCCAGCACCCCATCTTCTGCCACTATGACTGCTATCACTACTGCTGTTGCTGACACATCTGCTTCCTCTGCTGCAAAAGCTGGAGACATTACATATTGTGTACCCACATCTAGCCCCACCAGACCTATAACCAACATCCCTTATGCCCTCAGTACATCTGCTTCTTCTCTTCCAACATCCGAAGAAGCTGTGTTTTCTCTACACAGCTCTACCTCTTTCATTCCTGATGTTTCTAGCTCCACTGATGCCCTTAACACTATACCTGCTAATTCCATACCTGCTGACACCAGGAGCATTCTTGCTGGTGCCATCCATGCTGACACTAGCCACATGTCTCTTGGCTCTAAGACTAGTGACCTCTTTGATGACACCTCTGCCACTATATCCACATCCAGTGACTCTACAGAAACAACTTCAGGTGCCCAATCAGTTATCATACCTGATTTAACAAACTCTGATGAGGTCAGCACTGTATCTATTTCCACCATACCTGCTGGCACCATGTAAACTGAAGCTACGTTTTCTATAATCCCTACCAAAAAGCTGATACTATTACCTAATCTTCCTCTACCCCATTGCTTTAGACATTCTACCCATTACCACCAAACCTGACCCTGCCACACCTAGAGCCATTAGTTCCCGAGCTTCCTCAGCAAAACCTGTTGCCACTGCCTCTTCTGGCTCATCTTCCACCTGTATCTGTGGTGCTTGATTCCACTCCTCCTGCTAAGTAAGAGTTCATCTACAGCCACTTCATTTGATAACCCACAATTGTTGAAATAACCTTTTTATCACCACTGAAGAAAAGGCCACATATTATGAAACCACTGTGACTGATGAAACTATTCATAAAACAACCAGTGCTGGATAAAGTGTCATCAAAATTGATTTTTATTGTATCCAATTCTCATGAAATTACTGAGGTTAATAGTTAATTGAGGTTAATATCAATTTAGTTAATAGTTACTGAAGTTAATGCCATGGGTCTAGCATAGCATACGGCATTGATTACATCTTTGCCACAATTGCCAGAAATGACAATATTATATTATGCACCTAGATCGTACTCTAGGAGTGACTATGTTCCATTGGTCACTTCTGCACCACAACCATACCTGATATGATATTACCACTACAGTACACTTAAAATAGAACTGATTCGCTGGACTATTTGTTATTATATTGATTACTATATTGCACCTGCCACCATGAAGGTCTAGATACCACTAACTCCAAGATCAATATTTTGCCCAACTCTAGAACCCATGCAATTCCTTTCTCTCTTAATATACTAACTTTCTTGCCTAACTTCAATAACTTTCATTTCTAATCTGAATACCCTTTGGAATTAATTACTTGGTGTGGGCTAAAGGTATTGGAGATTCTAGAAGAAAAGAACTTATTAAAGAAAAAGAAAGGACATTGCCAATCCTATAATTCCCCCACTTCCTGTGAAGTCATTAGTGGACAATTACAACAATATTTTAGAACTGCTCTAGTTGACTACCACCACTACATGGTTATCACAATCCACCAAGACAATTCTAGGCTTCCAGAAGAATATCTAAGAGTGAGAGAGACATCATGCAACTACTCACATCCTCCATAGCACTTTGGGCCACTCAGCATAAGGCCAAGGTGTAACTAAGCAACCATCCCAATCTGAATCTTCAACCATTACTCTTGCAATCCCCACCTATTCTCTCCAACCAAAAAAAAAACCCTGTCTCTCTTCAAGTAAATATCACAATGACCTCTGGATTAAGATATGGAAAGCAGCAATCATAAATCAGTAACAGAGAGGGTCCACTGAGGAGATAGGCAAAACAAACCCTACTGAAGCCTGAATTCATGGAAAAAAGTCAAGATGACAAGTTATCAGTAAAAGGTTTTTTTTTAACAATTAATGAGCCATTGATTAACTAGTGGTTTCGATGGTCATCATCTTACAAGTAAAGTTACATTCTTAGAAATTTGTGCAAAATGAGTGATAATTTCCTTTGTTTGATGGCAAAAAGGGCTCTACCTGAAGGATACATCACATTCAGAATTCTATTTTATGAGATTGGATCATAAAAAGACTAACAGTACATGATGATGGCTCACAGAGAAGATCAGAGTGATGTGTGCAGAGACAACTACAAGAATGTTTTCCAGATGAGCAGAGCAAGAAACAAGAGGATGTGAACCAAAAATAAGGAGTGATCATAGTAGTTTGCAAGAACACAGAGAATTTCTCTGCTATTTCATTGGCCTTTGAAACAATTTATTCTGGCCTTTTGAAGTAGAACTTTCTATTAAGCAATCAAATAATGCTCTGTAGGATTATGTGAATTAGGTAACAAATGCACATTTATTTCAACAATAATAATTAGCCAGCTTTACATAATCAAGTTATTCCTGAAAGTTTGCAAGTAAATTGACATTAAAAACCCTCTTATCATAATGATTATTTGAATAAATCTCATATCAGAGAGAATGATTGTCATCTATTTTAACACTGGGAAAAATCTGAATTTTCATAGATTGACATTGCTTAAAGTCATAGTGTTAAAGAGTAGAATTATGAATAAATGCACAAATATGCAGCATGGCTTCTGAGCTGTTTCAATGAATTTCTTTCCCAAAACATGGACTATTCAGGTTTTACACAATTTATATCCAAATCACAATTTGTTAAAGAACCCCTGAAAGTGAGCATAAATTTCCAAATGTAAGCCCTTCAACACCATCTAGCCCAGTAGTAGAGGACATGAGGGTCATATGGTTATATTTCTTTTCTCTCAATACTTCCAACTACTTTCAACAACTGTATATTGATATGTCTGAATTTAGTGATGTTGATTACACATTTTCATTGTACCTATAAATATGGAAGAGAGACATTTAAATATTTCTTTATGAAATACATTTAAAATCTGATGCATCCTACAGAAATTTTAATTCTTACATTAAAAATAATATTATATGCAACATTTCATACTCACAATTCATCAACTTTTAAGGTCCATGAGGCATCCTACAGAAATTTTAATTCTTACATTAAAAATAATATTATATGCAACATTTCATACTCACAATTCATCAACTTTTAAGGTCCATGAGGCAGGAGCTATGTTTTTACCACTGAATCATCCCTAGCACCCATCTCAGCTCTCTCTACATGGGAGATGCTTGAAAAATATCTATGAAACATCAAACAGAGGAATAGAAAGCCCTGAGAACCCCAACTACGACCCTTCATTCAGAAACAGCTATATTTAAATAGAAGCAAAACAGTACCACAAAATTGAAAAGAACTTTCTCTTGATTATCCACTCTTTGGAATCATCCATATTCTTTCCCTTTCCCCCTGTGTACATCATTGAGAATCTGACATCCCACCTGCAAATTTGTGACTTGATATTATATTTCTATTAATATAACCTAAGATTACATTAGGTTTTTGGCAACCAAGACACCTGCCTGACTCATATTGAGATGGCAGTTCACTGAAAATGATACCTCTTCTTAATATGAACTATTTCTAATCAGGTAGCTTCAAACTCTGTGCTTATTTGATTAACCTCTAAAACTCTAAATGGAAGGGTTAAAATGCAACCCTATTAAATCTCCTTTCGTTAGCTTGGATTGATGCTTCCTGCTTGTAGAGATATTTCTGAATATTCCTTATGTCATACAGTGCACTATTTCTCCCAGCTTTTTGTCAGTTAGATTTGGTTGGCATATTTTTTTATCTTGATGGTGTTTATGGTGGTGATGAGGAAGCTGGGCCTCATTTCCACAATTTTTTCTCCCTTCAATGATGTCTTTGGGAGCTAGGCTAGAAAACAAGTTGGCCTAGAGAGACTTGGGGAAGGGGAAGATGTCATTGCTATTCCCAAGGCTCTTGGGTTCAGGATCCTGGGCTGTCTCCATCAGAGTCTGAGAGAAGATGTGTCAAGCACCCTGGCATACCCAGGATGGCCTGGTATCACAGGTTCTTTGATCAACTTTCATAAAGAAAAGACAACTTCAAAGGGGTTAACAATCCCACTTTAATTAAACCATGTAGACTTTATTCTATCTAACCTTTTCACAAGGGTTGCTGAGCACTCCCTAGTAACCCTTCTTGCAAGCACTGGTGAGAAGGGAGGGCAACTCCCCCATGTCTCAATGGGGCCAATCAAGACAGGCACAACTTGTGCATTCCCCTAAATCTCCTCAAGCCTCAATGAGGGCCAGTTGAGGCAAACACAGATTTCCCCCCAAGCCTTGAAGGGGGCTGATCAAGGCACACACAGTATCCTAGCTCGTGCATTTCAACCCTAAAGATTCCCCCCTCACTGACCAGTGCTTTATACTTACACTCTACCCCTCCAGAGCCCTGACCTTTACGATGTAAACAGGTGACACCTGGCCCTTACAATCTACAGGGGTCATGGTGGAGATGTTTTGAACCATAGAACTCATATCTAACACCTGGGAATAAGAGATTGCTATGGCCATGGATCCTGGAAAACCAAAACTCCTTATGCTTAGAGATGGTGGTCAAGGCAGTGGTGGTAGTTTGACTTGCCTGACACATGCTGCCTCGTGTCTCTCTTTTTCAAGGTGCTTTGTTGCTTTAGCTAGTCTGGCTTGCCTGTCCTGAGCTCTTCATCAGCCATAACATGAGGCACAAAGAATGGTGATTGAAATAGAACTGGCAAGGTTGGCCAAAATAATTTTGAAGTTATCAAGAAAATTATTCAAAATATACCTGTACCTCCACACACACCCACACACACCCACCCACACCCACTCCCCCCCTCCCACACACACACATGTTATTCAGTGAGATTTTAATGGCAATATGAAGCCATCACCAATAGCAAGATATTTTTTAAAAAATAAACATGTCCAAAATCGTATTGTTTTATCTATAAAAGTTTTATATCAGGACATCTTAAACATTTTGGAAATATGATTTTTACCTATTTCAAAAAGCTTTTAAGTGAAGAGCTTCAGTGGTTTTTTAACCCATTTCTTAAAAAAAAGTAAATGCAAAAGCTTCCAATTAATTTGCAAAAAAATGTTATCTAGGAGGGTTGTTATTCACTACGACAACCACTAAAACCAAGTATCAAAACAAATTTAACTTATAACTAGACTTTCAATCTTATATCCCAGTGTTAAGCCAAGATCTTCCAAAATAAGGAAGCACATTCAATCACATTGTTCTCACTTAAAATATTGTTAGTAGTGATATCTTAGAGCAAAATTTGTTTTAGCCAATACATTAAAGAGACATTTTGGAAAAGGTTATGTTAATGTAGGAGGGGAAAATATAAAATTATTTTTGCACAATAAAACAGTGAAACTGTGTCACTGAACTCAAGGTCAAGTGAAATATTTCATTTAGGGAAGAAAGAAGCTCTTGTCCTTCTAAATGTTGATTAACACAGTCCCCTATATCTAAACACAGGGAGATGGAGACTCCCCTTGGCATAGATGCTCTTTTGACCCCACACCAAAAGGGTATTCAAGTTCTAAGTCAAGGGTAAGGGGAAACTGGATAGTTATGTGTCCATATGCATTCATGCACAGGCATTTCCAGGGTCTCCAGTCTCCACTGTAATGCCCCTCTATATGTGCATGTTGCTCCCTGGCTAGAATATAAGCTCCTTTTAGGCCATGGAAAATTTTGGTTTTGTCTTTGTACCTCTGGGTGCTTGACTGATCTGCTCACTGATCTGGGAAACAAGGGCATCCTGGGAGAGAGGCTACTTTGTATGAGCTCTGTATGAGCTACTCTGGCCTGGTAATAAGCTTGGCACCAAAGATTCAGGAAAAATGCTGGGGAGGGAGGGAGCACTTAAATAAATGGCAGCCTGCATTGTTAACACTGAAAGTCTAGCTAGACCAGAACAAGAAATGAATGACAAACATAGTGAGAAAACTCTTATTCTGAAGCTACAAAATTCCCAAACCCAGATGACCTTTGTCTACATTTAACCTTGAAAAAATAAAACTATAACACTTCACATGACTCAAGAGCATCTCTGTATCAACCAACAGTGAGACCAGCTTCCATGAGAGAGAATGAAAATTCCCAGTAAGCCATGTCCTGCCAGCTACACACTGTTTGTTTAACCTTCCCTTGAACCACAGAGTGGCACTTATTGAGGTGCCTGCCATGCCAACATTCTACAGGCATCCCAGAAGCCTTAGTGGTCTTCAGCTTAAAAATGCACTAAGATATTTGGGATACTTCATATATTACTAACCCCCCTATCTTGCTCTTAACAAAGAAATGGCAAGAAAGAGCACAGGTACGTAGCGGAAAGAACATTGGATTGGAATTTAGGAGATTTGGGTTCTCCTACTATGCTACTAACTAGGGTTGTGATTGGACCAAGTCACTCCCCCAATTTAGGTCTTAGTTTTCTCATCTGTAAAATGGTTAGATTAAATCAGCTCTAAATGCCTTGTTGCTTCTAAAGTATTGTGACCCTAAGCTGATTTTCACATAGTTTCCCATTTCCTACTCGCACATCATATTCATTTCTAATATTTTCATTTGAACTTCAAATCATGACTTGATAGTCACTAATTAAGGGAGAGACAGCATGGCATTGGGGAGAGTGAGCCAGCTGCAAAATTAGAAAGACCAAAGTTCAAATCCTGCCTTTGACATGTCTGGCTACATGACCCTGGACAGATCACTTAACCACTCTGTGCTTCATAGAACATTTAGGTTTGATTGTTCAGCCACTTTTCAGTCTTGTCTGACTCTTCATGACACCTTGAGTTTTCTTGGCAAAGGTACTAGAGTGGTTTGTCATTCTTTCTCCAGTTCATTTTACAGATGAGGAAACTGAGGCAAACAGGGTTAAGTGACTTCCCAGGGACATACAGCTTGTAAGGGTTTGAGGCTGGATTTGAACTCAGGTCTTCCTGATTCCAAGCCTGGTACTTGAACCACTGTGCCAACTGAATTGCTAGTCAAAAAATGACATACTTTTGTAGAGGGAGTTTCCTCACCAGAAGTTCCCTTTACCAATGACATCATGTCTGGTTCCCCTATTCCCAATGTGTAAACACACACATCCCTCTCAAAATAATTGTATTATAAGCATACATTTGATTGGTCCAAAAGTATATTCATTTGCAGGGGTTCCATGCTGATGTTAACAGGGAGTATTTTACCAAATTGGGACCATTTCCAAGGTTATTCTGAGAAGTCATGGCCATCGAGGACAGCAATTGCTGTGAGGTCATGGAAAGACCCCAGATTTTTAATCCCCAGCCCTACCACTAACGACCTGTGCGACTTTGGATGATCCCCTTAGACCCACAGTCTCCTCATCTCTAAAATGGGAGCGTTATACAGCATGACTTCTAAAAGCCCTTTTATCTCTAAATCTACAATTCTATGACTCATCCAAATCATTGTCTTTGTGGTTCTACTTAGTAGACCCATCATTTCTTCAGGGAAGACGCAGCTTCGCTCCCTGTAAAGGGAGTCTCAAGGTCAGTCTGGGCTGTGCTGTTTTGTCCTGGGTCTAACAAAACCAAAATGGGGAGCTGACAAAAGCCAATGGGTGCCCAACCGCAATAAAAGAAGTAAAGGGCATCTAGATTTTTGAGCCCCGTGTCAAGCTGAATCCTAGAGGAAATAGTCAATACAGCAAACTGGCCCAGGTCTTTAAGTGGGGTATGTGAGCTGCAGCTCAGACATGTGCACAGCGAGTGCTAACATACCCGAGGAAAGGACTGGGAACAGGGTTTATATAGGATGCTACAGCAGAGGGATTGGCCAGGCTGCAGGTGGGAGGGGTCAGGAAGAAGGTATGGCCAGGATACAGGTAGGAGGGTCCAGGCAGAGAGGGAATGGCCGGGCTGCAAGTGGGAAGGGTCAAACAGAGGGAATGGCCAGGCTGCAGGTTGGAGGGGTCAGGCAGAGGGAATGGCCAAGCTGCAGGTGGGAGGAGTTAGGGACGTCTAAGTTTCACAAAGTAAGTTGTTTTGGATAACAAGAAGACCATAGAGAGAGTGCCTGAATCTGTGCAGGACAGAGTTTTGGGGCATTTACAAAATTAGTAAGAGGCCAGGAGTCATAATGTCTGGTCTGTCTCAGGTGATTCATTGCCCTGGGAATGGGGACAAGGACAGATCTAGTCAGCTGAGTTTGACACCAGTAACATCTGCTATGTAACCAAGGCTATTCCTGAAGTCAAGCTAAAGCCTCTGAATATTAAAAAGGCAGTGTTCACAAGGATCTAAAACGGCTGAGAAAGGTGAAGGCAGCATTTAGTTCTCTCCGATTCCTGAGCAGTCCCAAACTTCCTCCAAAGGAAGAAATGAATCCAAAAAATGATGAATTTTGAGAACACAAAGGGACTTTTAAAGGTGAACAAAGCTGGGAATTGATTGGAAGAGAGAAGGAAGGTTCGAGATGGGCATCCCTGCGTTATTTCCCAGTAACCTCTCATCTTAATAATGTAGCTTCCTTTCCACCTAAGGACATAAAACACCTACCTACATGGGGTCATTCTGTGGATGTTCCAAGACCATCATTACACTGTGCCTTGTTAACCAGATGCAGTTCCATATGAGGATAAGGGGCACCAGATCCACTTGAGCAAAGTGTTACTGTATTCTTGTCAAGTATCTGTTCTATGTTGGGGATGCCAACCTACTTTGGTGAAATACTGAATGATTTATGACCCCTTTCACCATAAACTTTCATCACCACCATCATAATCAGTCACCAATCACAACTTGGGTTTAACACCCTAAAGAGCATAGATAGGGGCTATTAGAAACCCCAGTGCCAGAGAACCTCAGGCATCAGCCTGATCTTGGATCATGAGTGAGATTGACTCCTGCTTTCCCTGAAAGTGAGACTCAACCATCCCCACGTTGCTTGCCAGCAGTTCTGACTGAATGATGGAGATTTACTGATCCGCTAGGCAACCAACTGGGAGGGAGACATACAGTCTCTGCTTGGGCAGAAAGAGAACCTTATCATTGGGTACCAGTTTTCTGGAAGACATGTTTTCTGGAAAGCCCTAAGAAATCAGATTGGTGGTTTGTTCCTAGCCGGTTTAATGTTTGTATTACCTAACAGACAATGTAAATGAATGGTTGCACATCCTTGATTAATAAAGTTTTATTGCTAACATTAAGAAGAGTAAGTCTCCTTATTCATGTTTCCATTACACTTTTTTTCAGGTGCCTATGGGTAGGGCTAGGTGGAAAACTTTAGAGTTACCTGAACAACTGGTATAGTTAATATCAAAAAATCCAAGCCCCTGGGGGACTAAAATATGTTTCTTCTCTACTGATGTAGAGATGATGTAAGCTGGATGAATTCATTGCACCAGTTCTCCTTACAACAGTGCAGCATGGCTAATGAAGACATCAGACAGAGAGAAGCTTTTTTTCTATATCTGTTGTCAGCATTAATCAAAAGCAGTTTGCTTTCTCCTAGGAAGGAGTCCAGTATACTTTCACCATCCTTCCCCAGGGCTACCTGAATTCACCTTCATACTATTACATTATAGCAACAGATATCTGAAAGAGGCCTCCATTCTTGAGGACATTGATATGCACCATTATAAAGTTGACTGATCCAGATAAAGTTGAAGCCCTATTACACTAGATTATGATCCACATGTGGAGAAACAAGCACAAAATCAACCCTAAAAATTCAAGATCCAACCCAATAAGTCAAGTTTGGGGGAATACATTGAGTGGGGGAAACCTAGAAGATTCCAGGCACAGTCTGTGATAAGCTATGGACACTCACTTCCCCATAATTGAAGAAGGAAAGCCAAAGCTCTTCAGATTTTAAAGAATACACATTCCTCATGTGATAGTCCCCTCATTAACTCAGGTTATTGAGTAACCTAGAAGTGAATTCCATTTAAGCAGGGCCAAGAACAGGCAAGAGTAATGAAAGATCTTAAGCAGGCTGTCCTGAATTCTCTTCTTTTGAGTCCTAATGACCCTTCAAGGCCCATTACTCTGGAGGTCTCTGTCCATAAAAACCTGACCCTTTGTCAGGCACTAAGGTGGCCAAGTTAAGTTTCCTTTGGGCATCTGGACTTGCAAGTTCCCCAGGACAGTAATTCATTATGCTTCAAGTGTTACTGAATAGATGATTCATGGTCAAACAATCATCCTCTGTCCAGAAAAAAACTATTATGAGTTGAGTGATGCAAGATGGCACCTCTAAAAAGATGCCATCTCCCCCATTAGATTGAGAGCTCCTTGAAGACAAGAATGTCTTTTGCCTCTTTTCGCATTCCCAGTACTTAACATGGTTCCTGGCACGTAGTAGGCTCTTAATCAATCTTATTGACTGACTGACTGACTGACTGACAGAAGGCTTTTCCTGCTAAATGGGAAGAGAACACTGGAAATGATCCTTGCCTGAGTCCCTCCAGGGTTAGTGCCTTTTACCAACAGACTGCAACTATGCCAGAGACAGAACTGCTGTCCAGGCGCTAGAACTCTGCCTCTTCTGCTGGCCCAACGGGCACCCACCTATATAAGGACCTAGCTCCTAAGGAATACTGTTTTGCCTGGTTTACCAATGGCTCCATCTGCTGCAAAAAAGAGGCATCAGCCACTAAAGTGGCAAGAAAAAATGACCAAAGCCCATTCCTCATACCCATCCGAGATAGCTTCACTGAAATCATCCTCAGTGCAACTGCAGATCCAGACACAATGACAGGAATGACAGCTGGTTCCCACATGATTTTCATCTCCTCTGCCAGACCTCTCTATATTTTGAGAACTTGGAAATGATAAAATTTGGAATTTGGAGATCGCATATATATGCCAGCATCTATAAAATGTTGTTCTAAATTTTTTCTACATCAATGATATGTGATATGAATGTGGCCAACAGTTCAGACTGACCATGGCCCAGTTCCAGTACAGTTTATTCACTGAATTCTCAAGGATATTTTAAGGTCTTTATGGCAATTGGCTGTCTGTCCATCTGTGTCAGATAGCTTCCTTACGATGGAGAGTTCTAGTTCCCCAAATGCATCTTGCTAGTTATTTGGTAGATGTAACTATTTGAAAGCCTTCAGTGAAGTATCATAAAATATTTGCAGTGGTTTATTTGTGTAACACTTATGAAATGATACATGCCACAGTTATGTGTCACAGTGTTACGTGTCACATATGTGTCACAGTGTTACAAGGTGTGTTGATCTGAATACAGACATTTGTATAAAACAACAACTTCTTGAATAGCTGCTAAATTTTAATGGTAATGCTCCCAAGCTCTATAGAGACTTAAGAGTGTGTTTAATACTTCATTGTTGATTAAGAAACTTGTGGTCTCTTTCTCAATAATTAATTGATTTGAGCCCCTGTTCTAGTTCACTAAATATGAATTATTCAATGAAATAAACTTCTTTTCCAATACTAATTACTTTTATTCATCTATAATTAAATGACAAATTGTTTTCATTGTTGGGGTTTTCTTGGCAGAGATTCCAGAGTGGTTTATCATGTCCTTCTCTAGCTCATTTTATAGATGAGGAAACTGAGGCAAACAGGATGAAGTGAATTGTCCAGGGTCACACACCTAGGAAGTATCTGGGGCTGGATTTGAACTCAGTTCCTCCTGACTCCAGGCCCAGTGCTCTATCAACTGTGTCACATAAATTACTGAAGATATACAATTAATTAACAAATAAAAGCAAAAAATAAACATAAAGATGTGTCTAGCTATTAAAATATTGGGGATATAACCAAAATTACAGCCCAAGTCTCCTCTATCCTCAATATAACAGTACTGGATTCACTTCAAATCATTCATTCTCCAGATAATGATTAAAGCCTATTAGGTATCTTCATATGTCTCCATAGGACTAATTTTTTTCTTCCCCTAAATAACCCTAGGAAAGAGACTCAAAACTTCTCTCAAACTCTTCCTAGAATTTTCTTCAAAAACTTTTTTTTATAAAACGAGTTAAAATAGGCTTGAGATGCAAGAAATTTTCTTCCTAACCTTTTCCCCCTCCTTCATGGACTCCAAATAAATCACAAATAAAACACATCTCTCCTCCCTGGATCCATCATGAGAAGCTCTTCAGCTAGATATTTCTCAATTAACTTTTTAAACGTAAAACATTTTTCTCAACCTTCTGTCTTCACCTATTCTCTTAAATGGACAATAACAATTTGTATAACTTCTAAAGGGGAGGTTATTTTGAAACAGATTATGGTTGCTAAATGCAGCCTGATCACTAAACTTGAGCTCCTTAAGGATATTTCTTCTGTATTTTATGACCTAATCTTGAATTGCCACCATAAATCCCTTACTCTCCACAAAAAATTCACCCAAGTCCACCATTTTTCACATTTCTTTGATGTCATGTTGTAACTCATGAAAGGCCCTTCATTCCATTTTTGGTTCTTAGTTATTTTATAAGATCCAACTGGAGGTAAATTATTTTCATTTCTATTCAATAAATCCAGTGGTTTGAACCTATTGTGTCTTTATCTTGAAAGGAGAATTTTTCAGTGGAGACATAAAATATTAGTTATACTTGAGATCAGCTTTATATTTTGTCTTTCCCAATTCAAATGTAAGCCCCTTGAAGGTTGGAATGATAGTATTCCTTTGTATTTGTAACTCTAAGCACTTAGCACAGTGCCTGGAACACAGGAAGTGTTTAATAAATAGCCTAGCTAGCCAGCTATGTCTATGTCTCTACATACCTACCTACTTATCTTGTATGTGCCTGTTTATGCCTCTGCTGTCTCCTCCATGGTATGGGTGGCTTCTTTTCCTTTTTATTTGATCTCTTAAGAGTATAAGCCTAGTACTGGTATTGCTGTGTCAAAGGATATGTACAATTTAGTGACTTCAGGGACAGAATTCCAATTGTTGTCCGCAATAGCTAGACAGATTCACAACCTGACAAACAGTGCATCAGGGTGCCTACTTTTCTACAGGTTTAAGTATGGAGACCAGATTTGCATCCTAGAAAATTTGGTAGAATTCCTGCTTTTGCTACTTTTGCAAACAACTTTGCAGTATTGGAATTAATTGTTATTTGGCTGTATGATAGAATACGCTTATAAATCTATCCGGTCTCAAGTTTTATTTCTCCTTTGGAGGTCTCACTTATGGCTTGATCAATTTCTTTTTATGGGAATGAGTTGTATAGATTATTGGTTTCATGTTCTGGTAATCTGGGTACTTTACACTTTTATAAATATGCATCTGTTAGCATATAGTTCAGAAAAATATTTATTTCTTCTTCATTTGTCCATTCAAGGACAAAATCGAGAACTCTAGTTATTGTGTGCCCATGCGTACCATGGATAAGTGTGTCCAAAGTTTTTCACTCTAATGTACCTGGACAAGGGTGACCCTAGGGTTACATCTATATATTTTCATGATTATAAACGTCTTTAGAGCAGGAAGTGTTTCAATTTTGTTTTTACCCGTGCCTAGGAAACAGGAACCAATTTGACAATCAAATGAATCGTAGGAGGAAAGCTTCAGAAAACTGCCCATCTATATTGTCCAGGGGCTACTCTGGTCTGGTAATTACCTTAACACAGAGGGCTTAAGAAAAATATAGAGAGAAATATTTATACAAGTGGTAGGCTGTGTTTTTAATGCAAAAAATCAGTAGGCAAAGACTGGACCATAACAAGTAATGAATGACTGACATAACGGAAATTTCTAATTCCAAAGTATACAGAATTCTAATACCAAAATAACTTCTATCTACCTTTAATCTCGGAAAATTGAAGCTAACACTCCTTCCAT
Source organism: Trichosurus vulpecula (assembly GCF_011100635.1). Lineage (NCBI taxonomy): Eukaryota > Metazoa > Chordata > Mammalia > Diprotodontia > Phalangeridae > Trichosurus > Trichosurus vulpecula. The sequence continues at coordinate 131,738,507 of NC_050578.1, read as the reverse complement.
GACGTGAAAAGCTATTAGTATTAAGCAACTGTGAGGCAAGTTTCAGTGAGAGAGACTGAAAATCCCCAATGAGCCATGTCCTGCCAGGTACAAGCTATTCAGCTAAACTTCCCATGAGCCAATGCCAACATTTATATTACTACTGTCCTGACGTTGCTGCTAACTAATAGAGAGAAAACTAGAGGAGTAGTGCCAGAGGGCTGGCCTTGGAGGCTAGAGAATGGGAGTCCAAGTATGGCTATGTCAGCCAGTCAGTCAATAAGCACGTATCAAATGCCTGGGGTGTATGAAGTGTTGAAGAAGACTAGCACCCCTGGTGTGAGGACTTGCCAAGCCCTTTTAAGGGCTTCTCATCCACCTTTGGTGTCCACCTGATTCATTCAGCTATCACTTGTGGTTCCAAGAAACTCTGACATGCATAGTAGCCACACCCTGGTAAAACTATCTTGGCAGATGGGCTAAGCCAGGTTGAGAGTAACTGACAGGCCACAAACCTGTCAGTGAGTTGGAGCAGTGTCTGTCCCAAGCATGTGAATGGGCAGGCGAGAACAATTTTTTCCAACAGCCAGGAAGGTGGCTGAAGCAGGCACTGTAGAATACTTAGAACATGACCAGGCATCAAAGACACCAAGGTCACTGCATCCTGAGTCATCAGTTGTCCTGACTTTTGTCCTGCCATTGGACTTCCTTGACTCAGAAAGAGAGAGAGAAGCTGATGACCTCGTGCAACTCTGCCTCACTTAAATCCAATTCATGAGCAAGTGATCACCTGTGATGTCACTGGTCCTCTTCAAAAACAAAGGACAAATAACAGCACAACAACATTAAGCACCTACTGTGTGCCAAGCACGGTGCTAAGTGCTGGGGATGAGCACTTAGTGAGTCACCTAACCTCTGGGAGCCTGTTTCCTCATTTATAAAATAGCAATAATAATAGAACCTGGGTCACAGGGTTGTTGTGGGGCTCAAATGAGTTAATGTATATAAAGCACTTCTCAAACCCTGAAAGAGCATATAGATGTTTGCAATTATGATTTCTTATCAATCAGCTGACACTTCTCTTAACAAGGAGATAGCAAGAGGAAGCATAGAAGGGAAATGGATGAGCGCTCAAAGAGAATTCAAAAGACCTGAGTTCTAGCCCTGTTTCTGACACTTAGAAGCTCTGGGATTTGACCAAATTACTTCCCCAGCTTAGGCCTTAGTTTTCTCATCTGTAAAATGGTTGGAATGTATGATCTCTAGTAAAATGGGCTAGAGAAGGAAATGGCAAACCACTCCAGTATCTTTGCCAAGAAAATGTCAAATGGGGTCACCAAGAGTCAGACACAGTAGAAGAACAACTGAACACAACAGAGATAACAACAAACTCCCTACTCCTACTAAAGTTCTGGGACTCCGTGGTCATCTTCCACATTGTTTTCCCAATAGAAAATGTCTTATTCTGTTCCTATACTTGTGATTATTTCATTGAACTTTGGCTATTAAAATAAGTACTTTGTTGTGGAGTTTTTCAGGTGTGTCCAATTCTTCATGATCCCAATGGGAGCTTTCTTGGCAAAGTTAACTGGAGTGGTTCACCATTTCCACCTCAGCTCATTTGACAGATGAGGAAACCAAGGCAAATAGGGTTCAGTGACTTACCCAGGCTCACACAGCTAGTAAGTGTGTGAGGTCAGATTTGAAATCAAGAAGTTAAGTCTTTCTGATTCCAGGCCCAGCACTTTATGCACTGCACCACCTAGCTGCCTTTAAACTCTTTGTGACCTCATTTGGGCTTTTCTTGGTAAAGATACTAGAGTGGTTTGCCATTTCCTTCTCTAGTTCATTTGACAGAGGAGGAAACCGAGGCACCCAGGGTTCAGTGACTTGTTCAGGGTCACACAGCTAGTAAGTATCTGAGGCCAGAATCGAACTCAGGTCTTCCTGACCCCAGATCCAATGCTCTATCCACTGTGCCACTTAACTGTCCAATAATGACTTAATAATCATTGTTTAAGGGAGAAACAGCATGACCTGGTAAGCCACCCCTAAGAGTCAGAAAGACTCAGATTCAAGTCTTGCCTCTGACACATACTGCTATTTGATGCTGGAAAAGTCACCTAACCTCTAGAGTGCCCCGGAAAACTCAGATATTTTAAACTAATAATCATTTACTGAAATACATTTGGAGAGGGAATTTCCTTATTGGCAATTCCCTATGCTAAAGAATCACCCATCTGGTCCTCCACACTCTTCCCCCTCCCCCCTCCCACAAAAAATTGGCAGGATAAACATCTATTTGAACTGTGCTCAAAGTACATTCATAGAAGTTGCAAGCACTTTTAACATTGTGGTGTCTTCCAAGTTTCTGCCGTCTAAGAAATCACAGGCATTGAGCATAGTAGTCAGTGTGATGCAGTGGACAGAGCACTGGATTTGGATCACAGGGCCTGGGTTTGAAATCCAGTTCTGCCACTAATGACCTACATGACTTTGGAAAAGTCTAAAAACAGGATGTGGTAAATCATGTGATTCGGAGAAGGGCCCCGATGCTGGGTGGGTCATTGATTTTTACCCTTAGGTGACCAGAGGCCACTAGGAAGCTATGTCCAGGGAGGCATAGCTTGAGTTGTTATTCTGTCCCCAGTCAATTCAAGCCCCTGTTTTGTCACCCTACAGAGATAGATAGGTAGACAGACAGACAGACAGATAGATAGATAGACAGACAGATAGTGGTAGGGAGGGGAGGGGAGGGGAAGGAAGGGGAGGGAAAAGACAGGTAGGTAGATAGATAGATAGATAGATAGAGGGAGGGATGGATGGATGGGTGTGTGGATAGAAAGAAAGAAAGAAAGAAAGAAAGAAAGAAAGAAAGAAAGAAAGAAAGAAAGAAAGATAGATAGATAGGAAGCTGAGTGGCTCAGTGGATAGAGGACTGGACCTGGAATCATAAAGACCTGAATTCGAATGCAGCCTCCTAAACTTACTAGCCATGTAATCCTGGACAAGTCACTTAGCCTCTGTCTGCCCTAATGCTCACCTCTGTAAAAGGGGATAATATTAGCACCTACCTTCTAGAGCTGTAGGATAAAATGAGATCACATTTGTAAAAGCTTTGCAAGCCTTAAAGCACTATATAAGTATTATCGTTTGTGATCTCTGTGGTCCTTAGTGTCCTCATCTGTAAGACAAAGAGGCTGTACTACATAACTTCTAAAGTCCCTTCTAGTTAGGATTCTAGAATCTATACAATCTAGAATCATAGAATCTATGATTCTATGACCCAACCAAATCTGTAGGTCTTTACGGTTCTGCTTAGCCTTCAGATCCATCATTTGTTTAAGGAAAGCACAGCTGCATTCTCTGCAAAAGCATTCTCAGGGTCAATCTGTGCCATGCTGTTGTATCCTGGATCTAATAAAACCCAACGGGAAACTGACAAGAGCCAATGAATGCCCAGCTACAATAAAAGAATAAACAGAAGCTTATAGATTTGTGAGCCCATGAACATCTGCTAGCTAAAGGAAGCCAGGCCCTCAGAGTATGCCCATGAATGTTAAAAGGGCAATGTTTACAAGGGTCTAAAATGGCTGGTCCTTTTTAGCCAATTAACAGCAAATAGCCTTTACAGAGAGATATTTGCTTTCAAGATATAGCAAGAGCAAAAATAAAATGGCTGCCATTGGTGAGTAGCTCCAAATGTTCTCTAAACCAAAAGAGAAAAAGATTCATCGAAATAATGAATTTGAAAAGTCTAAGGCATTTTAAAGCTAAAAATAGTAATAACTGGAATTAATAATAATAGTAATAACTGGAATAACTTTCTGACATTCTCAAACTGCTTTACATATGGTATCTCACAAGTGTGTGCTCCAGACTCGTGGAAGAGGAAGGAGTGATGTTCATTCTGGAAGAACATAGGGACAAGTATATTCAGTTGTCAGGTCCAATTTGGACAAGACATACACATACCCCCAGTGTGTGTAAGTTGGTCAACATGAAACAATTTAATGAGGATTGCATACTCTGTCTCCAAATATTTTCTTAGCTTTGTAAAAAAAAGTTATTATTAGAATAAAAGCTAAATATAGCCCCCAAGAATGCTATGTTGTGGATTTTTGCATTGGGTTTGTCTTTTTCCCTCAGTTTGCATACTTTATTCTTGGTAAATTTTCCAATTTCTAATTTCAGAATCAAACCCAAAATAGGATAATAAAAGCCTTGACACCAAATAGACATTAAGTGCTCCCAAGGCTGCTGCCTGGCATTTATTTAAAGGGTCAGAAGCCTCCCTAGAAGCATTCAAAATGCTTGCTTCTTTGCCTCAATTCACTGGGCCACCATTCAGAGAGTCATCCTATATGCTAAACCACTTTGTAAAATGTTCCTTTTGCAAAGAAAATGCCACTTTATCGCAAACATGCTATTCATTACTGCAACTAACAGTGGGAAATCATGTTGTTTGTGAAAGAGAAGGCCAACAAGCTAAAGGATGAAAACATTGTACCTGACCTTGGGCCTCCTGGCTCTCATTTCTTACTTCCTGGTAGACAACTCTTACACAATTACTCTGCTGTTGTGTCTTACTCAGATTCACAAAGAATTATTTCAGATCTTTAAAAAAAGTTTTTGTTTCTGTGGAGCTGTTTTTCTTGAGATCAGAACAGGCTGACTGTTTTACATTCTGGCCAACCTCTTCCTTTTCTCTGCCCTTCCTCATTTAACCAAGGGCAGCCAGCCTTCATATCTGGGGTGGGAATTTTCTTCACATTTGGTATTTGAGATACCCCCGAAATATATTAAGACACGACGTTTCAATCCTACTGCTTTCAAAAGCAATAATATGGGCTCCTCTGTTGGACCGAATAATCCTTAGAGAAGGCCTTAGTAGTTACAGGCACTTTCCCAGGCATATTCACTCACTCCACCCCCTTCAAGGGATGTACATTGGGACTTGGGTACAAAGGATCAAACAGCACATAGGAAAAGGGATCTTTTCTTCAGCCTGAGTTTGGGAAGGATCTCTGATAGGTTGGGGGAGGGGGTCCAGAAAATCTTCAATGAAGGGCCAGAGTTATGTGAATTTAGGCTCTCAAACCCAGCTCTCACAGTAGCTCAGGCAAATGTCAAATGACATTAATCATCAGAAATAAAAAAGTAGTGACTGCCATCTTGATTTTGCTTGTCTCACTCTGTTTCCAAAAGATCATAAGATTTTGACTTGGGGCATCATCTCCTTTGCCCTCTTCCTTTTTAGGAAAATGAGCCCATTAGAGGAGGAATGTAACTTCCACAAGGTCACACAGGTAGAAGATAGCAAAGCTGGGCTCTGTAACGGAAGATTCAATTATGTTCCCATTTCACCACATTGCCTACCCCAGCCACAGATAATGAAGCTGGTGGCTCTCTCTGAGGTCCACACACACCTGCCAATGGTCAACATTAAACAATACAGGGAACATAAGTAGTGAGAAAGGTTCTAGAGAAGGTTCTCTAGCAGAAATGGGGTTGTCAAAGAAGAGATCATTCCTGACACTTTTGACCCTCATACAACTATATTTCATGATGGCCACGCTCGATTACAATTTTGCCCATGATACCTGCACTGTAAGAGATCTCTTTCTCTACTGACACTTGACTTTTGTCTTGCCACTGAACTCTGATGACTCTGGAGGAGAGAGTGTGGTTGATGGCTTCACTCAGCTCTACCTCACTTAAGTCTCATTCAAGTGCAAATCAAGACATCATCCTTGGGATGTCATTGATCCTCTTTGGAAATGAAAGATGAACAACAAACAACAATCACACTTGAGACCCCCCCCCCCACTTCTATCCTAGAACCTACAATCTCTATACCTGTTACTTGCTTCCACGGCTACCACTGGCAGCACTTTTGTTGCTTCTAGCCCCTCCGCTCCCACTTCTACAACTTCTGCAACCTCTGTGCCACACCTGCTGCCCCGGCATCATATTTGCTGCCACTATTAAATTTATTTCCACCACCAATACTTTCCTCGTCACTGCATCTGGTGTCACCAAGACATCTTCTTCACCTATCGCACGTGTTGCTTCAACCACCGCATTTGCTGCCATATCTGCCCCAGTTGAATCTACTTCTGCTGCTACAAAACCTGCTGCTGCCACCACAACTGGTGCCACTAGCCCAGCTGCCTCCCCTATCACAACCTTTTAAGTAACCACCTCTACCCCTTCCATACCTACAGCCATTAATAAGTCTGTCTTCTCTACTACAGCACTTATTACCACTACATCTACCTCTCCTACAGCTGCTCCCATCCACCTCTGCTTCCTCGAACATACCAATGGCATACCCAATTTGCTACCATTAACACTGACTCTCACACAACAACCATCTGCTGCTCCCACATGTGGCCCTACCACACATGCCTTTACTACCACTTCTGTCACCTCAACCACCACAACTGTTTCCACTAACTACTCCTACTGGAGCCATCTCTGCTGGTTTAGCACTGCCACTTCTGCAACTAAGATGTCTTCTGCACCTACCATAGCTCCTTCTTCTATTACAGAACTTGGGACCATGTCTACAACTCAACCACATCTATGGCCACTACCACATCTGCTAGTGCATCTTCTGTCATTAGCACATCTGACCCTACCACACCGAGAGCCACTGATTCTCCATCCTCTCCAACAACTCCTTTTGCCCCTACATCTTCTGCTACTGTCACCCTTGATAACCCTCCTCCTGCTGAAATCTCACCCATCTCCCCTATATCTGACACTGCTATCACCCTTGTTGACACAACCACATCTGATGAAGTATCCACCGTGGATGCATTGACCACTCCTGATGAAATGTCCACTGATCTTGACACAAGCACCTGATGAAATGGCTATGTCTGAGAAAATGGTCAATCTGATGAAACCTCCATCTTTGGTGAAATAGCCACTATTAAGGAAACCATCACCATTGAGCAAATAGTCACATCAGATAAATCTACCTTCCCTGGGGACACAAGCACTGCTTAAACTGTCATCACAACCAATTTCACTACATATAATTCCAATTAAATTGAAGTTAATATATGTTGTTGAAGTTAATGCCGTGAATTGTGACTCAACCAAACCTGATACAATCAACTGCATCTTTGCCTCTATTGATAGACCTGATACTATGACATCATCCGTTACTATATCCTGAGAGGGACTTGGTTCTTTCTACCACTCCTGTGCCTGGCTCAATCACCACAATTACCATAGTCATACCTGACACAAGCTTCTTTCCACACTAGATTCAATCTGAGTTCTGGTCTCTATAGGACCAATATCTCACCCAACACTAGAATCTTCACAACTATCATTCTTTCTAAAAACATAAACTGACTTTCCCGATGACTAGAATAACTTTGATCTTGGTTAGGAGATAATCATAATAAACCCTACTGCAGTCAAAATTAATACAGAAAAATCAATGCAACTATAACTACTGACAACTATTTTAAAAATTAATGATGAATTAGCTAATAAATGTCTTTAACAATCGTTTCAGCTGTCTTACTGGTAAAGTTACATTCTTATACATTTACATAAAAATAAGAGAGAATTCTTTTTTGTTGCTGCTGGTTTTGTTGTTGAAAGAGACTCTACCTGAGGTCAGCGAGAATTTCATGTCATGAGATTAGATTGTTAAAAAAATTACTGTATCTGACATGGTAATGGTTAATCAAAGGAAGCCAACTGACATCTTCAAAGGGTTAACAATGTGAATGTTTTCTATTTAAGTACAGCATAAAATAAAAATAAAGGTAACTGCTGCAGCTTGCAGGAACCACATGGTCCTTATTAAGGCTATTTTTGTTTCTTTTAACTATCATTTGACTTTGAAATAATTAATCCTGGACTTTTAAAGCAGAGGCTAGTAAGCAACCTACTGCTAAATGCTTACATAATACTCTGAGGGATTATGTAAATTAAGTAAGCAATGCCCATTTACTGGATTTATTTCAAATGTGCAATATTGGCTTTAATTATAAATACGTTCCTTAAGTGTTACATATTAAATTGGCTTTTAAAAATAAAATCATAATTGTTATTTAATGAATCCTGTGGGAAGAACATCATTGTTTCCTATATTATCAGTTGGGTAAAGCTACCAAAACTACCAAAATGAATATACTCCAGCCACTGTTTGATAAAAATTCATATGCCACAGTAAGCTCTAAATGAATAGGTGACCTAAGGAAAAAAGGTCACATTATCATCAAAAAGAGAAATAAGGAAGAAACTACCTTTCACATATAAGGATGGAGAAGAGTTCATGACTACGCAAGAGATAGAGAAGATCATGGAAAATAAAGTGGAGAATTTTAACCCTACAAAATGTAAAATTGTAATAAAAATTAGAAAGCAAATAGATAACCAGGAAAAATCTTTGCCATAAATTTCTCTGATAAAAGTCTTATTTACAAGTTAAATAAGGAACCGGTTCAAATTTAAATAAGCCATTCCCCATTTGAAATATGGTCAAAGGCTATGAAGACATGGTACTCAAGAGAAGAAATCCAAACTATCTATATCCATATGAAAACTATTCCAAATCACTAATAAATAGACAAATAAAAACTAAGACAACTCTGAGGTTCCACCTCATCTCAGACAGAAGGGCAAAATAGAAAAAAAGAAAAGTAACAAATCATGGGAAGGCTAAGGGGAAACAGGCACATTGATGCACCACTGATAGTACTGTAAATTGGTCCAGCCATTCTGGGACAGCAATTTTGGATTATAACAAAATTTAATAAACTGTTCATGACCTATGAACCTGCAATACCATTCTTGGATATACAAAGAGAGATCAAAAAAGGAGAAAGATCTTTATGTACAAAAATATTTGTGACAGCTTTTTTTTTATATAGCAGCAAAGAAACGGGAACTAAAGGAGTGCCTGTCCATTTGGAAATGGCCAGGTTTGTATTTGAAGATAAGGGGATATTGTTGCCCAGTAAGAAATGTAGAGACAGTTTCAGGAGACCTGTGTGAACTAATAATGCAGGGTGAAGTGAACAGAAATAGGGGAAATATTTATACTGTATCATACTATAACAGCAAATTTATAAAAAGGAAAAATTCTGAAAGACTTAAGAACTCTGATCAATGCACCAATCCACTGATGGAGTCCATTACAGATCGATGTGATTTCAATTCCTCATTTCAGCAAGGCAATCTTTTTATTCAGACCTAATTGACTTTTATTCCTTTCCTTCCTTCTCTCTCCAACCTCCCACACCACCCTCTCAGCTGAGGACTTCAACTCATCCTGTACTGTGAACCTCAAGGTCATTCACTGCGAGCTCCCTCTTCTCCTCTTCTTTTCAACTCACACTCCTTTGGTAGCCTCCCCCATTGTCACATCTATACTGGGAAAATTGGAACACTAATGCACTGTTAGTGGAGCTGTGGACTGATCTAAATATTCTGGAGAGCAATTAGGAACTATACTCCAGTCTCTGAATAAAGTTACCTTTCGAAGCAGAATCCAGTGTCTCTGCTAAAGACCTTATTTTGAAAAAAAAAAATATATATATATGTACACACACACACACACACACACACACACATATATATATATATATATATATACATATATATATATGTACAATATGTAGAATTGAGTCAAATTTATAAGAATACAAGTCATTCCCCAAATGATAAATGGTCAAAAGATATGAACAGGCAGTTTTCAGATGAAATTAAAGCTATCTATAGTCATGTAAAAATGTTCCAATTTACTATTGATCAGAGAAATGCAAATTAAAACAACTCCAAGGTACCACATCACACCTGTCAGATTGGCTAACATGGCAAAACAGGAAAATGATAAATGTTAGAGAAGATGTGGGAAAACTGGAACACTAATGCACTGTTGGTGGAGCTGTGGACTGATCTAAATATTCTGGAGAGCAATTAGGAACTATGCCTAAAGGACTATAAAACTGTGCTTACCCTTTGATCCAGCAATACATCCCCCCTGCCCCAAGAGAAAAGGACCCACATATACAAAAATATTTATAGCATTTTTATTGTGGTGGCAAAGAATGTGAATTGAGAAGATGCCCAACAACTGGAAATGGCTGAACAAGTTGACGTATATGAATGTAATGGAATACTATTATTCCATAAGAAATAGTGAGCAGGAGGATTTCAGGAAAAACTGGAAAGACTTACATGAACTGATGCTAAGTGAAGTGAGCAGAACCAGGAGAACATTGTACACAGAAACAGCAATGTTGTGCAATGACCAACTTTAAGAGACTTAGCTCTTCTCAGCAATTCAATGATCTAGGACAATTCCAAAAGACGGAATGGAAAATGCTATTTACAACCAGAGAAAGAACTATGGAGTCTGAATGCAGATCAAAGCATCCTATTTTTTTCTTTTTTTCTTTCTCATGGTTTTTCTCTTTTGTTCTGATTCTTCTTTCACAATATGACTAATGTGGAAATATGTTTAATATGATTATATATGCATAACCTATATCAGATTGCATGCTGTCTTGGGGAGGGGGGAGGGAAAGGAGGGGCAAATTTAGAATTCAAAATTTTATACAAGTGAATGTTGAAAACTAAAAATAAATAAACTGGAAAAAATTTTAAAAAGAAAAAGTTACCCTTCTCTTTAAGGCTAATCCCTCATATGTACACCTGATTCATCCCTTCCCATCTTTATCTCTCCAGCAGATTGTGCCCACTATTATCCTTTCTATCTTTAGTCTTCAGTCTCTCCGTATCTGTAGATTAATTCCCTGCCACCCCATTCCCAATTTTCTCTCAATACTCGAAAAACACTCCCTTGATCCTAACATACCTATTAGCTAGTAACCCATACAACTGAGAAATTGAATCATAGTAGCAGTCAGCCTAAACACTCCATCAGTGTTCAAAATAAGCCTTTGGGGACCGTATTTTAGATAATATTCCAGTGGATCCTGAGTACCAGAGTGACTCTGAGGAGGCATTCTTGCCAAGGATTTAGGGAAGGCCTTCAGGATGGACTTCTAAAGACATGCCTATCCTGAACCAGCTTTTATACCAACATGCTATTGGTCACAAGGAGAGGTAGGAGAGAGAAAATGGGAATGGATTGGAATCAATGGGTCACTACTATTGAGAAAAGAAAGGAAGGAGAAGGGAATAAAAATTTTAAGTGCCTATTATATGCCAGATACTATACTAAGCATTTTAAAAATATTATTTCATTTGATAATAAAGTATAATAAATAAAAATAAATTTAAAAAAGAATGGGGAAAGACATTCATTAGCATCATCCAAAGCCTTCATTGAGGTACTAGAAGGCACCAGCAACTGGTAGGTGAGGATAATGACAACTGAATTCAGTGTACCAGTACCTCCAGTCCAAAAAGAATGTAAGGCCCTGAGCCCCAGATCGTCCTGCTTGTCACCATCTTTGACCCTTTCTACACCACTGAGCAGAGAGAGCAAGGCATCCATGAGGACTTGCCTCTGCCTCTGAAAGCTCAGGCAAATAGGGTTTCTGGGAGGAAGGTCAAAATGAGCTCCAACTCTATATTTGGCATAGGTTTCTCTGGCAATGACACAGAAAGTTTAGGCAAAAGAGTAGGAAAAATTTACATAAATAGTAGCTTTGTTTTTAACCTTGAAAATCAGTAGTTTTGGTTTTATTGGACCAGAATAAAGAATTAATGATAAACGCAATGGAAAAAAAATTAATTCCAAAGCACACAAAATTCCAAAACCCAAGTAATCTCTATCTAACTTTAACCTTAAAAGTTAAAGTTATAGTTCCTTTTGTGACATGTCTGTATCAACCAACTGTGAGGCAAGCTTCAATGAGAGAGACTGAAAATCCCAAATGAGCCATGTCCTTCCAGGTGCAAACTGTTTGTCTAACCTTCCTGTGATCCACAGGGTGACACATATTGAGATTTTTATGAATACTAACATTATATGTTATTAACAAAGAGGCAATTAAGGAGCAATATAGTGTTGTAGAGGCAAGAGTCCTGGCTGTGGAGTCTGGAGAACCCAAATTCAAGTCCTTCCCCTGACAATGAGTAGCTATGTGACATTCAGCAAGTCACTTAACCTCTCAGTGGCCCAGACAACTTTCTAAGACTATAGGTTGTTGATTAGGTACTTATCTGGATTAATAGAACTGGTATCTTTGCTGGAAGTTCCCAATGAAATCACAGGTCTTTTTTTTTCCCCCTCTCATCTCTTCCCTACTTTTTAAAAAAATGCACAATATGCATATATTTGAATGAGGTCAAATGCATAGTCACTTGCAGATTGTTACGTGTTGGCATACATTGGACTCTAAAAAGTAACTACTATCTCTATTATCACTACTTGTAAGTTGCTTCTATTGATGAAGTCATGATCATCGGGCACAGTGGAAAATGGGATGCAATGGAAGGAGTGCAAGGTCCAATCCTAGGTCTGCCTCTTATGACTTGGGTAACTTTGAGTAAGTCTAAAAGAGGGTCTCCGTGGTTCTCCATCTCCTTATCTATAAAATCAATCAACAAGTATTGATTAGGCAGGTACTGTGCCAGGCTCTGAGGTTACAAGTACAAGGTAGCTTTAATGAATCCTATTTATAATGAGCTTACATTCCAATGAAGGAGACAACAACTACGTCTAAAACTATATAGCATAAATCAAAAGTGAATAAATACATACAAAATAGTTTGAAAAATAAAATAAGGAGGTTGTACTATAGGATTTCTAAAGTCTCTTCTGACTTTAAGCCTATGATACTAAGACCAATGAAATCATTGGGTCTTGCTGCCTTCTCTGCTCCCACTAGAGACCCCATTTGTTTAGACAAAGCAAAGTCAGAATTTTTTGTGATCAGTCTCTGCCATGCTGTTCTGTATTGGGTCTAGCTCAACCCAATGGGGAACTGACAATAATAATAATTAATAACAATAATATTAATGACAATGGATGCCCAACTCAATCATGCAATTTGTTGTTCGGTCATTTCAGTCACGTCCTACTCTTCATGACCTCGTTAGGTGTTTTCTTGGCAAAGATACTGGAGTTGTTTGCCATTTCCTTCTCCAGTTCGTTTGACAGAAACTGAGGTAAACAGGTTTAAGTGACTTGCCCAGGGTCACACTGCCAGTAAGTATCTGAAGCCAGATTTGAACTCAGGAAGATGAATCTTCCTGACTCCAGGCCCTGCACTCTATCTCCTGTGCTACCTACCTGCCCTGGGAAACAACAGAACAAACTAAGGAAGCAACTGAAATGGTAGAGCCATGAATGCGTCTAAACAAACTTGAAAACAATTTAATTTTATGCAAGAGACCTCACTGAATTGTTCATACTTTTTGACCCAAAAAAGTATGTGATAGTTGGCATATACCCCAAGGAGATCAAAGCAAGGTACACACCAAAATATCAATAGCAACATTTTTGTGGCAAAAAGAAAATGCAAGGTTAAGTTAAACAAAGTGGGGAACAATCCATTGAGGAACGGCTGAACAAATTGCAGCCTATGGATTTAATATATATTATTATGAGGCACCAGAGAAGGATTTTATTAAGAAACATGCATGTCCTTGAACTGAGGCAAATGCAAAGAAATGTGCTTATTTTATGTGTTGGCTTACACTGAACCATAGTCAGTAAATACTTTGACAATTTCTGATAATATGCCCAAGATGTGAGAGGTCATGCAGCAAGTTAGTTGTAGAGTAAGACAAATCTCATAGTAACTCAGTCTGATTGTCTTTCCACACTTGAGAAGTATAGAAGTATAGGACATCTTTCCAATACTCAAAGATGTAGTGGAATACTATTGTGCCATTAAAAAGCGATGGTGAGGACTGCAGGGAAATATTTTAAGACTTTTGTTAGTTGATGTAGAGCGAATTAAACAGAAGCAGGAAAATATACACAATTATTACAATAATGCAAGTAAAAAGAATACTAAAATGAAGCCCAATGTTGTACAATTATAATCACCAATCTTGGACTCAGAGAAAAGATGAGGAGGTACCCCCTTCTTTTCCCTGGGGAAATAGATTACTAAGGGTGTAGAATATCGTATACAAGTTAGTCTTGATCTAGTCAGGTGGTTATGCTTAAACATTTTCCTTTGTAACAAATGAAGGCTCACCATATAGGTAAGGCTGGTATATTCCAAAACTACTGATATGATACTTTTATGAATTGTCTTTTCCCATTAGAATGTAAGCTCCATGAAGGCAATGACTGTCTTTATTTCTTCTTGTTTTTGTATTCCCAGCTGCTTGGATTTAACACAATAGTAAGAACTTAATAAATGTTTGTTTACTTGAATCAAAGTCAAGGACTTCAAATATATATATACATATATATATATATATATATACACACACATATATATACATACATATATGTGTATATATATATATGTGTATATGTATGTATATGTATATGTATATATATTTATGAAGCAATAGATTCTTGCAGATATTTTTATCCCATTAATATATACTAAGAGAAGCCAACTCAGTGAATGTCCATGAATTTTTAAAAGTCAATGTTTGAAGGAGTCAAAAATGGCAGAGAATTGGGAGGTAGCTTTAAGATTACTTCCATTGGTTAACAACCTCAAATTCCCTCCAAACCAAGAGACAAGACAATCATAGAACCATTGAACCATTGAATTTAAGAACTCTCAGGGACCTTGGAGACCACCTAGCCTAACTCACATGTTTTAAACATAAGAAAACTTAAGATGTTGGAGGTGAAGAGCTTTTTCAAGGTCATGTAAATGTAAAGTTTCAGGACTAAGATTTGAGTCTACTAACTGCCAATTCATAAGATTTGAAATAAGTAAAACACATAGCGTTATCTTCATTTTCTAAATTAGGTACCTATGTGAGAGAGACCCCATTAAGGAATGCTCATGTTCTTGAATTAAAGCAAATAGGAAGTGATTTGTTAACATTATATGCTGACATTAACTGGGCCACAGACAAGAGATAATTTTCATGTTTTATGTGCAAATTACCAAAATGTGGAAAGTAAGCTAGGTATCATTGTCACAGTGCATTGGTCTTTCCACATTTGGAAAGCATAGGGTCTCATCCCAACACTCAAAGACCTTGCTATCTAGTTAGAGAACCACAGAAAAACACACAAAGCAGCAAGGAATGTAGACCTGATATTGGTAAGAGCTAAAGTGTATGTTCCAGACCCATAGAAGAGATAGGACTTGAGCTCAGTCTAGAAGGATAAGGAAACAAAGACAGGAAGTTGTGGGGATCAAAGAGGAAAAGAGGTCCATGGACCATGTTAGTTAGTCAATATGAAATATGATTTGATGATGATTTCATATCCTATACAAGTATTTCCCTAAGTTTCTCAAAAATATTACTATTGGTATAAAGATTCAGTGCAATTCAAAAGTGGTACTACAGGTTTATTTTAGTTTTGTTTCCCCTCTGTTTGCTCATTGGGAAGATAGAATTACATGATTTCTAAAGTTCTTTCCAGATCTAATTCTGATTATCCCAAGTCCCAAAGGTTATCGTTTGAAAGCAAAGTAAGATTTATTTTAGCTAGTGCTACAAAGGATAGCAATATGAAAAAAGCATCATGATGAAACTTCAAAATGATTATATTGTTCTAGTAGAATTTTTAAAAAAAGGAGTAGGGTCAATTAGTCCTATAGAGAGAGGTGTTTTGCATATATGTCAGTGTGTAAAGATATATGCAATTGTTTATAATTTTTTAAAGACATGATAAATATGAAGTAAGATTTTCCCAATATGTAAGTGACATCCTGATACAATTTATTAATAAGACCACTGAGCTACTACAAAAATAAAGGTTATCTCAGTGATACTTAGTGATGTAGAAATCCCGAATAGTAAATACACCTACCAAAGTGCACGCTAGGGAATATATAATTGGAGATTCTTTCTCATCAAGTCAAGGTCTTCTTCAGGAAGAAATTGACATGTAAGGATCAGTGCCAACTTTAGCAAACTGCTACTACCATTCCTTTGTTTGAGGAAGAATCCAGAAGTGACAGTATCTTCCATCAAACTGTTTTCCTATTTCCAGAAGCAATCAAATAGGATATTATAAGAAGCATAACTTCTCAGGCAGGTCCTTCCCATCATTTTATGTCTTAGCTGTCACTTTCCATTCTCAGAATGTCAAGACACAGAAGCTAACTGGAATTATCCTGACCAACACTTGGCCGAGACTTGGGAAGAAGGTTCCCCTACCAGGGTAGGTACTTGGGAATTCTCATGTTAAAACGCCTAACTACTGACTTCTGCTCAGATCCTGGGGCTTCATGCTTTTGTGGACTTTTAATAGATATCTTTGTCCCAGCCTCACCTGGCTCAATGTGCTTTTTGGATAAAAAAGAGTGGAGAATGGTGGTGATTTGTAACAGAGTAAGAAATAAGGTATTCAGGGATTTTTAATGAACAAGCATTCTCTGTTCTAATGTATAACGTGGTGAGTTCTTTTCTGTGGGCATGTCTTAATGCCTTCTGAAGCTCTCTTGAGCAGAAAAGAGCATCACAGTCACCTGAAAGAATTTCTCAATTATCCTGAAGAATAGTTTTCTTTTCATTTCTGCCCATAATTCTGATTTCTGTGCACATGTTAGATATCACTGTAGAAACCCAAATGCAAACATGAAAAAGCAGCTATACTTGTCAGTCAGTCTGCAAAAACTTATTAACCACCTACTCTGTGCCAAGAAAGGTGCTAAGTGCTAAGGCTACAAAGAAAGACAAAAGATAGTCCCAGGCCTCAAGGAGCTCACATTCTAATGGGGAAGACAACATGGAAACAACTATGTTCAAACCAAATTTATGTAAATACACATATATACACATATATGTATATATACACATATATAGGCACACACAAGATAAATTGGACGTAATATCAGAGGGAAGGCACTATACTTAGGGATGACTGGGAAAGGATTCTTGTGGAAGGTGGAATTTTAGCTGGAACCTGAAGGAAGCCAAGGAAGTTAGGCAGCAAAGACAAGAAAGGAGAGAATTCCAGGCATGAGGAGAAAGCTAGTGAAAATGTATAGAGTTGGATGGTCTTGTGAAAGTGAGAGCAAGAAGGTCAGTGTCAAAGTGACTAATATGGAAATGTGTTTTACATGATGGCACATATATAACCTATATCAAATTGCTTACTGCCTTAGGGAGGAGGGAGGGGAGGGAGGTAGAAAGAAAATTCAGAACTCAAAATTTTATTTAAAAAAAATGAATGTTAAAAATTGTCTTTACATGTAAGTGGAAAAAAATACTATTTAAAATAAAAAAGGTCCGTGTTACTGGATCAATCATACAATATGTGTGGGTAATTAAGGGGCAAGAAAATTGGAGAGATAGGAGGGGGTGAATGACTTTGAACATTAAAAAAGTATTTTATATTGGATTCTAGAAGCCATCGAAGTTAACTGTATTAGGAGGCGATTTGGTAAAACCTGAATTTTAGGAAGATCAATTTGATGGCTGAGGGGAGGACTGGCTGAAACAGGAAGAGATTTGGGGCAGAAACGCTAACCAAAAGGCTATTGCAATAGTCCAGGAGTAAGGCGACAAAGGATGCAGTGTCAGAGGAGAGAAGCGGGTGTATGGAAAAGATACTGAAGAGAAAAACAACGGGACTCGGCAGCAACAGATTGCAATGAAAGATGAAGGAGAGGGAGGAGTCAAAGAGAACATCTGGGAAGATGGTAGCATCTTCAACAGTAATAAAAAAGTTAAGAACAAGGGAGGGTTTTGTGAGAGGCAAAAATATATTCACTTTTGAATATTTAATTGAAGTGTTCTATGGGACATCTGAAGATACTAGACTAGAGGTCAGAAGAGTAGTTAGGGCTAGGTAGGTAGATAGATTTGAGAATCATTTGAATAAAGATAATAATTGAATCTGGGGCAGCTAGGTGGCGCTGTGAATAAGGCCTGGAGTCAGGAAGACCTGAGTTCAAATCCAGCCTCAGACATTTACTGGTTGTGTCATCCTGAACAAGTCCCTTAGCCCTGCTTGTCTCAGTTTCCTCACCTGTGAAATGAGTTGGAGAAGGAAAAGGCAGACTGTTCTAGTATCTCTGCCAAGAAAACCCTAAATGGGGTCACAAAGACTGAAACAACTGAACAAAAGTAATTGAGTCCATGAAATCTAATGAGAAATAGCACAGATGAAGGAAAAAGGTCCAAGACTGAGCCTTGTGGGAAACCCATAGTTAGTATGACCTGGATGAAAGTCCAGCAAATACAACTGATGGGGAGGAGAACTAAGAAAGAATAATGTCATGGAAACGATTTGAGAAAAAGTACCAAGAAGACCCACAGGATTCAAGAGAAGAGACCAGTGTAGGGTTCAACTAATTCACCAAGGGGGTAAGATAAAGAAGTGAGGAAAGTGTAGCCAGTGCAGGGCTGATGGCCTGGGCCAGAACTGAAGGGTAAATAGATTGAATGTTGCAGTGAGGATGAAGAATAGAGTGTGGGGTTGAAAGGCAGAGGGAGAGGTGGAATGAGAACCAATTGAGATTAGATCAAGGGATTTCAGAGCTCATGAACATGGAAGTGGTGTATTTGTGAGTGATAAAAAGATCAAGAATCTATTTCTGTGTGTAGCTGAGGTGAGCTGGAGGAGGAGATTATAGAAAATGAGTAAATTGAGGGATTAGGAGATTAGTGTGTTTGAGGGCATATTAATATGTCTAGTAAAGTCCCCTAGTATGTGAGAAGTAGTTGGGGATGGAAGGCCCTAAATCAGGCAGTGGTAGTAGTAAAGAAAGAAGGCGAGTGTCTTTAATCTTCAGTCCAATCTCTCCCAGAAATGATCTGGTGCACAGATCCTCCTTCCAGAAGACAAAAAAAGTAGTTGGAAAAGATACCTTGAAATGAATATATCTCCTGTCAGTGACAAGGATTTTACTGCATGTGTTCCCGTATCTCCATTCTGGAAAGATGCACCCTGACTTAATGATTAATGGTTAATACTATGAATAAGGCGGTACTTCCATCATATTGGATTGTATGTTTCTGGGCCTGGGTTTTCATACATTGGAAGAACTGGTGTGAAAATCTCCTCCACTGATACATATCAGCAACTCAGGAACTTATAGACTTAAGGGGCTGTCTGGGCACTGAGAGGGCAAAAGATTTGCCCATGGCTATACAGCTAATAAGTGCCAGTGATAGGACTTGAGTACTGAGTCTGCCTGATGCTAAGGCCACCTCTTTCCCTGCTAAGCCATTATTTTCCAATTTTATTTTTGGTAAATTTTCAGAATTCTGATTTTTTTTAAATGGAACGGAAAAGGCCCTGCAACCAAATCTACATGAAGGAGTCCCAAGTGTGACATTTAATTAACATGCCTCCCTGACAGCATTCAAAGCTCTTGAATCTTCGTATCACTTTGCCATCATTCAAAGAATTATCCTTCATGACAAACACTTATGTCAATTGTTCCTTTTGCAAAGAAAATTCCACTTCATCCAAAAACATGCACTTTATTACTGGAACTAACCATAGGAAATCATGTTGCTTGTTACAGGGAAGGCCAAGAAGATAAAGGATGAAGCTGTCATACCTGACTTTGGGCCTCTTGGCTCTTGTCACTTGTTTCCCGGTAAGCCTCTTCAAACACAATTTCTCTGCTGTCATATCTTATTCAAATTCACAAAGAACAATTTGAGATCTGTTTTCAATCACTTTTAGTTTATGTAAAGTTGTCCTGCTTTAATTCAGAATGGTCTGACTGACTGCTTTATATTCTGGCTGATCTCTTCCTTTGCTCTGTTCTTCCTCACTTAATCAAGGGCAACTGGCCTTCATATTTGGGATTTGGATTTTCTTCATGTTTGATGTTTGGGGTAGTCCTAAGGGCCTTGGAATAGAGTGGAACAGGGCATTTGCATCATCAGGCTTGCAAGGATGTATATGGGTTCTTCTACAGGACTGAAGAGTCTTTAGATAAGGCTTATATAGATACGGTACACTTTCCTAGTTATATTTGCCTCATTCACCATTCAAGGGGAGTACACTGGTACTAGGTATGATGGATCACATTCAATACATATAGGGTACACTTTGAGAAAGGAATCTGCTCTTCATCTTGAGTCTCAGAGGATTCTGATAGGCTTGGTGAGTTCAGAAGATTTTCAATGAAGTACAAGAGGTGTATAAATTTAAACTCTCAATGAAGTTCTCATAGTGGCTCATGGAGACGTCACTGGACATAAATCCCCAGTAGTAAAAGAGCAATGACCTCTGCCATCTTTGTAGTTCTCACTCTATTGGCATAGAATCATAGAGCTTAGACCTTAGACATCAGTTCATCTACACTCTTCATTTTTATCCATGAAGAAACCGAGTCTGAGGTGACTTCCACAAGGACACAGATAGTAAGTAGCAGGACTAGGTTCTGCGATGACAGATTCAATTATATCTCCCATAGCCACTGGAAATGAAGAAGTTCCTGGTCCCTCTTGCATCCCAAAGTATACATACCCCGGGCAATGGGCCATCATAATACTTTAAAGGAAACATAAGGGGTGAGCTGGATTAAAGGACAAATAGGTGAACTGGGAAGAAGAACAGAAAGTCAACCAGAGACTATTGGATGAAACTATACCAAGGCAAAAGGGCAGGAAGAGCATGTTGCAGCTGTCTGTACAAAAACCTCTCTCTTGCTTTTATCTTTTTGCAAATCATTGAAACATCTTTATCAATTGGGACAAACCTGAAAGTCTTGGACATTATTTCTTTTTTTTTTTCTTTTCCTCGCATGTGGGCCTTGAAGGTAGGGTTGCAAGGCAATGATTTAGGAAAAGTTGATTGTACATTGATGTACAAGAGGCAGATATAAAATTATTCTTTCACAATAAAATAGTGAAATTGATGAGGTCAAGGTCGACTTTAGCTGACACTAGAATAAGTGAAATGCTTGATTTAAAGAAAGAGAAAGCTTCTGGGCTTACAGATGTTGCTTGACACCCAGTCCAATATTTCTGAAAATAGGCAGAAAAGTAATGAAACAAAAGGCATGAAACTATGTGGAATTAGAGGACACCTGATGTTCTCAGTCTAGAAATTTTGTTACTATGGAATTTATTAAGCAACAAAAATTTAAGTGGCAAGAATTGTTTTTAAGTAGCAATTCATGATAAAAAATATTGTTATTTTAAATTTTTTTTATTAAACATCCAAAAATTTAACTGGTCAGAATTATTTTAAAGTAGCAATTCATGATAGACACTGTTGTTACATTGGATTTTATTAAACATCTATAATTTAACTGGGGAGAATTGTTTTTAAATGGCAATTCAAGATGGAATTTGTTACATTAGTTGTTATTAAATTTCTATAATTAAACTGGGTAGAATTGTTTTTAAGGCGTAATTCATGATACAATTTGAAAAAAAACCATGGACTTGGTGCCAGGGGCATTAAATTCTAATCTGGATTCTACCACCAACTACCTCCACAACCCTGGAAAAATTCTCACCTTGAGTTTAAATTTCTTATTTGTATAAATGAGTTGGGGGAGGGGAGGAGATGAACAAGCATAAGGATTCTTGACCTCACATCCATAGTCTTGTTTTTTTAAAGGTTTGGTAAATGTGTTTCAGTACAATTGGTCTCTTTGTAAGCCTATGTATTTTTATTTCATGCATTTAAAAATAGAATTTTGAGAAGGATTCCATGAGCTTCATCATATTGCCAGAGAGTCCAAACCATAAAAAAACCACATGAAGAAACCCCAATTTCATTAGTCAATATGATATAAAAAATCTTAAACAAAATGCTAGCTAAAAAAAAAAAAAAGCTTACAGTAATATATTACAATAATAATATCTTTTCAGCTCAGTGGTGCATCTTTTTACTTATTCTTGCATAAACGTGAGCCTGAAATATATGTGTGTGTGTGTATATATATATATATATATATATATATATACATATATATATATATATATGTATGTATGGCTGAAATGATGCTTTTCTCAGATTAGTCTTATTCAAATATGTGACGGATTAAAGCAACTGCCAAGGAAGAAAACTAAGGTTTCCTTCTCATTCTCAGTTTATTTCAAATAAGCCCTTTAAATCATTTCCCTAACAGAACCCCAACCTTTTGATACAGATAAGAACTTATACTGCTAAGAATGGGATTGGGAACAGGGAAGAAGTGAGTTTGTTTGAATGTGCACTCAATGCAGCCTCTGAGGCTGAGATGTAACAGAGTATGGATTGATTCTCCACTGCTTGTGCTAATATGGGCCCGACAAATAACAGCAGAAAAACAGAAGTTCTCTATCAGCTAGCCCCACACCATCCACGCATGGAACCATCAATTAGAGCAAACAGAGAAAATTTTAATGCTATGGATAATTCACTTATCTTGGCAACATATTTTCTAAGAATGTACACATAGATGATGAGGTTGATGCACACATTGCCAGAGCTTGTTCAGTGTTTGGGAGGCTCCAAAGGAAAGTGTGGAAGAAAAGAGGTATTAGACTGCCTACTCAACTGAAGGTCTACAGAGCAACCATGATGAGCTCATCACTGTTTGCTTGTGAAACCTGGTCAGTATAACAGCACCATAGAAGGAAATCCAATTGCTTATATTTGAATTGTCTTAGGAAGATTCTGAAGATCATCTGGCAAGATAAAGCACCAGACGCTGAGGTCCTTTCTCGAGCTGAAATGCCAAGCATCCAATGGGCTGACCACATTGTTCAAATGCCAAATGTATATTTGCCTAAGAGATTACTTTATGGAGAATCTGCACGAAGCAAGTGCTCACATGGAGGTCAGAGGAAGTTATATAAGGACACTCTCAAGGTCTCACTGAAGAACTTTGGAATAGATTATGAGACATGGCAGCATGGCAGAAAGTACTGAGCTCTATGAGCAAAGCAGAATTGCTGTAGCTGAAAGGAAATGTGAGATGGACAAATTTAGACACAACTCCATTCCAAACATTCATATGGACTATTTGTGCTTGACCTGAGGTAGAGCCTTCTGAGTTTATATTGATCTTATCAGCCACAGTCAGACACACTATACATCAACCCTGACACGGTGGTGTCATTTTGGTCCTTTTTGGATACTAAAGACAAAAATCAACCAACCACCAACCATATCAAATTGCTTGCCTTCTCAAGAAGGGTGGTGAGAAGGGAGGGAGAGAATGTAGAACTTAATTTTTTTAAATGAGTGATAAAAATTCTTTTTACATGTAGTTGGAAATAAAAAATTTTCCCATGAAAAAGAAAGAAAAACTTAGCAAACATGATACATATTTTGAGAATCAACTCATCAGTGAGACATATCAGCAAACTGAAAACCAGGGGACTCCCTGACAGAAAATTAGAGAGTTATCATTATGCATATGAGCAATAATATACTTTACTTTGAAAGTCTCCAGAGGAGGCTCATTTTTCTTCCAATTCTATAGCTTTGACGCAAGTGATACAATAATAATTAAAATAACTAGCATTTGTATAGTGCTTTAAGGTTTGCAAAGCACTTTGCATGCTATCTCAACTGATCCTCACAACTTCTCTGTGAGGCAGATGTTATTATTATTATTTTCATTTTAGAGTAGAGGAAACTGAGGGAGACAGGTTAAGTGACTTGCCTGGGGTCAAGCATCTGGTGTTTGAAGCAGAATTTGAACTGAAGTCTACCACTTCATCCACTGCACTACCCAACTGCCTACAAGCATAATTTATCAAAGACAGCACAGTTCCACTGTCAAATAATAAATGTGAAGATGACTGATGTGATATAACAATCCGCAGCACAGTGACACTATGAGGTGGTTAAACTACTTGAGAAGGCTATCTACAATCAATGCCTCCCCTTCCTCTCCTCTCAATCTCTACTTAAATTTCAAGTCTGGCTTCTGATCTCATCAATCAACTGTCTCTAAAGTAATGGTCTCTTAATTGCCAAATCCAGTGAACTTTTCTCAATCCTCATTTTCCTTAATCTCTCTGCGGTCTTTGATATTGTCAATCAGCATCTTCATACTCTCTGCTCTGCAGGTTTTCATAATGCTGCTTTCCCCAGCTCTCATCCTACTTACCTGGCCACTGTTGGGCCTCCTTTGCTGCGGTCTTTATCCAGGACACACTCATGAACTGGTAGTGTCTCCCACGGAAGGCTCTAACTCTCTTCTCTTCTCCCTCTGTTCTAACTCTCTTGATAATCTCATCAGCCTGATGGATTCAAACACCATTCCTGTGGAGATAATTCTGAGATCTATTTATCCAACTCTAACCTTTCCCAGGCCTCCAGTCTTGCATCCAATTATCCGTTGGACAACTCAGACTTGATCTTCCCTTAAACATCTGAAAGATGTCCAAAATCAAATTCATTACATCCTCCAAAAAACAAACTCCTCCATCTTCTTAAATTCCTTATTGATGTCAATGGCACAGCTATCCTCCCAAGCACACAGACTCATAATCTCTGTGTAATACTTGGCTCCCTACTCTTTCACTCCCCCTTCCCTACATCTAATCTGTTGGCAAGTTCTGCTGACTCGACCCACATGACAACTCTTGTATATGCCCCCTTTTCTCCTCTGACTCCTTCCTCACTCCCTCACTTCCACCCCATATATGAAACTCTTGCTGAGTTTTGGTAATTATAATTTCATAAGACGAGCAACTAGGTGGTGAAATGGATAGAGTACTGGGACTGAAGTCAGGAAGTTCCTGAGTTCAAATCCAGCCTCAGACACTTACTAGCAGTGTGACCCTGGACAAGTCACTTAATCCTGTTTGCATCAGCTGCTCATCTGTAAAAATGAGCTAGAGAAGAAAATGGCAAACCATTGCAACATCTTTGCCCCAAATAGTCACAAAGAGTCAGATAGAACTGAAATGACTGAACAGTTTCATAACACCTCTTGCATATCCCACCTTCTCTCCTCTGAAACTGATGCCACCCTAGCACAGGCCCTCATCACTTCATGCCTGAACAATTGCAATAGCCTTTCAGTTGGCTTTCTTGTCTCAAGTCTCCACTCCTGTCTCAAGGCCATCCACCATTCAGCTGTCAAATTGATCTTCCCAAAGTACAGGTCTGAACATGCAGTTCCCCTATTCAATAGATTCCATTGACCCCCTACTGCCTCCAGGACTGAATATAAAATCTTCTGTTTGACTTTTAAAGCCCTTCATAACCTGACCCCTTCCTCATTTTCCAGTCTTCTTATATCTCACTCCATTCCCCATGACTAGACCCCTTGCTGTTCCTTGTCGAAGACACTCCATCTCACAACCTATTGTGTATTTTCCCTGACTGTCCCTCATGACCGAAATTTTCTCCCTCCTCACCTCCTCTTCCTGATTTCCCTGGCTTCCTTCATGTCTCAGCTAAAATCCCTATATCTAGGTCACGAATCCATTGTGACCTTATCTCGGTATATGGTGCAAGATACTGGTCTATGCCCAGTTTCTGCTATACTACTTTCCATTTTTCCCAACAAGTTTTACCAAGTAATGAATTATTATCCCCAAATCTTAAGCCTTTACACTTGTCAAATATAAGTTGATTTTGCTTATTTGCTGCTGTAAATTGTATGTCTACTCTTTTCCATTGATCTATTTAGCCAGTAGCAGATAGTTTTGACAATTACTGCCTTATGATATAGTTTAAGATCTGGTACTGCTAAACTTCCTTTCTTTACACTTTTTTCATTATTTCCTTTGATATTCTTTACTTTTTGTTTTTACAAATGAATTATGTTATTATTTTTTCTAATTCAGTTTAAAAAATCAGTAATTTAATTGGGATGGTATTGAATATATAGATTAGTTTGTGTAAAATTATCATTTTTATTACGTTGGCCTTGCCTACCTATGAACAATTAATATCTCTCCAATCATTTAAGTCTGATTTTATTTTTATAAAAATGTTTTATAATCTTGTTTATATAGTTCCTGGGTTTGTTTTAGCAGGTGTACACTCAGGTATTTTATATTGTCTAGAATTACTTTAAATGAGGGCTTTTTTTTACTCCTCTTCTTGAAGAGTTTTATTGGTGACATATAGGAATGCTGATGATTTATATGGATTTACTTTATATGCTGCTACTTTGCTAAAATTATTAATTGTTTCAACTAACTTTTTAGTTGAATCTTTAGGAGTTTCCATATACATACATACATATATATATACATATATATATATACATATATATACATATATATGTCATCATGTCATCTGCAAAAAGAGATAGTTTTATTACATCATTCCCTATTCTGATTCCTTCTATTTCTTTTTCTTCTCTTATTGCTATTGCTAGGATTTCCAATACAATACTGAATACTGGCGACAGTGGACATCCTTATTTCACACCTGATCGTACTGGAAATGCTTCTAATTTATCCTCATTACAAATGATGCTTGCTGAAGGCTTTAGATAAATATCTTTTGTCAATTTAAGGAAAAATCCATTTATACCAATGTTTCCAAGTGTTTTTAATAAAAATGAGTGAACTTTATCAAAAGCTTTTTCTGCATCTATTGATATAATTATAAGACTTTTTAAAACTTTTACTATTGATGTAATCAATTATGTTAATAGTTTTCCTTATGTTCAACCATCTCTACATTACTGGTGTAATCCCACTTGACCATAATGTAAAATCTTTGTAATATATTATTGTAATCTTTTAGCTAGTATTTTATTTAAGATTTTTACATCTATATTCATTAATGAAATTGGTCTATAATTTTCTTTTTCTGTTTTTACTCTTCCTGGTTTAGGTGTATCGGTATCATATTTGTTTCATAAAAGGAATTTGGTAGGATTCCTTCTTTCCTTATAATTCCATATAATTTATTTAAAATTGGAATTAGTTGATTTTTAAATGTTAATAGAATTCACTTGTCTCATACTGGTGCTTTTCTCTTAGGAAGCTTATTTATAGCCTGTTCAATTTCTTTTTCTAAAATAGGTCTATTTAGATATTCTATTTCCTCTTCTGCTAATATAGGCAATTTATATCTTTGTAAATATTCTTTCATTTCTCTTAAATTGTTAAATTTCTTAGAATATAATTAGGCAAAATAACTCCTTATAATTCCTTTAATTTCATCTTCATTAGTGATATATTCACTCTTTTTATTTTTGATGATAATGATTTGGTTTTTATCTCTCTTTTTAAAATCAAATTAACCAATTGTTTATCTATCTTATTTGCCTTTTCCATGAAATCAACTCCTAATTTTATTTATTAATTCAATGGTGTTTTTTTTAACTCTCAATTTTATTAATCTCACTTTTAATTTTTAGGATTTCTAATATAGTCTTTAACTGGGGATTTTTAATTTGTTCTTTTTCTAGCTTTTTTTAAATTGCATACCCAATTCATTAGTCTGTTCTTTCTTTATTTGATTGATGTAAGCATTTAGAGATATAAATTTTCCCCTAATCACTACTTTTGCTGTATCCCATAGGTTTTGTTTGATATGTTGTCTCATTATTGTCATTCTCTTGAATGAAATTATTGTTTCTATGATTTGTTCTTTAAACCACTTATTATTTAAGATTAGGTTGTTCAATCTCTGATTAGTTTTTAATCTATTTCCCTTGGTCTCTTATTAAATATGATTTTTGTTGCATTATGATCTGAAAAAGATACTTTCAATATTTCTGCTTTTCCACTTTAACTATAAAATTTCCATGTACTAACATATGGTCAATCTTTGTAAATGTACCATAAACCATTGAGAAAAAAAGGTGTATTCCTTCAATTATCTCCAGATATCTATCATATCTATTTTATCTAAAATTCTGTTTACTTCTTTAACTTTTTCTTATTTATTTTTTGGTTAGATTTATCTGCTTCTGAGAGGGGAAGATTAAAGTCTCATACTATTATAGGGCTACTATCTATTTCCACCTATAATTCGTTTAACATTTCTTTTAAAAACGTAAATGCTATAGCATTTGATGCATATAGGTTTGGTATTGATACTGCTTCACTGTCTATGGTACCTATTAGCAACATGTAGTTTCCTTCCTTATCTCTTTTAATTAGGTCTATTTTTGCTTTTACTTTGTGTAAGATCAGGATTGCTAACCCTGCTTTTTTTTTTTACTTTAGCCAAAGCATAACAGATTTTGCCCCAGACCCTTACCTTTACTCTTGTGTGTCTCTCTGCTACAAATATGTTTCTTGTAAGCAACATATTGTAAGATTCTGGGTTTTGATCCACTTTGCTATCTGCTTCCATTTTATGGGAGAGTTCATCCCTTTCACATTACATAGTTATGTGTATTTCCCTCCATCCTATTCTTCCTCCTGTTTGTCCTCTCTCCTTTCACCCTTTCCCACTTCACCAGTGTTTTGTTTCTGTCTACCACCTCCCCTGATCTGCCTTCCCTTCTGTCAGTCCCCATGCCATCCCCTTTACTTAATCTCTTCCCCTCCTACTTTCTTGTTGGGTAAAATAGATTTCTATATTCAACTAAGTGTATATATTATCCCCTCTTTGAGCCAATACTAATGAGAATAAGGTTCAAGCTATGCCCATAAAACACCCCCATCTTCTCCTCCAATGTAATAGGTCTTTCTTACCTCTTCATGTGAGATAATTTATTACATTCTACTTCTCCCTTCCTTCTGCTGGAGTACCCATTGTACTCCTTTTTCTC
The DNA here is from genome assembly GCF_011100635.1 of Trichosurus vulpecula. Taxonomy (NCBI): domain Eukaryota; kingdom Metazoa; phylum Chordata; class Mammalia; order Diprotodontia; family Phalangeridae; genus Trichosurus; species Trichosurus vulpecula. Next base: position 131,709,816 of record NC_050578.1, on the reverse strand, counting down.
ATCTCTTATTTTTTTATGTCATTCCCTCAAATTCACCTTATACCCATACTCTCTCTCTCTCTCTCTGTGTATATATATATGTATGTATGTATGTATGTATGTATACACATATATCTCCCTTCTATCTGTACTGTTAGTGATACAATTTTTAAGAGTTGCAAGTATCATCTTCCTGTGTAGGGATGTAAACAGTTTAGCCCTACTGAAATCCTTATGCTTTCCTTCCCTTTTTACCTATTTATGCTTCTCATGGATCTTGATATTGGAGGTCAAATTTTTGGTTCAATTCTGGTCTTCCCTTTATGAAGGTTTGAAATCATTCTATTTTGTTGAATGACTTTTTTCCCTTGATGTTATCATGCTTAATTTTGCCAGGGAAGTAGTAGGTTGTAGTCCTAGCTCCTTTACCCTCTGGAAAATCATGTTCCATGGCCTCCAATCCTTTATTGCTGCAGCTGTCAAGTCCTCTGTGATCCTGGACAGCATGTTTTAATAAATTATCAAGGAAAAGTGCCCTGATGTCCTGGAAGCAGGACATCAAAACAAAATGATTGTTTGATTGATTCATGATGTCTCATAGAGTCATTAGCTACCACTTGCCCAATTCTAACTTTTAAGGTGTAGTTTTCCTCAATTACCTTTTGTACTTTCTTTTCCATTTGATCAATTCTATTTTTTTAAGCAGTTTTCCAAGCTGTTGACTCTTTTTTATAATGTTCTTACATCACTCTCATTTCTTTTCCCAATTTTTCTTCACCTTCTCTTATATGATTTTTAAGCTCCTTTTTGAGTTCTTCCATGAGTTCTTTCTGGGCCTGAAACTACTTCCTGTTTTATTTTAGGGTTTTGCCCAGAGGTATTTTGATATTGTTGTCCTCTTCTGAGTTTGTGTCTTGGTCTTCCCTGTCACCATAATAACTTTCTATGGTCAGATTCTTTTTTGTTGTTGTCTTTTGCTTATCTTTGGTTGGGTCTTTTTATTTTCTTTTAAATTTGATCTCTCATCCTAGGGTTGAAGGGGTTCTGTCTCAGGCTTCTTGTGCCAGCGGCTGAAGGCCCTGGCTGTTTACCTGGCACTGCACTGATGTTGCCCTGAGGTGCAGGGGGAATCCTCATGTCTGGTACTGTGTGGAGGGGGTGAGGTGGGGCTGGTACTGCTTGAGACTGTAGGGGTCTAGCAGCTTATCTGAGGTTCTAGTGCTGGTGTCTGGTGCCAGATGGGGCTTTCTGCATTTCCCTGAGGTCACACTGAAGCATATGGATCTCTAGCCCCTGGAAGACACGTACCTGTCCAGGGCTGCGCTGAAGCACCTGGTGGTTCTCAGAGCTGGAGTCTGATGGTTCCCTTGACTATATATATATCTAAGGCACACAGGGTATCCTGGTGTTGACATTTGCCTGCTTCACCACACTGGGGCTCAGGATCTCCTGAAGGTTTGCTGAGGTGGGGCTTGCTGCTTGCTTGCTGGCTGGGATACTTCCTGTCCTGGGCTGTGCTCATCTTTTACCCAAGTGAGACAGACCTTCCTTGCAGATCCTCCAAGTCTCTGGGGCTAAAAGACCACTCTATCCCATTTTTCTGAGGGTTCTGCTGTTCCGAGATTTGTTCTGGGGCACCATTTTACAGTCATTTGGAGGTGAATATAGGAGAGCTATGGTGATTTACTGCTTACTCCATCATCTTGGTTTCCAGAAGTCAATCCCCTGGTTTAGTTATTAGGACCATACTTGTCGCATGGAAGGAATTTAGTAAAAATCCATCTTGCCATATTTTTATAATTTATATTAAATTGGAATTAATTGTTATTTGAATATTTGATAGAATTCACTTGTGAATAGATCTGGTTCTGGGATTTTTTTTTTCTTTGGGAGTGCCTTTAGGGATTGTTTTTTGTTCTGAGAATGGGTTACTTATACAGGGTATCCTAAAAGGTTTAGTGCATTTTTAAGCTTTAATAACTTCTTTTCTGTAACAAAATGTGCATACAAGAATGTATATAATGCATTTATATCCATATCCATGTATCTATAGGTGTGTTATAGATAGCTAATAGAGAGAGAGATATTGTCCTTGGACTAAATGAACATCAGTATTATTAGAGAAACTATTTATCCAAAGTATAAAAAAAGACATCAATGATTATTTAAAATGTCAATTATGAGAAAAATTACAGCCAAAATTACCTTTAACCATCACAACTGCTGATTTTTCCTCAAATCTGAAAACACATACCAATCAAATTCTCCCCTCAAGAATCCTTTCCAAGTCTGTGCCAATGTGCCAATATGCAATTCTTAAGTTCTCTTTTTCCTTTTCCCTTATCCTTTTATCAACCACTATAGTTAAAAGTGTCATGAGAATGACAGTGAAACTCTCAGTCTGTTCAAACTCCTCACAGAAAGATACTTAAACTGTCTTTGTCCAATATTTGATTCCCCTTATATCCTGCTTGATTCTGGCTCCTTTATCTGGGCCAGGCCTGTTGCATTTTCAACCTCTCAGGGTTCTCAGGTGACCTGAAGGAATTGGGGAATCTCTTATGTCTGCCATCAGCTAGAGTCTCCACCAGCTCTGCTCCCCACAGTTTAGGGGGTCCATGACCAGCAGCCCCATTCCATTTAACCACTTAACATCAGATTTGTTTTTATAAGGATATATTTATTTGAAAGACACAGCTAAAACAAAGCACAAATATTTCTCCCAACACTTCAGTGGCATAATACCTCTTAAACCACTTCTCTGGAAGTTAGGGGGAGAGGCAAAGGAAAGGAAGAAGAAATTAGGCTCAAAGCTTAGATCAATTCCTACTCTGCTGGAGTCTAACCAAATTCACATCCAAAACCAACATGGCTGTACACTTCTGCTGCACTGATTTCAATACCTAGCCTGAATTCCTAGAGTCCCAGGTCCCCATAGCTTTCTCTCTCAAGTCAGATCAAAGACTACACTCTTTGATCTTAGAACTGAAAAGAATAAATTAAAAGGCCAAACCAATTTCTTAGGACCACATAGCCTCAGTGGGGGAAGAAAGTGGCCCTTAGGCTCTATTCTTCCTCAGACATGAATCCAGCAAAAGTTGCAGCCACTGCTGTGCCACACTAACAGTTCCGACTACCCAGCCAATGGAAAAAGGCTGCTCCAAACAATTTAGTAAACCAACACAAAATGTTTATGATTTTGCCAGTCCTCCAGTCTCCTGAAATCAGTCCTCTATTGTCTTCCACAAGAGTGATGCTGTCTTAGGTGCTCTAGGTATGTGCCAAACCTCCATAAAGATACAGTAACAGTATCTACACTCTTTGTTAGAGAGACTGTTATTGTGTTGCATATTCATAAAAATAACAGTGACAATAACTAGCATTAATATCATGGTTTTTATCTTCACAACAACTCTAGGAGGTAGGTGTTATTATTAATTTCAATTTGCAGATGAGGAAACTGAGGCAAACAGGGTTAAGTAACTTTCCCAGGGTCACACAACTAGTAAGTATCTGAGTCACATTTGAACTCAGGAAGATGAGTCTTCCTGACTCCAGACCAGGAACTCTATCCACTGTGCCAGCTAGTTCCTCATCTAACTCAAAAATGTGATTTTATATATGTTTAACTCTGCGTGTTTTTTTTTTTTAATTTCTGCAGTTAAGTAGTTCACAGCAGAGACAGACTGGGTCACTTGATCAGAAAAGGACTGATCAGTCACGGCGTGTTCAAAAGCCGGGCCAAAGGCAATCACAGCAAAATTCACCACCTCAACAGAGAATAGCAGCGGCAAGGTCTTCAAGTACGAGCACTTCGAAAAGCAGACCTGCAAAGCAAAGCAAACGAGTTGCACGAAATCCTCAAACGAAAACAGATGTGAAGGAGCGATCTGCTCAACAGAGATCCCAAAGAAAAACAGCAGCACAAGGGAGAGCTCTTCAGCAAAATCAGCAGACCAAAGCGGCCCGAAGAAAGAAGGCTGTTTCTCAAAAGCCTCGACCCAAAGCAGCCCCCAGAAAGAAGCCCATTTCATCAAATCCTCGGACCACAACAGCCTCTGCGGGGAGGGCAGTTTCGAGAAACCCTCGGCGCAGAACGGTTACCAGAAAGAAGGCCGTTTCTCGAAAGCCTCAACACAAAACAGCTGCCATAAAGAAACCCGTTTCACCAAATCCTCAGACCACAACAGCCACCAAAAAGAAACCGGTTTCACGAAAGCCTCAGCGCAAAGTCATCACCAGAAAGAAGCTCGTTTCACGAAAGCCTCAGACCACAACAGCCTCCAGTAAGAAGCCCATTTCACGAAAGCCTCAGCGCAAAGTCATCACCAGAAAGAAGCTCGTTTCACGAAAGCCTCAGACCACAACAGCCTCCAGTAAGAAGCCCATTTCACGAAAGCCTCAGCGCAAAGTCATCACCAGAAAGAAGCTCGTTTCACGAAAGCCTCAGAGCCAAACAGTCACCAGAAAGAAGCCAGTTTCACCAAAGCCTCAGACCACAACAGCCTCAAGCAAAAAGCCCGTTTCACGAAAGCCTCAGCGCAAAGTCATCACCAGAAAGAAGCTCGTGTCTCGAAAGCCTCAGCCCACAACAGTCACCAGCAAGAAGCCCATTTCACGGAAGCCTGGGCGCAAAATCGTCACCAGAAGGCGGCGCGTTACACGGAAGCCTCAGCCCACAACAGCCACCAGCAAGAAGCCCATTTCACGGAAGCCTGGGCGCAAAATCGTCACCATAAGGCGGCGCGTTACACGGAAGCCTCAGCCCACAACAGCCACCAGCAAGAAGCCCATTTCACGGAAGCCTGGGCGCAAAATCGTCACCAGAAGGCGGCGCGTTACACGGAAGCCTCAGCCCACAACAGCCACCAGCAAGAAGCCCATTTCACGGAAGCCTGGGCGCAAAATCGTCACCATAAGGCGGCGCGTTACACGGAAGCCTCAGCCCACAACAGCCACCAGCAAGAAGCCCATTTCACGGAAGCCTGGGCGCAAAATCGTCACCAGAAGGCGGCGCGTTACACGGAAGCCTCAGCCCACAACAGCCACCAGCAAGAAGCCCATTTCACGGAAGCCTGGGCGCAAAATCGTCACCAGAAGGCGGCGCGTTACACGGAAGCCTCAGTCCACAACAGCCACCAGCAAGAAGCCCATTTCACGGAAGCCTGGGCGCAAAATCGTCACCAGAAGGCGGCGCGTTACACGGAAGCCTCGGCCCACTACGACCAAACCTACCACTGTCAGGAAAACTACTAGCACCAAAAAACCTATCTCCAAAACCACTATCTCTGTAAAATCTGCCACCACAACTCTAAGCTCTACTTCCACGGTGTCCACCACAACCGCCAGATCTACTGCGCCATCTACTACCACCACTCTATCTGCTACACCTACCAGAAGAGTTTCATCTGCTCCATCTGGAGGCACTACCACCTTGATTGACAATACCCCAGCACCAGTAGTTGCCACATCTACTGCCTCAACTACAAGACCTGCTCACACCACATCCATTGCCCCAACTACGGTGTCTGTTGCCATTACCAAATATACAGCCAGATCTGTTCTCACGACCGCATCTGACACCACCATTCCTGCCAACACTAACACGTCAGGTGCTTCTAATACACCTGCTGTAACTACATCTGCGGCACCCATCAAGGTTAAAAGTGCTTCTACTACCACAGCAACCACTGTTGCCACATCTACTATCTCCACCACCACATCTGTCACCTCAATCACACCTGAAGAAACAAGCATTGTTGAAATTTTTGAAACAACATTGGATGATTCTGCCGCCCCTGATGAGAGCACCGATGCAACCACTCTGACTGACACCTCGAACACCACACCTCATGTCAGCACTTCTATCCCAACTACTACAGTTACATCCGTTGAACCTACAACCTTCACATCTACTACTGCTGTCACTGCTACCTCTGGGGCCACTTCTGCTGCCACTAACCCCTCATCAGCTGCTTCTACTACTTCTGCAACATCGGTGGCCACATCTGTGGTTGCCACCACTGGTGCCTCTAGCCCATCAGCTTCCTCTACCACAGCCTCTTCAGGAACAACTTCTAGTCCTTCCACATCTACTGCCACTTCTATCATCACCACATCTACAGCCATTAACACATCTGTTTTCTCTACAACACCTGTTACCACTGTATCTTCCTCTACTACAGCTGCTCCAACCAGCATAACCTCTGCTGCCTTGAGCTCAACTGAAGGCACCACACCTCCTGCCACTACCACAACTGTGGCTACTTCCTCTTCTGCCACCTCTACCACCACAATTTCTGCTGCTGTCACATCTGCCCCTACCACACAAGCTGCCACAACCTCTTCTGCCACCTCAGCCACAACACCTGCTGCATCTACCACTGCTGCCCCCAGCACTACTGCTCCCAGCACTACCACTGCTGTCCTCAGTGCTACCACTGCTGCCCCCAGCGCTACCACTGCTGTCCCCGGCACTACCACTTCTGCCCCCGTCACTACTACTGCTACCCCCAGTGCTACCACTTCTGCCCCCGGCACTACCACTGCTGTCCTCAGCGCTACCACTGCTGCCCCCAGCGCTACCACTACTGTCCCCGGCACTACCACTTCTGCCCCTGGCACTACTACTGCTGCCCCCAGTGCTACCACTTCTGCCCCCGTCACTACTACTGCTACCCCCAGTGCTACCACTTCTGCCTCTGGCACTACCACTGCTGCCCTCAGCACTACCACTTCTGCCCCCGGCACTACCACTGCTGTCCTCAGCGCTACCACTGCTGCCCCCAGCGCTACCACTACTGTCCCCGGCCCTACCACTTCTGCCCCCGGCACTACTACTGCTGCCCCCAGTGCTACCACTTCTGCCTCTGGCACTACCACTGCTGTCCTCAGCGCTACCACTGCTGCCCCCAGCGCTACCACTGCTGTCCCCGGCACTACTGCTTCTGCCCCCAGTGCTACCACTTCTGCTCCCGGAGCTACCACTGCTATCCTCAGCGCTACCACTGCTGCCCCCAGCACTACTACTGCTGCCCCCAGTGCTACCACTGCTGTCCCCGGCACTACTGCCCCCAGCACTTCCACTGCTGCCCCCAGAGCTACTACTGCTGCCTCCTCCACCACACCTGCTAGCACAACATCTGTGGCCACGACCCTCACTTCGGTAACTACTTCCCAACCTACAGTCACATCTGTTCTCTCATCTGCTCCTTCCACCACAGTCACCACCAGCCTGACATCCATTGACACAACTGCTTCTGCTAGCAGCACACCTGAGACAATCACACCTGAAGAAACAACCATTGTGGACTTTTTTGATACAACATTGGATGATTCCACCACCCCTGATGAGAGCACTGATGCAACCACTCTGACTGACACCTCATTCCCTACTGAAAACACCACACCTCTTGCCAGTACTTCTATCCCAACTACTACAGTTACATCTGTTGAACCTACAACCTTCATATCTGCTGCTGCTACCACTTCTGCCAACTCTACCAGCACCCCTCTCTCAACCACCTCTGTCATTAGTACCACAACTATTACTTCCACCACTGTTGAAACTGAGTCCACATCTACTTCCTCTACATCTGTCCCTACCACGCAAGATTCCACTACCACATCTGCCTCTTCAACCACTGCACCTGCTTCCACTACTGTAACCACCTCTGCTGCCACAAGCACCACCAATTCTGCAACTACCATATTTCCTTCCTCTACTACAGTATCTGTAAGCACCACATCTACACCCAGTACATCTGCCCCAACCACATCTGTGACCACTAGCACATCTGTCATTAGCACAACTGCCTCTACCACATCTAGAGTCACTGATTCTCCATCCTCTCCAGCAACTTCTGCCCCTACATCTTCTGCTGCTGTCACCCTTGATACCTCTACTTCTGATGACATCTCATCCACTGACCCAACATCTGATGCTGCTATCACCCCTACTGATGTAACCACTGATGCATGGGCCACTACTGATGAAGTGACCACTGATTCTGACACCAGCACATCCAATGAAATAGCCACCACTTGAGGAAACAGACACATCTGATTAAACCACTATAGCTACTACTGGGGAAACCATCACCACTGAGGAATATGAAACTACCTTTCTGGGGAAATGAGTACTACTACACTGTCATCACAACTGATTTCACCACATCTAATGCTAATTAGTATGGGGCTTCCAGTAACCACAAAGTGGGAAGAAAGAGGGTCTTGGTGAGGAGATAAAAAATAAATCCTAATGCAACTTGAATTCAAGGAAAAAATAAATGTGACTCTAACTGATTAGAGACAGTTACTCACAATTAATGATAATTACTTTAGTAATGATACTTAAATACCTTTCATGAATCTTTCAGTCATCTTGCCAATAAAGTTACATTCTTACAAATTTATGTAAAATGAGAGATAATTCCTTGTGTCTCTATATTGAATGGAAAATTGCATGGGGGATATATCACAGCCAGAGCTGTGTACATTTTAAAAAGTTGACTATACGTGATAATTGTTCACCATGAGTTGCAGATGGATTGGTACCTTCAAAGAATCAACTATAAGAATGTTTCCCTTTAAATGCATTATGAAACAAAAGAAATAAAGTAAAATTAAAGGTAGCAGTGACACCAGGCAAGAGCACATTAAAGATATCCCTGCTTTTTCAAACTATCATAGGACTTTGAAATAACTGATCCTGGCTCTTTGAGGCACAAGATTAATAGGTGACCTTCCGTTAAAGGATCACTCTTCAAGTTTACGTGAATTATGTAACACACATTTATTGGATTTATTTAAATAAAAGGTGCCTGGCATCAAACTATAGAGAAGTTCCTGATACGTTACATGTAAATTGACTTTAAAAATCAAATCATAATTGCTATCTACATATGAATCTCATGAAGAATCATTTAGAAAAAAGAATAGTTGTCCCCTGTTTCATCAATTGGAAAACTGAATTTTCATGATTTAAGTTAGCTTAAAGTCAAAGCATTAAGCAATAAAACTATGATTAAATGTGCAAATATGAGTTTACAAGTTCTTTCCTTGGACTTGCTACACAGACCATGCACCCCACCAGAAATTCATCAGTCTACACAATTCTTTCAAAAGCCTCCTGAATGTGAACATCACCCACAAACTATAATGATGTAAATAGTATCTGCCTCCGTGGTTGAAGGTTTGAAGGCCATGACATCATTTTTTCTTTTCTCAATACTCCAAACTACTCCAGACAACCGTTTCCAATTCTCTGCAATTAATTGTATCATATACATTTTCATTGTGTGTTGCTGTGTGTCTTAATGTTGTCGTTATTAAGTCTGACTCTTTGTGACCCCAATTTGGATTTTCTTGAGAAAGATACTGGAGTGCTTTGCTATTTCCCTCTCCAGCTCATTTTACGGATGAGGAAAATGAGGCAAAATGGCTTAAGTGACTTGCCCAGGGACATACAGTTAGGAAGTATCTGAGACTAAATTTGAACTCAGGAAGATAAGTCTTCCTGACACTAGGCCCAGCACAGTCTCCACTGCAGCATCTTGCTGCACTTATGTGTATTAATATAGAGAAGCAAAACATTCAAACATTCTTTCATAGAATACAATTAAAATCATATCTACCATATGGAAATCTAAAGTCTTGTTTAAAAAAAAATCATAGAAGATTACCAATTCCTCCGCTAGCTTACAATAGCCATAATTTTTTCAAATTTTTAAATCTTCCCTAGTACCCAGTACAGTGTTTTGTATACATTAGATAATTGAGAAATGTCTGTCAAGTTTAACATGTTGGACCACAAAGCCTTGAGAACCTTATCTACTTCACCTCATCCTGATAAGTGACCCCTTAGCTCAAGAGCTAAGAGAACTTACCTTCTAAGCATTTATTACATTTTTTTTTGTTTGCAGGGGGAAGGTAGCATAATTGGGGTTAAGTGACTTGCCCAAGGTCACACAGCTAGTGTGTCAAGTGTCTGAGGCTGGATTTGAACTCAGGTCCTCCTGACTCCTGGGCCGGTGCTTTACTCACTGCGCCACCTAGCACCCCCATTTATTACATTCTTACTACGTATGGGTTACTGTGTTAAGTTTTTTACAAATATTTTCTCATTTAGTCCTCATAATAACCCAGAATTTGAAGTCAGGTCTACCTGACTCCAGGCCCATTGAGCCACCTAGCCACTTCTAGGGGAAAGAATATCCATATCCATATGGCATCTGCTGCATTTTCTTGGCTAGAGAAATGAAGTGTACCCAAGATCTACTGAAGCAAGGAAGCTCACATTGTCACTTCCAACATAAATTGAATCCATTTGAGACATCAGAGCAATTTAGAGAGTGCAGATTCAATGGTAAGGAGCACTGTTTTGTGAGCAGCCCCCAAAGAGTTGCCTTCAAACTAATTCTGTTGGACTCATTGCTGTGATCTTGGCCAGAGTTTCTTCCTCCTCCCCAAGCTCTTGTTGTTGTTGTTGCTTTGTCATTTTAGTCATGTCCAACTCTCTATGATTCCCTTTGGGGTTTTCTTGGCAAAGATCCTGGAGTGGTTTGTCATTTTCTTCTCCAGCCCATTTTGCAGATGAGGAAACTGAGGCAAATGAGGTTAAGTGACTTGCCCAGGGCCACACAGCTAGTAAATGTCTGAGGCCAGACTGGAACTCAGAGAGATGAGAATTCCACGGTAAGGAGCAGTCATGACCCTACACTGGGTACTGAAGGAGGAACTAATTCAAAAGCAGTCAGCAGCTTCATGATTCTGATGCAAGGAATGGAGCGAGGTCTCAGTTCCAATTTTCACCATAACCTGAGGCCTACAGGATAAAAGAAACAGGGCAGAAATTCCAGACTAACAAGAATCCTGCAGTTCTATCACTCAGAACCAGCAGAGCTTTCTAACTGGATTACAGTAGTTGAAGCTTTCCATTGGAATTCTAGCTGGAGCAAGACCACATGCAGTTGCTCAGACTCCAACCCAGGTCAAGAGTTTGTAAAGCATAAATCGGGAGTCAGTGACCAGACTTTGCCATAGATTAGACCATGTTAGGATCACTGAAAGCTTGTGGGTCCCTAGCCAGAGTTATCCCTGAGATCCTGCAAAAACCAAAAGTAGCAAGAAGATCAGTCCAGACATTCCCTCCAAAAGTACACAGAGCCTAACTCTAATATAAAGTCCAAAGTCAGGAAGTAGGCTAGAAGAACGAGCAAACACAGAAAGAATCCCACTGTAAAAGCTTGGTAAAAAATCATGGTAAAAGGGATGTTCAAGGCATGAACCCAGAAGAAGAAAATGAATCCAAAATATCTACAAGCCAAGTCTCAAATGAAAACAAAGGTTAGGCATAAATTCAACTAGAATTACTAGTAGAGAGATGAAGCAAGTATTTTTTAAAATATAAAAATGTTTTTATCCATGAAATGAAAGAGCTAGATAAAAAACAGAGAAAGAAATGAGGTCATCCCCTTCACATTTAAGTTATAATTACTAGATTTTACTTCCTCCTATCCTATTTTTCCTCATTGTTTTTCCTTCTCTCTCTCTCTATCCTTCCTCAGACATGTAATTTACTTTTGACCACTGCCTTCCTGATTTGTACCCCTTCCAAGAATCCCTTCTTCTTGCCCTCCTTTTCCTTAATCTCCCCTCCCTTCTAACAGTCCCTCCCTTATCCTCTCCATTTGTTGCCTTGTTTTTTAATTCTAATTTTTAAGGAATAATTTCCTTCCATAAGTTTTTTCATCTCTTTTTTCCCCAATTGGTTGACATTCTTTTCATAATTTTCTTGATTTTCTTGCATTGCTCTTATTTTTTTATCCAAATTTTCTCTCAACTTGTCTTATTTGATTTTTATAGTTCCTTTTAAAAGGCTCTTCCAAGAAGTTTTTTGGGGTTTGTGACCATTTTACATTTTTTTGAAGTAGAAGTGGCTGTTTTGTTGTCACTGTCTTCTGAATTTGAACCCAAGTTTTCTGTAGTTATCTATGTTAGGGTTCTTTCTCTTTTGCTTACTCATTTTTAGCAGCTAATTTCTTGGATGTCAACTTTATGTTAGAGTCAGGCTCTAGTCCTGAGGTGTAGGGGATAGTGTCTCAAATTTCGGGTTTATCATGTTGTTATTTTCTGAGCTTTATCTGGGAGACTGACCTCAGGTACTCCTTTCCATCCCTGAGCCACAATCAGGGCTCCCAGCAATGTTGTCACAACAAATGCTCTTACTCCCTGTGGTTCCTTCCATGACTGCAAGCTTCAGCTCACCATTCTGTCCTAGAACCAAAACCAAGGACTCTGCTTTCCTGTGAGAGCTCACAGATAGCAGGGCCCCCACTGGCCCTGGCATATACTCTCTCCTCCTCACTTATAGCCACAGCCTGGGACCCTATGTAGTCAGCTCACCTGGACCCCATGTCCAGTGCTAATCGAGGGTACTGCAATCTTCCCCTGATCAGCTGTTTGATCCCCAGACTGCCCATGGGGTTGAAGTTCATGAAGTTGAGATGGGTTCCTTACACAACTGCCCCCACAGCTTATTTGTTGATTCAATGATATCTGCCTAGAGTTACCTCACTTCAACCAGGACAAACAACAGCCTAGGAAGTCAGGACTTTCCTAATGTTCCCTCAATATTTCCTAATATTCTTAGGCTGTACAACTACTTTACAGCAACTTTTAATTATTTCTCTCACTTGAAGTTCACATTGAGGCAGTATTTTCAATTATTTGTGGGGGAATTTGGGAGAGCCTGGTAATTTCTTTTTTACTTTTTTATGAAATAACAACTATCCAATCTAAAATTTCTATTTGCAGAAATACATGCCATTAGCAACCTTGTTCTAATCAATGCCAAATACTCAGTATTGCTTTTGGATCCCTGAGGTGTATCGCAGGTCTGATAATTAGTAGCAAAATACCACTATGATAAAGATCAAAATAAAAACAAAAATACATGGAAACTGCATAATGAAACCTAGAAATACAGGTCTAGCGTATTTCATATTGTGGTTTATATACTTATTGAATGGGGCACTGTGGCCTCATGAGAGAGATGGTTCAGGAATTCATTAGACATCTTTTCCTCTAAGTAATGGAACTTCTCTCAGTTATACAGTTGCAGAAATACACAACTCCAAGAAAATAACGCTTAGTATGCTACATCAAAATGGGATCATCTAAATTCTATTATAAGAGGAAATGTGTATAGGAAGAAAAGTCTTGGAACTTCAAACAAGTTTTCATTTATTTATTTATTTATTTTTGTTTTTACATTCTCATTTTTACTGTGCAATTTTTTTCTCCTGATTTTGCTCACTTTGCTCTTAATCAGTTCTGACAAGACTTCATGGGTTTCTCTTAAATTGTTTCTTTCACTGTCTCTTTTTTAAAATTAATTTACTTATTTTTAGTTTTCAACATTCATTTTCACAAGATTATGTGTTCAAAATTTTCTCCCCGTCTCTCTCCTCTCCCCACCCCAAAATGGCATGGGTTCTGATTACTCCTTCCCTCAATCTACCCTTCTATCCCCCCCTTCCCCTTTACTATCTTGTAGGGCAAGATGTATTTCTATACTCCATTGCCTATATTTCTTATTTCCCAATTGCATGTAAAAACAATTTTTAAGATCTCTTTTTAAAACTTTGAGTTCCAGATTCTCTCCCTTCTTTGCTCCCCACCCATCCTCATTGAGAAGGCAAGCAATTCAATATATGTTATACATGTGTAGTTATGCAGAACATTTCCATAATTGTCATATTATAGAAGACTAACTATATTTCCTTCCATCCTGTCCTGCCCCCCACACTCTATTTTCTCCTTTGACCTTGTTCCTTTTCAAACATGTTTGCTTCTGACTACTCCCTCCCCAATCTGCCTTCCCTTTTATCTTCCCCCTTTTTCCTCTTCCCTCAACTTTCCTGTATTCTAATTGAGTGTGTATGTTGTTCCCTCCTTAAGCCAAATATGATGAGAGTAAGGTTCACTCATTCCATTTCACTTGCCCTCCATTGTAACAGCTTTTTCTTGCCTCTTTTATATGAGATAATTTACCCCATTCTATCTCTCCCTTTTCCTTCTCCCAATATGTTCCTCTCTCACCCCTTAATTTTATTTTTTAGATATCATCCCTTCGTATTCAACTCACCCTGTGCCCTCTGTCTATATAGACATACATACATATATACATACATATGTGTGTGTGTGTGTGTGTGTTCCCTTCAACTACCCTAATACTGAGAAAGATCTCATGAGTTGCAAACATCATTTTTCTATGTAGGAATGTAAACAGTCCAACCTTAAAAAGTCCTTTATTATTTGTCTTTCCTGCTTATATTTTCATACTTCTCTTGATTCTTGTATTTGAAAGTCAGATTTTCTGTTCAGCTCTGGTCTTTCCATCAAGAATGCTTGAAAATCCTTTATTTCATTCCATTTTCCCCCCTGAAGTATTATATTCAGTTTTGCTGGGTAAGTGATTTTTGGTTTTATCCCTAGCTCCTTCAACCTCTTGAATATCATATTCCAAGCACTTCGATCCCATAACATAGAAGCTGCTAGATCTTGTGTTATCCTGACTGTGTTTACAGAATACTTGAATTGTTTCTTTTTGGCTACTTGCAATATTTTCTCCTTGACCTGGGAGATCTAGAATTTGGCTACAATATTCCTAGGAGTTTTTCTTTTGGGATCTCTTTCAAGAAGCAGTTGGTGGATTCTTTTAATTTCTATCTTACCCTCTGGTTCTAGAATCTCAGGGCAGTATTCCTTGATAATTTCTTGAAAGATGATGTCTAGGCTCTTTTTTTGATCATGGCTTTCAGGTAGTCCAATAATTTTTAAATTATCTCTCCTGGATCTATTTTCTAGGTCAGTGGTTTTTCCAATGAGATATGTCACATGGTCTTCTTTTTTCATTCTTTTGGTTCTGTTTTATGATTTCTTGATTTCTCATAAAGATTCCTTTTGCTCCATTCTAATTTTTAAGGAATTATTTTCTTCAGTGAGCTTTTGGACCTCCTTTTCCATTTCGCCAATTTATTTTTAAAGGCATTTTTTTCTTCGTTGGCTTTTTGGACCTCTTTTGCCATTTGGGTTAGTCTGTTTTTAAGGTTTTATTTTCTTCAGTACTTTTTGGGATCTCCTTTAGCAAGCGTTGACTTGTCTTTCATGATTTTCTTGCATCACTCTCATTTCTCTTCCCAATTTCTCCTCTACTTCTCTTCCTTGATTTTCAAACTCCTTTTGGAGTTCTTCTATGGCCAATTCATATTTCTCTTGGAGGCTTTGGATGTAGGATCTTTGACTTTGTTGTCTTCCTCTAGTTGTATGTTTTGATCTTTGTCACCAAAGTAAGATTCTATAGTCTTATTTTTTATGCTGTTTGCTCATTTTCCCAGCCAATTACTTGACTTTTGAGCTCTTTATCAAGGTATGAATCAGCTTTCAGAGTGGACAGTGCACTGTGCCAAGTTTTAGGGGTTTTGTGCAGCTGTTGTCAGAGACAATTCTAGGCACCTGTAAATTTTCCATTCTTCTAAGGTGGCATTATCAAAGGAGAGATGATTACTCCTCTCCTGGACTGTGATGTGGTCTGTGAGTGACCATGAATACTCTTTTCTGCCCTGGGAACTGTGAGTAGGATTCCCTCTCCACAGCTGCTACAAGCTCTGCCACGCCATCACTCCTCCTTGCCCTAGGACTGCCACCCAGTACTGTGACTCAGATTCAAGTAGGGCAAAAGCAAGAGAATCCTGTGTCAGCACCTACAAAGAGATTCTTGCAATCCCCCTGTGATAGGGTGCTTGTACTCCCCACTGTCTGTGGGCCCAGAGTTCTGTAATCATTTGCTGCTACTGCTGTGGCTGCCGGGGTTGCCACCTATGCTGTGGCTGGATCACACTCTTTTCTCACCCAGGTCCTACAGAGTTTCCCCATTGACCTTCTACTTTGTCTTTGTAGTTTGTGGGTTCAGAAGTCTGAAAACCACCACAGCTGCCAGTGATTCAATCCCTTGAGGCCTGCTCTGGCCTGGTCTGTGCCAGCACAGCCAGTGTTGGACTGTGCTCTGCTCCTAGACCACTGTGATAAATTCTTCCTGTTGGCCTTCCAGGTTGTCTCGGGCTGGAGATTTATTTCACTCTGTCATTTTGTGGGTACTATAGCTCTAGAATTTGTTTAGAGTCATGTTTTTACCGGTATTTGGAGGAGTTTTGGGGGAGAGCTCAAGCAAATCCTTGTTTTTGCTCCGCCATCTTGGCTCTGCCCCAAGAGCCACATAATTTCCTGTCTTATTCTGCCATATTCTCAGAATCCTTAAAGGTGGATATATTTTTAAAGATTTTATTAGCATTGAAGGAAAAGAAGCCAAAAGAAAACGAACTTCCAGAGCGTAAATCTATCAAGTTACAGAATACAGAAATGTTATCAGAGAAAAAGCAAAACAAAACTAATTTAGCCTTACAGACTGGTGCAATGTCTTGCTTATATCTGCTATCATTTGTGCCCATCTTTGCCACATTGTCTGCTACACACATGCTCTCAAAGTCAAATATTACACATATTTTATCCAATTGCTATTGACCGAACTTCCATCTCCTCATGACATTTAAAGTATGGCCTTTCCTTTCAGACCCACTATATTTCTGGAGGATTGCTTCCAACTTCTATTGGTCTACTACATTGGCTAGGCTCTACCCATTCCAGTGAGGTATAACTCAAGTCCACCCCCTCCTCTTCAATGAAAAAGTAACATCCATATATAATTTCCATTGACTTGAGAAAAAGAGCATCTTAGCAAACTCAAGGACCATGTCTAAAGCAATAATGATAAAATTAAAGGAAAAAAATCAAAACAAATGTGAAAAATCTTTATCTTCCTTAAAATGTCTATTTTTATATGCTTGCAATTATGTAAAAATTTGTAATTAAAAGAAACTTGTACTAGACAGTATATAATCCTGGTTTTATGGTCCTGCAAATGGATGCTATGTATATACTTAATGGTTAAACTGTGACTTTAAACTGAAATATTTACATGTAGATTGAACTTGTTGATATAGTTATTGTAATTCCTTTTAAAATAAATATAATTTATTTGTTGACATTTATATTATTATATATTACATTCCATCTCCTTTGAGTCATTCTTTCTTTTTAAAATTAATTAATTTATTTTTATTTTTCAACATTCATTCCCATAAGATTTTGAGTTCCAAATTTTGTCCCCATCTCTCCCTTCCCTCTACCCCAAGACAGCATGTAATTTGGTATAGGTTCTACATATGCATTCATGTTAAACCTATTTTCACAGGAGTCATGTTGTAAAGAAGAATTAGAACCAATGGGAGAAACCACAAGAAAGAAGAGAAAAACAAAAAAAAAGGAAAAAAGAGAGAGCAAATAATATGCTTCAATTTGCATTCAGACATCATAGTTCTTTTTCTAGTTGTGGACAGCATTTTTCATCATGAATCCTTTGGAGTTGACTTGGATCTTTGTATTGCTAAGAAGAGATAAGTCTATCAAAGTTAGTCATCACACAATGTTGCTGTTACTGTGTACATGTTTCAACAATTGGACTAGCAGCTGTTGTGGGGGTGAAAAACCAACATGAGCCCAACAACTAGAATGCTGCAAGCCCAGATTCTTTTGATCTGTTTTACTAAGGAAAGCAACATTAAGGGGTTAACAATCATACTTTAATGGAACATACAAATGTCATTCACTCAGCTCAGGGTGAAAAGCCAGCACCCTGAGCTTCAGAGCAAATACAAACAGAGCAAATGAACACAAATCAACAGATAGATTTCTGTCTGACAAAATCACAATATACAGTTACCAGAGAAGCATCAACATCTGGGTTTTCTTCAAAGCCGGGGAGCTCATAACAACGGCTTGCCTAGAGTCATGCACCACTCCTGCTGTGGCTCAGAGCTCCAAAAGAGAAAGCCAACCTCTGGGTTCAGGGTCAAAGGTGAGTCACACATGCGACTCACCCATGTGACCTAAAATTGTCACAAAAATGTGACTTAAACCCACGTGGTCTAGAAGCCTCTGATGTCACAAACATGTCACTCAAATCCATGTAAACTACGCTTTCCCTTGAGGCAAGTAGGTCATCAAGGACTCCTAATTTAATCAAGGAAACAAAGGCCAAACTCTTCAAGGGCACTTGGTTAAATAAGTGCTAAGAACCCATCTTGCTTCCCAGTACAACACCATGTTCTCCTGGTTCTCAGGAACATCAGTTCATTCACTCAGCATCAGTTCATTCAAGTCTTTCCAGCTTTTCCTGAAGTCTTCCTGCTCATCATTTCTTATAGCACAATAATATTCCATTACATTCATATATCACAACTTGCTTAGCCATTCCCCAACTGATGGGCATCCCCTCAATTTCCAATTCTTTGCCACCACAAAAAGAGCTGCTAAAAATATTTTTGTACATATGGGTCCTTTGCCCATTTGCATGATGTCTGCACTAGATTATGCACATACTCATTTGTTGCTACATCCAAAGTTCACAGAAAGATTCAGTCAAAAGGATGCATTTGAGCATCTAGAAAGCCACATGTGACTTTGAGGCTTCAGGTTTCCCACACTTGCCCTAAACAGGCCTCCTATCCTTCCTGGTCACTAATTTGTTGATAAAATGTATTGATAAAATAAATTTAAGTAAATGCATTTAAATCTAATAATTTTTATTACTCCATGATTCATAAATTAGTATTTATGTATTTCTATTTACTGTATTAGTAACTTAATTCGTATTTACTGTATTTAGAACAGACCACTTTAAAAGAAATAGGCATTTACCTTGACAAATACATATTTTTGGCTCAGTAAGAAAAAGAAAGAAAAAATGCTAATTTAGAGGAAGACCTTGTGATTTTTCCAGCTTTATTTCAGGGATAATCAACAGCCTGAATTTGTGAAGAAATGTCAATATTTGGAGGCCTCTTTGAAAGAATGGGGATGTAGTCTCCCAGACGCATCTCTTTCTTTTAATAGTCTTCAACATCACCAGCACAGATGGCAAGCAAAGCTTTCTCATAATGTCCTGAAGCAAAATTCTGAAATGCAAAGCATAATGTTTGCAGGAGAAAAATGCAGCGATATTTCAAAAACTATTCCAATATTCCATTCCTTTATTTTTAAAAGATAATGATAGGAGAGGTTTCAGTATTCTGGAGTTCTCTGGGTAAAATATCCGCAATGGAAATTGTCATAAAGATAAAGTGAAGTCACAAATGTAATGCTTTTGTAAGAACTTGGATGAAGTGATAAATCGTGATGTAAATTACAAATTGGAGCAGAAAACCATCTTCTCTCCCTCCTCAAGCTCGCAGCTCTGTGTTACAACGATTGCAATACTTGGGCCAGAAAAGTAGTTCTGAATACAACCACAATCCCTCCATCCCCCAGTATTAGTTCATAAATACAATTATGGAAACTCTATATTAAAAAAGCCATTATAAGAATATTGTCTCTCTCGAACTATTGGTGTCACAATTGACTTTCTAGATGCATGGAATTCAGCTGTATTAACTGTATGTAGGTATTAACGTACATTAATGGGTTTCTGGATTACGGTGGTTTCAGAACTGTCTTCACACAACAAGGAAATAGGCCAGGATATTTATTTACTAACAGGAAAGTCAACATAATAATTGATATTCAGCTCAATTTAATAAGCATTTATTAAGTGCCCACCAGGCTAATTTCTGGCTTACCAAGAAAGAGCAAAACTCTACTTCAAGAAGTTTGTATTCTCATGAGGGAGGGAAGAACAACACATGTATAGAGAAGTGTGTGTGTATATGCATGTGTGTATGTGTATATATGTATGTATATATGTGTATATACATACACATGTATGCATATGTTTGTGTATATGTACACAAACATATATACATCACAAATTAATTAATTACAAGAAGTTGGAGGAGGGAATAACAATTGGGGGAATTAGTAAAGGTGATAGCATTTGACCTGAGGCTTGATTCCTAAGCTTGAGGTGAGGAGAGAGAACATTCCAGGTAAGGTGGCTACAGTGTGTACAAAGACACAGAGGTTAGAGAAAGAAGGCCCTGTATTGAGAACATTAAGTAGGCCCATGTAAAAAAAAGTGCACGTGTGGGTACATGTGATGGTTTTGTTTTTTACCAGAAGATAAGATTTTTAAGAAAATACCTAGTTTTACAACAAACCAGACAAATAGAATATTTTACTTGAAAACAAACAGATACAAACATAGAACAGTCTAATAATTCAATTCAACACATATTTATTAAATGCCCATTGTGTATAAGAGACTGTGCTAGGGTTAAATATGTGAAAACAAAACAAACAAAATTCCCTGCTCTTGGGCAGCTTACAGTTTACTATGGGGTATATACAGTATCTACAAATATAAGTAAATATAAGATTACTTTAGGATCAAGGGAGCAGCAAAAACTAAGTGTTATATCATAGATTGAGAACTAGAAGGAATTTGGACTACAGCTAATCAAATTACTTCTTTTTATAGATAAAGAAAATGAGGCCTAGGAAGATTAAGTAAGAGGTAGTTAGTGCCAATGCTGAGACTTGAACTCAGGTTCTGAGATTCAAAATCTATCAGTTTTTCCCTATACTGTGCTTCTTCCTCTTTCTTAGGAAAGACTTCAAAGAGGAGGTAGTAACTGATTTGGGAAATTTGGACAAGTTTTAGATGGTAAAGATAATGAGTTCCATCTTGGACATATTCAATTTGAGATATATTATTAAAGCCTATCAGAAATTTGACTAAACCACAAAGTCTAGTAAAAAGCCAAGAGACTCACTTTGATATCATGAAACAGAGATTTTCCATATCTTTCTTTGTATCTTCTTCGTATATTCATCAGGTCTATTTCACTTCTGGCAATTAAAATCCTGATAATGGTTCTGTTATGGAAACCAAATTCCTAAAAGAAAAGAAAGGAGACCATGAGGAAGCCTGAGGTTATTTTTTTCCCCCACCATGTATTTAGACTGAAAAAAAAAATCTCATTTTAAAATCTGAGCCTTGGAAACCTCCCCTTGGAAGGATGGATGGAAGAGATAGAGGTTTGTGTTTTTTTTTTTTTGAAAGATAAATGACGTCTGAGGAAAGAAAAGAAGCAAAAAATAAAGACACTTTGAGAAAGAAGGAGAGAAATAGAGGTAGAGTTGAAGGAAAGGTTTCCTGCCAGCCTAAATTAGCAAATCTCAGTACAAAAGGGATTAACATGTAAACTCCCAGTTGATTTTGCAAAGACCAATGAAAGAATCTGATGGGAAGGGATTTTGGTCAAGGTTAACCTTGGTGAAATTAACCTCAAATGTCCAGGATAAAAGAGATAGGGTAGTGTTGTGGATATTTCAGAGCTGGCCTTGGAACCTGGAAGATAACTCCCAGGTAGGTTCATATTCCACCTTCCAAGTGCTATGTGACACTCCTCACCCCCACCCCTCAGTGTTCTAGGTAACACTTAAAAACACTGAGTGGCAGAGAAGGTACCAACCTGAAATGACATAGGAGGCTCCTCACCAGAACCCTTCAACACCCATGAAATCCCAGCTCCAGTCCTTACCCCTCTTCTTATATGGAATAAAAAGACCAGAATAGCCCAATTTACACCAATTTCCAATTTTTAACTTAGTAGGGCAATGCTGACATCTAGTGGCTAGAGAGGCTAATCTCAGCTTGGGGTGGGATGGGTCTGAAATTCTAGCGATGTTTTTATCAATTGTGAGTGTTCTAAGAAAATGAAGGAAAGCTCATTTTCTCAAGTTTTTCCATTTAGAGTCCCACATCGTCTGTTGAAATTTACTGGCAGATTTTCTTTAATCCCATGGCAATATATATCATTTCAAAAATGTTTCTGCTTTTCAGCTTAGTGTAAGGAGCATTTATTAAGCATCTATGCCAGGCCCTGTGCTAGATGCAGGAGATACCAAGGTAAAAATGAAATAAATGAAATGACCCCTGACTTTAAAGAACTTTAATTCAGCTGAGTGTAGCTATTCAAACTAGCATTTATTCTTTCTTTTATGCCAAAATACCTTCCTCATCCTGACTTAACTGAAAATTCTCTTCTTTCCCTTTCTAGACTCTCTGAAACTCTTTTCCTCTACACTTTTTTCTTCCCTCTCTCTTTCTCTCTCCTCTCTGTTCTGTTTTTCTCTTTTACTCTCTTTTCTTTGTCCTCTGCTTTTCACTTTTTCCTCTTTTTGCCTCTCTCCTGTCTCTGTTTCTGTTGGTTTCTCACTGTCTTTCTTTTCTCTCCCTCTTTAGTACCTTGATGTCTCTTTCTGTCTCTTTTTCCTCTTTGTCTCTGTCTCTTTCTTTCTCCTTTCTCTTACTCTCACTCTGTTTCTCTAACTTTCTATTTCTCTGTCTTTCTCTGTATTCTTTGCCTCTCTCATTCTCTGTCTCTGTCTTTCTCTGTTTTTCTTTGTCTCTCTGTCTCTTCTCTCTCATTCCCTATCCCTCATTCTGTCTTTCTATGCCTCTATTTCTGTCTCTCTCTGTCTCTCTTCTCTCATTCTCTGTCCCTCACTCTGCCTGTCTCTCTTTGTGTGTCTCTATTACTCTGTCTCTCTCATCAGGTCTTGAGATTTCAATAGTGAGGACACTCCTTCTACCAGTGCAGATCAGTGTCTTGCTTGTAGATTATAGTGTGGAACTGGGGGGCTAGGTGATTAGTCCCACAGTCAGTGTAACACATAACTTGAACCTATATCTACCTGACTCCAAGGTCCTCTGTCTATATCATTCAGTCTCAGCACACATTCATCCAGATTCACAAGCACTCACATATTTAGAAGCACACACTACTTCCTAGGGTGACCCTCCCTGCAGGACTGCAGCCAATTTAACTCCCAAAACAGGCATGGCTGGGTTTGGGGAACACCAACAAATGGTGTTTTCTCCAGCTTAAGTGGCTAGTTCTGTGACAGGACCATGAGAATGGCTATATTATTCCCTACCCAATTATCATCTTCTGGATTCTAAATGCAAAGTAAACAGATTTTGCCTTGGGAAGGCACTCAGACCTTGGGTTTAAAACTTGGGGACAGAGGGAACAAACACCTAGTATTTACCAGGCACTGGGTTAAGTGCTTTACAAATATTGCCTCATTTGATCCTCACCAGAACCCTGGGAAGTAGGTGCTATTATCTTATATTATGGATGAGTAAACTGAGCCAGGCAGAAGTTAAATAACTTGCCCAGAGTCACACAGCTGGCAAGTGTCTGAGGCTGGATTTGAACTCTGATTTTCTTGTCCCCAAGACTAAAACTTTATCCACTGTCTAAAGTCCACTATAGCAAAAGGAGCACCAGATTTAGAGTGAGGAGTCTGCTTCAAATCCTGAACTTACAATTATTAGTTGTGTTACCTTGAGTAAGTTCCCTAATGGTAAACTTTCTCACATTTTAGACTTAAGGTTTGGAATACTTATATTAGCTCTGTGCCTGACAGAGCTATTGTGGGAAAAGCATATTTCACACATTCAAATCACTTTGCAAACCTTAAGGAACATCATAAATTTGAGTTATTATTATTGTTTTGACTTATTCAAGGTCACACAGATAATATCTGTCAAAGACAGAATTTGAATATATGTCTTTGAGGCCAGCTGTCTATCTATACATACCTGGATAGCTTAGTACATAAAGCAATGGACCTGGAATGAAGAGGATCTAAGTTCAAATATTGCCTCAGATACTCTGTGTGACCCTGGGCAAGTTACTTAAACTCTTTCTGCCTCAGCTTTCTTATCTGTAAAAAAGGAGATAATCATAGCACTTACTCCACTGGGTTGTTGTGAGGATAGAATGAGATAACCTTTGTAAGGTGGTTTGTAGATATTAAAAATGCTGTATAAATGCCAGCTATTATTATTTTGAAATGCTGCCTTTTACCCTCATTACTTCAATTATAGCACAAATATAAGCCTATTTCAGTTCTTTGGGTGAAGGCAAGCATCTGTTCTAGTAGGTGAATAATAATTTTGACAGCCCTTTAAGATTTGTAAAATGCTTTTCCTCTATCATCATGCTAGCATTTATATAGAACCTCAAGGTTTTCAAAGCACCTTATAAATATTTTCTCATTTTAACCTCCTATCAACCTGGGAGGGAGGTATTATCATTCTCTCAGATGAAGAAACTGAGGTAGACAGAGGTTAAGTGACTTGCCTGGGGCTATGCAGCTAGTAAGTGTCTGACACTGGATTTGACCCTAGGTCTTCCTGAATCCTCTATCCACTCAACACACCCCCTTTATCATCAGGTAGAAGTATGATTCTTCCCATTTGGTAGATGAGGAGCCTGAAGTTCAGACATGTTAAGTAATTCACTTAATGTTATAGGCAATTTGAATTCAGGACTTCTAACTCCAAATCCAGGTGCTATTGATCACACTACAATACTCAGTATGTTAGCATAAAAATGATTCTCAAGATAGATGGGCATGCTGGAAGCTTGATAATTACTTAGGAGGTGTTGATGACTTGTGAAAAATGACTTCTATTTCAATGCTAGCTTTCATCTTTTGAGAACACTAATAGATTTACTCTCCATATTTTTCTTGTTCTTGAGCCTGTGACACTGGTACAATAGAAAATAAGATGATATGCAGCATTTCCACTTGCATTTAAAAGCCTTGGTACCATTAAAAGCCTTGTTTCACTGACCAGATGCTGTTTAAGTCACGAGTAACACAACCCCATTTAAATCAACAATGTTTTTTGAGGCTTTGCTTTAGAAGATAGAAAGCTGGCTCAGCTGATAGTGTGTTAGACCTGAGGCCAGAAAGACTTTAAATCCACGCTCACTTATGTGACCCTAGAAGAGCTGCTGAAATTGTGCTTGCCTCAGTTTCCTCATCTGTAAAATGGAGGTAATAATAACACCTACTTCCTAGGTTTTTTATAAGGATAAAATGAGATAATATTTGCAAAGCACTTTGTGAACTTTAAAGTGCTATAGAAATGCTAGCTATTAATTTTATTAAGACAAGTTTAAACAAGCATGCAGTTTCATAGAAAGGAGGGGGAAACTTATTTCAGAAATTGGTTAAGCTTCACACTTACCAAGAGAATTTTCATTGTGTCCAGTATTTGGAGGATATCCAGAAGGGTATTATTGCTTTGAAATAAGTATGTTAGGGAGCACCCAAGACTGTAATGGCTGATGTCTATGCTTTCCTTATCAGTTTACAATGTGTTACATTCTTATGGGACAGCTAGGTGGTACAGTAGATAGAGGACTGGGCTGGGAATCAGGAAGATCTGAGTTCAAATTAGGCCTCAGACACTTAATAGCTATGTGATCCCGGGCAAGTAACTTAACTCCTATTTGCCTGTTCCTCATCTATAAGGTGGGGACATGCTGGAGAAAGAAATGGCAAATCACTCCTGTATCTTTGCCAAGAAAATCCCACAGACAAGTCCATAGGGTCACATAGAATTAACATTCTTTATATCATGTCTTGTGTTAGGTCAATTTATCTCCAATATGAAGGTGTGGACCACCAAAATCAAGAAGGCAACTAGAGGCCTACTAAACACTACAGCTGTAGATTAGCTTTAAACCATCTGTAGGCAATCCAATCCTCAGAAAATACCACTTCTGCAATCTGATATTGTCAACAGATGGGAAACATGAGAAAGATTTTTGCATTAAATCTGGGATTTTTTGGGGTCAAGAAGTCCTTCAGGTATAGGGTGTTATGATCTTTGAAACTGATACGATTCCATAGGTGATCTGTAACAGATAAGTATCATTTTAATTAAGGAAAATTGCTAACTAGTCCTTTGGAGATGGGGGCTTGGGTTCATGTAGAAAACTACTTAAATACATAGAGAATAGTACTTACATGGATTGCACTGTACAGCCTATAAGCAAAATAGGCAGGTTTGTCCCGGACACAGAGAACTATAGGATACAAAAGAGAAAATGCTTTGAGATTTGTGAAAGATACTTGTATCCATTTTCTTTCACATTTCTGATAAGTGGAAGATCAATATATGGATAAAGGACCAGGATAGTTGAGCCTGGTTATCATTAGAGAGTACTGATGAGTGATGTTCTTTAAAGACATATTTATATTGCAAATTTTAAGCAAGCCTAGAGAGGTGGTCAAACTAAGACCCACTGAGAACACACACAAGGGTGGGAGAGTCAGCGCCCCTTGGCAATGTCCTGATTGAGTTTCTCTTCCAAAATTGCACTCAGAGTTCCATGTATAGAATGGTTAAAGTTAGAGGGGAGCTAAGATCCCCCCCTTCTCTTCTCATCCCTAAAATAACCTTCATTTTAACTCTGAAGACTTTCGGCTCTATAAAGACAAGACTTGTGGAAATCAAAATGAAACTGAGCAAACACAAGGGGTCGCTGCTGTCACAGAAATGAACTTAGAAATACACATGGCAGTGCTCTCTGTGTGTACTGAGCCTGCTGTCTCACGTTCCAGCCAGTTCTAGGCTTGTCTCACCTCAATTATTCTCCCCTGCAAAGTGAATAGAAAGTTAGCTCTGGCATCAGGAAGACTTCATTTAAAGTCTGCTTATGACATTCACTTGTGGGTTATCCTTAACAAGTTATTTAAGCTCTTTGTGCCCCAGGCAACTCTCTAAGACTGTGAGTGGCAGAGAGTATAAATTCACATTGTTAGAGGGAATTATCTCGTCGTGGAGATCTCTAAATCAATAAAATCACAAACCTATCCCAAAACAGATTATACTTATAGTGAACATCTCACAAGTTTTGTGTAAGGCCAAAATGAGATGATATATATAAAATGCTATGAAAATGTCTGCAGTTATTATTCTCAGGATATTTTAATTTGGGGGGCTATCGGTGAACTGGCCATTCATAGAATTTCTCTAAACACATGGCCTCAACACAGTGCTAGAAGTCCCAGAACCAAAACTGTATTGAGACTTGATAGTGTGCAAGTGTAGAACACAAGTACCAGAAAATGGTTCATTGGATTTACTTTCAGAAGACCTGGGGTTGAATCCTGGTTCTGCCATGTTAATAGCCAAGTCAGTCCATCAGTTGACACACATTTCTTAAGTACTTACTCTGTGCTAGGCATGGGCTAAACACTGGGGGTACAAAGAAAGACAAAAGCAAGACTTGTCCTCAAGGTCCTTACATTATAATGAGGGGAAAGAAAGGAGAAAGGAAGAACTCATTAAACAATCAACCAGGTGTTGTATTAAGTACTTTATAAACTTGTAGGGGCAGCTAGGTGGTGTAGTGGATAGAGCCCTGGCCCTGGAGTCAGGAAGATCTGAGCTCAAATCCGGTCTCAGAAACTTGAGACTTACTAGCTGTGTGACCATGGGCAAATCATTTAATTACAATGCCTTGCCAAAAAAAAAAAAAAGAAAAAAAGAAAAAAAAAGGAAAGAAAGAAAGGGAAAAAAAAATTGAAAGGGGAAGATATTAGGAGCTGGGAGATATGAGAAAGGCTTCTGCAGAAGGTAGCATTTGAGCTGAGTCCTGAATGAATCCAGGAATTCTAAGAGGGGACAGTGAGGAGGGATAGCATTCTGCACATGGGGGACAGCCAGTGCAGAAGCAGAGATGGGAGATGGAGGGTCATGTAGGAGGAAGAGCAAGCAGACCAATGACCTTGAAACTGACCGGTTACTGAACCTCTCTTGAGACCTCTGTTTCTTCATCAATACAATGAGGGCCCTGGATTCGATTATCTCTAAATTGTCTTCAATCTCTAGAGCTCTGATTCTATGAAGAGTCACAACCCAGTTGTATAGCAGATAGTATGGCCTACACCTCAAGTTACAGGATAAACTGCTCATATAGTTAAACCTCTCAGGTTATTGAAACTACATTAAGCACAATCTGTACCACCAAAGTGCCGTGTCTTGTCACTGCTATGGAATACTTGTGTATTGGGAAAAGGAAATAAAAAAGCATTGTGTTTCCACTATTTTTCCCCATAAGGATCAAATTCAACAATGCTGTGGGACAATAAAATCTTTCCATTTCACCTTAATTACCTTTGGGATTACGATTTGGGGTTGGGGTAGAGGGTAGGGAGAAAAAAAATTAAACTGTCAGAGCAGGCTACATAAGATTAGAACAGTCTCAATACTCTTTAATTTACACAGGTTTCTGCATTGTTGCATGTGTGTGCGCGTGCGCACTTATACAAGTGTGCTGATATATCTAATAAGTTAGGCTGTGTGCCAATAATATTTCAAGTATGGTGGCATAATGAACATCTCCATTCTTTTTCTTTCTTCTTACAAGTGAAAATAACTTTAATATTTAAGATCATCTGTTCTGATTTTGTTTTTCCAACGGCTAGAGTAATAACTTGTATTTTGATAAAGCTTCTAATTCTTTCCCCTTCCTCACCCTGGAGTTGTCAGTTCATTAGAGTGACAAACTTCCAGTGTGGTAAATTCCCTCTAATGATGCCAATTGTCCTTTCACCTGTAACTAATAGTTTTAAAGATCTGACTGGGGCTCTGGGAGTGTAAGTGACTTGTCTTAGTAATACCACTTGTGTGTGTCAGAGATAAGACTTCAACCCAACCAAGTCTTTCTGAATGCAAGGCTTGCCCTCTCTTCATTTGGCCATGTTGTTTCTCATACAGAGCTTTATGTTTTACAGAGTGCTTTTCTCTGGACAATTGTTTAAGGTAGTCATTGAACTTTTACACTGAACTTTTGCATTGAACATTTACAGATGAAGAAATGAGGCTCAGAGACTTCTTTAAGGTCATGTAACTGGTAATTATTAGAGCTAAGGCTTGAACTCAGGTCTCTCTTGTCAGGAAATTTAGTGCTTGTTCTACTCCTACCATACTCAGAGGTATGTTGGTAAATATTTAACAACTGTCTCTTCAGAAAATAAAAGGACATAGGACACACTTTCAAGTTTAATTTGTATTATTAACTATTTTTTCTATCACTTTCTCAAGTCTAGACAATCATCAGAACAGTAATTCAAGCCTCAATTTATCCTATTTGTCAATTACTGAGATGTAAATACTCAAAATGAAAACTTGACAATCAGCTCTTGGGAGCCATTCCAAGCTGAGTTCAGCACACCTCCCTGTCATGTTGATTACATGATTACATGATAAACATAATTTTATCCTCCTGGGACCTTCTTCCATTCTAAAAATCTAGTTGGGCTCCTGGCATCCAAAAGTTCTTTGAAATTGAGGCTAGAAATATTTTCTTGTCTTCTAGAAAACATTGTATAGAAGAAAAAGGACTGCATTTGGAGTGAGTGGCCCTGGGTTCTTACTCCATTATTCATGCTATCTCTCCAGTTCTGTGATGCTGGGCAATAAACTAGTGGTTTTTGCTCATTTTGTAAAATGAGTGGCTTGGGCTCTTTGACCTACTGATAATCTACGACTACGCCATTCTGCTCATAGCAAGGTACATTTTATTAATTATGTATATTTAATTAATAGCTATTGCATATTTTGCATATATTATTTGCATATATTATTTGCATATATTATGCATATATATGCATATAGCATATTTTATTGATTCATTCATCAGATCAACATGTATTATGTCTTCGATATACTGACTAATTGCATTTTGAGAATCTTTCACAGTCATACTTCAAATTATATGTGTATCTTGACCTTCCCACTGTAAATATGAGGCAAGTCCCAAAATAATACAAGGATGAATTAGGCCATTTTGTATTTTTAAATGCACAGCAGCTGTGCCACTCCCATAGCTGCTTTATTTTTGTTCTATTTGAATGGGGCAGTTATGCCCACTGGGATATGGTAATGAATATTTCTCTTTCTCCAGGCAGGCTATTTGGCACATGGCTAGGGACTGTTTGATGATTTTTTTCTTTTAATTCCTGCAGAACTTCCCAGGATAAAGAGAAAGTTTTTAAGAGAGGAACTGAAAGAAAGAGGTCATATTAGAAGTATCTTTCTGTCCTTGAATTAATTAAATGAATATGAAAATAAGCTGAATAGGGTAGTGTGTATAATTACTCATGATAGATATTTCAGTGGTTAATATTCATCCTTGTAAAAGATAAACTAAGTGCATTAACTGTTTGAGGTCATGAAGCTAATTTTGTACATCCTTGTTACACAGAGCCACAAAATTTCAGAGTTGACTGTGACCTCAGTAGACATTTACACTAAACATGAAAAAGCTAGAGCTGGAAGGGACCCCTGAGGTCATCTATAACCTAACCCCTTCACTTTGCAAATGGAAGTTGTGGTCCATAGTGGTGAATAATTTGTCTAGTATCACCCAAGTAGTGCGCAGCAGAGTCAGAATTTGAACTCAGTTCCCATGACTCCAAGTTCAGCTCTCCATGTTCAGTCTTCTCGAACTTGTACGTGTACAACTATCCACTCTACAATGTCTTGTATGAATAGTCATATATCACTGCTTGAAGTCCTCTGCCAAAAGGGAACTTCTTGAAGGAGTTTACTCTAATCTGAAACAGCCCTAATTATTAGCAAATTTCTGTTTTTATGGAGTTGAAATCTGCCTCTTTGTATCTTTCTCTCAGTGTTCCAAGTTTTTCCCTCTGGGGCCAGGCAAAAAAAAAATAATAATGTTTCTTCCCCATTACAAATATGTAGGTACAAGCATGTAGGTTAAACAAAATGGACAAAAACACCTTCCACTTCTGAAAGTCTATGATAATTTTATCTCTTCAAATGGTTAATGTGTTTGTGCTACTTATAATCAAGGTTGCTTTAGAAAACCAGATATATTCCCTTTAGTAATATTCATATGCACAATTTATTTTAATCAGAAAAACTTTACATCACGGGGGTTTTGAAAGTTCCATCCTGTACCTAATGATTTTCCACTTACCTATTGCCACAAGTAACTCCCGAAAGTATCCATCATAGCATTCATTAATGGCATCTACCATGTCTTGTCCAGAAATATTTTGAAATTCCTGAAAAACTTCAAAAATTTGTACAGCTTACATGTAACTGAAAAAACTAAGCATATAAAAATTAATATTGGTGGAATGGATTTCACTGATATATATTTCCTCTAAAAGAATCTCCAAAAATTATTTAATATTTGCACTGATCCATACAATCATTATAGGTGGGTGTTTCCTTCATTGTTGTAGATACCAATCCTTTGTTCCCTGTTATGCTATATTTCTTGCCTGCATTCTCCCATAGATCCTCAGCAGTGGATTTATCTTTTTTTCTAGAGACCTTCTTCTAGATATTTTTACTTTTTGTGTGTATCATCACAGAAAGTCCTGGAGCTATCCATCATTCCTCATTCTTTCCACGTAGTTGTAATCATGCTACTATTTGTGTTCATTGTGAATCCAGCCTTATTGGAGAACACCACTGGCATTCCCTCCTAAAGCATCCATTTCCATTTTTTGGACAGCCCCAATGATAAGGAAGATGAGTCAACTACAAATCTAATTCTTTGGGGATTGTGGTATTCTAAGATTAAGAGCCATATAGCTTGGGGCAGTAGGTGGCGCAGTGAGTAGAACACTGGCCCTAGAGTCGGGAGGACCTGAGTTCAAATTCGGCCTCAGACACTTGACACACTTACTAGCTGTGTGACCTTGGGCAAATCACTTAACCCCAGTTGCCCTGCCTTCTCCCCTCAAAAAAAAAAAGAATCATACAACTTCACTGGGAGAACATTTGAGTCAATTAAAAAAAAAGATGAGTTTTTGTGTCAAAGAGTCTCTTGGAATCATTAAAAGTACACCATAATCTCAAATACAATTCTGCCAGCTATTTATTTCTGCTATTCATTTTTGGGTTCATTTCACTATTAACTTACAGTGCATTTTGATACATATACACTGATATAATAACTCAGTGTCCTGCCCATCAAAGTATATGTCATAGTCATGACAGTAGGTATTCTTCATAATTTGATTTTTTCTCTTTGCATTGTTGGACCTGCTGCTTTTAAGTGATTATCACTAAACAGGCTCTGTAGAATATTACAGATCTTGATTATTCTAGACCTTGATGCTCACAACACAATATAATCTACACAGGGGAGCATCTGTAGGAACTCACCCCTTATACAGAATTCCTTTCCTATTTTGACCTTGTTTGGACATTCTGCTCAAGAATGGAGAATGCATTTGAAGAGTATACTGTATGTCTCCTTGCTTCATGTCTCACTTGGCGATAATAACCAGAGGAGCACAAAGCAGCATCCTTTCATCAAAAAATCTTAGTTTACCTGAACATATCCATGAGATACATCTTGTTGAAAGCCTTCTAAGATTGTATTTGAATCATTTTCTTATTATTAGGAAATACCTAATGTAGCAGGATCTTGTATTCTCTAGTCTCTAGTCAATTGCATGACTATAAAAACATGATTTAGTATAGAAAATAATTTGTCCAAATGTGTGTATTTCTTATTTGCATCAAGCCTACCATTAACACATATATCGATGATTCTGATAAAGGTCTTTTTTAAATGAGAAAGTAAGCTTATAGTCGAGTACTTATTGACCTGGTTATTTTGGATAGTAATATCTTTCATGATTTTCGCTTGTTCTTTTGATATCTTGCCCTTCCTGAGATAGTCTGTAAGGTGATTCCTTGGTGTTTTCAATATTGCATCACTTTCGACACAAATTTCCTCTGTCTACATTTGGTCTGGTCCACCCAATCTTCTCAATGGCATCCTCTTAAGTACCATTTCTACTTTATCATGTATCATATGATAAGGGTAGAGTGGTTCCTATGTTATAGTCATAATGTGGTAGTTTTACCATTATGGATGATAAACTAGAAATGTGCACACATTCTATTTTCTATTATTTGGCCTAGTATTTTCATCTATGAATATTCTTAAGACTCATTTCAAGTATTCTACAAAATTTTCACTGCCCCTCTTTTTTACTGTTCTGTGAGGCAAAACTTCTAATTTGCCATCTTAATGTTGTGCAAATATTCAGATTTTAAACTGGCACTTCCTTCACCTGATATGTGTCTCTACTCAGTAAGGAGATCAAATGTTCATCATTATAATAGTTTCTGGACTCTTTTGACCTACCTATGATGGTGAATACCTTTTACTGCCTAAACTTTTGTAAAAAGTGGTGATTATCAAGGTCAATATCTTCACCTTTTCCCATTTCCCATTTTAAGGACATAGAAAGCTTGTTTGAAAATGGGATCTTAAATTTTTCCTAATTGTATGCAATATCTCCTTGCTGTTGTCCTTTCTTTTAACTCCACATTGGTTTTGGCCTTAACTAGTAAATGATCTAATTGTATTTGTATGGTTATAATTATAGCATGACAATCAGTAATCAATCATTTTCTATCTGTCAAGGTAGAATAAATTTCAATTTTGGGGATGATTTTTTATATTTAGTATATTTAGAACTTTCTAGTTCTCTTTGAGAAAATAGGAATATAGTGGTGTGGAGGTGATCCTGACTTCTCAAAAACTATTCTTGGGGGAAGGGGTGGAAAAACAAAACAAAACAAAACAAAACAAAGCAAAACAAAACTCTGGCATATCCTAACACCCTGGGAAGATATTGGGCATGGGCCAGTGATAGTCTGCATGCCTGGTCTCTGAGGACTATCCTAGCTTTGTATAAAATAAGGTTCTTCAACAGAAGGGTGACCACTAGGTCATGAAAATTTTGTGACAATAAAATTCACTAAAATCATCCACCAAGCCTTGGGAAAATTTCAGTCTGTATTGGTAAAGGGAGTACACAGATTGATCAAGTCACAAGTCTTTTAAAGTATAGGAATAGAGAACAGACCTGAGATTTTATTGGTATAGGGAACTCCCCCATGAGGAAACTCCCTCTACCAATACAAGTCAGCAACTTCTCTGCAAATAAGTCTTAGTTGCTCAAAACACTGAGAAGTTAAATGACTCACTTAGGGTCACACAGTCAGTATACATCAGCATTGAGACATGGACACAGATATCCTGCTTTTAAGGCTACCTCTCTATTCACTATTCCAAGCTGCCTTTCATTTGAAGTATATCCTGCAAGAAGAGTCTTTTATAGATTGTTTAAAAATTCCCAATAATTAAGCTTTTAAACCAAAAAAAATTAGTGCTTATATCAATCAATCAAAGCAATCTAATTAATAAATATTTATTGAGCATCTACTATGTGTCAGGAATTTGCTAGGCACTGGATGCATTTCTAGGAGTTGAATTATAGAGTTTAGCTACAGTTATCTGAAATATTCATTGACATGAAACATCTTCCCTGCTGGAGCTGGAAAAATAAGGCTTGCTACACATAAATAAATTAAATTGATTTATGCCTCAGGGTTAAGTGGTGACTATCCTTTCTCTGTTTTCAGTTCATATTGTCCTGTCTTTTTAGTTAGCTACTTGTCTTTTATTACACAGTTAGATAAGGAACAAGAAATTAAAATTATTAATAATTACCCATCCACAGTTGCTGGTAGCTCTTGTTACAGAGGATCATTTGTAGCATAGTTTTATGTTCTCCTGTCTTTTGTTGACAAGCTTCCCATAGAACCTGGAACATCATGAGACAAGGAAGAGTCATCAGAACAATCCCAAACCACAAGGAGAGATACCTCAAGGAAAAAGCTGGTTTGGAATTTTGGCTTCTCAACTGCTTGAATAGACTCACCATTGCATCCTGGGCAGCCATAGCAGGATTGGTGTAACCTTCCTCCCTGGTTCCCTGTAAAGAGAAACACAATGTTTATTTCTTTTGTTGTTGTTCTAACTACACTTACCATAATTTAAATGATTGGAGTAACTCTCATGAGTTTTTATGGGATATTTGGAATATTAGAAACATTGGCAATTCCCAAGAATACTCCACCAGGACTGTGAGAGACTAAGGTCTTTAAAGCACAGATCTGATCCTGTTACTCCCTTGTTCAAGAAGCTTCAGAGGCTCCCTACTGCCTCTATGATAAAATGCCAAGTCCTCAGTTTGGCCTTTAACGATCTTCACAAACTGAGCTCAAGCTATCCTTTTAGTCTGATTAAATATTGCTCCTCACCTGTGTTCTCTATGTTCTAGTCAAACTAGATTTGTGGAAGTTGCCCGTAGATCACAATCCATTTCCCATCTTTGCACATTCCATGCCTGGAATCCTCTTGTTCCTCATTCCCATCTCTTGGAACTTTTAGGCCCTGCTAATGCTTGGCTCAATTGCCAACTTTCCTGATTTTCCTAGTTGCTAGTGCTCTCCTTTCTACACTCTTCCAACTGTCTATTATTTATTTTGAACATATTTTACATTGATTCATCTGTATTTCTATTATTCCTTTATTTCTCCCACCCTAAGTTTTGTAAGGGCAGGTACTATTTGTTTTCATTTTTAGAACCAGAACCTAGCATAGTGTCTGACATACACTAGAGAAATGCTGCTTGCTGAATTGAATCACTTCTGGTCACGGAAGTCAAGGGAAAAGAATATGCATATCCAGTGCTTTGTGAGTGTCAAATGCTACCAAAAGGTCGAGGAGAATGAAGACTGAGAAAAAGTCATTGGATTTAGTATTAGGAGGTGGTTAGTGATCTTTGACAGAAGTTGCAATAAAAGGGTGGAATTTGAAGCTAGAATGAAATAGCTTGAGGAATTAGTGGGCTATGATGAAGGGGAGACAATGAGTTCTGGAGTTAAGAATTTAATAGTGAAGGGGCTGGGGTGAGGTAGAGGATAAAAGCTTAAGATACTAAGGGAACCAAGGGAAAGATTTTCAAAGAAAAAGGAGAGCTGAGCATATTTGTTATTGTTCATCCTTCCTTCTCAAAGTGGACCAATGATGTCACAATTTGACTTGCCCTTGAATTGGATTTAAGCGAGTCAGAGCTGCCTAAAGTCATCAGCTTTGCTCTCTCCTCCAGTGTCATCACAGTCTAGTGGCAAAACAAAAGTTAAGATGAGTGGTGATGGCCCAGCATTCAGTGGGTGACCTTGGCTTTTCTAAATTAAGGTCTTTCCCAGGCCTCAGTTCGTCTGAGGCAACACCCATTCAATGACTAAGGTCTAGGTAAGAATTGAGTTAAAAGATGGCCTAATTTACCATCACAAAAATATCAGTCGGAAAAGTTCTGGCCAGAACACAAAACAATTGTTATTTATATTCGTTAAAATTTAAACAATGAGGTACAGAGGCTTAAGTTGAGGTCTGTTACTGGCTATTCTATAAAAGCCAGAATCATTTAGGTTTAAAGGCCTAGTCAAGTAGCTCCATTCAAACACAATGTGCTTTTTAAAAGCCTGGTTTTTTTGTCCAGAGCTATATTTAAAGAAATCATACATGACAATTGTACAGGAAAAAAAAAAACAAATTGTTCTAATTTTAAAAAAATGAAATCAGCTGAATAAAAATAAATAAATATATTTTTAAAAATCTAGCCCCCAAATTTCTATGGATAGAGCACACACTTGTAAGGATATGGCACCTCAAGTGGAGAGAGGGACCACAAGTGATGAGAAAAGCAACAGCTGCAGTAGAAGCAGCAGTGGCAGCAGTGGCAGCAGCAGCAGCAGCAGCAGCAGCAGCAGAAGAAGTATTACCCAACTCTGCTTGAATTGGCAGATTGGGCTCCCAGAGGGCAGCTATTCATATTCTCAGGGTTCTAGACATAATTCTCAGAGACTCTGCTTCTTCTATAATAGGTCCTGAGTGCTCAATGCAGAAGTCCCCATTGAGAGTCATCTTTGAGATGAGATCTATGAGAGCATATTTGTATATGCTAGGAAAAGATACAGGACAGAGATATTGAGGGTAGAGAGGGGAATGATTGAAGGGAAAAACTCCTTGAAGAGATGAGTGGGGATGGGATCAAGGGCACGAGTGGAGGAATTTTTCTTAACATTCATTATGTGTGCAGAGTACTGTGCTAGCCACCAGGAGAGACATAAAACATAGGTAAGAAACACTACCTGTACTTTAAAAATTGAAAGTGTGTAAAATGCATTTACATTTTCACCTGCAGACATGAGTCAGGTTTGCTACCTAAGTGAAACAGTCATACTCACTGGGCCTCAGTTTCCTTATCTGAAAAATGAGAAAATAGATGACCTCTGAGGTCTCTTCTAGATCTACAATCCTATAAATTTAGTACTTTAGGAAGGTGAGACTCCTATAAGTTATAAGTAAGTTGCTGATCTGACTCATATAAATATATCTTAAGTTTAAGACTTACTTCTCTTCCAAAAATTAAAAAAAAAGGAAATAATAGCCACAGTATTTACCTTACAGAGGGGATATGAAGATTATGTGCATATAAGCCTTAAAGTGCTAAATAAATGCTAAATATTGTCATCCCAAAGAATGTCATCTAATTGGTCCATTGGCTATTCCTCATTATGTTGGTTTGTCAAAGCACTGTTATGTATCATATTAAGGTTTACTGGCCCTTGAACAGGGTTCCCTAAGATTCTTTGTAGGTGAAATACATTTTAAGCCAAGTACTAGTCTTTGGAGAGACATGTTGCTCTCTTTTCTTTTTCTTAAACTTATACCTATTTAACTGCCAGCAATACTATGGGCATCCAGCAGATCAATAGAATCCAGAGGCTGACTTATGAGAAAATATTACAAATGAGCTATGTGCCATTGGACTGGGTCCACAGAGGCAAAGGACAGAGTGAATGGTCAATGTGGACAGCCTAAACCAGCAGTAGGTGATGCTTTAATTAATATAAATGTCAAAACTGATGGGGTTTAGACTGTGGGAACCCCCTTGGACCCCAAAAGAATTTGGGTCCCATTTGTTTGAGTGGGGAAGCATGAGGTCACAGTCTCTGGGAACCCCCTTGAACCTGGAGTACAGTCTCTGGGAACCCCCTTGAACTCTCCTTGAATCTTCCTGCTTGATCAGGCCTTTGCCTAATATCTACCTAGCTTTGCCCTTTATTGTCCAGCTACTTCCCACCCTTGATACTATCAATATCCATGCCTTCTGCTACTTCCCACCCTTAATCCCATTCTTTTGGTTCCTGGAGTCTGACCTCATCCCAATCCCATCAAGCTCCTCCTTAGACTCCTCCTCAAGACCCTCCCTAAACTCCTCCTCTAGTCACCCCAGACCACCCCTCAATCCCTCCCACAATCTTTGTGTATAGAAATCTCATCTTGCCTCCCTGAAGGTGCTCAGTTTCAATCTAGCTCAGTAGATTGAATCTGGTCCGCTTGTGAAAACAGGCATCACAAAGTGTGGGATTTCTTAAGACAGCCCATTATGGCGAATCCCTAGTAAACTTTATCTTTTTACTTGACTGAGAAGGCTTGAGTCGAAATCTTTTGGCAGGACCCAGAGCGTCGGTATTTTTGGGTCTTGAGCACCCCTAGAAACCTACGGTTCCCTTACCATCATCATTTTTCTTTAAACTCATCAATAACAATAGTGTATAGGAAGAGAGAGGTTGGGCTAGGGGCAGGAGAAACAGTACAGGGAAACACTGAAGTCATGCCCAGGAAAGATCCAACTTCTCACTGGTGATTATTAAAGGATGATGGCGATGGTGTCCCCAGAGGCATCAGAACAAAGATTGTGAAAGTGTTTTTGCAAGGACCAGCTGATGGGGTAGGTGGTCTGTTAGATCCTTTCTGCCTTCCTTTTCGCTAATAGAATTTTCCATCTTCGATGTGATTTGCACATGTTGATTAATTAGTACCTAAATGACTAATTTTTATTAGTTGACAGACAGTTAGTTCTCCTGTAGATATTCCTTGATCGAAGAAGTAAGGGAGTATTGTAAGACTGCTTGCTGGCTGGCACTCATTTGCAAGAGATGCTAAGCTGTGCTGTTGTGTTATACCAGAAGGTTATTGCCTTGTCTCCGAACATTACCCCATGTTATATTTTGAACTGCTCTCCTAGAATGTGTGACCATCATTCCTGAATGTTTCCTTTCCATACACCCTTCAGGGCTTCAGTGGCCTCTGTGATCCATATTTGCACTGTAACCAAGGAAAGGAATATGACAGAATCAGCAGGAGATTGAAATGACAAGATCCAGAGAAGTGTCTTCTCTTTGTCCATGCAGGGAAATGATAAAAGGCAGGTGCAGAAGGAGAGGGGAAACAGCAATAGTGACGAAATTGCTCTGTGAATTGTTAGAGGTGGAAAGGACCTTAGAATAGAGTTTCCTGTAATGACAATCATCTGCGAAATGGGGATACTAATAGCACCTACCTCCTAGGGTTATTGTAAGGCTCAAATGAGATAATAACTGTAAAGTGCTTGCACAGTGCCTGGCACATAGTAAGTGCTTTATAAATGTTGACTATGATTACTATGATGACAATGATGATGATGACTATAAAGACAACCATGATGTGACTACTTTTACTACTACTGCTACTACTGCTATTACTACTACTACTACTACTATTAATATACAATGCAAGAGGTATGGAGGAGGAGGAGAGCTCTTAGAACATATGCCACAGAGCATTAGATCTGGGAGGTATCTTGGACACAGAGCTGTCAGGGAGGTGGTGGTTGTGTTTGTCCTTTGTTTTCGAAGAGAACCACGGCATCAGGGAAATGATGACATGACTTGCAGTTGACTTTGATTTGAGTGAGGGAGGGCTGTGCAAGGTCACCAGCCTCACTTTCTCCTCCACAGCCATCTGGGCCCAGTGGCCTTATATTCACCAGGATGACTGGAGATGGCCCAGGATGCACTGGGAGACCCTTGCCCTTTTAGGCTAAGGCCTTTTTATGTACTCACTTAGAGGGAGGCAACACCCATTCAGTGAAAAGGCCTCCTTGAGAAGTGAGTCAAGGGATGGCCCCTTCAATTAGAAAAAGAAAAAAAAAATCAAGCTGGGAGGGGAAGACCCTCAGGGTTGCTGTTCCAAAAACCCTTCTTAAATCAAAAGTGTGGAATGCTGCATATGATGACTGACTTGGTTAAAGTCTTTATGTTGGTTAGTTTTGCTTGGCTTTAAAAAAATTCATCACAAGAGAAGGCTTAGTAGGAGTAGGGAGAAGGAGAGAGTATATCTAGAAATGACTCATGAGAAAATAAAAGATATCTCTAACATTTTTTAAACAGGAAAGAATCCTGTTTGGGATTTCTATAAACATTTGTATGTGTAAACACTTCATCTGTACTGAGAAACTCAAGAAAACGTTGCCATATATGACATATTCATGAAAGTAAAAGCCCCATTTGGGAGATTCTTATTCACCATCCATAGTAAAGCAAAAGTAAAATTTTTGCTTGCTTGGCAATTTTCCTGAAATATTTCTGAAAGGGCCTCATTCTCTATAACAAAACATTTTTCTCCACAGCCATACAGGCCTAGGCTGTGTCCAATGACCAATCAAAAGACTAGAAAATCTTAACATAGAGGTACTCAACCAGGACTCAGAACTAGCAACCCAGAGGGAGATATAAAGGGGCAGAGGTTGATCGTTCAATTGGGTTGCCCACATCCATGGATGTTCTAGTCTTTGTTTTTAGCACGGGGCCTGACTGAGCCAGCAGATGGTACTCCTGATGACCCTAAACAAGCACACGTAAGTAGAGTCAAAACCAAAAGAGAGCCACAACTCACCCTTGGTAAGCTATAGAATGGCTCTTCTTGTGTGTATCACAGAATAAAAGTGGATTCCAGGACACCTAAGTGTCCACCATTGTGCTATTTCCAGGCTAAAATGAATGCCATATTTCCCTGAAGTATAGACTTCAGAGGTATGAAGACTTGGTTACTCTGTTCTTCTTGGAGAAGTTTGGATTAGCATTTGTCTGTCCCCTGGGTGCCATGAATTCAACCCTCAATACTCCAAAATCAGCCCCAAAGGTTCCCTCTCTATTCCTTTTGCAGATGAGAATGCTAAGACACAGAGGGGTTAAGAGTCTCAGCTAATTAGTGGCAGATTCCGTAGTTAATATTGATTTAGCTTCTTAATAACAATTTAGCTTCTATCTATACATATTGGTTTTTTCTTAAATTTTCACATGCAAAAACAAAGGATAGGCAAGCAAGAGTCAAGGCAAGGTGACTAATAGAAGAAAATCCCATACTATACAATGAGAGAGATTTGTATACCCCATTACTTTTACCAGAAATACAGTTATAAGCCTTTCTGCCACTCACCAGGGATTTCATTCTTC
Organism: Trichosurus vulpecula; assembly: GCF_011100635.1. Classification (NCBI taxonomy): domain Eukaryota; kingdom Metazoa; phylum Chordata; class Mammalia; order Diprotodontia; family Phalangeridae; genus Trichosurus; species Trichosurus vulpecula. Next base: position 131,668,709 of record NC_050578.1, on the reverse strand, counting down.
AATTTGAGAAATATTAATGTAGCTCTCATACATGAGACCACAGAAGGTAAACTTCAGCATGAATAAGAATAGAGAGAAGACAGGAGATTTCTTCATTCTCCCAAATCCCTCCTTATTTAAATACTGGCTATCCATTAAAAAAAAAGTCTGAATTTTAAATCCAAAAGACTCTGACTCATTTCTAACACACAGAGCATTGATAAAATTCAATAAATGGTTCATCTGACCATGAAGGAATGCGATGTGATTTGATGGTTAGAAAAAAGCTTAGTTACAAGCTGTTATAGTGGAGAAAACATTAGGAGATCTGAGCTTGTTCCAGTTCAGTACACAAACTGATTGTACATTGAGTACAGGGATCATGTTGTATTCATAGTTGTATACCCATCCCTACAGTGGCCCACAGAGTGCATTGTACAAACTAGTGGATTCAAAAATGTTTGTCAAATTAATGAATCAATAATATAATATGTAAGTTACATAATGTAATATGTAAGTTAATTCATATGTTTTCATATTTTTATATGGGAATCTTATAAAATATGATAGTGAACTAAGTAAAATGACTTTTAATTTCTTTTTAATAAAGTACTTGCTACTCTGCCTTTACATAGGGATTCTTATAATGAAGCCATAATGATAATAATTGAAAGATGACAAAAAATATTTTGCCTAGAACTAGATTGCTATGCTTCAAAGATAGTGTTCAAACTAGAGGAAAACTTAACTTAGGGAGAAACATTTTGTTCTGCAGAATTTTAGACATCAACTAATGAGGAAAAATGAGAGGTTTAAGTGGCAGAAGTGTTGACATTATTAAGGCATATGCATTAAATATTGCATATGATGTTTTGGAAAATCATTAATTGGTAAGAAAGAAGCACCACTGAATCTAGGAAAATAGCTCCTGTACTAAGGTAAAACTTGTCATTGTGAGTTATAATTTTTTAAAAATCTCTCTTCTTTCTAATTCTTTCCTTCTTTTTCTTCTACTTCTCCCTTTTTCTCCCCCTTGTCTTCCTTCCTTCCTTTCTTCCTCCTTTCCACTTTCCTTCCTTCCATCCTTCCGCCCTCCCTCCTTATGAGAAAAATACAATCCACCCAAATATACAGAGATTTTAAAAAACAATCAACTGCTGACCTTAAACTTTTAGAGGATAATCTGCTGATCCATTAGAGTTGAATTAGTTTTGCAAGGGCACTGAGGAGCCATTTCTATTTGATTTCATCCAGTTCACTAAATGACTTTCTGTTGCCTTAGGAGAATTTGATTGAATTAAACTGAAGCATAAAGACAACAAAACTAATGAAGCAGCATAACATAAAATGCAAAAAAACAAACACAAGTATGGGAACTTTGTATTGTCCTTTGGCAACAGATTAGAGGATCAGAAAGTATAGTGAATATTATAGAAAGGTAACTTTTACTGGAAACTAAATCTAGTGGACCAATAATAAGTTATTTTTAAAGAAATAATTAGAAATTCATATAGGATATATGATTATAGATTTAAGTTAGAAAGGTTCTCAGATCTCCTTGAGTCCATCTTTTTCATTTTATAGATAGTGAAACTGAAGCCAGGAGAAGTTGACTCAAAGTTATAAGTGTAACGTTTCGTCAATGGCATGATGTGAACCTGCATCTTCTGGCTTGACTGATAGTGGTTTTTCCACTCTGGCACATTTTCTCCTCAGTATGTTGTTTACCATGAAAAAAAAAGGAGATTAGCAGGTGGTCATATAGCAAAAGTGAAGGACAACCCTTAGACAGCCCAAGTACTTCACTGTAATCCATGAAATATTTGAAGAATGAGAGAAATGCCTCCAGCCTTTTGGGCAGAACCTTTTTTGAAATGCTTATGAAAACATATAGGCAAGGATCCCTCTGGATGAGGAAGCATGGATGGGCTGTGATTGGAACAAGTGGAGGTAGTACCATGTTGATAGCATCCTAGATCCATGGAGGACTGAAGCATATAAAAAGGTGAAACAAACTTTAATTTGCTTCCTTTGCCCAGGTCCGAGGAACTTTCAGAATATTTAAGTTGGGAGAGATCATATTTAAATTGTGCTGTTGTATATAGTCATTTCATAGTCTATCAATTAGTGGACATTGCGTTTAACTGGACACTGAGGAAGCAAAAGATTGTTAAACATGATGAAAATGATGACAATGACTAGCAATTATTTAACAATTAAGTTTGCAAAACACTGTAAATATGACGTCATTCAATCCCCTCAACGATCTTGGGAAGTAGGTGCAATTATTATCCCCATTTTACTGATGAAAAGTTGTGGCAAATGGAGGTTAAATGAGTTACTCTGGCTCACATAGTTAATGAGGCTGGATTTGACCTCAAGTCTTCTTGCCTCCAGGTCCAGTTCTCAATCCATTGCACCACTCAGGTGTATGGACTTGTAGAGAGGAATAGTAAATTGTACATAACAAATTTGCACTTTCATGTGCAATCATTTCTTAAAATTATACTCTCCTGGAATTGCTTATTTTATTTAATAAATTATAAATAAAATAAAATTTTTAAAAAAAAGACACATCCCTATAGGACATGGTGCTTGTAATCAAGAACATTGTCTCAGGCATTGCTGTTCCTATTATCTCAGACATTTATCATTAATTTAAAGAGTGAGTGACACATTACATATACAACTTTTTATTGGAATTATGGGATGGAAGAAAGCATGTGATTTTATGGTTGACAGAAAAGTTATGTTATCACTTAATGTTGGACTTATTCAGGAAAAAGCTACATCCAAATGCCATGATATTATGTATAATTTGATGCTTTAGAAGATTCAATGCATTCTCTGTGAAGATACTCCCATCTTTCATGTGTACCATCCTTTTTCATATTGTACCTCCTCATCTTATTCTGTTTTATGTGCCAAAAACTGGGGAATTTCATCACTGAAATTCTTCAGCCTCTTAGAGAATTGCCTGAGGATCTCAAAGGTTAAGTGCCTGGTCCATGGTCACACAGAAAGTAAGTGCCAGAGGTTGCATCTGAACCCAGGTTGTTATGACTTAGGATCCAGTGGTTAAAGTACTACACCACACTCTCTAGGTTCTTCTCCTTCTCATCCCCTATATCCTCCACCGAAATACCATCCAATATGTTAGAGGCCTTGCTTTTTTCTTTAACATCTCGTGAATACCAGATAGGACTTGTATTGCCTAAGTTTTCTTTCTAATATCAATGATGCTTGAAGCCTCCTATCAGCCCAATCACTAGGCCGTCCTTGATCTCATGAGGCATTAATAATTGGTTACCTCAGCAGTAGATTTTTAAAAGGCTGTTTATCTTTGGTTGACAATTACTCTGCCATAAAAATGAAAGAATTAAAAGTCAATATTGCTTGGCAAGTGTTAGAATAATTAGTTTGTTTTTCCTGTCTAGCAAATATGCTAATTCCCACCTTAATTATATTCTCCAGAATTCATGTCAAGTAAAGTATGAAGTTTTTAGTCACAACATTCATACATCAGAGGAACCTGCACTGAAATATGTGTGAGTGTCCAAATGGAAATCTCTGCCAAATGAGAAAAATAGAAAATGGAAGGATGATAATCTGCCTTAAATTTGTAAGAGCCTATTCCAAGAGAAATAATTTATTGTTTTTTCCCATTTCCCACTCCAAGTTGTTGCTACCAGCTAACTATTTTCTCAACACACAAACCAGCTTCAATGAAAGTATCCTGGTTAATCTTTTTCTCACCTATGCAAAAATACAATTTTTTTCACTTAATTTTTTCGAGATATAGTTTTCCATTTAAAGGAAATTTAATTAATGCAGGGACAGCAAAAATAGATTTTGAGGGAAAAAATACAAACTCCTTTTTAGTTGGCCCTAGAAATACTGCTTATAGCTAAAGGGTTTTAGTTTTCCACCTCAAAGCCAAGAGAAAACAACATCCAATTAACCCCCATTTACACAAAATGGCTGGAGAACACACCATCTCAACACTGAATATTATGCTTAATGGAGTCACCATTCCTGGATTTTCAGTTTTAAAACAATTATCATGCACAAAGCCAATTGTTTAGTGAGAAGATTGGTCATTCACAGGGTACATAGGTTTTGCTATATCTTGGTCATCAATATATTAATAATAGGATCATAGTTCTAGAGCAGTGAGGAACCTCAGAAGCTATCTATTCAAATATGTAGCTGAGAAATCGAGTACTTTAGACTTTGAATAGCTTGACTGAGATCATATATGTAGTAATTTTCAGAAGCAGAAATAAACCTAAGTTTTCAACCTTCGGGGGAAGTGCTTGTTTCACTGTACTATTACTTCATTGGGGTAGGGAGATGTCGTGCCTTTGAACCTTCCACTTCACTACTATTGTAACTCCAATATCTTTACCTTTAAATTTTCCTTCCCAAGTGTGCTCATCTGACCTTATCACCTTTTGCCTACTATTCCTACTGAACTTAACTTTTTTTTTGTTGTTGTTGTCATCACCTTTGGTCCCACAACCTTTGCATATTCCTTTAATCCATCATTCTTATTCTAGCTTCATCCGCCCTTCTCCTTAGTCCTGAACCTCTCTTCTACTCCTAACAAAATAATTTCAAGAGTACTTTGGATTCTGCCTTTCAGTCCTGTGCTTCGACTTTCCACTGTTTCTGCCCCAATCCTGTTGAGTGACTCCAACGTCTTTTTTCTCCATTTCTACTGCTAGAGAAAGTCATAAAACCTTTTTGATTGGTATCTGCTACAAATTTATTCTATTTAAACTCAATTTGGCTTCCACTGTTGTATGGTAATACACTTAATAATCTCTTAATGACACTCTATTGCCTCCTCTGAGGAAGTCGCTGCTCATTAAACCTCCTTCTCTACTCTACCTGCAATGCTACCAGTGGATGATCTCACATCCTCTTTTCCTAAGAAACTTGAAGATGCCAAAGTGCCAGGGTTCCATTTGACTCCACCTCCGTGCCTTGAAGCTTCCTATTCATTCCGTCTCTCTTCACTTTCATTGTAGGAGAAAGGGTAGATATTGCCAAAGGCAAATCCTTCCCCTAAGTCTTCTATGCTATTACTTTCTGTTTCCTCTGTGACTTTGCTTAACCAATACCACTCTCTCTTGAAGTTTTAGTCACGTCTGATTCATTGCCTCTTCTCCGTCTGATATCAAACACTTTCAAATTTCCTCTACTTGAATCTAAAGCAAAAACAAATGACAAAAACTCCAAGGACCCTTCCCTGGAATCTGATATCCCTGTCAAATTGCTGTCTCATCTCATACCTTCTTTCATCACCAAGTTATTAGGAGACTGGACAACTCTTCCTAATCATCCTTGTACTACTCTTCAATTCTTTGCAGCTTAATTTGTACCCATTGAAACTGGATTTTCAAATAGTCAGCAAATCATACAGGATTATGGTATTTAGAGTTGGACAGAGATTTAAAGCTCATCTAATTCAACTCCCTTGCCCCATTTTATAAATGAAGAAACCAAGGTCTATGGGAGTGAAGTGACTTGCCCAAGGTCACATAGTTTGTAATGTGACCATATAGCCAATATAACTATAGTTAAATATAACTAATATAGTAATTATTGTTATAGCAGTTATTATAGAAATAACTAGTTGCATATTAATTATATCACATATATTAGAATTAAATTATAGGTGATATACTAATCATATTATATTATGTAATATAATTAGTATATAACATAGAGTTATTTGAATGTAGATATATGATAAATACTTTAATATATAGTTTATAATATATAACTACATATACAGAGTCTATAATTGTATATATAATTAATATATGATACCATACACACACATATATTATTATAGCTAATAAAAGTGGCAATTTAAGCCCAGATTTACTGAAATCAAATCCAATGTCTTTTCCACTTCTCCACATTGCCTCTTCTTATTCTTGTTCTTCTTCTTCTTCTAATCTCAATTCTAATATTCCTTGTCCTCTCTGGGGCACTTGACACTGATGATTACTCTGTTCTTTGATATTCTCTCTTCTCTTAGTTTATATGATAGTACTTTTTCCCAGTTCTCCTTCTACTGCAATTACATAGCTTCTACTATGGCTTTTTTGCTGATTCTTCTTCTATCTCTGACTCTATTTGTAAAAGGGGAAAAAGGACTCTTTTTGATCTCTCTCTCCCTCTCTCTCTCCTTTCTTTTCCACTTACTTCTCTCTCCCTTAGCACTCAAGGACCTTAAAAATTATCGCTCTAATTCTGCTTTTGTAATCATGTCTAACATTACACCTTCCATGTGCTTTGGGTGCACACACAAAAGAGGACCCCTCGATATTTTCCCTGACTATGTGCCACCACTTCCTGCATCCACATATTTTTCTCATTTCTTCTATGGCTGGAATGGTTTCCTCAGACCCCCGAATGTGCAAGTGCTAGTACATACCAAGTGTTTAATAAGAGCTTGCTGAATTGATAGTACATATGTATTTAAAGTGTTTTATAGGATATAGAGGGGGAAGGAACTTTAAATATCATTTCATCTACATTTTATAGATAGAAAAATAGATTCAGACACCAGACAGAAAATAGCAAAGCTATGATGGGAACCCAGTTTTTCTGAGTCCCAATCTGCATGGATACTATTATATGTGATATATTTTATAAGTTAGAGCTATTTACTTAAAGGAACAAATACTTATCAATATGGTTGTGTGACCATTCATGAGTCATTTAACCCCAAATTATTCCAGGCAGATCTCTAAGACCACAAATTGTTGAATATGTGCAAATCTGTTTTGGTGGAGGGAGATTCCTCTTTATTCATTATACAAATTGATTCATGAGTTTAGCTAAGAAAAAAATCTGACAAATACAGCAGAACTTTGACTTAATTTATGGAATATATTTCTAGTGAAGCCTATTTCTTCTTTTGAATCCCTTCCCTATTTTAAAGCAAATATTTTTCCTAAATCACTCCTGCTGCTTCTGAATTCTGGCATCTTGGATTTTGTCTCATTTCTTTCTTTTACTTTGTAATGTGACAAAAAGATGGGTACAACAGTGTGACTTTGATGGGATTGTGCGAGCTGGACCCCTAACAAGAAAAGACCATGTCTCTAGAAACAACCAGAATTCCTGAATTTTCACATTCCAGCAGCCTGGATCACTGGCCCACCCTACTTGATCATCTAATTAGCCTACTTGGCCCACTGCACTTCTTAATCCCACCTAGATCCCCTAATTAGCCTTTCACTGCTGCACCTGGCCTGCCCCAGATTACTTGCCACTCCTTAATCCTATCCAAATTCTATCACTGTCCCTATTGTATATAAGCATTGGTCTGACCTCCATTAAGTTGCAGGTTCCTTAAGAATCTTGCCTGCTTTATTGGCATCACAATAAATCTTGTCACTGGACTGGAAGATGATTTGAGTGCCTGAATTCATTCTAGGGGACACCACCCTGAACCCTGATATTTCAGGTTTCCCAGCAATCCCAAACTGAGTCAACTTGACTATTAAAAGCCCAATTAGAAGTGGGAAACTGCCTCAATATCTGAGGCTAAAAGACAGAAAAGAGACAGACAAGAAATGAGCTTTGGATAAAGATCTTTGTACTATTTTTTGTTGACATGGTGGAAAGATGTACACTAGGTGCTAATTAAGTTAGATAGATTTAGAATTCATTGAATAACTGGACCCAATGTGTAATTAATGATTCAATGTCAGCTTCTAGGGAGGTGATGAGTTCTAAATTCAACTAGCTGAACTGTTGTTAAGCCAATGTCTTTCTACCTTGTCCATAAAAATGGCATGACACGCTTGGTCAGATACTTTGCTGAAAGCTGTCTATAGCATGCCTCTGGTAACAGTATCTATAGCATACCAGTGATCTAATAGTTTAATAACCCTGTTTAAAAAAAGGAAGGAAGGAAGGAAGGAAAAAAGAAAGAAAAGAAAGAAGTAAAGAAGAATAAAATAGAATAAGGTGCTAATTCTAGAATATCATTGGGAACTGAGGGGGAGGGATTAAAAGTGTGATGATTCTTTATATGTTGAAAGTAATGATTCTAAATGCAAAATTTTAAAAGCAACTATAATGATAATCACTAGGATTTATTTACTATTTTAATGTTTGCAAAGCATTTTACAAAAAGTGTCTCATTTAAACCACATAGTGACTCTGGGAAGTAGGTATTAGTCTTCCTTTAAATTTTTTTTTAAATGAGGAAGCTGGGGCATACAAAGATTAACAAACTTGCCGAGATTGTACAGTTAATAAGTGTCCCATCCCAGATTTAAACTCAGGTCTTCCTGATTCCACTCCTAGAACTCTATCTGTTGTACTATAGTTGTTTGTATCAATGTTTAATTTAGAATTTTAAATAAAACTATAAATTTCAAAAACTCTTCACAGTTGAAAATAAGAACTATACAGAGCATTAATTTCAAATCACTTAATCCTTTGGGGAAATTATCTTACTCTCTATACCAAACAATTCCTCTGAATGTGATTGAGTGCTGAATAGTAGGTTAGAAACCAATGTTTCCTAGTTTAATTGTGGACATAGTTTGATCTGTACTCTTGTTTCTGAACAGAGTGTTTCATGTTTGGGTTTGGGATTATAGTACCTGGAGCAGATTCATAAGTGTGTCTCTGAAGTGTCCAGAAGTCTCTGAGTAAATGTCTTGCTGAAGGTCACTATTGTATTCTGGGGAAGAAAAAGCCTGTGTTAAAAGGAATGATTTATTATAGGCCTACACATGTGATATGCTTGGAATACTCAAGTAATAATTCTCTAGAAGTAGTAAGTTCAAAGCTCAGGAAATACATCCTGGCAGTTGACATTTATGTCTTTTAACACCTTCTTCTCAGAAGTCATCATTAAGGATCATAGCAAAGAAACAACCAGTTGGCTTTTCCTGCTCATTCATAATCTGTTCACAAGCATTGATAAACACAATTGGCAGCTATCTTTGTAATGGCTTACTTAAGACTTAAAAGGAACTCAGATTTTTGAGATGTTAAGGAAACAGAGGAGCCGTTGCCTCCTAGAAGACCTCCCTGTAAATACTTGGAATGCTTTGTATTATTTAAATTTTTCCAAGTGATGGTGCCTCCTAGAAATTTCAAGGATGATAGAGCAGGTTCCATGGCATTCAAGTTTATTAGAAAGAAAAGTAGCTCACATTTTTATGTTGAAAGCTTGTAGAAAATCTGATCTTTGGGTGAATTGGGGTATCATATAGATTATTACTGTATAAATAAAGCAAAATGAGTTGAGGCAATTGTGCAGATAATTACTAAAGATATCAAAAGGAAAAGCTATTCATTGCTATGAATTATTTTATTGGTTGTCTATCACCATAGCGAATTCCACTAGGTAAATTGCTAAACTTCCCTCTATTTTGTCTATGCAGAAACCATCCCTTTTTCCTTTGGGTAGCATGTGAACACATGCCTGTAAGATCAAAGAATTATAGATTTAAAGTGAAAGAATCTTAGATGTTATCTAGTCTATCATTTCTACTCGCAAATGACTAAAATGAGACTGAAAAGGTAAAGTGAACTTGCCCATTGTCACAGGTAGTAAGTAGCCAAATCAGAATTTGACTCAGTTTAAATACTTCCAGATCACCTGTACTACTCTGCTTCACAAGGCTAAAGTGCCTCAGGATATCAGAAACTGTCCGATAAGTTTCCTGACTTGGGAAGAATTTGCTCAATAGGCACTAACTATTCCCTGAGAATTTTTTATTTAGCCTACTTCTTTATGGAACCAGGTCAGGTTCATGCCATCACCACACATTAATATTGATTGAGAGGCCACTTTCAAAGAAGTAACATGTTGCCATGGAACACTCCAAGCACTTAGCACACAGTAGGTGCTTAATAAATACTTATTGACTAGACCTAAACTGGAATTTCTACTTGCTTTATTTACAGCAAAGACTAACATGTGCATGTCATTACACACATATACATGCACATGCGTACATATACATACATATACATGCACATGCGTACATATACATACATATACATGCACATGCGTACATATACACATACATATACATGCACACATGTACATATATACATACATATACATGCACACACGTACATATATACATACATATACATGCACATATGTATGTGTATATATGTGTACATGTATATATATAATAAGCATTACGCAAATAGTATGCTTCTTTCATCTGGAAAATTTCTCCATTTGTTCTTGATGCTAATATATCGATGAGGCAATTTTCTTCGGTGCCTGCTCCCTAGAAGGGAAAACAAAACAAAACAGAGAGAGAAATACACTGTGGATTAATAGTTCCAAAGGTATTTAAATAAAGAGATATTTATATAGAATTGAATGACAAATATTTATCACTCCAACTACATTACAAGGATTCTTCTTGTCTGATGTTACAAGAAGCACGCTGATATCATAGAGCCACTAAGACAATAGGACATTTACAGTGTGGAAATAAAGGTAAATCAATACTAGTAGCTGAATAAATTTAATTTATAGGGATAGAATTCTGGGAAACAGCTCCTAGAGAGAGACTAAGTAGCTTCTGACACAGTGTCTGGTGACTTCTAAGATTATGTGTACTTCTCTGGTTTCAATTCAATTTAATCCAATTCTATAAGCATTTATTCAGTTTTGCCAGCTGCCATGTGAAAGTCACTATAATAGATGGCGAACATTCAAAGCAAAAATAAGTTAATAAATAAGATCCAATAAAACTGGAATAATCATAGCATCAAAGATCTAGAGTTGGAAGGGAGTTAGAGGTCATTAAGCCCCAACCTCTTTGTCTTGTGTGTGAGGAACTGAGTCCCAGATTGTTTCAATGACTTGGCTACTCCAGGTGACTCAGCTATTAAGTGTCTGAGGCAGATTTGAAACTCAGCTCTTTCTTATTCTGAGTTCAGCACTACACCTGTCTGTCTCAATGAGCTTACATCCTATTCTGATTTTGACAGAGGGCAGATCATTTTATCTATGATTCAATGATTAGCATGAGAAGTCAGAAAATATACCGTCTCCCCCATACATGGGCCTATCACAGTGCCTGGCCCTGATTCTTTACAAAGGGCTTATTGACTGCTGGGGGGGACAGAGACATTTGTGTTTTTCATGGGGTTGTTTTCTTTTCCCTTCTCACTTGGAGAAAGATCACCATTTTTCATGTAGCCAAGCTGAAATCGAAAAATCCACTGGGTCAAAAAACAATACAAAAACATAGAATCTTCTAGAATTGTAGAATTCAGAGTGGTAAGGGGCAGCATTAGAGATTATCTAGCCCAGTGGTGTCCAACTCAAATAGAAATGGTGTCACTCATCCATACGTAAAGATTCCTGCAGGCACATATTGATTTAGTTTGAAAATCTGATATTATCTATGTCTTATTATATTTTTATTTACTGTGTTAAGTATTTCCTAATTGTATTTTAATCTTGTTAAGGGTGCACACTAAAGTGTTGTGGACTACATGTCTGACACCTCTCATCTAGTCTAACCCCCTCCTTTTTTTAACATTTGAACAAATTGAGCACCAGAGTAAGTTTGACCTGCCTAAGATCACGTAAAAAGTAAGAAGCAGAGGGAATTCAAACCCATTCCTCTTGTTCTAAAGCAGCAACCCACAATAGAATAATGAGTAGCAGTTACTAAAACTAGGATCTGATTGTATTTTGGTTCCAGGGAGTAACTGAGCCAGGATAATTCTAGTCTAGGCCCTCAGCAGGTATGTAGATCAAAGGAGATGGAATAAATGCTCCTTGGGCCAAGTGAAGGGTTTAATCCTTTGGAGAAAATCATAAGCTTTATCTTCTTCTGTGGTCTGGTAGATCTTAAGATAAATGGCTTTCTAGTTCCCAGGTGAGTTGTTTCCTTTTCGTGTTATCACTGGGGCCTAGATAGTTTATCTTAAAATAAAATGGATTTGAACAGCAATATTTACTATAAAAAGTCTTTCTGCCTTTGCCATTGAAATTTCAGTTCATAAACTCCCCTCTTTTTTAAAAAAAATAATCAGAACTATAACTAAGGTCTCTGGGACTGGGTGATAAAATAAAAAATCAGTCCTAGCTGTACTTTGCTCCCAATTCATTATGATCAATCTGTAATACTACTACTACTAATAATAATGACAATTATACATATATATTTTGATAAATATAATTTGAAGGTTTCTACCCCATCAAATGAGTGGGCTCATTTTGTGTACTTGCTGTATATGAATGGCTCTGTATTAGTGTATCTTGTAAATGTGACTAGAGGAGGATCTGAGGTTCTATTTTTGTAGGAAATCCCTTTCTTTCATGGAGATCATTTAAAAAAAATAAGCCCCAGGGAGTCACCTGAGGCTCTCAGGACTTGACTTGCCCAGGGTTACAGTTAGTATGTGAAATAGAGATTTGAACCCAGAGCTTCTCATCTAGCAATCTAACCACTACTCATTGCCTTTCTATTTTGTTTAACTATCTAATTATTTTTGGAAAATATCTAGCAATACTTTCTGTTCATTGGAATCCATTTCTTGGAATTACGATCCATTAAATTGTGAGCTCCTTGAGGGCAGGGACTTTTTTGCCTCTTTTTTTTAATCCCTAGAGCTATGTGCCATTGCCTGGCACATGGTAGGTACTTATTAAATCTTTATTGATTGATCGATTGGAATAGTGATCAATAAAAAGCTATGATTATAAATCAATGGTAAGATTTGAATTCAGTCATTAAATTTTGATTCCAGATATGTTTTATAGGTCTTAGTCAAGTCCCTGAGGTAGATAGAATTGACATGTATTTTAATAAGACATAAAGTAGTTCCAAATGTAAGGAAGACTTTAATGATGTTTACTCTGGCCGTAAATAACAACTACCAACTGGTCTTGCCCCACATGCCGTCTGTGCACAGAATGTGATAATCTCTGCCAACTAATTTTTGAAAGATCTCAGAAGTCCTGCTTTTGTTTGACTATAGCCTTTAAAAGTAAGAAGAAATGCACAATCTCCAAGCAACGGCAACAGCAAAAAACCTTAATAGAATCTATAATCATTTCACTTTTAAGAAATGACTTTCTTGTAAGGGGAAAAAAATCACACACCTCTAGTCTTCAAAATGGAAACTCAGATACATGGAAAGCAAGTTATTTCATAAAGGAGAAACTGAAGGTCTTATTAAAATAAATAGAAAACATGGCAAAACATTTCATCTTTGATTCTATTTCTTATTTGTACTTGATATGCTAAAGTGATTACCAACTTTTTAAAGAACAGAATATTACTTCTTCCCTCCTTAATATGACAACAAATATAAATCACATTGCACAATGTATTTCTCATTTCTCACTATGGCTCACTTAGAAATGGCCTTTACAACAATTGAGGATTCTGTTAAATGTCAGAGAGCAAGAGAAATAAATGTCATTATGGGCAAGTAGTATCTGAGGGTAGTTTCCAGGGGGAGATTGGAGAAGTACCTTCATGGCATGCCAAAGCTCATGAGCATCGTAAGATGGTGGTGGATACATCAGACCAACCATAACATCCTTAAAATGCCCCGAAAGATTCTCCTTCAGGTCTGCAATCAAATCCTATGGAGGAAAACAAATCAGTAAATCCACATGCTATCTGCATCATGACATATCAACATGAGAGGCACATGGCTTGAGGGGTCCAGGAGACATAGGTTTAAGTCCTTCCTCTGACATTGTGGGACTCTAGATATTTAATTACATTTTAATCACATATAATTAATCTCTCGAGCATCAAGCAAATCCCTAAGACTGTAAATTGCAGAAAAAATACTGAGAAACATTGATAGAGAATGGGTTATAGATTCATTGGCACATAGATTTAGAGCAAGAAAGGACTTGAGATACCAATTAGTCTAACTCACTCATTTTACAGATGAGGAAACTGAGGCCAAAAGAAGTTAAAATGACTTACACGTCACCCTCTATCTCTAAATACAAAGTCTTTCCACTGTGGCATCCACTTTCTGCATTAGACCAAAAATCGGTGACCTTATCTCTACCTGTACAAATCATGGAATAGTAGAGAATGCATTTTACAGCCTGAAAGAGAGCCTCATTTCCAATCCTTCCACAAAGCAGGTATGTTCCTGCTAAAAACATGAGTGATTTGGGAACAAACTAGTTAGTGAATCAAACTTCAAGATTCGTGGCTGACTGAATTTTACCCCATTTCCCTGTGAAAAAATATCATACCATATGCAGCAACATATAGACAGGATAACATTGTACCTTCCTCTACCCAACCTTCCAAACATACACACTACCTTTGTCTCACTGGAAATATGAATAACAATCGAAAACTAAGTACACTTTACCAGGGCCAGTTTACCCAGTGTCCTTGATTGCCTGGTGGGGGCTTTAGGAAATACTATTCTTCAACAAAAATATTTTGTCTTCCAATATGGTAATAATGGCCCTTAGAAGGAAGGAGCTGATTCCTCTAGTGCCCAAAAGCTAGTGTTATCTTTTGTGACTGTTTTTAAAAAAACCCAGCAACAATCTTTTAGGCATTTCTGCAAATTGCTGCTACATTATTATTGTAATGCATAAAAGAGCACTGAGAGTGGAAACAAATAATTTTTTTTTCTACAGCCAAGCATAATGGGTTTTCTTTGTTAAAACATGAGAATTTTTTAAAAAACAATCAATTTTTGCCAAATTACAAAAGTAGGAAAATTGAGAAGAAAGGACATTTGATTCTCAATCTCTTGTTGTATTAACAACAGAAATATATGGATATGTTACATATATAATATAGAGACATAATCTTTTTACAGTATATTTAGCTTTTATTAAGACTACTAGAAAAAGTTTATAAATCACTTTCACGTGGTTCAAAGACTAGCTGAAATGTGTTGGTAATATTCCATCTTAATGTATCTGATGTATTAGTTCAAACTTGTTCTGATGGTTTATATTAAGATATCTTAGTTACACAGAAAGGCATAAAGGTTTTAAGAATGAAGAAAGAATAATTGTAAGTTGAGTTCTCAATGTTACAGATGCGCTTTTATGTTTCTTTTAAAGTAATAAGCCATTTATCTGCTAGCTGAGTACTACAGATACAAGGACCATATGACGTATTTTCCTGGACAATTTCTACTTCAATATTTTTGTCCTGTTGTTCCTACAAACCATCAAAATGTCTTAGGAATTGCACTACATCAACAACTAGAGATTGAAAGAATTACAAAAAACATCCATAACTCGTGACACTGAGAAATATAAAAGATGGAGCAATAGGGGTTGAAGAAATGCTGAAGTTACTAGTAAAAATCAAGAACCTTACCCTTTCAAATGCAATGTAAGATACTTGTTGGTAGAGGCTATGTTTCATTTTTTTCTTTGTATCTCTAATGAATAGCAGAGAACCTCGAATAATATTAAGCATAATGGTGGTTCTTAATAAGTGCTTGTTGAGTGAATGAAATAATGAGTGAAAAAAATTAAATGATGGAATGTTAAGATAAAATAATAAATGTTTAGCAGTTACTTTCAATATACTTTTACACATGATCAGATGCTAAATAAATGGTAGACAGTAGGTACAATAAAAAGTTATAATGCTGGGTAGATCGAATACGATGAATTTAAAAGAGATGACAGTTTTTCTGAAAAAAAAATATTTGGGGATTTCAGTGGGCTAGAATCTATACAAGTCAAAAGTTTGGTTGTGACAGCCAAAAAAGTGAATGCCAACTTAGCCTATATTAAGAGAGCCATTGGGTGCAGGGATAGGGAGGTGATAGCCAGCCGTACTCTGTCAGACCTCACATCTACAGCATTGTGTTCAGTTCTGGGCATCACATTTTAGAAGCCTCATTGATTCACTGGGGAATATAAAGAAAAGTCCAGACATGATCATGTAAGCCCTGTAGATCTTGCCAAATGAGGATCATTTAAAGTTATGTATGGCACGTAGAAGATGGGCATGGGGAGGTACAATAGTTATTTATACCTATCTGAAAAATTGTAGAAAAGAATTAGACTTCTGTTTTGCCCCAGGAAAAAGAACTAAGATGTATGAGGAAAGTCATAAAGAGTAAAATTTAAGTTTGAAGTAAGGGAAAGAAAACCCAACTTCCTCACAATTAATACTCCTCTAAAGAGGGAGGGTCTTCTTAGTGAACTTTAAATGATCCTCATTTGGCAAGATCTACAGGACTTATATGATCATGTTTGGACTTTTCTTTATATTCCCCAGTGAATCAATGAGGCTTCTAAAATGTGATGCCCAGAACCGAACACAATGCTGTAGATGTGAGGTCTGACAGAGTACGGCTGGCTATCACCTCCCTATCCCTGCACCCAATGGCTCTCTTAATATAGGCTAAGTTGGCATTCACTTTTTTGGCTGTCACAACCAAACTTTTGACTTGTATAGATTCTAGCCCACCTAGTTACCAACAGTCCTTTCACAGTGATAGTCATTTAATACCAATTTAGTAACTTCAATAAGGGCCAGAGCCTGAACTGATAATCAACCAGCAGAAGAGGCTGGACCTAAGCCTCTTTGTTTTGTGAGTTTACTCAGAGAGTACCTCTTCCTATGTCCACAAGGTCAGATTGGACTGACTTAAGAACATTCTCTCCTCTGGCCATTAAGGATGAGACCCTTAACCCAAGGCACTATCTTGAATAATGTGACTTTTTCTTTTATGGGCATATACTATATTATGGCATGGTAATGGTAAATTAAACACAGAAATGCTGATTTGTAGTTCCAGTTGACCCTTGCCAACTCTCTTATCTTATTGTATTTACAACCTATTCAATTTAGAAAAATCCTTTTTTTTTTATCACAGTTAAACATATATGGACATCATAAAACTGAGTAACACAGACATGCTGAGCGGTGACTTTTCTGAAAATGTATTTAAACCTTGTCATTCTTCTGTTCAGGCAGTCAGATTTCATCTGGCTCCATACATGTATGTGTCTGCTAGCTTTAAGGGAATAAACAATATGAATTTACATATCACCTTGCTGGTTTGCCTCCTTTACCCAACACTCTTGAGCCAGCCCAGACCACTTTACTGCTTTCACTATTGCATCTGGCCCACTCTAGGCTATTTACAACTCTTTAACCCCATTCTTTTTTACTGTCTTTTTTTGTATACAAGTATCAGTCTTACCCCCCTCACTCCCTACCATTAAGTTTTAGATTCATTAGGAATCTAGCCCACACTATTGGATGGCCTTACAATAAACCTTGCCGCCTGTACTGAAAGAAGGTTTGAGTATATGAATTCATTCCAGGCGGACACTGCCCTGTACCCTGACACTTCAGGGTTCCCAGCCATCCTAAACTGCATCAGAACCGGCTCCAGTATGGTCGATTGTTAAATTTTCAGTGTGAGAATTTTCACCTCAGAAATCAGTCTTACAAATTAATGCTTGATTTATGTTTTGCTTATTGTTCAAACTTAAGAAAGCATTAATAATGCAAACTAAATTTAACAGTGTATGTGCATACATTCCCTTTCCACCCCAACTTCCACCCCAGTTGACTCACCAAGCAACCCCTTGTATTGCTATATGAAGATTGCCTGAATTTAGCAAGAGGGCAGCAGAAGTCTCACACCATTAAGTCATCACCAGACTGGAAGCTGCTGTTGTTGCTGCTGCTAATAACTGACATTTAATTAGCGCTGGAAGGTTTGTAAAATGCTCCCTGGATATAAGAACAGATTTTTGAGAGTTTGTGTTCTTGTGTCAAAATCTAGATTTACTCTTAATTTTTGAGCCTTGTGAGGAGTAACCTTGAAGAGTGAAGTCTCCTCAGGGGGTTAATGATTCCCTGTGTGCACCCGGCAATTGTTGAAAAAGCACATTCTTGAAAAACAGCATCGGCAGATAGCTGGCATTGGGGGGGAAAACTGCTTTACCACACATCCTGACATCCTGATCCCCTTATCACACTCACATCCTGCTTTAGCAGAAAGATTATTAAAAGACTCCCTTGTTCCTTGTCTCTAGGTAAAGTTTTGTAATTTTCTACTGTCCTTGGTTGCTGGAGATTTCCATGAATAGACTGTGAACCCCAAACTCGAGCCAATGGAAGATGAGGGGGGTAGGGACTTCACGTCAGGGTATAAAAGGATTCTGCTTGCTGTAACCAACTTGCACTCTCTGTCAGGCACTACTCTGAGCAATGAGGGGTGTGCCCTTTCTCATGAGAAAGAAATAAAATTCCTTTCTGTTTCTCTATACTTTTGCCTCTGAATATTTTATTTTGGTAGTGGTCTCCATCGCACACAGCCTTCTCTAATAGATGGCAATTTTCATTGTTCCTTATAATGTGCCAGAGAGAGAAGTTAAACATTTGAGCAGTTAAAAAGACATTGACTATCCTGTATTCATTTCTCAGTTTTAAAATTGCTTTCGATGAATCATCACCATTGGTAGCAGCACCATCCTATCAGAAAGTTATGGCGGATATATTGCCATTTTGCACATGAAGACATTAAGGTTCAGGGAGCCTGATTTGTAGATGACAGACAGTTAACGGTGAAGACAGAAAATTCAGAAAACTTTTGAGTATGTATCTTGTGCTTTTTCCTAAACCATAATTTAGTTTATGTGAGAAATGGTGGCAGGAGTTTTGTTTTCATGGGACAGTGATAGCAGATTGTAAGTTAGGTGACTGGTTGTTATCAGAGTTATGATCTAACAGAGACCACAATTCTGATCCAGTGAAAAGTGAGGCTTGTATGCATGCTTAAGGAGCCATTCGAGAAGGGCATGACATAGGCAGTCAGTGGGTTGCATCTGGCCAATGATGGGAGTCAATAAAAGGACTGGCTAGTCTCAGTCCTTGTACTCTCCTGTACTTGGTCCAGGGGAGATACCCATTTATTCAGATTGAATAAATGTAAAATATAATTAAAATATTCCTGGCTTCCCAATGAGTATTGTTTATTCCTAGACAGTGTGAGTATATTTACAACATTTAGTTCTCAGTACTTCCTATGTATTTTGCCATTCCAGCATCTTCTTTGTGACCAAGAAAGCTCCTTCTTGTTCCATGTGGTTTATTTTAAGCTTGAAAAAGCTAGCCAGCTACATGATGCATTGAGCGGGATGCTGGATTTGGATTTAGGAAGACCTCAGTTCAAATCCTTACTCAGAAACTTCTTAGTTCTTGGAATATAGGCAAATCACTCAACCCCCCACTAACCTCTCTTTCCTTATCTGCAAAATGGGAATAGTAACAGCACATACTTCACACGATTGTTGTTTTGAGGGTTGATAATCAGTTAATATCAATTTAATAACTTCAATAAGGGCCAGAGCCCAAACTAATCAACCAGAAGAAAAGCCTGGACCTAACAGCTTCTTTGTTCTCTGAGTAAACTCAGAAAATAACTCTTCTCATGTCAACAATCCCAGATGGGGCTGACTTCAGAGCATTCTTTCCTCTGTTCATGGCCATTAAGGATGAGACCCTTAACCCAAGATACTATCTTGAATAATAGGACTTTTTCTTATCTTAACATTTTTTTTCTTTTTAAAATTTTATTATTTATTTAATATTTTAGTTTTCAACATTGATTTCTACAAGATTTTGAATTACAAATTTTCTCCCCATTTCTACCCTTCCTCCCACTCCAACATGGCATATATTCTGATTGCCCTTTTCCCTAGTCAGCCTTCCCTTCTGTCACCCAACTCCCTGCCATCATCCCCTTTCCTCTTACTATCTTTTAAGGCAGGATAGATTTCTATGGCTCATTCCCTATATATCTTATTTCTCAGTTGCATGCAAAAACAGCTTTTTCTTTTGAGTGTCTGGTTTTAAAACTTTGAGTTCCAAACTCTCTCCCCTCTTCCCTTCCCACCCACCCTCCCTAAGAAGGCAAACAATTCTACATAGGCCACATAATGTATAATTATGTAAAACACTTCCACAATACTCATGTGAAAAACTAACTATGTTTCCCTCTATCCTTTCCTATCCCCCTTTATTCAATTTTCTCCCTTGACCCTGTCCCTTTTCAAAAGTGTTTGCTTTTGATTACCTCTTCCCCCTATCTGCCCTCCTTTCTAACATCCCCCTTTTTTATCTCCTTCCTCTTTCTTTCCTGTGGGGTAAGATACCCAATTGAGTGTATGTTATTCCCTCCTCAGATCAAATCTGATGAGTGCAAGATTCACTCATTCCCCCTCACCTGCCCCTCTTCCCTTCCAATGAACTGCTTTTTCTTGGCACTTTTATGTGAGATAATTTACCCCATTCTATCTGTCCCTTTCTCCCTGTCTCAATATATTCCTCTCTCCTCCCTTAATTTGATTTTATTTTTTATATATCATCCCTTCATATTCAACTCACTCTGTGCCCTCTGTCTCTATATCTCTATATCTATATCTATATATGTGTATATGTATATTCCCTTCAGCTATCCTAATACTGAGGTCTCATGAATTACATACATTGTCTTTCCATGTAAGAATACAAACAAAACAGCTCAACTTTAGTATGTCCCATATGATTTCTCTTTCTTGTTTACCTTTTCATGCTTCTCTTGATTCTTGTGTTTGAAAGTCAAATTTTCTATTCAGCTCTGGTCTTTTCACTGAGAAAGCTTGAAAGTCCTCTATTTTATTGAAAATCCATATTTTGCCTTGGAACATGATACTCAGTTTAACTGGGTAGATGATTCTTGGTTTTAATTCTAGCTCCATTGTCCTCCGGAATATTATATTCCAAGCCCTTCAATCCCTTAATGTAGAAGCTGGTAGATCTTGTGTTATTGTGTTTCCACAGTACTCAAATTGTTTCTTTCCATCTACTTACAATATTTTCCCCTTGACCTGGGAAATCTGGAATTTGGTGACAAAATTTGTAGGAGTTTTCTCTTTGGGATCTTTTTCAGGTGGTGATCAGTGGATTCTTTCAATTTCTATTTTACTCTCTGGATCTAGAATGTCAGGGCAATTCTCCTTGATAATTTCTTGAAAGATGATGTCTAGGCACTTTTTTTGATCATGGCTTTCAGGTAGTCAAATAATTTTTAAATTATCTCTCCTGGATCTATTCTCCAGGTCAGTGGTTTTTCCAATGAGATATTTCACATTGTCTTCCATTTTTTCATTCCTTTGGTTCTGTTTTATAATATCTTGATTTCTCATAAAGTCACTAGCTTCCACTTGCTCCAATCTAATTTTTAAGGTCGTATTTTCTTTAGTGGTCTTTTGGACCTCCTTTTCCATTTGGCTAATTCTGCCTTTCAAGGCATTCTTCTCCTCATTGGCTTTTTGGAGCTCTTCTGACATTTCGGTTAGTCTATTTTTAGGAGTTATTTTCTTCAGTATTTTTGAGTCTCCTTTAGCAAGTCATTGACTTGTTTTTCATGATTTTCTTGCATCTCTCTCATTTCTCTTCCCAATTTTTCCTCTACTTCTCTTACTTGCTTTTCCAAATCCTTTTTGAGCTCTTCCATGGCCTGAGACCAATTCATATTTTTCTTGGAGTCTTTTGATGTAGGCTCTTTCACCTTGTTGACTTTTTCTGGCTGTATGTTTTGATCTTCTTTGTCACCAAAAAAAATAAAAAGATTGTAAAGTGTGAGTGTGAGTCTGAATCTATGTCCTTTTATCCTGCCTGGCCATGTTCCTAGCCAACTACTTGGTCCTTGAGCTTTTCGTTGGGGTATGACTGCTTGTAGAGTAGAGAGTGCTTTGTCCCAAGTTTTAGGGACTGTGCTGCTGTTTCCAGAGCTATTTCTACTCCACCATCACCGCAGGCTCTGTCACAGCAGCGCTCCTCCTCCTCCAAGAACCACCAACCAGGATTGTGACCCAGATCCATGCAGGGCAAAGCAAGCCTTGCACTCCTGCTTTGGTCTGCTGCTTGATTCCTCTCACCATGTGAGCCAGGGACTCCCAAAGCAGCTGACCCTGGAGCTCTGGAAGCACCTTTGCCACCCCCAGGGCTTGGGCTGTTTTTCCCACTAACCTGCTCCATGGTCTTTGGTGTTTGTGGGTTGAGAAGTCTGGTAACTGCCACGGCTCAATGATTCATTGCCCTGAGGCCTGCTCTGGGCTGACTCCCAGTCTGGTCTATCCTGGCACAGCCCATGGTGGGCTGTTCTCTGCTCCCAGTACCATGTGATAGACCTTTCCCAGCAACCATCCAGGCCATCCTGGGCTGGAGACCTGCTTCCCTTTGCTACTTCGTGGGTTCTGCAGTTCTAGAATTTGTTCTGAGCCATTTTTTACAGGTGTTTGGAGGGATTTGGGGGAGAGCTTAAGCAAGTCCCTGCTTTCCAGCCACCATCTTGGCTCTGCCCCCCTTATCTTAATATTTTATAGACATATGCTATGTTATGGCATTTTAATGGTAAAGAAAGTATAGATGTTTTGGATCATAATTTCAATTGACACTTTGTCAACTCTCTTATCTTATTGTATTTACAATCCCATCCAATTAAGAAATTCCTTTCTTATACTGTGATTAAACACACATGGAGATTACAAATTTGAGTGACACAGACATTCTGAGTTGGGACTAAAAGTGTATTTAAGCTTTCTCATTCTTTTGTTCAGATAGAACTTATGCCCTGCCTCCTTGTATATACAAGTAAGCTAGCTTTGCTAGTTTTAAGGGAATAAACGATATGAATTTATTTATCACTTAGCTTGTTTGCCTCCTTTAACCAAACCTTATGGGTCAACAGGGTCAAAAGAAATAACATATACAAAGTACTTTGCAAACCTTAAAGTACTAACATAAAGCTACCTGTTTTTTTGTACTTCTGGATACCAACAGTCCCTTAGACTAACATTTGCTCAGGGTCATATAGCCACTAAATGTCAGAGGAGGGGTTTGAACCCATGCCTTCTTGATTCCAAGACTAACTCTCTGTTCACCATGCCATAATGCCTCTCTTCCTATTAGCATAGGCAGCACTTAATTACAAATCATGTTTTATGAAGAAAGTTAAATTTTATTCACAAAATTTTTAACGTGCTTACTATGTTCTAAGTACTATTCTAAGTTCTTGAGGAAGCTTGTACAACTTGTATACAAGTAAGTAAATACATACATAAGATATGCAAGGAAAATTGAAATAATATCTGGTGTGAAACAGCACTAAAACCAGGGACATCAAGAAAAGTTTCATATAAGAGATGTTACTTAAACTATACTTGGAAAGAAGTCAGAGTTTCTATAATTTTGAAGCAAGGTAAGAAGGTTATTTCAGATGGCAATGTGAGAAATTTACCAGGGCAGACAATTGAATTAGAATTAGGTTATTGTGTTGGCAACCAAAAATGGGCTCCTTAACACTTAGTCAGCAAGTGCCCTTGACTAGTTTGGCTTTTTCCCCTGAACTGAATGCTGTTTGTATGTTGGACTGGAGTAAGCTTGTCGGCCCCTTCACTTTGCTTCCCTTGCTTAAGCTGATGGAAAGAACCTGTGCTTTCCCGGTCAACCCCTTCACCTTGCTTAAGCTGATGGAAAGAACCTGTGCTTTCCTGGTCAACCCCTTCACCTTGCTTAAGCAGATTGAAAGAACCTGTGCTTTCCCCGGCGTACCTTACACCCCCACAGAAGCTGGATGGTTAAAAGCAGCTCCCGTTGGAGCCAGAGGCTGCTATAGCTGCAGCCGCAGCCGCCAGTAGCAGAGCTGACCTACGGGAGGAAGCTGAACAAGGACTTGAAGCCAGTGGGTAATCTTTTTACCATAGAGGGGGAAGCATGATTTTGTTTTACACCATCATGCTTCTCTGTAGCCTCCTGGTTATTCTTGTAAGGTGTACTTATTGGGCCTGGAAGCTTTTGATCAATATATCAAAATGGGGATGCTGGTTCATGGGTTGGTTACTGTGGAGCCTAAATATATGTTTTGATTCTTCTGCCTTCTACTTTCAGAGTTTCTTATATCCGGTGGTTCCGAACCTTTCAGACATGTATATGATCCTCTTTGAGATTATAAACTCTGCCCTCCTAATGCAGTTATGTAACTTCTTTGAGAGGCCCAAACAATAGGCACAGGATGTCAGTGTTTGGGTTATAGAGAAGAATGTTGAACTGGGTGTAGTAGTTGTGTTGGAGAGAAGTCCCCATTTAGGGAAGAGTAAGCGAAAGGGGTAGGAAGTGACCCATTTCCCCATCCCTCCACTTACTTAAGGATTAATCATGCAATCTTTGAGGCTAAGTGCCCACTTTGGAGACCACTGCATTAGAAGACCCATATCTCTCCTATAGTCCCAACGCCTTCAGAACCTTCTCTAAGACAGGAAGTAGCTCACATCTCCTGGTCCTTATTCAGTCACATCAGGGATGCTCCCTAGCCAAGGCATAGGGCAGGCTTTTTCTCAGGACAACCATTTGAGCTGTTCTGTGGATTTGCTCACTGGTACTTGACTGAGATGCTATTTCCACTCCCTGCTTATTCTCTACTGACCAAATTTTGTCTCAAAATGCTTTCTTGCTTGTCTTGAGACTCTGGACCTAAACTCCAATTCTTGTCTATTTTCTCTAATTTGGTCTATTGATCTTGACTTCACCCTCAGCTTTGCCTTTAGGACTCATAGGAAATTTACCTCATACAAGCTAGCCTATCTCCCTAGCCATGATTTCTACCTTTTATGATGCTCTATCCATTCTCTCTGATGGCATGGTCCAGCTCTCTGTCCTGACCCCTCATAGTCCCAGAGTTAGTCCTTACCCAGGGCTGAAAGTTTAGTAGCTTACATGGTGTGCATCAGAAATAGCTCTTCAACTACAATTAGTATTTTGAGCTTGATAGTGAATTAGGGAAAGTTTCATTTCTAAGAGAGCAGCAAATGGAGATAAACTTATAAACTCAACAACAGCTCAGTTTCAATAAAAGCCTTATTCCCTGAAGGAGAAAAAAAAAATTGAAGATATCCACAGGATACTGAGTATAATTAACATGGTAGATAGAACAGCAACAGCCAAGAAGCCTTAGAAATTTTGTAAAAAAGGAATTTTATGGTCAAGAAACAATTAGTAATGTTCACTGAATGCACATTAGCTGCTTCTGACAATCACTAAATCACAAATGGAAAAGAAATTAATTCATTAAGACATTTCAGTACTGACACCATGCCAGTGGGAAAATGGATTAATAGTTGGGATGAAGACTAATTAAAACTTACCCCCCTGTGATCTGAAACAGGATTAATGGAGAGTACTGAGAAATAAGAAAGTAAATTGTCATTTTTATGTTTCTTTTTCTAATTATCTTCATGATATAATTGGAAGCAGACATTTTAGACTTCATGTATGTGTAACCAACTTAGTAGGAAATTACTTGAGTTCTTCCTTTTCCCCAAATCTTTATTTTTTTCTCCTTACTTCCATATCCAATTTGATATTCTACAAAAACCAAACTAAACATGTTTCTGAATCAAAATTTATTTTAATGTTCTTTTACATTTATACTACCACATTATACTTTGCCCAGAGCAGGACTAAAGTATTGACTAATAATAAGAATCACAAAAGATTTCACCTTATCATCTATACACATTATTCCGTTTTGGTATTTGACTAAGTTGTCAAAGGTGCTGGTCTTTTTTATCCTTAAATAAATCTGAAATGAAATACCTCTATAATTTGGGGTTATTCCTGAAACAGACAACAAATAAGCCATATTTATTATAAATTAAAAGTGGATTGATACCAGTGCATCAGGGTTGTTATAATTTGTGCTGAAATGATTTTAGGATGAGTGTGTACATGGGGAGGCTTACAGCAAGCAAGAACTATCTTTTGAAAGTCCATTGTCTCTTTCACTTGGTCCTTGTGATTTTCTTTCCACTAACATTACATCTTTTCTGATGGTGAGGATGGATTAATTTTCAAAGTCTGGACAAAAGCATGCCATATACATTCACTCTCAAGCTGTACTGATAAGCATCTTGGGACTCCATCTTGGGACTTCAGTATTGCCTATACTAAAGAAGATTTTCTTCTTTTTCTTTTTGGCATACTTATTACATTGATATCAATTAACTTGCTTCCTGGTGTTTCTAAACTGAGGTTTATTTGGTTTTTAAACCAACAAAATGGGGGACCCAATACCCTAAACAGAATCTTGATGTGCACCTACAGGGTTGACACTGATAAGGGGACTTTTGCCACATTAAGGTAGCTTGCCATCATTGTTTCACCTAAGAAGTTTGAGGTATTTGGTGAACTTATGAGGTTATTAAAGTATACTTGTTTTTTACTAGTACTATAAACCACTTATTAGCCGGGTGACCCTAGGCAAGCCACTTAACCTATGTCTGTCTCAGTTTCCTCAAGGGCAAAATGGGGATAATAATGACACCTACCTCCCAGGGTTGTGGAGTGGACCAAATGAGACAAAGTGCTTAGCATGGTACCTGGCACATAGTAGGTGCTTAGTAAATGTTTATTCTCTTTTCTCTAATTTTGGAATTTTGCTAATTGATTTTGTTTTCTTTTATTAAATAATTACTAATCCTTTCTCTCTTTTCTCTTTCTTTTGATCTTGTTGGTTAAGTAGTTAATTAAAAATCCACCCCCTTCTCCTACTCTCCAATTTATTTTGTTTCCTAGTCTTTAGAAGTCTTTTTCTGCAAACTTTCCTAAAAAGGACTTTTTTACCTTGTTATCTTCATTAATTCTCTTCCAATACTGTCTATTTTATTCTTTAATTTTTATTCTTTCATTCATTATTCCTTCTTTATCTCCATGGTAGTCTGCATAGAAAGCATATAAGCTTCCAAAATATCATGTTTGAGTACCCTTTCTTAACCAACTTCTATTGCTATTGCCTTCATAACCTACCCCCCTCATCTAAAGGTCCTTTACCTTTGGTGCATAATTCCTCTTTTTCTTTTGAGAGGTACTGGGGATTGAATAAAATGTCCAGTCTTCCTCTTGTTGGTTACATTAGCCAGAAGTAATCATTGTTTGCTATTTTTTATTTGGATGGAAACAGTAGCTTGAAGATATTATAACTCATAGTATAGAACATAACATCTGTTACCACATTGTTGTTTGGGGGAATTTTTTAGATTACAAGATCATGGAGTGGCTTATTCTGAAATTCTGAAGAGGAGCATGCCTAGTGACCAAATTAGATTTACCATTTATAATTGTCTCAGACAATATTAGAGAGGCAGCATGGAAGGAGTGACAAGAGCCTAAGGCCTTGGAGCCAGGAAGATCAGACTTTAAATCTCGCTATGGTTACTGGCCAGATGACTCTTGGCAATCAATACATTCTTAATAACCCAGGCAATTCTATAAGAATGAAGACATGGATTAATAAAACATTTATTAAGCACTTACTATATATGAAACATTGCACTGAGGGCTAAGCATTAAAATAAGGACTAAAACAAAAACACTTCCTGTCCACAAAGGGTTCACAATCTAATGAGGAAGAATGTTTACAAATTATAAAGGCAAAATCTAAGCCTGATGTCAGGGGAAAACATTCTAACAATTAGAGCTGTCTAATAGTATAATGGATAGCTTCAAGAATTCTGGGTTCCCCTGCCTTGGATATCTTCAAAAACTGGGTGGCCATTTTTTGGAGAGTATAGCATGTTTGTGGTTCTTTTTGCTACTGTTGTTCAACTATGGGTTGGACTAGATAGCCTCTTTCTATTCTAACTTAGAGATTCTGTGATCCTGAATATTTGTTCTATTAGGAGAAAGACTGTCTTGAGGAGACTGAAATTCCCAAGACAACAGAATAAAGCCCAGGAGCTATTAAAGCAATTTGCATCACTTGACTTCAGGTAATCTCTGCCAGAAGATAGTGAAATCTGGGAGTTAAATCATTTCCAAAAGGCTTCATGAGAAGATTCCTCAGTATATTTCAGTATTTACTGTGAACTTCACAAATAACCATGAATTCAAGGACAAGACCATGGAAAATGACTGTGGTTCGGATATATATATAATTGATAAAGATATATTCCACAATATATCTTTACTTCATAAAGTGACACAAACAAGGCAATTATATCATATTTTTGAATATGCACATAAAAAACTGTTCATAATAGAAATTCATAGGTTTCATATAAAATCATTTTTTATTCTTTGTACATTGAATTTTTATTGATAGTTATTCAGTTCATAATACAAAAGAACATAGGAAAATTCTTTCTTCATTTGAAACTTTGGCAATTTTTTTGAGACTGCAAAGTATTATTTTTTAAAAATCATTCTAAATATAACCATAAATGAAGGATACTGTAACACACAGAATAAAATTAAATCTTCAATAACCTTCATTAAGTATCCTAAAATGTCATTCAAATAATATTAACAAATTTATTCTATTTATTTCCATTTTCTCTTTTGAATTTTTTGTTCCTGGATAATTTTCCTTTGTTGTTAGCATTATGTTGTTTATATAGTTGTAATCTATATCTATACAGTTTTGATTATTCAACATCATTTCACATCTTCCTACATTTCTTCATGTTCTTCCTCCTTGTTGTGATGTAATATTTGCTCAAACTCCTATATTCTAATTGGTTGTAGGCATGAATGCTACTGTCAATACTTGTACATAGAAAGGTTGTCTTCCCTCTTTTAATCATATGCTGGGGCATTGTCATGGCAGTGGCTTAAAAATTATTCATAAAAATTGTAGCTGTTACTATGTACTACCATAGGATCATAGAATCAAACCTTTAGAGCTGTAAGGGACCTCAGAGGACATTGGTTCAACCCCTTCATTTTATAGATAAAGAAACTAAGGCAGAGAGAGTTTCTGTGACTTGCAATATCTGAGGTGGAATTTAAGCACAGTTCTTTCTGATTAGCACTCCATCTACACTCTATACTGCACATTGCTTTCCAAAAAGATCCCTGAAAATCATTCCTTTTCCAACAATGTAAGTATGCCTATTTCTTCAGGCCTCACCAGCAATGAATTTTTTCATTTCTGACTATTTTCAATTCAACAGGCATAAGGTAGTCTCTAACAGTTTTAATTACAATTTGTTGACCATTAGAAAACTTGGGACAATTTGTCTGTGACCTTTTCTTTGTTTTTCTTTTGAGAATTGCCTATTCATGTTCTCTAGCACTTACTGCTTGATAGTAGGTTGATATTACTCTTAAAAATTTGAGGTATTCCAAGTAGATTTTTGAATGTCAGATTTTTATCAAAGCTTTTCTCTTCAATCTATTTCTTTCCTTTCCTTTTTGGATACACTTTTTTGGGGGCAAAAGTCTTTATTTTTTTTATAAGTGAATCACTCTACTTTGTCTCCCATAATTTAATTGATTTGTCAACAAGGTATTCTTCAGTGGAATGTAAGCTCCTGGAGAGGAGGAACTGTTTGTCTTTTTGTCTTTGTATCCTCAGTACCTACCATAGAGACCAGCACATAGTAGGTGCTTAGGATATATTAACTGTATTGAATATTTTTCACAGTTGATATTGATATACTGCAGATTGCAGATATACAGAATGACTCTTTCATGGAGAGCCTGAATGCTTGAAGTTTAAATCAATATATGTATATTAATTATATATATATATATGTACATATATATATGCACATATATATATATGTACATATATATGTATATAGACTCACTTAGTTCAGGAGGAAAAGCCAACACCCTGAACTTCACAGCAAATATAAACAAATTACAAACATACATTATAAACAGACCAAATACAAGCCAACATGTGAGTTAGCAAAGCCATGGGGATAATTTGCATTTATTAGCAGTGTTATTTTAACAACAATGTGGCTAGCAGCAGCTGTTGAGGTGTTAAGATCCAACAAGACTAGCAACAAGAGCTGCCAGCACAGGTTCTTCTGCTTTTCTAAGGAAAATAACTTTAAGGGGTTAACAGTCTCACTTGAACCAAACATACATATATTATTCACTTACTTCAAGGGAAAAAGTCAGCACCCTGCACTCCAGAGGAAATAGAAATAGAAATTACAAACAGCAAATATCATCAGAGCAAATAACAATATTCAACAGACAGGCTTTGTCTAATCCAGACATCACATACATAGTTGCCAAAAAGAGAAGCACCGACAGGTTTGGGTTAGCAAAGCCAGGGGACAGTTACACTGGCTTGCCCAGAGTCTCACTGCTCCTTCCATGAGTGATCCCCAAAAGTCAAACACCAACCTAGGATCTTATATACCTTCTCTGGGCCTTGGGGCACTTGAGAAGCACTCAAACAAAGAACAGTGAAAAGTCCCATTTTGCTGGCCATTACATTTGAAAGGCTAGACTTATCAAAGGTATTTAATTACCTCAGCATTCCAAAGAAGACAACCACAAGTACTGTCCTGATTACCATTTCATTGTCTTAATGCTGAGAAACACTCCAAGAGAAAAGATCCTATTTTACCTGCCCCATTCAAACAAAGGCCAGAATCATTAAAGGCACTTAAGAGAACAACAGCAAAAAGTCCTGCCCTGATTACCACTACATAATTTTGCATAAACTTACCAGGAAGAAATATGAATTTGATTGAGCACTTAACAAAGTAGAGCTTTTGAAGAAGCAAAGGCTGCTATACAATTAGCCCTAGATTCATGGCCTATGCAAAATGAGCCAGTGGAATTACTGGTAACTGTGCAAGATAACTATGCAAATTGGAGTTTACTGCAAAAAGAACAAAGGCCAAAAATGTACCTTTAGGATTTTGGTCAAGGTAACTACTTTCATCTGGGATGCAATATACATCCCTTGAGAAGTAGTTAGCTGCATATTGGGCTTTGGTAGACACTGAACAACTGACTCTGGACCATGAAGTGATATTAAGGCCTGGAATTCCAATTATGATTTGGGTAATGAGTACCCCAGCTTCCCACAGAATTGGACATGCACAAGAGTCAAGCATAATCAAATGAAAGTGGTATATTCAGAATAGATCAAGAATAGCCAAAAGTGGAGTTTCTGCTCTACATGAATCTGTGGTGGACGTTGAAACTGAGGGGAATGAAACCCACCCTCCCCCCAAACCAAAGCAAATTCTTGATGAAATGGAATGATGGATATGATGGCCTAACTTAGGAACAGAAGAAACATGCTTGGTTTACTGATGGGACAGCAAAATATTTGGGACACAAGAGACATTGTAAAGAGGTAACCTATAACCCATGTACTAAGAGAACTTTGGAAAGTGCTGGGATAGGTGGAAGTAGTCAATATGCTGAACTGATGGCAGTACATCAAGACATCAAAACAGAGAAAGGAGGACAGTGTCACATATTTACTGATTCGTGGGTGGTAGCTAATGGGTTTGTTACATGCTTATGTAGAAAAATCAGAATTGGGAGATTCATGACAAACAAGTTTGGGATAAAGAATTATGGGAAGATATACGGGACATGTCTCTGGTTATGAATTTGTCAGTTTTTCACATTGATGCTCATGTGACCCTCACCATGCCAGAATGTGAGTACAATGCACATGTTGATCGACTAGCAAAGATTGCTACTGAATGTATTATCTCTACTCTGACCCCAACTAATGATCTAGTATTAGCAAAATGGGTCCAGCAGACAGACAGCCATTTAGGGGTCCAAGCCACACATCAGTAGGCACAGGATGGAGGTATTAGTATCTCTCATGCATTGTTAAAGCAAATAACAGAGGAGTGTTGTATATGCCAATCAGAAAAAAGACTAACTAATTGCAGAAATAGCAAGGGGAAAAGTTCCAACCCAAATTTGGCAGATAGATTATATTGGACCACTGCCCCAAGATAAAAGATGTAAATATATATGCACATGTATTGACACCTACTCAGGTATGCTAATGGCTTGTCCTTATAAAAATGCAACTCAGAAAAAAAACACATATAAAACCCTAGATATTGTAAATCTATGTTATGGAACCCTGATGTAGATTCAAAATGACAATGGATCACATTTCAAGGGTAATGAAATGAAGGGGTATTGTGTATTGAATAATATAGAGTTTGTATGTCATATTCCATATTACCCACAAGCAACTGGGTTAATTGAAAGAATGAATGAATTGTTGAAAGAAAAGTTGAGAAAGTTAAATTCTAATAATTCGTACCAACGTTTGAAGGATAATTTGTTTGTTGTCCTATGTAATTCGAATAATAGGCTCTTAGGAGGAAGTACACCTCTAGCCAGAATGATGACCCCAAATCTGCAGATTAGAAAATGGCAAACACATGAGATCCAAGATATTGAATTTTGGACTGTGAGGCAAGATGTTCAAGCAGGAACACCTGGTCTGGCAGGACATGATTTACATTGTATAGAGAACTTTAGGTTGAATAGAAAATATATGAGAATCCCTAAGAATCACTTTGGATGGATATTAGCTAAACCAGGATTAGCAGCTCAAGGAATACATGTATTGGCTGGAGTGGTAGATTCTAATTATCAAAGAAAAAGTTGTTGTGACACTCTAGAATTTGGGTGAAGAACCTGTACAGTTTTGTAGAAATGATAGAAAAGTTCAAGTGATCATTATTCCTTTTAAAAAAATACCCATTGTGAAAACTGACTCTTCTTCCAAAATAACTAGTAGAGGAATGGAAGGGTTTGGTTCTATTGATAGAATAAAATTGGGAGATAAGCTATAGGTAAAACAGAAGCCAGATGATGTTCCAAAGTCTGTAGAAATCATAGCCCATGGGAAGGACAATACTTCAACAGTTGTTTATTCAGGAGAAGATAATTACCAAATTGTCCCCTTGACTTGTGTGTGTGTTTTTTTTTCAATTTATTTTATTATTTATTTAATATTTTAGTTTTCAACATTGATTTCCACAAGACTTTGAGTTACAAATTTTCTCCCCGTTTCTACCCTCCCCCCACTCCAAGATGGCATATATTCTAATTTCCCCATTCCCCAGTCAGCTGTCCCTTCTGTCACCCCACTCTCCCACCACCCCCATCTCCTTTCCCCTTACTTTCTTGTAGAGCAGGATAGATTTCTGTGCCTCATTCCCTATATATCTTGTTTCTCATTTGCATGCAAAAGCAACTTTTTCTTTTGAGCATCTGATTTTAAAACTTTGAGTTCTGAATTCTCTCCCCCTCTTCCCTTCCCATTCACCCTCCCTAAGAAGGCAAGCAATTCAACATAGGCCACATAATGCATAATTATGTAAAATACTTCCAAAATACTCATGTTGTGAAAGACTAACTATATTTCCCTCCATCCTATCCTGTTCCCCTTTATTCAATTTTCTCCCTTGACCCTGTCCCTTTTCAAAAGTGTTTGCTTTTGATTACCTCCTTCCTCCATCTGCCTTCCCTTCTATCATCCCCCCTTTCTTATCCCCTTCCCCCTACTTTCCTGTGGGGTAAGATACTCAATTGAGCATGTATGTTATTCCCTCCTCAGGTCAAATCCGATGAGAGCAAGATTCACTCATTCCCCCTCACATATTTTACCATAATAAGGCTATGATAGTGGGCTCATGGACTCCAGAATCATGGCTATTGCCAATAAATGCCACAAGCCACTCAGAGGGAATGCGATTTTGTACCATTAACAAGTAGAAGTTTGTATCTGGGGGAAAAAGCTGTAAGGGCAATCCTGACTCTATCTAGGATGGGATACTCCTGACTTAGTTTTCCCATTGTGTTCCCTTGTACATCCAGGGAAAGGCTGTGAGGACAGTCTTAGTCTCTATCTAGGATGGGATCCTCCTGAATTAGTTTCCTCATTATGTTCCTTTTGAAAAAAAAAAACAAAAAACAAACATTTCCCACCTGAGTTTGGCTATGAGGTTGAATTGACATTGCGTAGTTGGAGTCTCAATAAAAATGGAGATAATCTTATTTGAAGGATAATAGCCCATGTTTGCCTTCTCTCATATTTGGCCTTTGTTTTGTTTAACCTTTTGCTAGTTCTGTTTCCTCGAGGATTATGTACGCTATGCCTGCTGAGGACTGATTGTTTAAGCTAGACATCACCCACTGTCCACGACTGTGCTGCAATATCCCTGGATCTGGCATCAGTCTAGTTCCAGGTGCTAGCATACTACAGAACTGACCTCTTGAATGGGACTACTGACCTCTTGGGGCAGAGACAGCTCTGTATCCAATTTTAGGGGGAAGAAACTATGGAGGACAAGACCTTCACCTCTTACCCCAAGATTCTGAGTCCCACTCAATTGGGGAAGAGAATCATGATATTGTTTTGTATACTTATTTTTGTACTATCTTTGTTGTATTGTTATACTGCTGTGGTATTTTGGCACCAGTTTCCCATTGACCTATGTAATGGATACAAAGATCTAGGGGCTGATAGTGAGCCATGTGGCCACTCTGGTGATGAGATGTTATATTAAGTGTTTTCCAAATGGAATATGTTTATTTTGAGGGGATTTTGTTGTACTTAAGAAATGTTAATGCATATTCAGACACAAGTGGCCTATGGATGTGAAAGATCTTGGGGCTGAATTGGGATAATGTGAATGAAGATCTTTCCCATCCATTCAATAGGCTTCAAGTGGTGGCAGTTAAGAGAGGCAGGCCCATAACTTTGTGATGCCAAACAGTGATTAAAGATCTTTCCCACACTCTTTTGCAGATTAGACATGAAACCCTCAGGCCCTAAAAAGAACATATACACCCAGAAGGTAGCTATTGAAAACCAAGAATTCAGATGTCAGAAGAGAGGCCAGACTTCAGAATTCAGCCTGAGGAGAAGGAGTAAGAACTCTGAGTCCACAGAGCTGCAGAAGAGAGTGCTGAGGGGAGAGTGGAAACCAGAGAGCTGCAGACCAGAGGACTGAGCGGGGAGAGGACAGAGACAAGCAAACAGGATTTGTGAGTACTTGTTTATGGGAAGGCCCTAGCAGTGGGGCAACTTGGCTCTTTGCTGTAATACTATGTTTTAATCTCCTTGTTGCTACATTGATGTGGGCTTACTGATTCTGGAACACAATTACTGCTATATCGAATTGAAATTACTGGTTCTGGGATTTGATTCTTTGGTGCCTAAATAAGTGTTATACTTCCTCTGCTTTCTACCTAGACAGTTTTTCATATTTTGTGATTCTGAACTATATGGGCATGTTTATGGTCATCCTTGAGATCATGAATCTTGCCTTACTGACACAGTGTTAAATTGAACAATTTAGAGCAAAAGATGTATTAAATTCCTCCTATTTCTGTAAGAAGACACAGTATTATCTTTAATAAATATTGAACTATTCAAAGTAGATTATCATTTACGTATAAAGTCAAGAGGCTATTATTTCTACAAATGTAGGACTTAAAATAAGGGAAGTTTGTTTTCACAATTTAATAAATTATGTACTCCATAGACATTTTATATGCAATGTGAAATTTATGTTAATATAAATGTCTTTATTTCTTTAAATATGGATTATCTGTCTTTGAAAAACAAGAGAATGAGTTGGAAAAAAGTTTGTTTTCAGAGGAAAACAACTTTCAAGGCTATTGCCCTTATTCCTGGGCATTATGCCAGTGACAGATGTCAGAATTTTAGATAACAAAATAGTTTGCTATATTGTTGAACCTTGATCTTTTCTTAGCAAAATGATACCTGATTGACAAGTGTCATGTATTAACAAACTCCAGAGGCATCTTGATGTTATGTTAATTTCACCATAAAATCAATAGTGTTGTACTTATGTTAGGTAGAAGGGCCAGAGTAATTTCATAATTATGAGATCAAAACATGTCAATCATAAGAGCTTCAAAATGCTTTGTGGTTTATTTTTCACTTCTTTTTGTTTAGGGGGGAAGGCAGGGCAATTGGGGTTAAATGACTTGCCCACGGTCACACAGCTAGTACATGTGTCAAGTGTCTGAGGCTGGATTTGAGCTCAGGTCCTCCTGACCCCAGGGCCGGTGCTCTATTCAATGCTATATTTTTTCACTTCTTTACCACTCACTCACTCCCTTCTATACCTGCAACCTCGAATAACTCCCATACTACTTGACAAGTTTACCAGTGACCTTATTCTCCCATCATCAATCTTTTTGAGTCTTCATCTTGTTTTACCTTTGTAAAACATCTGAGATGTTTCACCATCTAGTCCATCTTAACCTTGGAAAAGAGGCCAAGGATAAATAGAGAGATTTGGCAGTGATGATTGGAGCCATGGAAATGAATGTAAATTACCAAGGAGATGAGTATATAGAGAAAAGAGAAATGGGTTATGGACTTGGTTAGGAAAAGGACAAGAAATTAAAGAAAAAAGCAATTAGAAAGAGGTTAAATACCCTCATACTCTACCAGCCTTAGATGTTGGTCAATTTCTAACACAAGCAATTTAGTTACATATCTTTACATTCCCATTACAGTTAAAACAGCACAAACATCTCATACTACTCCTTGCAAATTTGGACTACATTTCAAATTGCATAGGTTCTCTTAGATTGCCTGACAAACATCACTCAGTTTTGAGAATGCTTTCCTCGCCTATAATGCACATAGACTATTTTACTACCCGTGCATTTAGACAAGGTCATTTTTTTCAGTTCTTATCCTCCCACTTTGAAATATAAACATTGTTGACCAACCCATTCCTACTCAGTTGTTGAATTAATCTTCTTAAAGAGCAGATCTGACCATACCACTCCTCTCTATTTAATAAATTCTAGTAGCTGCCTATTAACTCCAAGATCAAATAGAACATCTTCTGTTTTGTTTTTAAAGCCCTTTTTAAACTGGATCCCTCCAACCTTTCCAGATCTTACTTATCCCACTCCCCCAACATGCTCTGTACTATGGGTGTTTTCACTGACTACCCTCCTTGCCTGAAATTTCCTTTATCCTTGTTTCCATCTCTGGGCTTCCCTGGCTTTCTTCTTGGCTTCTTGTTAATGTCCTGCCTTCTATAAGAAACCTTTGCAGATCCTTTCAATTGTTGCTGCCTTACCTCTATTGATTATGCCCAATTTATCCTCTATATATCTTGTTTGTGTGTAGTCATTTTCATGACTCCCCCGCCGGACTATGGACTTTCTTTTTATCCCATCAGTTATCACAGTGGCTTGCACAGAATAGTTGTTTAATAAATTCTTGTTGACTTGACAAGAAATTGTAATGATAGTTATAATAATAATGGTAAAGATGATAATAATGCCATTTAATATAGCACTTTAAAGATTGCAAAGCACTATATTTGTTTCAAGGCTTTTTAACTTGACAAGTTTCTATTCTGAATAATTGGCTTAGATTAATTACAATATTCAATAGGCCTCAGGTGGGGCCAGTTAAGAGAGGCACATCTACACCTTTGGGATGCCAATCAATGATTAAAGATCTTTTCCACACCCTTTTGCTGATTGGGTGTGAAGCCCTCAGGCCCTAAAAAGAGTATATGCACCCAGAAGGTAGCCGTTGAGAACCGAGATTTCAGAATCCAGCCTAAGGAGACATAAGAACTTCCAGATGACAGAGCTGCAGAAAGAGTGTGGAGTGGAGAGTAGAAACTAGGGAGTTGCAGAGACCAGAGAACTGAAGGGGGAGAGAAACACAAGCAAGCAGACAATTAGGATCCATGAATGCTCACGGGTCGGCCCCAGCGTGGGGGAAGGTTACAAGATGACTTGGTTCCTTCCTATAATACTGTGTTATAATTTCCTTGTTGCTACATTGAGGTGGGCTTACTGGTTTTGGAATATAATTACTGCTATATCTAATTGGAGTTATTGGTCTTGGGGTTTGATCCTCTGGTGTCTAAATAAATGTTTTGCTTCCTCTGCCTTTTACCTAGAGAGTTTTTCATTCTCCGTGATTCTGAACCATACAGGCATGTTCATGGTCATCCTCAAGGTCATAATTCTTTCCTTACTGATACACCCCTCCACTTTGTTTTCCATAAGGTGCTATTTTATCTCTTTTGTGGGGGAAAATGTTGAGATCTTGGAATTTTCTGACCCACTCCACCATCTTCCCAGAATTCTCTGTAGTGTGAAATTTTAAAAATATACTTATAACATCATTAATTAATATAATAATTAAATAATTGATGAAACATAATTTTTAATATAATTGGACCAACTTGAAATACATAGCTTCCAAAATGAAATGAATGTAGGAGAAAGCATTCCTCATCACCTAGAACAGGTTAGTTAATACATATAGTTGCTACTTAATAAAGGCTTGTTAGATTCAATAGTATTGCTGAGATTACTTTTAGTAGCAATTGGATTTGAAGATCTTTCCCACCCATTGATATGCCATATGACCTGCTTATATCACAGGAAGCCCAAGTTACATGGTGCGAGGAACTTCCTGACAAGAAAAGGAAGTTATGTCACAGAAATGCTGAGAGAGAGAAAGATGTTATGGCTGCTAATGGCTACTAATGGCTGCCCTTGTGATGGGTAGAACTGAAGAGGCTGATTTAGCTGTACTGTGAGTTTGTTTTGGGGAAGACCCCAGCAGGGGATAGGAGGGGTTTTGGAATGGCTAGTCTCCAGGTTGCTATGTTGTGTGTGGAACGTTTTACTGCTGTGGTAGACTGGACAAATGGCTTGTGGGATATGATTCTCTGGTATCTGAATAAATGGTTTACTTCTTCTACCTTCTATGTGGAGAGTCTCATATACTTTGAGATACAGAGCTACATAGGCATATTCACGATTACCATTGATGTTGTGTTTATTGCCTTACTTTTTCACTACTGGGGAAACTTCCATGAGGGTGGAGGCACTGAAGGTGTTTCCCCACGCAATATAGCTCATGTTCCCTGCAATTAAGTAAAGGGGTTTTCACTGTGACTGATTTCAAATGGGTAGTTGCTGACTAACATTTCAGGGATCATTAGGATCCATGTGGTGGGAAAAACTCTTTTGTTATCCTCCCCATTTGTTTTCTCTAGAAATCTGGTTGGGTGAGAGAAAGAAAACCAGGATAAATTGATAAGCTTGGTAACAGGAGAACCGAAAGGACAAAGATAGAGTTTGTACCTTGCCATACATGCTTTGATATGCCTCTGCGATCATAATCCTTTGTGCATTACAGCGCTGAGTCAAAATATCAATCAAAATGTCTTTGTTGCAGTCTAAAAAAAGAAGCAAACAATATTCCAATTACCATTAATCTACATGGATATAGAACTTCGATTATACTTTGCAGAACCTAATACTTTGCAAAAACTAATCCTCACATTTCCTTTAAAGAAGAAGAAAAATGAATTAGATTCTGAATTCACAAGGAGATATTGAAGGAGTTCATTAAAATAAGATAAAACGAAAAATCCCTGCTTCTTATTTCAGTATTTTTGTTATTGCTTAAATCTTTCCCTTAGAAAGGGTGGATGAGCAATTGCTTACATGCTTAAGTGTTTCCTTGGGCCAGTTGTAAGCAAAATTGTGCAATAGATGGTATGTCTCTAGTAATCCCAAACTCTCCCTCTTTGCAGCATTTTTTCTACTTCTCTGGCTATTTTTGTATCTAGTGCCCCTCAGATTTGCCCCCACTCTATAGACACATGTTTTTAGAATGAGGCTCAGTGAAGAATTTCATATTATCTTGAAACATTCATTTGAATAACACTTCTTTTATGTTTGGAGAATAGCAAATTATTGTTTTACTTTAAAATCTTTTTGATCTGCAAGTAGATGAGGCAAGCATTTTTATGGAGCTATCGTGGAGAAATTAGTTTCTCTAGTACTAGCAGATGACTGCTCACTCTGAGTAGTAAGTGCTAACCTTTATGGCCACATAGAACAACTAGAATCCTCTTCTGGTATGAAAGGCCTTCAAATATTTGAAAAGAGGCATTTTGTCCCCAGCTAATTCCTCTCTTCTGTAGACTAACATGCCCATTTCCTTCAAATGATCTTCATATGGCTTCCATTCCTCATCAAATTCTCCCACTCTCTACTTCCACTTTCATTCCTATCATAACCTCATGTAGCCATTCCCTCCATCGTAGATTATCACAAGGTCTCAGGTACTTAGGTAGGAGTGATTATGAAGGGGTATGAGATCTAGACCCTTTCCCCCTTCGAACTTTCCCGTAGGAACCTAGTCCCTGAACCCAGATCCCTGGCATTTGCCTGAGGCATTGGGCTCATCCCAATATTATCTTTTTCAACTGTCCTTTCATTGTGGCCCCTGACCCAGCTCAACTCTTGTTGTCTGCACCTGGCTTACTGATCCTGTCCAGGCACTGGCCCTCCAGTTCCTCCTCTGGTTCCTTCCCCATTTCTGGTGCCAGCTGATCTTTCCCCTTGCCTGACAGATCTCCCAGCCTTGCAGTCAATCCAGATCAACTTGCACGACCCAGCACCTCCCTCACAAGAAGTGGAGCTTCCTGTCTTTCTTCTATCATACCTTCAGGGCTTTTTCCTCTAAGAGAATTAGCTGCCTCCCCCAGTGGGACAATTAGAGTGCATGTCCCATTCTCCATTTCAGACCTCACTCAGGTTAAAGAGAAACTGGTTCAAAACTCTGAAGATCCCACAGAGGGATTTAAGGATGTATCTCTTCAATTTGAGCTTTCTTGGAGAGACTTGCATTTCCTCTTCTCCACTTGTTGTACCATTGAGGAGAAGAGGAGAATCTGGGAACAGGCCCAGAAGTTTAGGCACGATGTGGCTAGCTCTGACACCATGGAATACCACCCCTCCCCAATGGCTTCTGTTCCCACTAGTGACCTGGGATGGGATTATCAAAAGAGTGAAGATAAGGGAAAGAGAGACCATATGATTTTTCTGTTACAGAGCCTAAGAATAGGATTTCAAAAGCAAATAAATTTTCAAAAAATTAAGGAAATTATTCAGGGAGAAAAAGAAAACCCTGCCCTTTTACAGGACTGACTGGTATAAGTTATTAAAAAAGTACACTATTTTGAATCCTGGCTCTATAGACAGGGACGAAATCCTTGGTATGTATCTCCTTAATCAGTCTGCACCAGATATTTGGAGGAAATTGCAGAAATTGGCAATGGGATCTCAAATACCTCAAGCCTAAATACTGGAGATGGCCTTTGGAGTCTTTAACAACAGAGACCTAGTTGTAGCAGAGGAGAGAGAATGCAGAGGTAGGGCTAGAGACAGAGAACAGGTTCAATTCTTGGCCACTGTTATGGCTGGGGAAAGATCTGATGGTGCTCCTGGCAACTTGGTCAGTGGGGAAACCTGCTTTCCATGCCACAAAGAGGGCTACTGGTTCAAAGAATGCCCTGCATGGCATGCCACCCCCCCTTTCCTGAGGAAGCCCCAAGAACTGATGCCTCCAGGATGGTGCCCAAGATGTGACCAGGAGGGACATTGGAGGAAGCATTGTCCCCAAGGTTGGAAAAGTGGTGAAGCTGACTCCTGGTACCCTGTCCTCCAGTCTTCTAAAGGCTTGGAATGATGGGAGAGCCTGGGGCTTGGTAGTGCTCCCAGTTTCTCTATCTCTTTCGTTGGGCCCTGGGGAAAAATTGAAGTTACCTGCTTTATCATTGATATGGAGGCTAAATTCTCACTTTAAACCAATTACTCTGGCCCTACTCATCCCTTGACCTGTTGGGTCATGGGCATTGAAGGGAAAATTAAGGGATGTCTTGAGACGCACCCTCTCCCTTGCTTATTTGAGGATCTGTTGTCTGAACACTCCCTCCTTATCCACTGCTCTTGCCCCACCTCCTTGTTGGGAAGGGACCTGATGGTGAAATTGGACCAATTTTCTCCAGTTAAGCCTCCAATCTCCTTTTTTCCTCTGTTCACCAGATCTCCCCATGTTTCCTTGGAAGTGTGGGAGACAGTTGAGCCAATTGTTTAGGATCAGGGAATTCCTGGGCAAGCCACTCATGCCACCTCAGCCATTGTTCCTTGTAATCACCAATATCCAATTAAGACTGAGGCTAGGAAGGAACTGCAACCATTGATTGAAGAATTCCTTAAGTATAAAATCCTCATCTCTTGCCAGACCCCATGTAACACCCCTATCTGAATGGTTCAAAAATCTCAGGATTGTTGATGAACTATTATTCCCATACAATCTATTGTCCCTAACCCATATACTATACTCACTCAGCTCTCTGGGTACCCAATGGTTTTCCACCTTGGATCTCAAAGATGCTTTTTTCTGTATATCTCTTCACATAGACTCACAAGTCATTTTTGCCTTTGAATGGACAACCTCTGGGAAATCAAATCCATGTCAGCTAACATGGGCAGTCTTGCCCCAAGAGTTTTGGAATAGCCCCCATTTATTTGGCCAAGTCTTGGGAAGAGATTTGAGGGACCTGGAACTGGCAGATAGTGGCTTAATTCAGTATGTGGATGATATTCTCATTTATAGCCCCACCTGGGAAGCTTCTTTGGCTGCTGCCACAGTAGTTCTTAAGTTCTTGGGCACTTGAGAATATAGGGTCTCTTTGAACACAGTCCAAATAGCATGTCGAACTATAAAGTATCTGGGCCATGAACTAACATCCATCTTTTTCTCCTTAAACTCAGAGAGGAAAAGGACAATCCTGTTTTTCCCCATTCAGCCACTAAGAAACAACTTTGCCCTTTTCTAGGCATGGCTGGGTTTTGTAGACTGGATCCTTAATTTTGTTTTTACTGCTAAGCCCTTTTATGTCTGTACTCAAGGCCCTGATTCACTCCCTCTAGAATGGGACCCCAACTAGGCTAAAGCTTTTGAGACTCTGAAAACTAAATTCACCATGACTCCAGCATCTAATCACACCCAATCTAGAAAAAGCTTTCACTCTGTATGTTGATGAAAAGAGAAGACAGGCTTTGGGAGTCCCAACCCAATCCTTAGGACCTGACCCCAGGTCAGTTGCCTATTTCTCTAAACAGTTAGACTCTTTGGCTGCCAAATGGCCTCCTTGCCTCCAGGAAGCACAACCGTTCTAATTGAGGAAAACTCTAAACTTATACTTGGCCAATTCCTGGGAGTTTTCTCCCTACCTAGTTCAGAGCATCCTGGAAACAAAGGGCCATCAGTGGCTGACTAGAAGCAGGCTCAAAAAATATCAAGCCTTGCTCTTAGATACCCCTGACCTAATGTATTGGTAATTAAGGTGAGACATTTTTTTTACTGTTTTAGAATGCTAAATTAAGTGCCTTTGATTAAGTCTTACTGGGTGCAAAGTTCCAGGCACACACCCTTTTGCTAACTAGGTGTAAAGTCCCAGGCTCACACCCTTTTGCTGATTAGGTTTGAATCCTTCCAGCCCTGAATGGAGTATAAAAACTCAGAAGTTAGCATTTTGTCTGGGGCTCACTCATGGAGGAGTGT
Organism: Trichosurus vulpecula; assembly: GCF_011100635.1. NCBI lineage: Eukaryota > Metazoa > Chordata > Mammalia > Diprotodontia > Phalangeridae > Trichosurus > Trichosurus vulpecula. The sequence goes on along the minus strand of NC_050578.1, from coordinate 131,625,491 downwards.
CGCTGTGGAGACTCTGGGCAGCTGTTGTTAAGAGCCCCCCGGTTTTGAAGAAACCCAGATGTTTTGTTTGGGAGCTCTTATTCACTGGAAGAGTGGCTCGTGACTCTGGGCAAGCCATTGTAACTGCCCCCCCCCCCCCACCCTGGCTTTGCTAACCCAGATGTTGGTTTGTATTTGGTCTGTTTATAATGTATGTTTGTTACTTGTTTGTATTTGCTCTGAGGTTCAGGTTGTTGGCTTTTCCTCCTGAACTAAGTGAATGATATTTGTATGTGTGATTAAAGCGAGATTGTTAACCCCTTAAAGTTACTTTCCTTAGTAAAGCAGATCAAAGAACCTGTGCTGGCAGATTTTGTTGCTGGTCTTGTTGGGATGATATTCTCATTTATAGCCCCACCTGGAAGGCTTCTTTGGCTGCTGCCACAGGAGCTCTTAATTTCTTGGGTACTCAAGAATATAGGGTCTCTTTGAACACAGTCCAAATAGCATGTCAAACCATAAAGTATCTGGGTCATAAACCACATACAACAGCTGCTAGCCAAATTGTAGTTACAACTAATTCTTTAGGTGTGCCACATATTCAACCCAGCAACCCTCCTTTCAGACACTGCCCGCTGAGATGCCCTGGTTCATGACTGTGAGGAGACCTTGGACTGTGTTTATGCCAGGAGATCTGATCTAAAAGATTCCCCTCTCCCAAACCTTGAAGCAGCACGGTACAAAGATTGTTCAAGCTTTATTGAACAAGGGGTTAGGAAAGCTGGGTATTCAGTAGTCAGCTTCCACTACATCATAGAGGCCAACCCCCTGCCTCCTTAGGACCTCTGCCCAGAAGGCAGAATTAATAACACTCACCAGAAGCCTAGAGCTAGCAGAAAATAAAAGAGTAAATGTTTTTACTTTCTCAAAATATGCTTTCCAGGTTCTACCTGCCCATGGAGCAAGTTGGAAAAAAAACAGGCATATCTGACAGCAAAAAACTCCCCTATCAAACAAGCCCAGGAGATTTCACATCTCCTTGAAGCTGCTCAAAAGCCACCTGAGATAGCTGTTATTTTTTGCAAAAGCCACCATAAAGGGGAAATGGATCAGGCTGTGGGAAATCTCATGGCAGACACTACAGCAAAGAATGCTGTTTGCCAGTTAACTATACCAACTCCTTTACTCCCACAGCTCTCTGATCCCTTCACACATTCCTACAGCCCCCCCAAAGCAGGCCCTTGATAAGAAAGGGGATACTCTCTCTCCCCTTTTGGGTGGTCTCAGATACCCTCAGGCCAAATTCTTATCCCAGAGTAAAGCCAGTGGAAGCTTCTTTTTGGTTTACACCAGGCCACACACTTGGGGAAGAACATGCTCCATTCTCAGATAAAGCCTATTTTTACTGGCAGTAAGTTAGGAGAAACCATCCAACAAGTCTGTCGGGCTTGCCGAGGCCTGAAGTAGCAGTCAAACCTTTTTTAAACCTTTTCAGAGGAGGGGTACCTACCCAGGTGAAGACTGGCAGATAGGCTTTACACATATGCCCCCATGCAGGGGTTTCAAATTAATTTTGGTTTTTGTTGATGCCTTTACTAATTGGGTAGAAGTTTCTTCTTGAAGAACTGGAAAGGCTCAGGAGGTATCAAAGTTCCTATTAAAGGAGATTATACCTCATTTTGGCTTGGCTAGCTCCTTACAGAGCAACAATGGCTTGGCTTTTATTTCACAGATAACCCAGTCTGTGGCAAAGGCACTTAAAATCACTTACCACCTCTACTTGTCCTGGAATCCAAAGTCTTCTGGTAAGTAGAGAAAATGAATCATACCCTTAAGTGGGTACTTACTAAACTGTGCACAGAAACCTGAGAAAATTGGATTAACAATCTCCTATTTGGGCTGCTCAGAGTCCATATCACACCTCCAGAAAATATCATGCTTGCCTCTTTGAACTGCTGTATGGGAGGCCCTTCCTAACATCTGACATCCTTGTAGACCCAGACCAGCATTTGATCACCTAATTTGCAACTCAGGAGCAGTCAGGAATGCCCTAATACAATATGCCAATAAACATCTTCCAAAACCTCTTGGCAATTAAAGGAGTGTCCTGCTCCAGCACAACCTAGAGATTGGATCCATTTAAAGTCATGGAAAACCTGAAAGGCAAAACATTTAGATATCAACTCAAAGGGACCCTACTGAGTCATACTCGCCACCTCAATGGCAGTAAAACTCAAGGGCCTCCCCAGATGAACTCATAACTCTAGGATTAAACTAGTCTCACTTCTTGCCTCCTCCCCCAACCTCTCCTCTAGACTCCAGAATATATCCGTGAACTGTTGGAGAACCTCAAGCCACTGTTTAGAAAGGCCCCAATGCCCTCCAGAGGACAGGTGGATAAAAAGGTGAAATTATACTCTCCCTTTTCCTTTTACGTTTTGGCCTTGTTTTGGCCATCTTTAATTCCACCCCCCCCCCCACCCCGAGAAATTACTTTTTCTTTCCTTCTTGAAATCGTTTCCCTCTGAACTGACAATGATAATTCTAATCCTTTTTCTCCTCCTCCCTGATACTTCAAGCACAGACATCTTCAAATGGAAGGATAACTCCCTAGTTTAACCTGGGAAACTCATTAGGTGGGAGGTGGAGGCGGGGAGGTGGAGTCCAAGATTGTTGGGTATGCCACTCACACCCACAGGATAACTCTCATCTCCCATCATGTGCCATCTTTGCAAAAGTCCTCCTCCCCAACATCACTTCCTCAGAGATTTTTGCCACCCCATTTATGCTGTCTGCTCCTTTATGGGCTAGTTTCTTCCTCTTGACACCTTGCTTCTCCACAGAGAAATATTCTCTTACTTTGGAGACAAGCTCCATGACCACTGGACAAGTTAATACCCCGGTTGAGGGATGGCTTGTAAAAGTTTCTGCTAGTCTTGAGACCAATACTACGGATAAAAGTAGTGATAAGTGTCTCTGGAACTTTACATCAGCTAGCTGTACCAATTGTATTAAGGGAGCACTTCCTACTTGTATCTATGACTGCATCCTCCCCTACTGTCCTAGTAGGCACCCTCTTTTTAAGCTTTACTTCTAAGTTAAGTCACAATGCCACAGCACCTTCTAGTTACAACACTCTTATTGATCTCTTAAAGACACCCCTGTCAACTGGGAACTTAATGTACAACCATTCTGATCCTTGGGGCATCCCTACTTGGATCCTCTTACAAACTTGACCCATCTGTGCCCCTCAAAGACTATACCTTCCTTTGTGGGCTCAGTGAACAAAGTCACAAAAATTCTGGGGAGGAGGTGAAACGAAGTGCCCCACATAGCAAAACCCTAGACCTACTATCCTGGCCACCCAATGCTTAACACCTTTCAAAGACTTTGGAGTGTGCACTCTTGGAGTTTTAGCACCCCCTTTTCAATTTGCAATGCCCACAGCCCAAGGCCTCCAACTTGAAAAGGGCAATGTATAGATTCTGGGGAAATGTTCTCTGGCTCCTTAAAAAGGGAGAAGAGTATCTCATGCCCTGTTATGGTCACCTACAACATGAACTCATTCTCTCTAACCTCAGAGACTATTCACTAGTTGGCAATTGAGACAGCTTATAGTCTCTGGGAAATCCAATCATCTTTGGATTCCCTAGTAAAGGTAGTCTTAGATAACAGAATAGCTCTAGACTACCTGCTTACCTCTATCAGGGTTATATATGCTCTAGCAAACACCTCTTGTTGTATGTACAAAAGTATTTCAGAAAAGGCTAGTTGGGTACAAGAAATCCCTAATAACCTCAGTGCCCCCAAATCATCTTCTTCATGAAAATCCTGGCTGCTTTCTATATTTGCCCCCATTCTTATTCCCCTCCTGATTATATTCCTTTTGTGTCTGTCTGATCCTTGTTCACTTAACCTCCTTGCCATGTTTGTCCCCTCCAGGGTCTGGGGCCATTAACTTCCAAATGACCGCTCAGGCTATATACCAACCAAGATCTCCAGCTCATTGGACCTGTCATCAGCCAGGTTCCAAAATCTGATGTTTAGAATAGGACTCAGCGAGGCAAGGACAGTTCTATAGCCCTTGCCAGCACAAAGCAGTTTCAACAGCTGAGACCTTTGCTCCTTACCCCAAAAGATTTTGGGTCCCATTTGTTTGAGGGGGGAATGATGGAGTATAGGATCTGGACCCCCAGCTTGAACTTTCTCAAAAATTTCAGGAACACAGCCCCTGAACCCAGATTCCTGGTGTTTCCCTGAGGCATCCCAGTATAATCCTTTCAAATGTCCTTTCATTGTGGCCATCAAACCAGTCTAAGCCTCCTTTTTCTGTTAAGTCCAGACCACTCCAACCTGCTTCCCACTCCTTAATCCCATCTAGATCGCTTTCTCTGTCACCTCCAGATCACGGAAGGCTATTTGTCACTTTTTAATTCCATCCAAATCTTCCCACAGTCTTTTTCTCTATTAAAAATATTTGTCTTGTCCCTGTCAGATGCCCAGACTCACTAGGAGTCTGGCCTCTTGTACTGGTATTACAAATAAACTTGCAACTTTGACTGGAAGGCTTGAGTGGTCAAATTCTTTTGAGGCATACCCATGCCTATATGCTTGCATTTCAGGGTTCCTAGCATCCCTGGACTGCAACAGTTAGGATCATCTTTAAGTCACTGGATATTTCTAACCAATTAATGTCTTATTTCCCTTTACTCCACCCTGTCTTCCCTTTCATCAGAGTACATTTTAGTTTTATTGCTTGCTGTCCTATGAAGAATAATTGATCAAGATCGATTTTCCAATATTTTAATGAATATTTTAAATCTTGCCTCTGGACCCACAGCCTCTCTAGAGATTCCACATCTTTTCAAAATGTGGAAGCCACCAAACTCTCAGAGAAACTTTCCAGAAGACCAATATTCCCTGGAAGCTTGCACATATCAATAATATTTGCTATTCTTATGTATCTTTCATTTCTCTGTAGGATAGTGACAAATAATCATGTAATCTGTATGGGTTCAGACATATTTCAAGGGCTGTCAACTAGGAAATCTAGTGTAAAGGCTTTTATCTAATGAGAAAAGCTTAGGATTGTTGGAAATAAAATTATTATTATCTCTCTCTTGGACAACATGATCATGTACAAGTTGGCTTTAAAGGGAATAAATCTATACGAATTTTATTTCACCTAGTATGTTTGCCTCCTTTAACCAAACTTACATGTTGACAGTTATGGTGCCTTGCCCTGCAGAGGGAAATGATGGAACAGGACAAAGAACTGTAGCCCAACCTTGCCAATGCTTCAGGTGCCACAGGATTCATTTTTCCTGGAATTTTGGCCTTGACAAGGTCAGGGTAAGCTGTCTCTATTCCCAGCTTCCAAAAAGGACTCACCGGTTTGGTTGAAGTCTGAAATTGCCTTTAAGCTAGCTCTGGGGGCAGGGATCAAATCTGTGGTAAAAATGCAGATCTGCGGGATGCACATAGATCCCCTGGAAATAAGGATTGATCTAGGAAAATTAGCTATGGGTCAATCAGTACTATTGTCAGTTAACTAGAGATAGCCCCAGGTTATATTGGCCTCAATGGGGCTCTTTTGGACTGATCAAAGTTACTTTATCTTAAAACCAAATTAAGTTTAAAGGCCAACAAAGAATATAGCCAGGGATGGGAATGTTTTCCACCTTGAGTTTGCTGAGATGGCTGAGTGAGACTCTTAAGGCTCTCAAAGCTGCTTCAGCATCTCCCCCTTCTCCCTTCCCTTAAGGGCTCTGCTTTTGCCTTCTGCCCTCCTCCCTCTCTCCCTTTCCCTGCTTTCCTTAAGGGCTTTTGAGAAGGACAGCTACCCTCTGGATGTAGGATATGGAGGGTCAGAAAAATCAGGAATGCCAAGGCTTCCCCAAAGACCACAGATGTGCTAATAGCCAATTCATGAAAGCCTCTAATTCTCTCTCTGTTGTTAAATTCCGAGCTCAGTCTGTAGTTATTTTGTTAAATTGTCAATTTGTCTGTCAGTATGTGTGTGTGTGTGTGTGTGTGTGCTGTGAAATGAGTTGACCTTGTAAAATTTGAAACACAGGCAGCCAGAGATTTCTAAGACTGCAGCTAGGGAAACAAAGACTCTTTTCCTTATAATTTCTGGTCTGGTCAACCCAGAATTACAATGGAAATAGAGCTAAAACTTTTTAGCAGATTCTGGGATTAATCGCTAAAAAGTTTGGAAACTGATTAGTTGGAATTTTGGGAGAGAGAACTCCTGAGACTATGGATCACTCCAGGAACTCTCACTAGTGCTAAAACACCCCCTTTGTAATCCTGATCACTCATTCCCCACTCCCTCCCCAGAGTTAAGAGGGTGTCTCAGTTTGGGGACTTTTAAACACCCCCAAGGGTTCTTGTTAATCTCTCATCCTAGGGCTCTTGTTAATCTCTCATCCTAGGTCAGATTAAGAGAAGAGACTGCTGGAAAATTTGAATCACCCTTCCCCACCTGGCAAAAGGAGGGGAGGCTCAGAAATTCTCAGACTGATGGTGGCTTTGTGCCACTTGGGCACCTAGTAGCCCCTCCTTTTGGCGAAGCTTGAAATGTCACCCAGGTCCTATACATTTCACCCATTCTGTCCCAGCAGCTGCAGACCTCCCTAGGCTCAGTAAATTCTGCAGTTGTGGGGGAAGGGTGAGGTAGATGGATTGGGACTGTGGTTAGCATTTCCTAAACTCTGCCTCCAAAAATTGTCTTCACTGAGAAACCAGCCTTTGTTCTCTGCTCTAGGTAAACTTCACACTTCTCTGTCCCAGTTACAAAACTATCCTATTTCTGTTTGACCCATTTCCTGATTTGTAAAGGGAAAATAATAATGATGGTTGCTGTGGGATCAAAATGACGTCATGATTGTAAAATGCTTAACATAACGTCTAGTATATGTTGGACATAACATTATTATTATCTCTCTTTCTTGTTCAAGTTAATTCCATGATCATGTACCAGTTAGCTTTAAAGGGAATAAATCTATATGAATTTTATTTCACCTAATCTGTTTGCCTCCTTTAACCAAACTTACAGGTTGACAGGGTAGAATTTATATTTCCAACAGAGGCTGAGTTTATATGGCAAAGGTACGCTTATTAAATTGCCATTTTAATCTTTCTAGATCTGATTCAAACCAGATATTTTCATAAGGACTAGTTTAGGTGAATCTTTGAAAATAAATACACTTCTTAAATGTATGCAATGTTTTAAGTTCATCTCTGGCCATAATTTATTTAGTTATTTTTAATATTTGGAAGCTGATGCACGGCAGGATAGAAACAATACTTGGATATGGTCTCAAAACCAGGAGTCAGGTCCCAACTCTGTCAGCCAGTGTCAGCTTTCTTTGAGTTTGGGAGGGAAGAATTTGGGAAGAGGGTTAGCATGATAAACAAAACAAACAAACAAACAAAAAGAGAGTCTTTTAAATATTTAAAATGCATAGATGACAAATAGAATGAAAGTCAGTGGGAAACACATATATGATCCTCTTTTTCTATTCTGCTTTGTATGTATAAAAACTCATTTGGTGTTAAAGTTCAGAATGATTTTTAATAAAAATGTGGGTAACAACAATTAGTAATTGGCTTGCTTTTGTATGCTTACTTTGGCTAAATGCAAATAGCACCATTATGCCAACCCCACTCCCATCCAGGTTTGTCATTCATTTGCCCCCTCAGGCACATCTTATTGTCACTATTCAAACATAAGCAATTACCAGAAGATTAAGGACAGAAGCACTTCTGGGACCTCAGACTCTCAAAAGTTCAAGGAGAAGAAATGAATGTGGCAGTCAAAAAAATCCACATTCTGACCCCTAACCTTAAGATTAGGTAGACGGGAAACTGGTAAAGTGGGAAAAAATGGTTCAGTGAAAAGAAAATAGGGTTTTCTGATCTATAGCCTGAAGCTACTGCATTCCTGAGGGGGGAGGGGAATTAATCTATAACTTTTTGTCATTTTGTCTTTATAATTTTTGTAATAATTGATATTTTGAAAAACACAACAGCTTTGCAAATTTCTAAGATAGATTGTTTTTTAGAGGGCACAATTAAAGTCATCTTTGTTGTCACTTAATATAGAGACAGCAAAAACTGACTTCTTCCTAAGTTTTTCTTTTTCTTTAAAGAGATGGGTAAGCTTTCTTGGGAAAGTTTTTATAGGTTTTTAAACAAATGTTTCTTTTAAGGTCATTGATTGGCACAGTCTTACCAAGAGACCTCATCAAAAAATTGGATCCATTTAAAGGAGCTCATAGTGCATAAAGGATACTTTAATTAAAATTCATTTCAGTATTTAGAAGACATTTAATTTTTTAAAAATTCTTTTTGCATGGTTTCCTTTGACCATTTATTTTACAGAGACGGTATTGTGCAGTAGATAGAGAAATGGCTAGAAGATTTGTATTAAGGTCCTGACTCTGACACACACTGTGAGGTATGATTGAATTTTGTTTCCACAGATATTATATGAAAATGTGATTTGAAGTGATGCTAGGGGCTAATTACAGGAAATCAAACTGCTTTTTGAGGCAGTTGTGGAGTTTGGCTGCTTGAGCATCAGCATATCTAAAAGGGCGGACTCCTCTTGGTTCTAAGAAGGCCTGTTCAATTGAACTTCCAGTCCAGGTGTCACTCACAAAGGTTTAAGATGTAACAGTATTAGATAATGAGTCCTTTATCATTGATGTCCTGAGTTTGAATCTCCAAACATATGCTTTTGTCAATTCTCTTTAGCAATTGAAAGATATCCTTTCTCATGTTATCTAATGCAGACAAATGGAAAGGAAACTAGAAATATTTTGTGTGGATAAGAAGGCAAGGGGGGATTGAAATGTGAGGTGAAAAAGATGTAATCAAGGAGTGGGGTTTAGTGAACCCCAAAATGCTGACCAATGGGTTTGAGGCACAAAATGGTAAAGAGAGCTTTGTACCTAGCTCAGATGGGCTAGTGCCAGCTAAGAGGTCATGCCACCTCATCAAATACTATGTGAAATAATCTAAATTCACACACGGCCAGGTAAAATTCTTGCATTTTCTAACAATACTGGCTGTATGACCCTCAGCAAGTCATTTGCCCCACCCCCTCCCCGATTTCCTCCCCCGCCCCACTTAAGGGGTCCATGTTGTGATTTCAGGCCACCATGAACTTGAATAGAAAGAAAAATATATCTTTATTTTCATTAGTCTTTAACTGAAATTTAGCATTTCCGTCAATTATTTAAAAACTTTTTTTTTTTTCTGAGAAGGGTCCATAAACTTCACTAAACTTCCAAAAGGATCTAAGACATAAAAAAAGTTAAGAATCTATGCCTGCCAATATAGGGTGCTAACCTGCTCTAGTATAGTGAGTTTTCTCATCTTAGAATTCTATATACCATGAAATCACACATCCAATGCCTATCCCAATATTACCTTTTGAAACTCTGAACCAGACTAGTGTATTGGAAAGATACTGCATCTAAAATCAGATAATCTAGGCTTGAATCTTACATGGATTATTTAAGACAAACCTCTCTGGGTCTCAGTTTCTTTATCTAGAAAACATGGTCTTTAGTTGTTGTTCAGTTATATCTGACACTATTTGGGGTTTTCTTTGCAAAGATACTGCAGTGGTTTGCCTTTTATTTCTCCAGTTCATTTTACAGATGAGGAAACTGAGGCAAACAGCACAAAGTGACTTGCCCAGGGTCATACAGCTAGTAAGTATCTGAGGCCAGATTTGAACTCAGGAAGATAAGTCTTCCTGACTGCAGGCCCTGCACTTTATCCACTGTACCACTTAACTGCCAACACGATCTTTAAAAACTTTCAAAACTTGATTATCTTGTAGACTCTACATTCTTCTCTGTTGCCTACTTCCTTGCTTTTTCTCCTCACTCAACTCTCCTTCTCTTTTTGTCCTTGTTTAACTTCTTCTCTCCATATCTTTCCTGACCCTCTTGTCCTAGACTTTTTTGCAAGTATTTACACTATTTCATCTTTAAAGATACTTAAATTAAAAAGAAACAATATTGAAATAAAAAGGCAAAAGTCAATATATAATGCTTACCAAATGCTTGAAGGGCTCCTCCTATCATTTGAGCATCCATGACAGGATTGAAATTTGGAGCTGGAAAGATGGTTCCCTGTAACTGATTGGAAGAGAAACCATAGAGTTTGTCATTATTATCATCTAGGCTGTCTTCTAAATAACTTAGTGAGACAAGGTTTGAGAGGACCCAAATGAAGCATTTTCTGTGTGCACCAACAATTACAAAGTGAATACATTTCACTAGATCAGAGATTCCCAAATTTTTTGGCCTACTACCCTCTCTTAAAAAAAAATATTCAGGGCCTCCTGGAAATCTACTTTCTTTAACCCTTTAATGTTTTTTAAAATTTTTGTCATTTTAAAACATATATAAATTTTTTTAAATGACTCATCTTAAATTTAATAATTTATTGTAAATTTGTGGGGTTTTTTTCCCTGCATTGAAATGTTGATGATTCAAAATTGCATCATGTAACCATATGGTATCATATTGTAAACAAGTCATTACATGTGCATATTCCTGCTGATGGATTCTGGACTTCCCTACCAACATGCTTGACTGCCAACACTTGCTTGTTAAGACCTGCACATGGTGAAGCTCACCAGAGACAGAACACTACCAAGATCTTACCCGTCATTTTTTAAATTACATTTTAGGCTGACAATAAAATGGTGAACTATTTGAAAAAGGCATTTGGTTGACATGGTCCATTATTTCAGAAAGGTAGTGAAAAATTAAGTGTTTAGTAATTGATCAGTCAGTAAATAATCATTTGTTAAGTACCCATTCAGTTATTAGGTACTAGATATGCAAAGACAAAAATTCAATATTTCCTTCCCTCAAGAGCTGATATTCTATTAGGAGAGACAAGGCTACATTAATAAGAATGTCTACAATTTTTATAATATAAATACAAGGTTAAAAAATTGGGAAAGGTTCTAGAAGCTAGAGACATTGAAAGAGGCTTCATATGTAAAGTGGTGCTTGAGTTGAATTTTGAGGGAGACAAGGAAGTTCAAGAGAATCAGGTGAGTTAATTTTAGTTATGGAGAAGAGTCAGTGCAAAGGGGAGGAGATGGTGTGTGTGTACGTGTGTGTGTGTATGTTTGTGCATGTGTGCATGTGTGTATGTATTTGTATGTGTGTATGTATGTATGTGTATGAGTGTGTGTATATGTATATGTATGTGTATGCATTGTGTAAGTACGTGCATGCATGTAGGTGTGTGTATGTGTATGCATGCATGTGTGTATATGCGCATATGTATGCATGTGTTTATGTATGTATGTGAGTGTGTATACATATATATGCATGTATGTATATGTGTTTGTATGTATGCGAGTGTGTATGTACGTATCTGTATGTATGTTTGTGTGTGCTAGATGTGTGTGTGTGTGTGTGTGTGTGTGTGTGTGTTTAAAAACTGGCCTTGTTTGGCTGCATCGTAGCATGGGAGAAGGGGAAGAATGAATGGTAAGGTTGGAAAGGGAAGTTAGGGACAAACTTTGAAGGCCTTTACAGCCTAAACAGAGGAACTTATATTTAATCCTAGTGACAACAGGAAGCTATTGGAGTTTCCTGAGGAAGGTGGTGATATGGTTAGACTTGCACTTAAGGAAAATAGTCACTTTGATAGCTCTGTGGAGGATGGCCTAAAGTGAGGAAAGAAAGACTTGAGGTAAAGAAACCAGTCAGGAAGCTGTTACAGTAATTAGGGTGGGACTTCTTTCACTGTTTTCCCTTTTAGAATGCTAAAGTAATCAAGTGCCTTTGATTAAGTCTTACTAGGTGCAGAGCCCTAGGCCCACATCCTTTTGCTAACTAGGTGTAAAGCCCCAGGCTCACACCCTTTTGCTTATTAGTTGTCAACCCTTTGGGCCCTAAAAAGGGTATATAAACTCAGAAGTTAGCATTTTGTCTGGGGCTCACTCATGGATAGAGTGTTGAGACTCTGGGCAAGCCGCTGCAACTGCCTCCCCCTCCCCCTCCCCCCCTGCCTCGCCAACCCAGACCCATTGGTGCCTCTCTTTTTGGTAACTATGTATGTGATGTCTTGATCAGAGAAAGCCTGTTTGTTGAATATTGTTATTTGATTTGTTGTTATTTTCTGTTTGTAATTTCTATTTCTATTTCCTCAAGTTCAGGGTGCTGGCTCTTCCTCCTGAACTAAGTTCATGATAAATGTAGGTGTGATTAAAGTGAGATTGTTAACTACTTAAAGTTACTTTCCTTAGTAAAGCAGTTCAAAGAACCTGCAAGCAGCTCTTGTTGCTGGTCTTGTTGGGACTTACATCCTTACAGCAGCTGCAAGCCACATTGTTGTTACAGAAGCTATAGCAGTCATCCTAGTGAAAGATGATAAAGGCTTGAAATAGGGCGGTGGCTACATAAGTAGAGAGAAGGGATCATATATGAGAAATATTGTAGTGACAAAATATGGGAACAGGATGGATGTGTCAGGTAAAGGAGATGGAGGAGTGAAGAATGATGACAGCTAGGTTTGGAATCTGGTAGACTAGATAGATAGTGTTATCCTTGACCAAAACAGGAAGGTTTAGAAGAAAGCTGTTTTTTTAAAATTATTTTTATTTTGGTTGGGGAGATAAAATGAATTCAGCTTTGGACTGAGAGGCAATTCAGAGATTTCCTAGGTTAACCCTCTCATTTTACCAAAGAGGAAGCTGGAAGCTTGAGTGGAAAAGTGTCCAGGGTCACAAAGGTATCAAATGCAGAATAGGGATTTGAGTCTCAATCTTATGACTTTAAATTCAGTACATTTTTTCACATACCACAATGCTTTCTTTATATGTCTGCCTTTGGGAAATTTAGGCCCACGCACAAAATGTAATGTTAACATGACAAGTGTAGAAAGTCAGTAAGTTATTTAACAAGCATTTAATACGTGCTTATTATGTTCTAGGTCTGTAGTAAGCAACAGGAATACAAAGTAATACAAAAACACAGTGTCTGCTCTCAGGGAACTTATACCATTATCCTTTCCACATTGAAACTTTCTCCATTGCAATTTTGATATATCACTATTTGACATAAGAAATTAAATTGGAATTTTGGGGGGGAATTTTTCAGAAGCTGCAGATGACACATGAAGGCCAGCAGATGACTAAGAAAAAAGTTTAGAAACTCAGAAATGTATATCTATATCTATCTATCTATCTATCTACATCTATTTATTTATCTCTATTTATCTATATTATTGTATAACATCAACATATTTTATCTTGTAATATTATAAATGTGTACTATAAATGTACACAATTTCTTTTATCTGGTATGAAGGGAGGGCCAGAATATTTTACATGAATTTTCTAAATCACCAGAGGCACTGTGCCCTGTCCCCTCAGGATGTGGAATTGATAATTGCATCCTAAAAGGTGTTGCTGAATGATATCTTGGTGGATTGAGTGAGTCAATTCTGTCTTGATATCGGGGAGTGATGTCATCTATACTCCAAACATCTTTCCTGGCTTTCTTATCCTCATCCCACTTGATCTTCCCATCAGGCACTGGGAAGCTAGGTTTTAATAGGTTTTATCTGTCCTGAAACCAGGGCTCCAAGTATTTTCCTGACCATTTCCACAAAATACCACTGTACAAATATCCTGTCCATTCCCCTTTTTAGATCCCCTTTTGGTTTGTGTTCCCCTATTAGAATATAAACTCCTTGGGGTCTGTGTTTGTCTTGCTTAAATGTATTTGTATCCCTAGCAATTAATATGGGCTCTGGCATATCATAAGATTTAATAAGTTGTCATTTATTCCTAAAAGTCATTAGAACCTGTCCTGGTGGTTTAGGGTCATGATAGGGGATGTTTCATAGGATTATTCAGTTATAGATGTAGAGCTAGAAAGGACCTTAAAAGTCATTTAGTCTAACCCCCTCATTTAACAGATAAGGCAAATGGGCCACCAAGAAGCTGTCAGTTGTTCACGGTCATGCAGCAAATACTTATTACGTGAGAGTTCCTAGGCCTTCCTGACCCCAAATTCAGTGCCATATCAGCTTTGCCAAGCCACATCACATTGAGTCCATCTTGCAAACATGCCCTGGATCTGTCATTTTCAGGTTTCCAAGGATTCTTAGATCTTATCCGTGTTTGGCATTTTTGCTGATGGTCAATTTGACATGGTCAAGCGAGGTAGAAGGTAGCAGTAGTTTGGCAAATTCAGGCTACATTAGTCATCAACTTAGATAATTTTGGATTTTAAAAGTGATCTGAAAGCTTTTTTGAATTTGAGAGTGATGCTGGAGACGGGGGAGGAGAAAAAGGGAAGTGTGAGAAAAGATTTACAAAAAATGACTTGAAGTCAGAGGACCCACCATGGCAACTTTTTTTGGTAAAATGAAGGGACTGGAATAGATGATACTGAAGGGTCATTCCATTCCTAACTCCTCTGGTTTTATGAGTGAAAATTTACAAATTCCTTATTTTTTAAATGAGGAGGCAGAGACTGTAATGGGTTTATGTTTAATAGCAAAGATGGAAGGGGATTCTATGTCTTCTGACTGACAGCCTTTTCTGTTGTATAACAAGAATTTATTTCCAGACCTCTGACTAGCATGAGATGACTGGGCTTTCACCCAGGGTGCTAAAATTCAGCAAGGCATGCTTCCTTCCTGGTATGTCTCTGGTCCACAATTCCCGGTCTTTGTGATCTGCTATCCATATGCCACAGTCTTCTGTTGTTTGTCATTTCCTTAACAGTAGCTGCAAGTGGCATATACTAAAGACTATGTGTGTCAGAGGTGGAATTCAGAGATCTTCCTGCACCCTAGGTGAGCTCTTCCACTACTCTAATGTGCTCCCATCCCTTGAAACTTCCTCATCATTTAAAAAAATATTTTTCCAAGTTCTCCTTGCCCTTGTTAAAGGAAGACCCCTGGGCCTCAAAAGAGGGACCTTAAATGAAACAGAGTTCTATCACAAATTACAAAGTGTTTTTTATTGTCTAAGGGAAAAAATAAAGCTTGCAGGGGACAGAAGATCCTACAAGGGAACAGAGAGGGAGATAGAAGTCTCAGCTACTCAGAGAAGAGTCAAAAAAAAAAAGGTGAGATAACAGTTGCTAGAAGCTTTTGGGTAGGGAGCAGGGGGTTAAGGGAGAAGATATATGTAGACACAATAAACCAAGATGTTTAGAAAGTCTCAAGGATGGTCTTGAGTTTGTAGCTGCTGTTCAAGTTTACCCTTGAGCTGTTTGGTTTCTGGCAGCTGCAGGCATCTCCAGATTTGGCTGGAGTTTACTCACAAAGCAGTTCTGGACTTCAGAAGCCTTTCTGATTGGCTACTTGTGTAACTCTGACACAACTTTATAATGACTATAGAGCCTATGTTCACACCTCAGATGCCAGAATTCTAATTATGACTCTGCTTCTATTTGAAACTCCTGCCAGGACCATCATTTTGTGGTTGTTATTGGCCAGTATATGAAGTCACAACAGTATGTTCTGCATACTGTCGGATATTTAAGATGTTGGCTTTTAAACATGGTTAGCATGTTTTGTATAAGAGCTACAAACGAAATGTGGATGAATATGTCCCATGAAGTCAGACATATGACAAAAGCCATAAGAAACAAAATTTCTGCCACAGGGAGACTGGAACTTAAGATATTTCATCTTAATAAAATGAGAATGAAGTTCAGTAGAAAGGCAGTGTGGGATAGTAGAGTGAGAACAATATTCTTAAAATAAAAAGAAGTCAGTTTGAATCCCATCTCTGACACTATTTTTTTGCAATGTCCCTTAATTTCCCTGTGCCTCAGTGTCTTAATTTATTAGTAAATTAGAGAATTAGTAAATTGAGAATAATATTTTAATCTTTCCACTGCCCACTTCATAAGATGGTTAAGATACACACATATATGTGTGTATGTACATATACGTATATGAATACAATATGGAAATTGATGAATGTCTGTATTTATACATAAATAAATATATGCACGTGCATACATACACATGTACAATGAATTGGTTTCACTGCTTTCTTTTACAATGTTCTTTAATAACAATGCATTTCTTCCAATTTTCTCATTAATTACATTAATATTTTGGAAGCATTTCCATTAAAAGAACCTGAATAAGATAAAGTGAAATGTCATAAAATATTAATAATAATTGCTAATGCTTTGCATAGCACTTTACACAAGACATATGGATTTTAGCTTGTATGATTCCTGAAAAAAAATCCTTGTCAAGTAGATAGTATAGCTATCATCCCAATTTTACAAATGGGGAAGCTGAAACCCATGACCTGTCCAAAGTCACACTCATAATTAGTTCATAGTTAGAGCTATGATATAAATACAGGTTTTTTGAGTCTAAATCTGTTGCTCCTTCTATTACATGACAGCTGTCTCCTAAAAAGCAAGGGATTCACTTTCCTTCTTAAGTTAGTATCAAGTGAGTCAGTCAGGAAGATCTTCCTGAATAAGGTGGCGTTTGACCTGGGCCTTGAAAGATGGATTGAACTTAAACTAATAGAAAGGAATGAGTGGGTTTGTAGTGGTGGGGCAATAATCTGGGATTACAAGCTGTGCAACCCAAAGGTGGGGTAACAAGAGGCGTGTATGAGGGAAACAGAGAAAGGGATTGACTGACAGTTTAGTTTGGTGGGGGCACAAATTATGTATATGGTATATGCTATAAAGCCTGAAAGGAGAGGTGGTGTCAAATTGTGAGGTGTCTTGAGGGAGTCCCAAATTTGTGTATTATTTTTCTGTTGACTTCTGAATTCAGTAGATTATCAGAAAATAACCTTGGAAGTTTTTGGGTTCATTACTACTTTTTTTGTTCTGTTGTAACTCTATGAGTTTCTGATGAATCCTCAAATTCACTGTCCTGTCACATGAAATGAGGCTTCACCAGATGAAAGATTAGACTAGGCTTTTATTTAATTTATATTTCATAAATTTTAGCTATTATCCAGAGAAAACTGATGTTTACAAGTCAAATGGGTCTATTAGAAATAGATAGAAGAGCATTTTCTGCCTCAGATAATAAAAGCATGCATTTAAATGCTTTTAGATATAGAAAGCAATCTTCATTTGCTCATAATAAAAACTCTGTATTGCTATTACAGGTATTATTATTACCTATAGTCACACTAATAGTAAGTGTTCAGAGGCAAGACACATGTTTTTCCTTGCCCCAAGTTCCACAATCTTTACTTTACAACATGGCAGACTCAAGCTCTCACCCTGTCACCCTGGGCTCTGATTGGGGATCATTCACCCTATCTTGCCCACTTGCAAACCTACTTTTCCATTCCCTGGACATCTCCAGTCTGTACCATAATGCAAATATACTTTGTTCCCTGTCACCCTTCATTTCTAACTCTAGCTCTGAGAACAATAATAAAATAAACATTATCTTTTCTGAAAAGGACATATCAATCATTTCAGCCTATGTCTCCATTTACCATTCCTCTGACTTCCCAGTCCACAACTCTACTGTATGTTCTGTCTTCTATTAGAATGTAAATTACTTGAGGGCGGTGATGTGTTGGTAAGCAAAATGGGCTCTTAGCACTTAGTTCAACCAAGTGCCCTTGAAGAGTTTGGCTTTTGTTACTTCAGTGTATTTCATTGAGTCTTACTAGGTGCTAAGCCCCAGGCCCAAACCCCTATTAGGTGTAAAACCTATGTGGGTGTGGATTGGTAACTAAGGTGGGGCCCAGGGTGGGGCTAACTAAGGGAAGTTGCTAACTCCAGAGTCAATCATAGGAGCCTAAGTTCTGGTCATTCAGATGACGTTGATGAGGTCTGAAATGCTTTAAGAGAAGACAGAGCAATTTGCACAGGGCTCTTACTCTCGGTGATGCTGATGCGGAGACTCCTGGGCAGCTGTAGCTAAGAGCCCTCCAGCTTATAACCCGGATGCTGAGACTTTGTTAAACTCTGGTAACTATGAACTGGGATTTGAATCAGACAAGATCTGTTGATGTTTGTACTTTGTTTGCATTTTGCTCTGAAGTTCAGGGTGCTGGTTTTTTCCCCTGAACTAAGTGAATGATATTTGTATGCTGAACTCAAATAAGCTCATCAACCCCTTAACTTTGCTTTCCTTACTAAAGCAGATCAAAAGAACCTGTGTATTTGCAGTGTGCTGGTAGCGTTCTTGTTGTTGGGCTTGTGTGGGTCTTTCACCCCCACAACAGCTGCTAGCTGGATTGTTGAAACAAGTGACTAGCTGGCCAAATTCTATCACCAGTGTTTAGTACCATGCCTTGCATGTAGTAAGTGCTTCATAAATATGCTTTCCTTCCTTCCTTCCTTCCATTGGACAATCCCAACCATCAAATAAGCTGTAGAAAATAAAAAAAAAAAGGCTAGAAATTTTATGATTAAGGATTTTGTTCTTTTGATCATTCCTTTAAAAACCTCTTTAATGGTTTTACTGACAAAGAAAAATTAATTTTCTCTGTTGATTCCTTAGTCCTAATTTCTTGGTCTCTAAGATATCAAGAGTATGTTGCTATTCAAGACTATATTTCTTTTATTGAAGCTACACACTATCAGCTGAGCATGTTATTACTTTGTCGATGCATTGTTAATATTGTTTATTTGGAAGGTGTAATGGCAGCAACATCACTAAACATGCTGACAAGATCTTAAGTATTTCTAAAAAGACCTTGCACAAACCCTCCCTCACTCAATCAATGTCAACTAGCAAGCCATGTCATCATTTCCTTGATGTCCATGGGGTCCTCTTCAAAAATTGAAGCACAAACACAACCTGTGAATAGACGCAGTGTGCATCCCTGAATGGGAACACACGCAGATAGGTAAATCAGCTCCTTTCTCTCCTCTCTTTTTTCCTTCTCCTTCTCCTGATGGCCAGAAGCTGCCACTACACTGAGGTTTGTTGGCTAGATTCTTCTTGCTTCTTTTCCTTCCGTTCCTTTCCCTTTCTCCTTTCTTCTTTCTTCCGTCCTTCCTTCTTTCCTTCCTTTCCTTCGTCTTTCCTTCCTTCCTTCCGTCCTTCCTTCCTCCTTCCTTCCTTCCTTCCTTCCTTCTTCCTTCCTTCCTTCCTTCCTTCCTTTCTTCCTTTCTTCCTTTCTTCCTTCCTTCCTTCCTTCCTTCCTTCCTTCCTTCCTTCCTTCCTTCCTTCCTTCCTTCCTTCCTTCCTTTCTTTCTTTCTTCCTTTCTTCCTTTTTCTTCTTTCACAAAACCTTAAACTCAGTTCACTTTGAAGCTCATAGATTTGACCACAATAGGTCCCTGTCCAAGCTCCACTTAATGTCTGTATTTTGGGCCTTCCTGGCTTAGAGTGAACGTCAATGGTAATGGTTTCTCTTTGGAACTGCAACCCTGAGTGTCTTCCCCTCCCAGCTTGATTTTTTTTTCTTTTTTCTGATTAAAAGGGCCATCCCTTGACTCACTTATTAAAGAAGCCTATTCACTGAATGGGTATTACCTCACTCTAAGCAAGTCCCTGAAAAGGCCTTAGCCTAAAAGGGCCAGGATCTCCCATTACATCCTGGGTCATCTCCAGTCATCCTGATGAATATTTAGTCACTGGATCCAGATGGCTCTGGAGGATAAAGTGAGGCTGGTGACCTTGCACAGTCCTCCCTCACTCAAGTCAAAGTCAATTGCAAGTCAGGTCATCATTTCCCTGATGACATGGTCCTCTTTGAAAATGAAGGACAAACACAACAGCAACAATAGGTCTCTAATGACTACATAATGGCACTGTATAAATGGGACTATATTTGCCCTAGAAAAATTAACTTTAAGTCAATGTCTATCGCAGTAACTTTAGAAATACTTAATGATTATTTGAAATTGATATTTTATGCTATATTCAGCAGCTGCCCTTCATGGTTTATCAGATCATTACATGGATTCTATATCCTGGGCCAATAATCATGTAACAAAACCACATTATTTGTTTATTGAATTTCTAAAATCAATTCTTTAAATAGAGTTTTTGGCTTGTCATTTTTAAAAACCAAAATAATTGTCAATTCCATCAAAAAATTTGATGAAATAGGTCACAGAGTTAACCAATTGTTTGACTGAACCTATTGGCTGTTGTAGTGTCTTACTTCAAGAGAGCAATGGAACCATTATCTCACTGATGTCGAGATTATATTTGGTTGTTTTGCCCATAACCAGCCATGCCTTTTCGTCCCATGGGATACTTATCCATTTCCTGCCTTTTCATTCTAAAGAGAGGTACATTTCTTTCTAGCAATTCTCCTCAATTAACTATTTAGTGAATTTCCTTCCTATAGACCTTTTGACATGCCTAATATGTCAGGCAAGTACTTGGGTTGTTGTATGATTTTTATCCTTTAAGACTTAGCTCAGAAGTTGTGGTAGGATGGCATAGTACAAAGTATGCTAGGCTTGGGGTCAACAAACCCTGGCTTTGAATTGGAGCTCTAGCATTTGCTAGACAGGGGACCACGGGTGAGTCACAACTTTTCTGAGCCTCAGTTCCTTGTTTTGTCCAATGAGAACATGAATACTGTAATGGTAATCAGAGCAGGATTTTTTGCTGTTCTTTTAAGTGCCTTTACTGAGTCTGGCCTTTGTTTGAAAGGGGCAGGTAAAGTGGAATCTTTTGTCTTGAAATGCTTCTCAGCCCTGGGGTGGTGGAGAGTCATTGATTTGTATGTGGTGTGGTGCTTTCCCACACCCGGGTTTCCCCCACAAGAATGGTAAGTTGGCCCCAGCCCTCTGGGTCCTGAACAGTGTTGGAAGGTTAGCATTTCACTTTTGGGCGTACACTCATGGAAAGGGTGACAAGACTCTGGGTAAGCCTTTGAAATAGCACCCCTGACTTTGAAAAAACCCAGATGTTGGTGCTTCTCTGGTAATTATGTACTGAGATGTTGGGTAGAAAGCTAGAAGCTTGTCAACTGGTTTGTGTTATATTGAGGAGGGTACAGTCTCTGGGAACCCCCTTGAACCTGATGGAGTACAGTCTCTGGGAACCCCCTTGAACTCTCCTTGAATCTTCCCATTAGATCTAGCCCTTGCCTAAGGCCATAAGGCTTTCATTATCTAGGTCCAAATCTCTACCTGTCCTAGCCCTTTATTATCCAGCTGCTTCCCACCCTTGATCCTATCAAAATCCCATTCTCTCATTTCCTGGAGTCTTGACCTCTAGTCACCCCAGTCCCATCAAGATCTTCCTTAGACTCTTCCTCTAGACCCTCCCTAAATCCCCCCTCTAGTCACCCCAGACTACTTGACCACCCTTCAATCCCTCCCACAGTCTTCCTGTATATAAGCTCCATCTTCCCTCCATGAAGGTGCTCAGATTCAATCCAGCTCAGTACATTGAATCTGGCCCGCTTGTGAAAACAAGTGTCACAAAAGGTGAGCTTTCTTAAGACAACTCAATATGGCAAACCCTTAATAAACTTTGTCTCCTTCCTTAGCTGAGAAAGCTTGTGTTGAATTCATTCAGCAGGACTCGATGTGTTGGTGTTTGGGGTCTCAAGCACTACTAGAAACATATGGTTCCCTTATAATATCATTTTTCTTTAATCTTTAATCTTTAATTTTCTGTTTGTAATTTCTGTTTGTATTTGCCCTGAACTTCAGGAGGCTGATCTTTTCCCCCCTGAACTAAGTGAATGTTATATGTATGTTTAATTAAAGTGAGATTGTTAACCCCTGAAGGTTGCTTTCCTTAGAAAAGCAGATCAAAGAATCTGTGCTAGCAGCCCTCCTGTGTTCTCTTGTTGTTGGTCTTACACAGCCACAGCAGCTGCTAGCAACACTGTTGTTACAAATAGCTGTAATATTTACCTTATAGAGTTGTTTTGAGGTTCAAATGCGAATATACATCTATCTATCTATCTATCTATCTATCTATCTATATCTCTTAACTACATTCATACATGTATATACACATACACATACAAATGTATATAAAAGCATACATATAATTCTAGTATTTTACAATCTTTAAAGCACTATATAGACATCACTTATTATTTTGAGGATTATTGATATTGAGATCAAAAGAACCTTAGAAGTTATTGACTTCATTTACAAATGAAGATATTATTGTATATTCATTCTTTGTTTTCCTTGAGTGTAAAAATGTTTGTGCTTTTCATCCACACTGTTACTCATTCCTCTCTATTTATGCATATCCTACACATCTTTCAGGGTCCAGATCAAGGCCAAGTTCCTCTGTAAAGCATTTCCTAAAGATCCTAACCTACATTGATATTGTTTTCCTAAGTGTTTTTTTAAATTTTGCCCTCTCTTACCTTTCTAGCCTTTCTGTACCTTAACTTTCAATTCAGTGCATGGGACTCTTTGTTCCTCACACAAGAAATTCCATGTCTAGAATCTGAATGCTTTCATTGGCTGCTCCTAAGGCCTAGAATTCTTTCTGTCCTTCTGTCTTTCTCTTATTCCCTGATTTCTTTCAAATCCCCAATAAAATCACATCCTCAAGGAGAAACCTTTGATGATCCCTCTTAATGGTAGTTCCTCCCTTTACCAATTATCTCAAATTTATCCTTTATGTGTTTTGTTTGTACGTAACTATTTGTATGATGTTTCCCTCAATTTACTGTGAGCTCCTTGAAAATAGGTACTGTCTTTTGCCTTTCTTCTAATCCCCAGAACTTAGCATAGTGTCTAGCATTTAGAAGGCACTTATTGACTGACCATCACCATGTATTGATCATTATCTTATTCAGGTTAGTTCTCTAATGGCCTGTAGCCCAAAATGAGCACTGAAACCAGCTAATTAATCAATAAGCATTTGTTAAGTGCGTGGTGATAATTGATTAAGGATCTTTCCTGCCCATTCAATAGGCCTCAGGTGGAGCCAGCTAAGGGAAACTTGATTAGGAGAGGATTGGTTTCTAGGCAGGCTTACACCCTTTACTTACTAGATGAGAGGCTCCAGGCCCACACCCTTTTGCTATTTAGGTCATGAAAGGTGTAAAACCTCTCAGGGCCCTAAGGAGATGTCCTAAGACTAGAGCCAATTGTATGTGCACTGAGTTCTACTGAATCAGATGCTGGCTAGGACTATATATAAAGAGAGACCAGAGTGTGAGAGCAGCAGAACTGAGAGCAGCAGAATTGATAAGGAGAATTGAGAAGCAGACATCAAGAAGACATTGAGGCAGCCAGCCTCGAGACAGACTGCAGAGCCGAGAGTGCAGACGAGACAGCTGAAGAGATCGAAGAGCTGGGAATCTATAGCATGAGACACTGGAGAACTGAGAATCCAGAGAATGCAGGAGACTACAAGGACTTTGAGAACTTCAAGGGCTTTCAGAACTTCGGGAGAGGACACAGTTAGGATTCATGAGTGATTGTTTACAGGAAGGCCCTAGCAGGGAGGAAGGTTACAGGATGACTTGGTTCCTTGCTATAATACTGTGTTATAATTTCCTTGTTGCTACATTGAGGTGAGCTTACTGGTTTTGGAATAAAATTCCTACTACATCGAACTGAAGTTATTGGACTTGGGACTGGATGCTCTAGTGTCTAAATAAATGTTATACTTCCTCTGCCTTCTACTTAGACAGTTTTTTTTTTTTTCGTGATTTGCTATTCTGAACCATACAGACATATTCATGGTCATCCTCTAGGTCATGAATCTTGCCTTATTGATACAAGTGCCTACTATGTGCTAGGCACTGTACTAGGTACTGGGCATTTAAATACAGAAAATGAAACTATTCCTACTCACAAAGAGCTTTTAGTCTAATGGCAGAAGTCACTAATACATATGTAAGTATATGGAACATGAAAATGAAGGAATAAATACATAAGAGTTCAATATAAAGTAGTTTTGGAGGGATCAGGAAAAACATCACATAGAAGATAGTGCTCACACTCTGTCTTAAAAGAAGACAGAGATTTTTATGTGACAGAAATAAGGAGGGAGTACATTTCAGGTATGTGGGATAGCCAAAAGGTATAGAGATGAGAGATGGAATGTGGTTCATGAGGAACCATCAGAGAAGGTTTGACTAGATTGTGAAGGGCAGGAGATAGAATAATATCAGAAGAAATTAAAGTTATCTATAGTCATATAAAATGCTCTAAATCACTATTGATTAGAGAAATGCAAATCAAAACAGCTCAGGTACCACCTCGCACCTATCAGATTGGCTAATATGGCAAAAAAAAAAAAAGAAAATGCTAAATGTTGGAGAAGATGTGGGAAAATTGAAACACTACTGCATTGCTGGTGGAGTTGTGAACTGATACAACCATTCTGGAGAGCAATTTGAAACTATGCCCAAAGGGCTACAAAACTGTAAATGCCCTTTAACCCAGCAATATCACTACTAGGTCTGTATCTGAAAGAAATCATAAAAAAGGGAAAAGGACCCACATGTACAAAAATATTTATAGCAGCTCTTTTTGTGTTGGCCAAGAATTTGAAATTGAAGGGATGCCCATCAATTGGGGAATATCTGAACAAGTTGTGGCATATGAATGAAATGTAATACTACTGTCCTATAAGAAATGATAAGAAGGCAGACTTCAGAAGAAACTTGGAAAGACTTACATGAAGTGATGCTGAGTGAAGTGAGCAGAACCAGGAGAACTTGTAAACAGTAACAGCAACATGTTATGCTGACCAGCTTTGATAGACTTAGCTCTTCTCAGCAAAACAATGATCTAAGACAGTTCCAGAAGACTCATGGAAATGGAAAATGCTATCCACATCCAGAGAAAGAACTATGGAATCAGAATGCAAGATGAAGCATACTATTTTCTCCTTTTTTTCTTTCTCATGGCTTTTCCCTTTTGTTCTGATTCTTCTTTCACAACATGACTAATGTGGAAACATGTTTAATATGATTGTGCATGTATAGATTGTATCAGATTGCATGCTGTCTTGGGGAGGGGATAGGGAAGGGCAGGGGAAAAATTTGGAATTCAAAATCTTAGAAAAGTGAATGTTAAAAACTAAAAATAAATAAATAAAATAAAATAAAAGGAAAAAGATAAGAATATCCAACAAGGCTGGAAAGATTGGTTGGGGACAAGCTCTGAAGGGTTTTAAAAACTAAAAAGAGCTTATAATTTATCTTAGAGGAAATAGAAAACCCCTGGAGTTGGTTGATTCACATGGTCAGATTTGTGCTCAAGGAAACTTGTTTTGGTAGCAATATGTAGGATGGATACCATGGTGAGATGCTTGAGGCAGGGAAATCAGTTAGAAAGTTTGTAAGTGAAAGATGATAAGGGCATAAATTACCATGAATAGAGAGAAAGGGCAGCTTGCAAGAGATGTTGTAGAGGTAGAAATGACAAGATTTAGCAACTGATTAGGTATTTGGAATCAGAGAGAGAGGAAGGAATCTAGAATAATGCCAAAGATTGATCAACTTAAAAGACTGAAAGGATGATGGTACCTTTGACAGAAATAGAGATGTTTACAAGAGGTTTTTTGTGTTTTTTTTTTTGAGGGAGGGGAAGCATTACTTCTCACACTACTTGTATGAGGTGGGAGTCACCAACTCTCTTCATGTTGCATTTGAGATGTCTTTGGTACATCCATTTGTAAATATTCAATAGGCAACTGGTGATGTGGGTCTGAAACTCAGGGGAGAGGCTAGGACTATATAAATATATGTTTTGGATATACATACATCTCTATCGATATACAATATCTATAGATCATCTTACTATCCATCATCCATCCATCTATCTATCATACATTTACATGTAATTTGCATAAGGATGATAGTTAAATCCATGGGAGCTAATGAGATTACTGAGAGAGAGTTTAATGGAAGAAGAGGGCCTAAAACAGAATCTTTGGGAAGATCCACAGTAATGGAGTATGATGTGGATGATGAGCCAGCAAAAGAGTTGAGGAGGCATGGTCTGAGAGATTGGAAGAGAATTGAGAGAGACCAGTATCACAAAAACTCAGAAAAGATAGAATATTCAGGTAAGGAGGATGGCCAACACTGCCAAACATATCAGATAGGTAGAGATGGGTGAGGATTGATGAAATCAGTATCTACTATTTTATTTGCTGTTCCCTTCTCAGCCCTTTCCTTCCCTTTTCTGATCCCTCCTGCCCAGATCCCATCATAACCACTTGATGGCTCACACTGCTTATATGAGGTGGGAGTCACCAATTCTCTTCATTCTACTGAGTTTGAGCCCTCACCATTTGCCTTGCCTCTGCCTCCTAAGCTTCATCACATTCATTACCTGTATGTCTTCCAGAACCTCACCTATGACTGAACATGAAAGATGGATGGAATAGACAAAATGATTATCCAATCAGCTGATCATGTGCCACCTTCAATTGTTTGCACAAATGTTCTTGACTAGTATAATTTACAGTTAATGAGATAAAACACGAAGGAAAATAGGGGGACATGAACAATTATAATTCTCCTGAAATTATTCTTTCCCAACTGGGGAACTGGATATTAGGAAAGAAAAGATCATAAATAAGAATTAACTTTTATTCCTTTAAGAAATTTCTTTTTAAAATGCAGTAGTTTCTTTTTCAATTTAAATGATAGCTTCTTCCTTAAAAAAATTGTTTTTCTGAAAAATATTCTTTTGAAATAGGCTCCAAGACAGAGGTCCTCTATGGTCCACAAGATATACTATAAGATTTTAAATGCCATCTAGTGAATGAAACATCCAACAGGGGTCTGAATAATTCAGATAACAATACCTCATCTATCCAGGATGAATTATTTTGGAAAAAAAAAAAAGCACTGAAATCATTATCCAATTCTAGCAACTCTGAGACAGCAATCCTATTATACTGACTCCTGTGAATTTGTTGGAATGATTTCTTAGGGCCTGAGAGCACATCATAAATCAGTGTGAATAAGAGCCTGTAGGGTCCTCCCCCCAAATAGAAAACACGTGGTTGTAGCTGTTGTAGAGACAGATCATTTACTCTGCTGTGCTTGGTGTTTGCTCTAAAGCTCAGTGGGTGTTAGAGAATCATTTGATTGAAGATGTGGCCTAGAGTTTTACCAGTTCAATGTAGGATATGGGCTAGTTCTTATATCCCAGAATCTCAGTGGTTCCCAGAGGTCATCCAGTCCAGCTTCCATACCTCAATAGAAGTCCGTCCACTGCAGGGTCTCTTAATCTGGGGTATGTGAAGTTTTAAAAATGTTTTGACAATCATATTTTGGTATAACTGGTTTTCTTGGTAATACTATGCAGAAACTTTATTCTGAGGAGACCACAGGATTCACCAAACTGCCCATGTGGGCCAGAGCACAAAATAATATACACCACTAGCATTTACTGTGTGCCAGGCACTGATATGAAGTGCTTTACAATTATCATCTCCTTCAGTCCTCGCCATAAGTCTGGGATGTGGGTACATTATTATCTCCATTTTACAGATGAGGAAACTGAGGTTAAGTGACTTGCCCAGGGTCACATGGCTAGGCAGTACCTGAGGCCAGTTTTGAACTCAGGTCTTCCTGATTTGAGGCTGGTGTTCTATCTGCCGTACCATCTAGGCATCTCTAAAACATAAAATGTAAGACTGCATTCCTGATGAGTAGTGATCCAGCTGCTTCTTGAAGACCACCAGTGGTGGGGACATGCCACCTTGTGATATTACCCATTCTACTTTTGCGCAGCTCTAATTAATAAACCAAAATGATCCTCTCTGGAATTTATGCCCATTGCTCATATGGTAATTCTCCCACTGAAGGCCAGACCAAACAATTCTAATTCCTTTTCAATATCAGAGTCCTTCCATTTCTTTAAAAGAGCTCTCATCTCCCTTTTGGATTTTTCATCTCCAAACTAAATATCTTTCTTCAAATTTATTTATTTAATTTATTTAATATACTTAGTTTTCAGCATTGATTTTCACAAGAGTTTGAATTATGAATTTTCTCCCCATTTCTACCCTCCCACCCACTCCAAAATAGTGTATATTCTGGTTGCTCCGTTCCCCAGTCAGCCCTCCCTCCTGTCACCCCACTCCCCTCCCATCCCCTTCTTCCTTCCTTTCTTGTAGGGCAAGCTAAATTTCTACGCCCTGTTGCCTGTGTATCTTATTTCCTAGTTGCATGCAAAAACTTTTTTTTGTTGTTTTTGAACATCTGTTTTTAAAACTTTGAGTTCCAAATTCTCTCCCCTCTTCCCTTCCCACCCACCCTCCCTAAGACTTAGGCAAGCAATTCAACATAGGCCACATGCATATCATTATGTATAACCCTTCCATAATACTCATGTTGTGAAAGACTCACTATATTTTGCTCCTTCCTAACCTATCCCCCTTTATTGAATTTTCTCCCTTAACCCTGTCCCTTTTTGAAAGTGTTTCAAACTAAATATCTTCCATTTGTTCCATTTGTCTATTGTAATCTCCCGTCCCCTCATCATTAAGACGCCCTGGTTTGGACATGCTCATGGTTGTTAGTGTTCTGAAAAAACAGTGGTCCTCACACTAGGAGACAATGAGGTCTGCTTAGAGTAGAATAAAATTTGGACTTTCACATCCTTCTATCTTGATGGTATGCTGTCTCATTGAAACCCAAGTTCATTTGAGTTTTTTGACTGTTTGGTTGAAGACTCCTGTATCTCTTCTTCCCCACCAAAGAATTTTGTTATTTCCCCAGTCCTGTATATTTGTTCCCGTGTCTAAGACTTTATGTTATCTAAATGGAGTTATTATTGCTAAAACAATCATCTTAAAAGACTGTGCTCTTATTCTAATGATGTTCAAAGAAATGAGTGTAATTTTATGAACCAAATGAATGTTATCCTTAAAAGTGTTCACCTACAGAGAGTAGGCACATTCTACTAATGCTGATGCTGTCAAATTATTTTGGGGGGATTTTCTATTGCATATTTATTAAGAATATTCAAATGGGAGGCTGCCGGGTGATCTAGTGGGCAGGACAGTGGATTTGGAATCAGGAAGACTTAAACACTATTTGAGTGACCCCAGACAAATTAATTGGCTTCTGCTGCCTCAATTTCCTCATCCACAAAATGGGGAAAATAATAATAGTTACCTCTCAGGTTTGTCATGAAGACAAAATGAGATATTTGTAAAGCACTTTGGAAACCTTCAAGTGCTGTATAAATTCAAACTATTACTATTATTTTCAAATGTCATTAAGAGCAGAAATCTTTATAACTGAGAGCAACTTTTTTGTGATTTCAAATAGACAAAAATTCATTTGGCATTCTGTCTGGGGATAAGATGCATGGTCAGCTTGGAAAATATATAAAATATGAGGCTCCAGATAAAATGTGATTTTTGAGGTCTTGAGACTGGTGTTTAGCATGGTGCCTTGAACAAATTCTAGTTGACTGACTGATGGAAGCTTTTGAGAGGTTCTGAAGATTCTCAGAAATGTTTTCAGAAATACCAGAATAGGTAGAAATACATTCTTTTATTGTTAAGGTGACTATTTCTAAGGGTAAAATTCATTTGGCTCAAAAATTTTGGTTAAAATCACTACCAATCACATTTCTTTAAATGGTGAGAAAGAGAGAAAAATCATTAGCCCTTCCAGTACAAATGAATGAAACATATCTTATCAATACTGGCTATAATTTAAAAACAGTGTTTGAGTAGATGATTAAAGAAGTTGTGGGCAACTTGAGCCAAATTCCACTGGAGCACTTGCCATAAGTCAGGCCTTGAGCTAGGTGCTAGATGAGTTACAACAGACAAAACAAAAGCATCTCTACATCAAAGCACTGACATTTTATAGGGGTGAACTAACTTGGACAAAAATCAATCAAATACCAAGTATATAGAATGAAAATATAAAAGGAGAGGCAGCAGAGTGTAGTAGATAGAGAGTCAATAAGACCTGGGTTCAAGTTCAGCCTTTGAGGCATATTGCTCCATGAAAATGGGCAAGTCCGAACCCCTTAGTATCTCATGAAATTTTCTAAGTTGCAGAGCAGGTGCTGAGTGGCCTTGGTAGGGAGAATTTCCTAACCATTGAATTACCTACACTAGTGAAATCACAAATCTGGACCAAACCAAAGTGAAGCAAAACAATACCACCATACAATGACCCTAACCCCCAGAGTTCCTCAGTCCATTCATTAGGTTCATATTTAACTGCTTAAGGGACTATATACCTCTGCTTTCAATCCAGTCAAATGACACTTACCTCTGAGTCTATTAAAGTTTCTTTTTTGTGAGGTGGGGGGACTTGAAGGGGAGAAGGCAGGACAATTGGGGTTAGGTGACTTGCCCAAGGTCACACAGCTAGTAAGTGTGTCAAGTATCTGAGGCTGGATTTGAACTCAGGTCCTCCTGATTCCAGGGCCGGTGCTCTACTCACTGTGCCACCTAGCTGCCTCTATATTAAAGTTTCTAATCAGATTTTATAAGCCTGAATTCCAGAATCCCAATTTAATTTTTGAGAGATGGGGACTATTTAACTATTTGTGGGGGTTAGCAATTGGGAATAGGGGTGGGGGTAGAGAAAGAGGTCAAGAAATCCCTTGTTTGTGTCAGAACTACTTATTTCAGAATATGATTTTTACATTTAACTCAAACTGTAAAGGTGCAGTTTTCATGAAGACAATTTTTCTTAAAAAGATAATAATCTTGAAAAACTGAGCATTCTTTTTGATCTCAGAACTCAGTAAATATAAGGGAAAATTTGTAAAGGGGCTATGTTCAGTTAGACACAGTCTTTCTTGTATTGCCTGTAATTACAATAATAAAACTTGGGTCTCAGTATTTGTTGACAGGTATATAGGACTGATATCAATTAACTGCTGAGTAGAATAGATTTTTCATGCCTTGGTCTATTTCTTCCTTTCCTAGGAATATGCAAACTCCATCTAAGGGAGTCTAATAATAGCTAAAACAGTCAAAGAAAGAGAAATATGACTATAGCTGATGGAATTAAGCCTTGGATGTCATTTAACTGTTAATGAATGTTCACCATATGATGTCATACAGACTTAAAAAAAGATTACATAGTTTTGATTTGGTAGAACTAATTAAATGAATGGATGGAGGAGCTCTAATGTAGTTTCAAATTAGAATCCAGCAAATCAAGCTTATAAAATCTGACTGGAAACTTGAACAGATTCAGATGTAATGTTTGATTGGATTGAAATTTGGGCAACACAATACTCAGAACAGTTAAATAGCAACCTAATAAACAGACAGAGCTCTAGGAGATGGTGGGACTGTTTAGTGAGGGGCCCAGCAACTGGAATTAGTTCAAATTTATTTATTTTCCTCAGTAATGACCTAGAGGACATAGTGAGAACCCTGTACATTAATTAAATTGAATGTTGTATGTATCAGCGCACAGGGAGGATTAATATCAAGAAGCCTAGGGAACTTGTAAATGTGGTAGGAAAATATCAAAGTGAGAATCTACCTGGGAAAAGGCAATGTATATTTTCAGAGAATAACAGTTCTGAAAAGAAATATTTAACAGAGAGAAAACTGTTGGGAAAATGAATTACCAAAAGAGAAGTAAGCATGGAAGTAGAAAGAAATTGGGAGAGAGAGTCTCCCCAAGGGGTCAGTGTGAGTGATGAATATTAGTCTGCAGCAAAGGGAGGCTAATCCTACTTTATACAACATTAATGAGAATTCTTTTAGTCTTTAAACAAAAAAGAGGGAGAAATGTGATGCTATCTGGGGGATAGAAGCAAAATAATAGGAGAGCCTTAAAAGACTGTGATAGCTGAAATATGAAATGCTGAATATGCACACCATGGCTGAGTGATGCCAAAGGTCCAGGGGAGAGTGATATGGTGCAGCAAATATTTAAAATATAGGGCCAAGCAAAGAGCCAGACTGCCTAGGTTATAACAAGTGACAATGAGATAAAAATTAAGGTTGTGGACACTGGAGCTGCATTTGAAGACAACTATGGGACAGTTTGAATTTGTTTTTTCAATGGGGAGGAAGGAAGAAGATGGCATCTCTTCTGCTACCCCCTCCCCCACAGTGTGAAAACATTAAAGTTAAGCTAGGGCAATGGGAATGGGAGAGAGGGAAGTAGGAGAATTCACACAGTAAATGTTTTCCTTCAATATGTTTTGTGATTTTCTAAAATCCAAACAGATTGGCAATGCCCTATGCCTTTGCATAAGGTCTTCATTAATACCTTCCATGTAAAACAGTATCCTCAAATGGCTAATAATGTGAGAACTCTTTCAAGATTTACTAGTCTGTTCCTTGAGTACTACAATCCATGGCTAGTCCCTAGAGATGTCAACAATCATAGATATTTGTATTGGTAATTAAGGTAGGACTTTTTTTTTTTTTTTACTGTTTTAGGATGCTAAATTAATTAAATGCCTTTGATTAAGTCTTACTAGGTGCAAAGCTCCAGGCACACACCCTTTTGCTAACTAGGTATAAAGCCCCAGGCTCACATCCTTTTGCTGATTAGGTGTGAATCCTTCCAGCCCTGAACAGAGTTTAAAAACTCAGGAGTTAGCATTTTTCTGGGGCTCACCCATGGAGGAGTGTTGATGTGGAGACTCTGGGCAGCTGTTGTTAAGAGCCCCCCAACTTTGAAGAAACTCAGATGTTCTGTTTGGGGCTCTCAGTCACTGAAGAGTGGCGTGGGACTCTGGGTAAGCCGTTGTATCTGCCCCCACAGCTTTGCTAACCCAGACCCATTGGTTCTTTGGTAACTATGAATTGTGATTTGGTCTGTTTATATTGTGTATGTTTGTAATTTGTTTGTATTTTCTCTGAAGTTCAGATTGCTGGCTTTTCCTCCTGAACTAAGTGAATGATATTTGTATGTGTGATTGAAGTGAGATTGGTAACCCCTTAAAGTCACTTTCCTTAGTAAGGCAGATCAAAAGAACCTGTGTTAATGGCATTCTGGGTGCTGGTTGTTGTTGGTTTTACACAGCCACAGTAGCTGCTAGCAAAATTGTTGCTACAATATTTTAATGTGCAAAAAAGAAGAGGAAAGAGGATTATACATGAAACTTTAAACTTCTGTTTCAAGTGGCTTTTTAAAAAGTGTATATTGAATTTAACATGACCATAACAAAATTTCCTCACTTCTCTGTCACACTCTGAACATTGTTGTTGTGTTTTGTAGATTTTTATTTCATAGATGCTTTTAAATTTTTTTTTTATTTCTGCTACTCCTCTTTTCTGACCCATTCATAGTTTTAGAAGCTAAAAATCCCATACTTTCTCCACCATAAATGGAGCTTACAGTGGGCTCCAATTCTGGATATAAGAGGGTATCTTGTTGGTTTCTGATTTCTTATAATATTTGATTGGTCTCTCCATCTTTTCCCCCTTCCTCCCTTATCTTTCTATCTTCCCCTTCCCTATATCCCCTTCTCTGTCATCTTTGGTTCTTCTTTCTCCTTCACCCTAACAGCCCATCACTGTCATGTCTGCCAATTCTACCTGAACAATATATCTAACATCCATCATCTTCTCTCATATCACAAAGTCACTATTCTAGTTCAAGTCCTTATCACCTCTTGCTGGACTATTGTAATAGAACCCTAGTAGGTCTCTTAGCTTCTAGTTTCTTTCTTTTTCAGTGTATTCTCTACATAGCTATGTAGCTGCCAAATTGAAGTTCCTTGAGTGCAGTTCTCACCATATCAAGAAGCCACACCCGTTCTCTGTTGTCTCTGGGATAGAACTAAAATTCCCTCATTTAATATTCTCTCTTCCAGCCAGACCAGTCTGCTCGTGCTTCTCTGAGAATGAAAATCTGTTCTCTCCTTTGGATAGGTTGTCCCTTATGCTTGGAATACGCTCATTACTCAGTTCTATCTCCTAGAATCCCTCACTTCTTTCAAAACTCAGCCCAAATGCCACTGCTTACAGGAAGCCTATTTTGATCCTCCCAATTGCTAGTGTCCTCTCAGAAATTAGTTTGAAAATATTTAATTTTGTATAAAGATGGTGCCTTCCCCCAATATCATGTGAGTTTCTTATGAGCAAGAGAGATTAAATTTCTTGTTGTATACCCATTACCTAGTACAGGCTTTATCACATAAAAAGTGCTTAATAAATGCCAATTATCAAATAATAAATTGACTCCTCAATAGAACTTTTTTTCTAATGGTAGAATTCAAAGGAAGCCTAAGGTGGATATTAATTATATAGACAATGCTCCATGAATACTAATTGGTTGTTGGATTAATTTAGGTTGAATTTAATAGGATTTCATTAGTTTGAAATTCTAGGCACTAAAAAGTTCTGGCCTTCTAATTGGATGAATTATTTATGAGAAGATACCATATATTTAGATATAGAAAAACAAGCCACTTTTTATATTTTCTTGATCACTCATAGATCTTGTGAGTGTCTTTGATTCTTCTACAACTAAAAGATTATGTATGATCATAAATTACTTTTGAGAAAATCAGGGCCATAGTCAGAATCATGAACATATCCCACAAACTCAAAGCATCAGATTGGAGGAAACCTGCATGAGCCTCCTCACACTTCTATTTTTAATACAGGGATTTCCAAGGAATACTTGAATATGCAACATTCAAAGGTAAAAATGTAATGAAGTGACATATGCAATATTTCATATTTTCCCACAGTATGCAAAGAAGTTTCCTCATAATATTGTTAGATAGCACAGATATTGAACCCCATTTTACAGATAAGGACCCCAAGTCATGTAGAGTTTAAAACACTTGCCCAAGGTCAAATGTACAAATCTGGGATTGAAGCCATCTGCTTTTGATTCTAAGTTCAAGGCTCTAGCCACTCTCCTAGAAGCATTGAAGGAAGTTAACTGTAGCAATTTTATTGGCATCTTACTGTACTGTGGTGATACATTCATTCAAGATCCATTGGGTTAAGACCTTTATTTGTCTTGACTGGTGATATGTTCCATAATGCACCATATTACAAAAAAAATTATTTTGTCATTTGTACCCAATAAAAAGACCAGAGAATCACAGCCAGGAGAGCTAGTCAGAGAGGTGATGAAATATGTAACAGCTCCTATCAGGGAAGTGGTAAAAGAAATAAATTCATTACATGACTGGAAAGATGTTCATGCTCAAAGTGTAACATGCAGATTTGAATTTCACACAATTTCTATTATGCTGACATTTCATGTATGAAATACTGCATTTCGTGGAGTTATTAAATCTACTCCAGCCAAATGATGTTGTCCTTAGATGAAAGGTGATTCCACAAATTCAGCAGATGACTTAACCTTCATCAGCTTTCTTTGAAATAGGTCCTTAAGCAGCTTTTCTCAAAACTTAAGCAATTTCACAAAATGGAATCAATAGCAAAGACTGTGGTGGTTATCATCACTGTATCCCCAGCACCCTGCACAGTAGATGCTCAATAAATGTTGGTCCACTTTAATGCTATTTCTCTATGATCAAAGTATTAGTTTTCCATGGTCAATGGTTATCACGACATTTGGTGGATTTAACTTTGTCACATTTTTTGTGATTCTA
Source organism: Trichosurus vulpecula (assembly GCF_011100635.1). NCBI lineage: Eukaryota > Metazoa > Chordata > Mammalia > Diprotodontia > Phalangeridae > Trichosurus > Trichosurus vulpecula. Next base: position 131,590,047 of record NC_050578.1, on the reverse strand, counting down.
TCAGTGTAGGGAGCTACCTCCCTGTGAGGAACTCCTAACAAGGCTATGACTTATAATTTTCAGGGGGTATTTGGGGATAATAGTTGGTTAAGTGACTTGTTGAGGGTTACACAAACACTTTGTGTCATAAGTGGGACTTGAACCTTGGTCTTCCTTACTCTGAGGCTACATCTCTTTCCTCTATGCCATGTTGTAAGGTTCCAAAAAGCTACTCTGCTTGTTTTTGTCACCAAGGATGTCATGCCTTTCCCAGAATAAGTTTATAATCTGAAACCTCACCATCATGGAGATTCATTAGGCTTTGATCCTCAACACTTCTTTTGCTCCCTCATTTGCTTCTCCCTTCTGATTGGTGGGCAGGACAATATTAGCCCTTCTGAAAGCTTCTCTTTATAGAGAGTTTAGAATTTTCCATTTAACTTCATTTCCCATCAAGTGTTCTCTGGGGGCCTCCCTGCCTTTTTTTCTTTGTATATTGTCTTTCCCCATTTGATTGTAATCTCTTTGAGGACAGGCACTGTCTTTCTTTTTCTTATTTGTATTCCCAGCTCTTTTTATAGTGCATTGCACATTGTAGGCACTTAATAAATACTTGTTGACTATTGACCAATGAGAATGGAATGGTCCCAATTAGGTATTTCTGAGTCCCTACTAACTCAAGCAATTTGGAATTGGAGATCCTGAGTGGCAATCTGAACTCCGCACCTATCTGCTACATGTCTTTGGGCCAGTTACTTCCCTTCAGTTTTCTTAGCTATAAAAAAGGCACATGGATTAGATGATCTTTAAGGTCATTTCTACCTCCAATTTCTACAGAAGTGGGTTGTAGGGGGAAATAAATTTGAAATTAAGACATTTTGATAATACCCAGAGAAAAAAATGGCTCCCAGATACAACTGAAGATAGATTATTCTTAGATCAAAATCATGTGACTATGTGAGCCAAACATGAGGTCCATCCCAGGTTGGTTAAAGCTATTTACTGTTCTCAGTAATACTTGGTTTAACCTTCACTCTGGGGAGGATCATAGGCACATAGATCTAGGGCAGGAAGCATCATCTAGTCCAAACCCTTCATTTTACAGATGTATGAATTGAGGCTCAGGGAAGTTAACTCACTTGTCCAATGTCACACAGATAGTAAATAAAAAGACTAGATTCAGACTCAGTTCCTGTCATTCCAAATTCATCACTCTTTCCTCTATACCAGGTGGCCTTAGGTAAATTCAGATGTGAATTATGCTAAATAACATCTTTGTGGATTTTCATCTTGGTAGTTTTCAAAGGAGATGAAGAAGGAGAATCATTAACATGGATGGGCCCTATCTTATTCATGAAGTTTTATTTATAGATATTTTATTTTATTTATAGATAACAGGTGGGCATCTAATCATAACTTACCAAAAACACTTCTATTTCTTGCCTGATTTAAACAAATTTTGTTAACTAGATTTCAACCTTGCAACCATCTACTGATGGCAATCTGATGAGGAAAGCAAGATAAGTAAGATGTTTTAGATAACTTTCTAAACAGGTGAAAGAAACTAAAATATTTACACTATCTAAAGGTAGTTGCCTATTTCCCAAGAGTACCTTGCTTCATGAAAACCCCATGTTCAAGACTGCAAATATATGACACTGGATCAATGATGTGATACAGATTCATTATATAGTCACTTCATGTTATAGTAAATGCTGCTGCATCAAAATTTTGAGTAGCCAAAAGGGGGAAAAAGGCTCAGAAAATATTATATTATAGAAGAGTGAAAACAGTGTTAGACTCATGAGGAAGAGAAAAAGCATTAAAAACTGTCCAGTGCTTTGGCCTCCTGCTGATAGGTAGGATTCCCCAGCCTAAGATTCTATAGAAAGAGTCAGCCAATCAATCAGTCAGTATTTTTAAAGTGCAATGTGCCAGCTGTTGGGAACACAAAGACAGTGATGAAATAGTTTCAGTGTTCAAGGAGCATACAGTATATAAAAAAGAGATTTATAAACATAATTTTATTCATTCTCTGTGTAAAATAAATACAAGATAACTTTGAGGAGGAAGACACCAGCAGTTGGGATGAGAGAAATAAGGAAAGACCTCATGTAGAAGGTTCTTGAGCTGAGAAAAGAATTAAGGGGTCTAAGAAGCAAGCTAAGGAGGAGGTACATTCTAGGCATAGGAAACAATCTTTGTAAAGGCATAGATTTGGGAAACAGTGTGCTCCATATGAGGAACAGATAGGCTATAGAGTTCATAAAGGAGGTTACTATAATAAGGCTGAAAGACTAAGTTGAAACAAAGTTAAATGCTAAGCAGAGAAATTCATATTTGACTATAGAGGTAATGGGGAGCCGTCTGACTTTATTGAGCAGGGGAGTGACATGGTCCTTCCTATGCTTTAAGAAAATCACTTTAGTGGCTGGGCAGAGGGTGAGTGAGAGAGGAAGAGACTTAGCACAGAGAAAACTATTAGGAGACTACTGCAATAATTCAGGTGGAAGGTGATGAAGTTTGAAAAAAGTTTCATAACTATGGAGGTAGACAGAAGGAATGGATGCAAAATACAGTTTGGAGGTAAAATTAACAAGACTTGGCAATTGAGCCATCCCAAGAGGATGTGCATTTTTTTTTAAAAAAAGAAATTCTGATGACACAGACAATACAGATAAAGAAATAGGGGAAGAGCAATCTAAAGAGACCATTGTGGATGAATAGGGAACTCCTAAAAAAACTTGGATTTTTAAAGGACATCCATAGAAGATATAAGGGACCAGGTAGTGGAACCAAAGATGTATAAGGGAGGACTTTTTTAAAAACATGAGATTGTTCTTTAATAATGTTTTCTGGACCTCTTAAGGCTCATGGTGAATTAATTTTGGCAAAGAAAATTGAGGACTTCATACTGCTTTTGGGACAAGGGAAAATCAAAGAACAGATACAGCCACAGCTCATGACAGATTAGATGCTGATATGAGGGAGAAGGCAAAACTACTTAATTTATTGATTTTTTAAAAGGAGAATGATCTCCTGATTAGGAAGGATAGAACACAATCTTTTGGGGTATACTAATGCAACCCTTCCCCTGGTACTTCTCCTCCCACCCACTTTAAGAGTGCAGTACCTAGAAACGTTAGCTTTAGCAGTAAGAGAAGAAAAATAAATTGAAGGCATTAGATTAGGCAAAGAAGAAACAAAGCTATCACTCTTTGCAGATGATATGATAGTATACTTAGAGAATCCTAGAGAATCAAGTAAAAAAAGGGACTTGAAATAATAATAAACAACTTTAGCAAAGTTGCAGGATATAAAATAAATCCATATAAGTTATCGGCATTTCTATATGTTACTAATGAAGCCCAACACAGATAGAAGCAGAAATTCCATTTAAAGTTACTATAAACATTATAAAATATTTGGGCATTTATCTGCCAAGACAAACCCAGAAACTATATGAACACAATTACAAAATACTTTTCACACAAATGAAGTCATATCTAAATAACTGGAAAAACATCAGTTGCTCATGAGTAGGCTGAGCTAATATAATCAAATGACAATTCTACTTAAATTAATATACTTATTCAGTGCCATACCAATCAAACTGCCAAAGAATTATTTTATAGAGCTAAAAAAATATCAAAATTCATCTGGAAGAACAAAAGGTCCAGAATACCAAGAGAATTAATGAAAAGAAATGCTAGGGAAGGTAGCCTAACCATACCAGATCTTAAATTGTATTATAAAGCAGCAATCATCAAAACTACTTGGTACTGGTTAAGAAATAGAGTGGTGGATCAGTGGAATAGATTAGGTACACAAGACACAGTAGGCAATGACGATAGTAATCTACTATTTGATAAACCCAAAGACCCCAGCTTCTGGGATAAGAGTTCACTATTTGACAAAAACGTCTGGTAAAACTGGAAAATAGTATGGTGGAAACTGGGCATAGACCAATATCTTCCATGGTATACAAAAATAAAGTCAAAATGGGTACATAATTTAGATATAAAGGTTGATACTATAAGTAAACCGGGAGAGCAAGGAATAGTTTACTTCTCAGATTTATGGAGAAGGGAAGAATTTATGACTAAACAAGAGATAGAGAGCATTACGAAATGAAAAATGGATGATTTTGATTACATTAAATTGAAAAGGTTTTATACAAACAAAGCCAGTGCAACCAAGATTAGGAGGGGAGCAGAAAACTGGGAAAGAATTTTTACAACCACTGTCTCTAATAAAGGTCTCATTTATAAAGTGCACAGTGAGCTGAGTCAAATTTATAAGAATACAAATAATTCTCCAATTGATAAATTGTCAAAGGATATGAATAGGTAATTTTCAGAGGATGAAATTAAAGCTATCTATAGTCATATGAAAAAATGCTCTATATCACCATTGATTAGAGAAATGCAAATCAAAACAACTCTTAGGTACCACATCCTACCTGTCAGATTGGCTAATATAGCAAGATAGGAAAATTATGAATGCTGGATAAGATGTGGGAAAATTGAACACTAATGCATTGTTGGTGGAGTTGTGAACTGATCCAACCATTTTGGTCAGCAATTTGGAACTATGCACATAGGGCTGTAAAAATGTGCATACCCTTCGACCCAGGAATACCACTTCTAGGGCTGTATCCTAAAGAGATCATGTACAAAAATACAGCAGCAGTTTTTGTGGTGGCCAAGAACTGGAAATGGAGGAGATGCCCATTAATTGGAGAATGGCTGAACAAGTTGTGATATATGAATGTAATGGAATACTACTGTGCTATAAGAAATGATGAGTAGGAGTACTTCAGAAAAACCTGCAAAGACTTAGATGAACTGATGTTGAGTGAGGGGAGCAGAACCAGGAGAACATTATACGTAGTTATAGCCACATTGTGTGATGACTAACTTTGATAGACTTGGCTTTCCTCAGCAATGCAAGGTTCTAAGACAACTCCAAAAGTCTCATGATGGAAAATGCTATCTATACCCAGAGAAAGAATTATGGAGCCTGAATGCAAAACAAAGCACACTATTTGCACTCTCTCCTTTTTGCTTTGTTTTATTTCATCTTTCTCATAGTTTATTCCATTGGTTATAATTATTCTTTACAACATGTGAAAATATGTTTAATATGAATGTATAGGTAAGGCATATATCAGATTGCATGCCATCTTGGGCAGAGGGGAGGGGAGGGAGAGGGAGAAAACTTAAAACTCAAAAGCCTGTGGAACTGAATATTATAAACTAAAAATAAATAAACAAATTAAAGAAAAGAAAAGAAAAAGAGTGTAGTACCATTAAAGATATGGCTTATGAAAATTTAGAATGGCAAGGATTGATCCATAAACAAAGTATGACTTCACTGAGAACATTTCTGACTAACCTAATATCTTTTTGTCATAGATTGGTAGTTCAGGGAAATATTTCAGATTTATACCTAGATTTTTTACAAATTATTTGACAAAACCTTCCATGACATCTTTGTGAATTAGTCAAAAGTCAAAAGTTTAGTGATGAGTGGATTGATTATAATTCAAAAAGAAGTCTTAGCCTTCTGTCCTTTGCCTTCTGCTGCTTCATATTTTAATTGGTTACATAGATGCTTTACATAGATGGTCTTATTACATATGCATATGATTCCCTTCCCTTCCTTTCCCTTCCCTTCCTTTCCCTTCCCTTTCCTTCCCTCCCTTCCCTTCCCTTCCCTTCCCTTCCCTTCCCTTCCCTTCCCTTCCCTTCCTTTCCCTTCCTTTCCCTTCCCTTCCCTTTTTTTAAAAAAGGAATTAATAGCTCAAACGCTGCAATTAGGTGAAGAGAGCAATGAAATGCATCTAGACACTCTATTGTTTATTCCAAATTATCTTCTGTAAATTTGGGCTAAGAATAAGGAAGAAAAGAAACTACCCAAGTCATTTGGGGCATGCGGTTGATTTCCACTTTATCCATAACAACAACCTGCTGAGTGACATTACCTTGGACAGAAATTGCATGTAATTACTTTTATGTGCCATACAAGGTGTTTGTCAGGTCTGTTTAAATTTTCTCTATGGTTCCTTTGAGAATAATTACCAGATTATCTGAAGCACATAAATAACATTGTAATTGCTTAAGTAAGAATATCTTCACAACTACGTGATTATGTTGCTGGGGTACTCAAACAAACCATAGTCTGTAACATGGAGTCTGATGTGGTATTAATGAAAAGCATGGCGAGAGGTTTGGTACCTTGTCTTGCATCACAGAATACGAAAACATAGTCCAATTGCTCTTTCGAAGTTTTGAAGTACTAGAACAACAACTATGGATCTAGGAATTCAATTCAATTTAGCTGATTTCAGTGCCCTTCGAGCACACAACACATAGTTAAGTTTTAATAAATACCTTTTTTACTTTTCTTTCCTTCCTCAAGCAAAATAGACAAATGGTCCATATTTGTTGACATATGTACATAGCTATAGCTCTCAATCTTTCCTTCTTAAGGAAGTACACAACTTTCATCACCATTACTGTGGAATCAAGTCGGGGTATTCATTACACTGATCTACATTCTGGTATCTTTTTGCATTGTTTTCCTTTATATTATTTTGGTTATTGTGTAGTTAAAAACTGTTTGTCCAGGGTAGACCTAAAGTTAAAATCTGGCCTCAGACGCTTACTAGCTGTGTGACCCTGGCAAAGCCACTTAACCTCTCTTTGCCTCAGTTTCCTCACTTATAAAATGAACTGGAGAAGGAAATGAGAAACTATTCCAGTATCTTTGCCAAGAAAACTCCAAGTCATGAAGACTTGGGCACAATTGAAAGAAATGACTGAATAACAACAGATCTGACTCATTTCTTCATGCCCTAGTCAATCTGTATTACAGGAGCAGATAATATTCAGTCACAAACTGATCATTCCTAGACCAAGAAATAGGAGTAAATTCTACTTCCTAGAAGCAAGAAGCAAGATTCCAGTCTATATCCCTCATGAAACCATTAATATTACAAAGCAGCCCTCTTCCTCTTTTGCTTCAGACTGAAATATGCACACCAACTAAGCATGACTTTTACCTTTCCAATGTCTTAAAGTGCTACATTCCAGGACCAGTGAATTACACTTTGAATTAATTCTGGAAAACAAGTACGGGAGGTCTAATAAACCTTACTTTGCTTCTGGTGTTAAATTCACCTTCTTGTATAAGTACACTTTTAGAAAGGCAAATGAATTCCTTGAGGTCACTAGAATGTCATTTACTAAGGACATTATTCATCTAATACTACCTATCTGCCAAGGCCAAGTTTAAATCCCTTCTCTGAGAAAATGCCCTGGTTGTTTCACCCCATGTTGATTCCTCTTTTTTTCTGAGTTCTTAAATTACCCCCATTTGAAGGCACACAGCTGAGTACTTTATCATTTCTTAATGCTTTCTTATTGGTAAACCTTGTCTCAACAAACTTTATGCTTTTTGAGGGCAGAGAGCATGTCTTACGCTTTTTTTCTTTTAATATTCCTACTGAACATAGTCCTGAGCACAGGACCATAGGGTCATAGATTTAGATCTGGAAAGTGCCTAGAAGTCATCTCTTGTCCATTCTCCTCATTTCAGAGATTAGGAAAGTGAGGTTGTAATTTGCCTAAGGTCAAACAGGCAGTAAGTGGCCTATTTAAACTAAAGGCCTCCAACTCCAAATTAATTTTCTTATTACTATGCCACTGTCTGTACCCTCCTTTCTATCTCAGTTCCTACAGTTCTAGTACAGGCCTCAAGGATCACATGCTTGAACTACTGCAAAACATCTGCTAAAGGCTTTCCCTTCTCTGCCTGCAATCCATTATATAAATATACATATATACATAATTATCAATATTTTTCAATATATACATGCTGTCAAACTATGTACATATAATATACATGCACACACACACACACACACATATCATTGGTAGGAGTTCCCTTACTGGGTATTCTCTATGTCAGTGTAGGCACAGATTTAGGTGTGTTTCCCACAAAAATGATAAACATAAAAAGGGAAATTAAATCCTAAAATTTCCCTTTGATTATGGGACTCCTTTTATCAAGTACCTTCCAATTGTTGTCTAAAGTGGGAGTGTGACTTGCTGTCACAGACACAGACACACACACATATGTGTATATATCTATATATGCATACACACATAAAAATCAGAAGTTGCCATTGATATCTGAATATTTAAATGCACTTTTCCGATAATCAATAAATACGATTACTTAAGTGACAACATAGCATAGCAGATAAAATGTAAGCTTCTGAATAATAAAAATATGGGCTCAAATTCTGCATCTTGAACCTATTGACTCTGTAGCCCCCTCAAGTCACCCAATATCACTTGCTATCTGGCTACACTCCTCTGAACATCATCACTGCTCTCCAGAATTCCCTCATTCTGCTATGTCAAATTAATTCTGTAAGTCACACGTCTTCAGCACCCTCTGCCCCTGGGCTCTTCCCTTGCTCTTACTGGAAATGTTGGAGGGTGGACAATCGTGAGGTCCTCCTTGATCTTCCATTTTTAATTAGGGCTCCCAGGGCAGACATCGCATCTTCTCCCACATGACTGCAGTCCCCCAGACTTCATCATACCCTTGTGCTGTGTACCCTCTCTCATTTACCCAACCTCCACACCTTTTAGGTGTGTGTGTGTGAGTGTGAGTGTGTGTATTCTGTGTGTGGGCTGTCTTCCCACATTATTTTGTGAACTCCTTGAGGGCAGGAACTATCTTTTTGCGTTTCTTTGTCTCCCTAGCACTTAGCATGGTACCTGGCACATAGAAAGTAATTAATGTATGTTTAACAACTGACTAATTAACAACATATCAGTACCCTAGGCAACTCTCCAAATGTCTAAGCTATATAGTAGGTACTAAGCTGCATTGGTAGGAATTCCCTTACTGGGGATTCTCTATGTCAATGGGGTCACAGATTTAGGTCCCTTCCCCACAAAAATGATTAAACATAAAATGAGAAATTAAATCCTAAAATTTCCCTTTGATTATGGGACTCCTTTTATCAAGTACCTTCCAATTGTGTCTAAAGTAGAGGTGTTAAACTTGCTGTCACAGGCCCATAACACTTTTGAGGGCTGCCTGATTAAATGTAATTGGGAAATAGTTAACAAAATAAATTAAACAAAACAAGATATAACACAGATAAAATACAATGTTAATATTTGTTTTTCTAAGTCAGTAAGTACCCACAGGGTCCTTATGTATGATTCAGTAGTTCCCCATTTCTATTTGAGTTTGACTCTATTGGCCTTCAGAATAAAGCCTGGTATTTACCTTTTCCATAATCTAGCCTCCCCCTCCCTGTCTTATCTCAGCTCTCAGTCTTTCCTGTCTTGAACCCTTTAGTACAACAAGGTTGGTCACTTAACTTCAAGGCTTAGTAATATTATTTATCTGCCTAGAATATTATTACTTCTCTGTTCTATGTCATTACATCCTATCAATTCTTTGGAACTTAGCTTGAGTTCCACATCTTCCATAAACCCTCAGTGAACTATGGAGGGCCATATTAATCTTCCTCTACTCCGAACTCTCACAGAACATCTTTATCTAAGTAATTCTTAACACTATTATATAACTGTTCCAAATAGGCATGTCCTCAGAGTCAGAAGTGCTACAAAGACAATAACATGATAGTGAGAAGGATACTTCTTCCCTAAGAAGGCATTTTCCCCCTCTGCTACAACTACCATCCTCAAGCTTTTCTTCCACTGCCACCTCACATGGTAATTGTCTGCCACCAAGGTGATTACCTAACCCCTCAAAGAGGCACCTGCTGGAATCACTAGGTGACCAGTTTCTCCTTTTCCTTGTATTACTTATTTATACCTATTGTCCTCAAGATAACCACCTACTCTTCACTTCAAATGAATATGCTATAGGCACCAGAATTCCTAGTTACAGCTCTGAGTGGACTCTAAGTTCCTTAAGGGCAGAAACTACATCTTATTCTTAAACTTCTCCCTTACATCCCTCCTTCCCCCCTCCTGCATAAGTACACAGTGTATTTATTGTGCATATAGCAGACATCCATTAAGGTCTTACTGCAAGAAAAGTATGAATGTAGTAATTCAAAAAAATTGGAGAGGAAACATTTAGAAGATATCTATGGATATTTAGAGTTAATATGAAGATAAAGTCTTTGTTAAATGGAAATAATGACTTACACACAATATCCAGGTATTTATTCTGTGTGCTTAGTCTCTTTTTGGTAGTCAGAGAAAACCTACAGACCCTTTCTCAGAGTAATATTTCTTAGTGCATGAAATAAAATACAGAGAATTACAAAGGAAACCAATAATATTGAAATAAAGATGGTTTTTCCCCGTTCTAGTTCACGGACCTTTTAAAATCTATTGACAAACCCCATGGGGTCCATGGACCCTCAGGTTAAGAATTTTTATCTTAGAGAATTGTCTTAAGGATAAGAGGTGGGGGTGGGGACTGGACCTGACTTCAGAGTCAGGAAAGGCTGGTTCAATATTTACCTCTCTCGCATAAGTCTGGGGGTTAGTGTGTGTTAAGTAGTGTGGGAAATATTTTTGCTTACTATTTCCACTTTAAGTCTATTGGTGTCATTATTTAAAAAATATATTACTTTTACTATTAATAAAATGATTTACTTTTATATATCATTTTACTATTCAAACCTCTCCGATGGGTAGTCAATGAGTCTTTGTTGATTGACTGATATTTACCACTTTAAGGAACTAACATATCTCATGCCAGGTCAGGCAAAATATGTAATGGGACACATAAAGAGTCTTTCTTCATTACTTCTCAAATGTTATTTTAAAATTGGAGGAATGGGTCCCTTTCCATGTTTGTTTTTCCATTAGTCTTATCTTTTCCGGTACTTATAATGGTTGCAAAGACAGACCCAAAATCCTCCCCATATGTTTTCGCCCAACTCTGAGACAACTGCTGGGAACTTTTCTTAGAAAATTCTAACTATAAGCATATGTCAGGAATGGAAAAAAGTTGCAGCTTGTTTCTTCTGTGTGAGGCTTAAGGAGTTCAATAGAAGCCTCATGAAAGGTTGAAGCTATAACTAGCCTGATTCACAACTTTTGTTGAATCAGGGTGGGTAAAGTTCAGGCAGTGAGGTCTTGTGATTGTAAAAAGCAATCTGGAGTATGAACAACCTTTTAATAATATTTGTTCAGTAAGTCATAGTGCTGATAAAAAAAATTCAAAGTCAGATTTCTTGGTCAGATGAGTTTCTGTGGGAATGACTTCCCCTCACTCTTAAAAAAAGAAACACACACATGTTTTTAAAAGCAAGCTATGTGCTGTCTTCCTTTATGAACTGACTATTCTCTGAAGATATACTATAGGGAATGCTCATCCTAGATAAAATGCTTTATAGCTGTTTGGATTTATTGAGTGAATTTTTGTCTATTGTCTGCACTCATAATGCGTATGTATATCTCTCTGTCTTTATTTTTATGTTTTTCAAACCTATGGCTTCAAAAGTAGAGGGAACTCTAAGTGAACAACTTCCTCTCTGAATGCAGATGGTACCTGTTCTGCCATTAATCTGAAAGAAGGGTTTCTTAACATTTCTTGTGTCATGGACTCTTTTTGGTAGTCAGAGAAAACCTATAGACGCTTTCTCAGAGTAATATTTTTAATGCATGAAATAAGATATAGAGAATTACAAAGGAAACCAATAATACTGAAATAAAGATGATTTTTTCCCCATTCAAGTTCACAGACCTTTTAAAGTCTGTTAACAAACCTCATGGGGTCCATGGACCCTCAGGTTAAGAATTCTTACCTTAGAGAATTGTCTTAAGGATAAGAGGTGGGGGTGGGGACTGGACCTGCCTCAGAGTCAGGAAAGGCTGGTTCAATATTTACCTCTCTCACATAAATTCTGGGGGTTAACCCAGTCAAGTTTAAGACAGCTAGATAGATGGATAGCTAGATATTAATTAACATTCATTAAACACCTTCTGTGTGTCAGGGACCACGTTAAGTGCTGACAGAAAGACAGACAGATATGCATGCACACACAAATATACATATAGAACATAAAACAAATAGAGCTGCAAACTTAGCTTGCGAAAATACCCAATACCCACATGATCCATTCTCTGGAGACTAGAAGCCTTCTTCACCTTATCACCACTATACTATCACCCACTGAACAATTTCCTAAACTGAAGAAAAATGACTTGCTTTATTATTTGCCTTTCATAGCTTTAAATTTTTCTAGATTAAGGCATCTAGGACTTTGGGTATCTCCTTTATGAAGAATTTATAAGAGGCAAAGATTGCACAGGATGACCTTTATCACTGGAGGAAGTACCAACATCAATAATCTCATGGATGTATGGTCATAAAAACAAATCTTTACCTGAAGGCTTGTCTATTTAAAGCCTCAAAAACCAGTTGAATAGTTATTACATACAAAGTGTTATGTAAATGTCAGCAACTAAGCATTGACAGATTTTATTAGAACAATCTCATTGGTTACCACATTAGAACTTAGTTTAAACATCATCTGAATGGGGTTTTTTGGATAAATTGGCACACAAATATGAATCTAATGATATACTAGATAATAATTATTAATGTCAATTGAACACTCAGGCCATCTGTTAAGGTGTTATTAAGAACTTATTAAGCAATAAGTTCTGGAAATAGAAAGACAGGCAAAAGTAAAGTCTTTGCTCATTTATAATTATTACCACCCATATTAACTTTTAAAGTCCTGAGCTCAAATGTTTGCAGTAGAAGGTGAGACATCAGCTAATCTCACATTGTAATTTTCCATTTTAGTGGGGTTTGCTTTAGAAAGGCAAGCAAACCTTTGACTTAATGTGTAAAGCAGTGGGAAAAGGACTGAATTAGAAGTTAGGGCACTTTTGTTTAAATTGCAGCTTGGCCACTAATAATAATAATAATAATAATAATAATAATAATAATAATAATAATAATAATAATAGCTAACATTTAGATAGTGCCAGACACTGTAACAAGCATTTTATATTTGGGCCTTGCAACAATGCTGGGAGGCAGGTACTATTATTATCTCCACTTTACAGATGAGGCAAATGGAAGTTAAGTGACTTACCCAGGGTCACATGGCCAGTAAATGTTTGAGATCAGATTTGAACTCGGGTCTTCTTGACCCTAGGTCCTTTTCTCTGTTTACTGTGCCACCAATTGCCCTCCCCCCCAATTAATTGTGTGATCTTACCTTTCTAGCTTTAATTTTCTCCTTTATAAAAGTGTTTGACTAAATGACCTCTAAGAGACCATCCAGCTTAAAATCTTTGAGCCTATGAACTATACTTCTGATGAATTCTGTTAGCAAGATCTCTTTGCAACTATTATTGGGATGTAGTTTCAAAATTATCTGAATGGTTTTTTTGATAAATTGACATGCTAATATGATTCTGGTGCTATGCAGTACTGAATATGCAGTATGAATTATCCACAAATAATTAGGCTTGATTAGTCAGACACAAGAAAAAAAATACCCTTCTCCAAATTGAATCAGTTCCCAAGCTGGCTCAAATGATCTAATCCACTCTTTTGCTTTCTAAAGAAATGCAATGACCATAGAATTAACAAAGCAGTAATGAAAAATTCAATGTGTATCTGGGAATGTGAAGTCTAAAAATAGACTTGTTTCCGAAACCCACACTAGTGGTAAATCAGATTATTACAGACCTCTATGTAATGTCAATTTTTCTGGAGAAATGAAGATGATCAAGAAATTTCTATAGGAAGAAATGCTTTGTAAGTATATTGAGATGACTCAGTGCAGCAATAACTCCGCACAAATGGTTTAAAAATCTGATGTTAAGTCATAGTATTGGAATAATCCTGTTCCCCCAAAAACACATTCTTAAAAGGCTAGTTTTTTTGGTCAACATAAAAGTTTATTACAAATAAAATCAAATACTTGTGGAGGTATTACAGCTAAATTATTTTTTGGGGGGGAAGATTTGGGTTCAAATTCTGTTTCTGACCTTCCAAACTGTGTCTTTATAGGCTTACCTCTTAACTTCTCTGATTCTCAGTGTCCTCACCTACAAAATCAGTAAACTAATACTTTCAGGCCCCATCTCACAGAACTGTTGTGAGGCTCAAATGGGAGAATACATGGAAAGATGCTAGCCACCTTAAACTATGATATAAACGCCACAGTTATTATCTTATTATCTATTTTCATTGCTTTTTAAATGTATAAATGTCCACTTTTAGATTGATACATTTATGACTGTTATAACTGAGCCAAGTAAACAGGTTCAAAGCTCTTACACTGGTCAAATTAATCGGATAAGTTTTCAGTTGTTTGTGGGTAAAGAATCTTAGGTTTTTCAGATATTTTTTAATGATCATATATAATCTCGTATATCTTTACTACAGGACATTAATACAGAGATTGCAGCCCTTACCATAAATGTATTCATTCTTCAGTAATAGTTCTAATCATTATAATACTTTATTATAAAGCTAGTAACATTTGGCTTGTTTTCATCATCCTCATTGGGCAGTATCTCCACTTTAAAATAGGTTTGAGATACAATAAAATTATCTTCTGGCTAATGTACATTAACATATTGAATTTATGTTACTGGAGCAGATACAAACATTGGACTAGATATCTCTTCCAACTCTAGGTTGTTCATGACATTTCTATCCCATCTACTTTTATAGATGCTCTGTATATAATAAGTGTTTAATAAATTTGATATATCTTTAATAAGAAAACTCAGGCCCAGATAGGCATGGCAGAGCTGAGATTTGAATCTTAGTCCTATGGCTCTAAATTCAGCATGTTTTCTTTTACATATAAACAAAAGAGTCATAAATACATTACAATCGAGAACTGAAAAACTATACTTCAACAATATTTTCCTATTGAAATTCTAAATGGAAGCCCCATTTTAATACATCATTCATAATTAGTGACTCAGATCTCAAAAAACTTTAGAATATTCCACAGAAATAATATATATCACATAATTATACATTATTATATATTACATGTAATAACATTATATAATCTTATAAATACACTTTGATACATTCACAGATATATAATATAATATATAAAATGTATTGCTACATAATTATACTTACGTAGTCCCCAGAAAACATTTTGATGTTGGATGCTGACTTCTGACGAGGTCAGAGAATTAGCTAGAAGCAAAACGATCAGTTGCTGTAGCAAGAAGTCACTTCAGTAGCATTGGTGTTAAAAAGAACTGACAAGTTAGAACAGCCAATCAAATTTAAATGTTTCTACCATTCAAATTAGTCTCTGGAGTAAAAATGAAGCCCTGGTATAGTATGTCCCCGATGCAATATTTCTATTATGCCATTAATCATAAACCAGTAAGTGGAATTATTGCTGCAAACAAATAGAGCCATTGATTTCACACCCAGATGCATATTGATTCAAGAAAAATGAGGTAACCAGCCAACAAAAGAAACAAAATACTCTGAAAAATGATTCTTTAGTCAAAGGTTAGATGATTAATCAGTAGGTTAATGATTTACCTGCTGCCTTAAAATAGTCAGCACTTGGGCTCTGTATAGCACATAATTTCAAAATACTGTAGTTAGCTTGTCAACTAAAAAAGTGAAATGATGTGTAAATCTATCGTTTGCTAATGATGATTCTCTGGGAGAGGGAGGGATACAGGAGCAAAATATAATGATATAAAAAAAGACACTAATAAAAACACATTTTTAAAAAAGAAAAAAAAAACATTACTGAAAGTACCTTCATCAGCAAACACTGATGAATGCTAACTCTGAGTTTCAACCATTATAGTTCCTGATCAGTGATCTCTTCTTCCTCACACATTATGGATTCAATGATCATCACTATACAATGACTTCCAGATCTATATATTCAGCTCTAATGTCTATCATGAACTCTTGTCCTAACAGTTGACTATTGGACATCTCTGCTTTTATTAGGATGTCCTTTTCTTCTCGTTATCTTCATATGCTCCAAATATCTTCATACTGCTCCAAAATTCCTTCTTTCTGAAAAGGGAACCCTAATTTTTCCATTCATCTATCTCAATAACTATGGAGTCATTCTTAACTTTTTTTTCTCCCATGACAAATTTGGTCTACATTCATCATGTCTCTCTGTTCCACCATCTTCTCTCCATTCATGTGGCCACGACTCTTATTCAGATCTTTTGGACAGGTATAATAATATCTTAATTGGTCTCTATTACTCTGGTCTCAACTTTCTTCAACCCACACAGCTTCAGTCATTCTATTCTCTAGCCAAACTTTTTCTTCCTCCCTTCCTCTCTCCCTCCTTCCCTCCCTCCCTTCCTTCCTTCTTTCCTTCTTCCTTCTTTCCTTCCTTCCTTTCTTCCTTCCTTCCTTTCTTTTCTCCTTCCTACCTTTGTTCCTTCCTTTCTTCAACTGGGGTTAAGTGAGTTGCCCAGGGTCACACAGCTAATATGTGTCTGAGGCCAGATTTAGACTCAGGTCCTTCTGATTCCAGGGCCAGTGCTCTATCCACTGTACCACCTAGCTGCCCTTATTTTTTTTCTTTCCTTTTTCCCTTACTGTTTTTGCCAAACTTTTTTAACTCCTGAATTCTATTTTGTCATCATTCCTTTTCACGAATTGTGCCTTGTATCTGAAATGCACTGTCTCCTCACCTTCACCTCCTAAAATGTCCAACTCACTTTAAAGCTCAGGAAAGATGACACCTCCTATGTTAAGTCTGTCCTGATTTTCCCCAGTCATTATCATTTTCTATGTCCCTCATTTTTCTTGTATTTACTTCCTAACTTCCTCTTTCTCTCTCTCCCAAGATGCATAGGTAGATAGGTGACATAGTGGATAGAGCCCTGAATTTAAAAAATAGGAAAAAACTGAATTCAAATTCAGCTTCAGAGACTTAATAGCTTTGTGATCCTGGCTAACCAATTTAACATTTTTCTGCCTCAGTTTCTTTATTGGTAAGAGGTGGATGATAGTAGATCCCACATCCCAAGGTTGTTGTGAGGATAAAATTTGTTAATTTATAAAGCACTTTGCAAACCTTAAAGAGGTTTAAAAACATTATTATTATTTATTCATTTGTATGTTACAAGCCATTTAGTAGAATATAAATGCTTTGAAGGCAGGGACTGTTTCCTTCTGACCTTTGTATCCCCAATGCTCAGGGAGTATTTCACTTTATCCTGTCTGGTTTCAGACCCACCAGTCCACTATGCAAGCATATCCATGCTATCCCATCTGCTCACTAGTCTTCACTACCTTCCAGAACTTAATGTTGCATCCTGTGACCCTGGGCTCTGGTAAGTATTTAACTTTGTTTCGCCTACTCTCAGGTCTACCACGCATATTCATACCATATTTTTTGATGCCATTCTTCCCAGGTATCTTCAAGTCCTCTTGGACCTCTCCCCCTTTCCAACTCTAGCTCTGAGAATAGTCATCAAATCCACACTAGTATGCCTTACAGGGGTGTCAATCAATTGCTCCAGTCAATTCTCTTTGACTTCTTCATCCCAAAATGCTCCTTTCTGGACAGGAATGCCCTAATAGTGTTGTCTTCCCTATTAAATGGAAGTCCCTTCAGGGAATGATCTTTCTTGCTGCCTTGTAATTGTATCCCCAATACCACACTGCCTGACACATGTTAAGTATTTAAGAAATGCTTTTTTCATTCATATAAGACACTTTATAAATAGCCTTTAGTTTTGAGTAGATCATTCAGCATCTCAAATGGCCACATCCTATGTGTATTTAAGAGGAAAATTAATTTTGACATCAGGAACAATTTTTCATGTAAAACAACACAGGATACAAGACAGAAATCAACTACATGTCTAAAAGGCAACAATGTGCATTGGAAGCTAACTGCTATTTAGACATAACCTCCATCAAACCCTCAAGTCTGTGCTAAATGAGAAATCATGCTGACCCTCCTCCCTTTTGTATGAATAGAAACTATGAGGAAAAATAACTCAGTTTAATTATTTTCCCAACAAATAGCTATAACCTTGTGAAAAGGCAGCTTAATTAACAGGTAAAGTAAAAAGAGAGTTATCATTAGATTATTCTCTTTACTTCCTTAAAAATGAGATTAATGCATGTCAGTGACTTGTATTAAGTCAAAACAAATTATACCTTGCTGGAATAAATTTCAGATATTTCTTAGAGAATGGACATCAATGAAATATTGAAATTAGAGATTAAGAAAGAAATCAAAGCATTATCACTGGTCTAATCTTCAATGAATATTAGGAATCAAATTTAAACATTGTAGTAGTAGACAAGTTAGATGTATTAGAATCTTTGGGCCTATCAACATGTACATTATGATACCACAATTCTCATTAAAATTTATTAGGGTGAAAAGAAATTAAAAAGATAAGTCAAGTGATTTTCCAATCAACGCAAAAGGAACAGAGAGAGCCTTAAAGGGAGAAAGGCTCCTGAAATGCTTCTAAAAAAAACAAAAGTGGAAACACTTCAGATAAGTAAAATAGCTGAGGAAGTAATACATAAGAAGTAACAGATGATGAACATGAAGGATGAAAGAAAAGAGGGAAGTTTTCTATGAAGCAATTCAGAATAAAATAGACAGAACCAAAGGAAAAATATACCACAGTGACTGCAACATAATGTAAAAGGAATCAACTTCTGGGAGCCAAGATGGTGGAGTGAGCAGTAAGTTGTTCCCACTCTCCCTTACTAACTTCTAAAAACCCAGAAAATGTCATATCCCAGAAAAAGCCTAGAACAACAGAGCCAGCAGACAGTTAGGGTACAGTGGTCTTTTAGCCAAGGAGGCTTGGGGGATAAAGAGGAAAAGTCCTCTTTGCTCTGATGAAAGGAGAGCAGTATAGGACAGGAGGTATCCTGGCAAGCCAGAAGCAAGCCCTACCTCAGCAAACCAGCAAAAGATTCTGAGTCCCAGGGTGGTGGAGCAGGCAAGCTCCAACACCAGGATCCACCACATATCTTGACACAGGCAGAGAAACCAGCAGACTCCACAGTGGAGAACTACAATGTGCACCAGTGGCTCAGCATCCTGCAGCAGCTCCTCCACCTGTGCTTCAGTGCAACTCTGGGTGAGCAGACATCCTCCAGCAGCCAAACCTTCCCATGCTTCAGTGTAGCTCATGTGAGCTGGCATCTTCCAGGGGCCAGACTCCTATACCCACCCCAGGAGCTTTAGTGTAGCCCTGGGAAATGCAGAAAAAACACACCTGGCCTCAGCACATGCCAGCCAGCACCACTAAGACCCTAGCTCAGCACCAGGTAAGCTGCCAGACCCTTACAGCCTCCAGCTGCCAGCACCTGAGGCCCCAGTACACAAAGCCAGGGACCAGACCCCTGCTACCCAGCACAAGAAGGTTGGGTCAGTGCCCCCTGAGCTCCAATAGGAGAGCTCAACTTTAAAGGCCGTGAAATAGGCAAACACCATGAACAAAAACCAGACACAGACAAAGACCATAGATCCTTTCTGTAGGGAGAGGGAAGATCAAAACTCAAATTCATAAGAGGACAATATTGTCAATATACACACATCTGAAACCTCAAAGAGGAATATGAACTGGTCTCAAGCAAAAAAAAGAAAAGCCTTCTTGAAAGCACTCCAGGAGGGTTTTAAAAGTCAAGCGGTAGAAGAAAAATTGGGACACAAAATGAGAGATATGCAAGAGGGAGTCAATAGCTTGGAAAAGGAAGGATAAAAATTGTGTATAGAAAACAATTCCTTACAAAAATGCAATTGGCCAAATTGAAAAAAAAAAGTACACTGAAGAAAACAACTCCTTAAAAAATAGAGTTTCACAAACGGCAAAGGAGATACAAAAACTCTCTGAAGAGAACTCCTTAAAAAGTAGAATTGGCCAAAAGGAAAAAGTGGTACAAAAGCTAATTGAAGAAAATAATTTGTTAAAAATTACAACTGGGCAAATGGAAGCTAATTACTTTATGAGACATCAAGAATCAGTCAAATATAATCAATTGATTGAAAAAAATAGAAGAAAACATAAAATACTTCATTGGAAAAACAACTGATTTGGAAAATAGATCCAGGAGAAATAATTTAAGAACTACTGGTCTACCTGAAAGCCATGAGCAAAAAGAGAGCCTGGACCACATCTTTCAAGAGATCATCAAGGAAAAAAGCCCTGATGTCCTAGAACCAGAGAGTAAAATAGACATTGAAAAATCCACTGTTCAACTCCTGAAATCAGATCCCAAATTAAAAACTCCAAGGAATATTGCAGCCAAATTCCAGAATTATCAGATCAAGGAGAAAATACTGCAAATAGTCAGAAACAATTTAAACCACAGTCAGCATTATGCAGGACCTTGAAGCTCCTACATTAAAAGTTTGGAGAGACCGGAATTTGCTATTCCATAAGGCAAAGGAGCTTGAATTACACCAAGAATCAACTACCCAGCAAAACCAAGCATAATCTTTCAGGAGAGGAGATGGATATTCATGAAATAGGGGACTTCCAAACCATCCTGATGAAAAGACCAGGCCTCAACAGAAAATTTGATCTTCAAATATGAGACTTGAGAGAGGTGTAAAAAGGTAATCAGCAAAGCAAAGAAAAACATGTTATTCAATAAAAGCAAACTGTTTGCATCCCTGCAAGGGAAAATGATACTTGTAAGTTTTGAAAATTTTATCTTTATTATGACATTTAGAAGGAGTATACATAGACAGAGGCTATGGGTATAGTTTGACTTTGATGTGATGATAAAAATCTAATTAAGTGGTGTAAAGGGATTGTACTAGGAGATGAGGAAAGGAGGAAGCAGAAAAGAGTAAATTACATCACATAAAGAGGTGCGAAGATCTATTACAGTAGAGGAAAAGAAGAAAGTAAGGAGAGCATTGTTTGAACCTTACTCTCATCAGATTTGGCTCAAAGAAAGAATAACACACTCAGGTATAGAAGTCTAACTTACCCATAGGAAGTAGCAGTAGAAAGGGGAAAGAAAAGGTAACAGATGGATAGAAGAGAGGGAAGAAGTAGTAAGGAAAGAGGGAAAGAAAAGGGAGGAGGTGATAGAAGGGAGGGCAGATTGAGGGAGGCAGTAGTCAAAAGCAACACTCTAGTGAGGAGGGAAAGGGAGAAAGAAGAGAGAAAAGCACAAACAGGAGTGAAAATAAGATGCAGAGAAAGACACCAATAGTAATCATAATTGTGAATGTGAATGGTATGAATTCTCTCATAAAACAGAAGTGCATAGTGGCTAGCAGCTACTGTGGCTGTGTAAGACCAACAAAAACTAGCACACAGAAGGGCTGCTAACACAGATTCTTTCATCTGCTTTTCTAAGGGAAGCAATTTTAAGGGGTTAACAATCTCAGTTTAACCAGACATACCTATATCATTCACTTAGTTCAGGGGGAAAAATCAGCTCCCTGAACTTTAGGGAAAATACAAACAGAAATTACAAACATCAACAGACAGACATTGTCTGATTCAAATCACAATTCATAGTCACCAGAGAAGGACCAATGGGTCTGGTTTAGCAAACCAGAGGAGTGGGAGCGGGGGAAGAGGCAGTTACAATGATGCCCAGAGTCTCAATACTCCTTCCATTAGTGAGCCCCAAAAGTCAAACACCAAGCTCCTCTCAATTATATCCTGTTTGGAGCCCTGAGGGAATTGACCTCACCCAGGCTGGGTGTGTAAAAGTTCCCCATCCCCAGCATCACATCACATTCAAGTTAATGACTCCTGATTTCCTCAGTGCTAAGAAACAGCTTAGAAATATTTATTATCATACTGTTATGACATTATTGGCACCAGTTTCTCATTGACCTATGTAATGGATACAATGATCTAGGGCCTGATAGTGAGCCATGTGGCCACTCTGGTGATGAGATGTTATGTAAAGTGTTTTGCAAATGGGATGTGTTTATTCTGAGGGGATTTTGTTGTACTTAAGCAATGTTAATGCCTATATAGTGGACGTGAAATATCTTGGGGCCAAATGTAGTGATAATGTGATTGAAGATCTTTCCCACCCATTCCTAAGTCTCAAGTGGGGCTAGTCATGAGAGGAAAGCCCATACCTTTCTGATGCCAATCAGTGATTAAAGATCTTTCCTACACTCTTTCTCAGAGTGGGCATGAAGGCCTCAGGCCCTAAAAATAACATATATATCCAGAAGGTAGCCATTGGAAACTGAGAATTTGAAAGTCAGAAGAGAAGCCAGACTTCAGAATTCAGCCCAAGGAGAAGGAGCAAGAACTCTGAGTTCACAGAGCTGTAGAAGAGAGTGCTAAGGGGAGAGTGGAAACCAGAGAGCTGTAGACCAGAGGACTGAGAGGGGAGAGGACACAGGCAAGCAGACAATTAGGATTTGTGAGTGATTGTTTACAGGAAGGCCCTAGCAGAGGGGGTAGGGGTGGTGGTGGGGTGGGGATGCGGGGGACAGGTTACAGGATGACTTGGATCTTTGCTGTAATACTATGTTTTAATCTCCTTGTTGCTACATTGAGGTGAGCTTACTGGTTTTGTAATACAAATATTGGACTGGAATTACTGGTTCTGGGAATTGATTCCTTGGTGCCTAAATGAATGTTATACTTCCTCTGCCTTCTACCTAGAGAGTTTTTCATACTTTGCAATTCTGAACCATACAGGCATGTTCATGTCCTTGAGGTCATGAATCTTGCCTTACTGATACACAGAGTGAATTAAAAACCAGAATCCTACAATATATTGAAACATATTTGAAGCAGAATACACACAGAGTAATGATAAAAGGCTGGAGTAAAATATTTTATACTTCAACTGAAGTAAAAATTAAAAAAAAAAAGCAGGGGTATTAATCCTGATTTCAGACAAATCAGAAGCTAAATTAGATTTAATTAAAAGAGATAAGGAAGGAAACAACATCCTGCTAAAAGGTGCCATACACAATGAAGTAGTATCATTACTAAATATATATGTACCAAGTGGTATAGCATCCATATTCTTAAAGGAGAAACTAGGGGAATTATAGGAAGAAACAGACAGCAAAACTATTCTCATGGGTGACCTCAACCTTCCTCTCTCAGAACTAGATAAATCTAAACACAAAATAATAAGAAAGAAGTCAAAGAGGTGCATAGAATTTTTTTAAAAAAGTTAGATATGGTAGACCTCTGGAGAAAGTTGAATGAGGATAGAAAGGAATTTATCTTTTTCTCAGTGGTACATAGCACCTATACAAAATTTGACCATATATCAGGGCATAAAAGCCTCACAATCCAATGCAGAAAGGTCGAAATATTAAATCCATCCTTTAAAGATCATGATGCAGCAACAATTACATGTGATAAAGGGCCATTTGAAAATAGAGAAAAAATTAATTGGAAAGAATGAGTGGATGAAAAAACAAATCATAGAAACAATCAATAACTTCATCCAGAAGAATGACAATAATGAGATAACATGCTAAAACTTATGGGATGCAGCAAAAGTGGTTCTTTGGGGATGTTTCATATCTCTGAATGTTTACATGAACAAAATAGAGATGAAAGATCAATGAATTGAGCATGCAACTAACAAAGATAGAAAAAGAACACATTAAAAATCCTCAATTAAACACCAAATTACAAATTCTGAAAACCAAAGAAAAGATGAATGAAATTGAAATTAAAGTTTATTTCATTAAAAAAAGAAATAAGAAAACCAAATTGTCAGTATCAAAAAATGAAAAGAGTGAACTTATGAAAAGGAAATTAAAACAATAACTAGGAGCTATTTTGCCCAACTGTATGCCAAGAAATTTGACAATCTTATTAAAATAGATGAATGCTTACAAAAATATAAATTGCACAGATTAAAAGGAAAGGAAATAAAATACTTAAATTATCCCACTTCAGAAAAAAAAAAGGTGTTGAATAAGCCATCAATGAACTACCTAAGAGAAAAATCTCCAGGGACAGTTGGATTTACAGATGAATTCTATCAAACATTTAAAGAAAATTAATTCCAATGCTACATAAATTATTTGGAAAAACAGGCAAAGAAGGAATCCTACCAAATTCTTCTTGTGATACAAATATTGTGTTGATACCTAAACCAGGGAAAACCAAAACAGAGAAAAAAATATAGACCAATTTCTTTAATAAATATAGATACAAAACAATCACTCACAAATCCAAACTCTCTGCTCAGGACTCTCTTCTGCAGCTCTGCCAATGCTGGTTCTCTCAATGTCTGTTCTTCAGCGTCCTCTTGATGTCTGATGTCTCAGTGTCCTCCTCTCAGTTCTGTTTACTTATCAGATTTATAGAGAAGGGAAGAATTTATGACCAAATGAGAGATAGAAAACATTATGAATTACAAAATGGGTAATTCTGATTACATTAAACTGAATTTTTTTTTTTGCATAAGCAAGGCCAGTGCAACCAAGAGGGAAACAAAAAGCTGGGAAACAAGTTTTATAGCCAGTGTCTCCATTAAAGGTTTCATTTCTAAAACACATACAGAACTGAATTAAATTCATAAGAATACATTGGGGCAGAGCCAAGGTGGCAGAGTAAAAGCAAGGATTTGCTTGAACTCTCCCCCAAATTCTTCCAAATACCTGTAAAAATGACTCTGAACAAATTCTAGAGTTGCAGAACCCATGAAATGACAGAGTGAAACCATTCTCCAGCCCGAGAAGGCCTGGATAGTCACTGAGAAGGGTCTATCACATTGTGCTGGGAGTGGAGAGCAGCCCAGCATGGGGTGCTTCAGCACAGACCAGGCCACAACAGATCTGGTGAAGCAGACTTCAGGGCACTGTATCACTGAGCTGTGGCAGTTTCCAGGCTTCTCAACTCAATAATTTCAAAGACAACTTAGCAGATCTGTTGGACCTGGGCAAGAGAAGGGCACAGTCTTGTCCCAGCATCAGGGTGGCAGAGGTGGCTGTAGTAGCAGCAGCAGCAGCAGTAGTAGCTGCTGCTGCTTCTGGAGTTCCAGACCCACATATCGTGGGGTGAATCAAGCAGTGATCAAAGCAGGAATGCAGGGATCTCTTTGCTGGTGCCAAGGCAGGATTCTCTTCCTTTGCCCTGCTTGGATCTGGGTTACAGTCCTGGTTGGCAGTCCTGGGGTGAAGAGAAGTGCTGGTATGGCAGAGTCTGTGGTGACTGTGGAGAGGGAGTCCTCCTAGTAGTTCCAAGGCAGAAAAGAGTGCTTGATGTCACTCACAGTCCAGAGCACAGACCAGGAGAGGAGTAAACACCTCTCCTTGGATCATAGCACCACAAAAGAACTGAAAATTTACAGGTGACTAGAAGTAGTTCTGAAAACACCAGTGCAAAACCCTTGAAGCTTGGGATAGACAATTCTCCACTCTGGAAGCAGAGTCATACCTTGAGAAAGAGCTCAAAAGTCAAGTAATTGGCTAGGAAAATGAGCAGATAGTGTTAAAAATACTCATGCTGCAGAATCTTACTTTGGTGACAAAGAAGATCAAAAGACACAACCAGAAGACATCAAAGTCAAAGATCCTACATCCAAAGCCTCCAAGAAAAACATGAATTGGTCAAGAGCTCAAAGAGGATTTTGAAAATCAAGTAAGAGAAGTAGAGGAAAAATTGGGAAAAGAAAAGAGAGGGATGCAGGAAAATCATGAAAATCAAGTCAACAGCTTGTTAAGGAGACCCAAAAATACTGAAGAAAATAACACCTTAAAAATTAGACTAACCTAAATGACAAAAGAGGTCCAAAAAGCCAATGAGGAGAAGAATGCCCAAAAAAGCAGAATTGGCCAAATGGAAAAGGAGATCCAAAAGCTCACTGAAGAAAATCATTCCTTAAAAGTTAGAATGGAGCAAATGGAAGCTAATGACTTTATGAGAAATCAAGAAATTATAAAACAAAACCAAGAGAAGGAAAACAGTAAAAGATAATGTGAAATATTTCATTGGAAAAAACACTGACCTGGAAAATAGAATCAGGAGAGATAATTTAAAAAAAGTTATTGGGCTAAGTGAAAGCAATGATCAAAAAAAAGAGCCTAGATATCATCATTCAAGAAATTATCAAGGAAAGCTGCCCTGATATTCTAGAACCAGAGAGTAAAATAGAAATTGAAAGAATCCAGCAATCACCTCTTGAAAAAGATCCCAAAATGAAAACTGCTAGGAATGTTGTGGCCAAATTCCAGAGTTACCAAGTCAAGGAGAAAACTTTGCAAGCAGCCAGAAAGAAACAATTTGAGTATTGTGGAAACACAATCAGAATAATACAAGATCTTGGGGCTTCTACATTAAGTGACCAAAGGGCTTGGAATATGATATTCCAGAGGTCAAAGGGGCTAGGATTAAAACCAAGAATCACCTACCCAGAAAAACTGAGTATAATCCTTCAGGGAAAAAATGGATTTTTAATGAAATAGAGGACTTTCAAGCATTCTTGAAGGAAAGACCAGAGCTGAATAGATAATTTGACTTTCAAATACTAGAATCAAGAGAAGCACAAAAAGGTAAACAGGAAAGAGAAATCATAAGGGACTTATTAAAGTTGAACTGTTTACATTCCTACATGGAAATATGATATTTGTAACTCATCAAACATTTCTCAGTATTAGGGTACTTGAAGGGAATATACACATATATAGAGAGAGGGTACAGGGTGAGTTGAATATGAAGGGATGATATCTAAAAATAAAATTAAGGGGTGAGAGGGGAATATATTCCAATAAGGAGAAAGGGAGAGATGGAATGGGGTAATTTATCTCACATAAATTAGGCAAAAAATGCTGTTATAATGTAAGGGAAGAGGGAGGAGGTGAAAGGGAATGAATGAACTTTTCTCTCATCAGATTTGGCTTAAGGAAGGAACAACATAAATACTCACTTGGCTATCTTACCCTACAGGGGGAATGGGATAAGAGGGGGGAGATGAAAGAAGAGAGGACAGATTAGAAGAGGGGCTGGTCAGAGGCAAACTGTTGAAAAAGCATAGAGTTAAAAGAGAAAATTGAATAAATGGGGGACAGGAGGGAGGAAAATATAGTTAGTATTTCACAACATGACTATTATGGAAGTGTTTTGCATAATGACACATGTATAACCTATATTGAATTGCTTGCCTTCTGAAGGATGGCAGGTGGGGTAGGAAGAAGGGTGACATTTTAGAACTCAAAGTTCTAAAAACAAATGTTAAAAATTGTTTTTACATGCAACTGGAAAATAAGGTATACAGGCAGTGGGGTATAGAAATCTATCTTACCCTACAAAAACGTAAGGGGAAACAGGATAAGGGAAGGAGGAGTGGCATGATCAAAGGGAGGGCAGACTGGGGAAAGGGGCAATCAGAATCCATTCCATTTTGGGGTTGGGGTGAGGAGGAAAATGAGAAAATTTATAACTCAAAATCTTGTGGAAATGAATGTTGAAAACTAAAAATGAATAAATTAATCTAAAAAAAATACAAGTCATTCCCCAATTAATAAATGGTCAAAGGATATGAACAGGCAGTTTTCAGAGGAAGAAATTAAAGCTATCTATAGTCATATGAAAAAATGGTTTAAATGACTACTGATTAGAGAAATACAAATCAAAACATCTCTGAGGTACTACCTCACACCTTTAAGATTGGCTAACGTGACAAAAGAGGAAAATGATAAATGCTGGAGAAGGTGTGGGAAAATTGGAACAAATGCACCGTTGGTAGAGTTCTGAACTGATCCAACCATTCTGCAGAGCAATTTGGAACTATACCCAAAGGGCTATAAAACTCTGCATACACTTTGACCCAGCAATCTGTATACCAAAGAGATCATACTAATGGGAAAAGGACCCACATGTATAAAAATGGTCTTTTTGTGGTGGTCAGGAATTGGAAATTGATCGCATGCCCAACAATTTGGGAATGGCTGAACAAGTTTTGGTATATGAATATAATGGAATACTATTTTTCCATAAGAAATAACAATGAAGAGGACTTCAGAAAAACCTGGAAAGACTTAAATGAACTGATGCTGAGTGAAGTGAGCAGAAACAGGAGAACATCATACAGAGTAACAACAACATTGTGTGATGACTGATTTGATAGACTTAGCTCTTCTTAATAATGCAAGGATCTAAGACAACTCCAAAAGACTCATATGCTATCCACATCCAGAGCAAGAACTGTGGAGTTTGAATGCAGATGGAAGCATACTATTTGCTCTCTGTTTTTGTTTTTTTTTTGTTTCTTTTTTCTCATGGTTCCTCCCATTGGTTCTATTTCTTTACAATGCTAATATGTAATGTGCAATGAGTAATGTGAAAATATGTTTAATACGCACGTATATGTAGAGCCCATATCAGATTGCATGCCCTCTTGGGGTGAGGGGAGGGGAAGGAAGGGGAGAAAATTTGGAACTCAAAATCTTATGGAAGTGAATGTTGAAAACTAAAAATAAACAAACAAACAAATAAATGGATAGATAAATAAACAGGAATTTAGATATTACTAAAAAGACCAATTCAGAGCAATTGAAAAACTGATAATGATCCTAGAAAATAAGTCAAAACCAAACCTCACTCAGGTCAGAGTGATGGAAGATTAGTAGGGTGGAATTGATCACACATTTTTGGATATGTTAATGAAACACATTGGGTGTTTTGGCTTACTTGTTTCTGTTTTTGTTGTTTAAACTGAAGGAGGAAGGAGTATCTTACCTCCCTGCTATTTTTTTTTTTGTGTTGCAGTGGGACATTTTATTTCATTAAAGAATCATCTTATTTTGTTGATAACTTTGCTTTTATGTAATTTTCCTTCTGAAATATATCTCTATCCTTCCCTTACTCAGGGGACTATCTCTTGTTTTTTTTTTTTTTTAAAGAGTGAAAAATAAAGAGAAAAAAAAGCTGTTCAGCAAAAACCCCAACATTAATGTGACTAATAGGTTATGCAGGATTCTACTCCCATAGTCCTCTACCTAGAGGCACTTAGGTGGTGCAGTGGATAGAGTGCTGGGACAGGGATAAAAAACCTGAGCCCAAGTCTGGTCCCAGGAACTTACTAGCAGTGTGACTCTGCACAACTCACTTAACTGCTGTTTACCTCACCTATAAAGTGGGGGTAATAATGGCATCTGCCAGGCAGGATTGTTGTAAGGATCAAATGAAACAATATTTTTAAAATTCTTAGCAAAGTGCCTGACTCGTAGTAAGTAAAATCTAAATGCTAGCTATTATTGTTCTTGTTTCTACAGAAGAAAGCTCTAGCCTGACTTTCCTTCCAGGAAAGCATGTATTGAGGTGAGAAAGAACATCTGGTACTATTTTACCTTTGAAATAAAAATGCTTGAGGGGTGGGCTTCCCCCCCAACAACTCCCCAGTATTGCCTTTGGCTATGCCTTTGAAACACCAGGAATAAGAAGAGTGGGTAGGAAAGTTGAGATTTCAGACCCACTCACTACATGGGAGTTTAAAAAATGACATTATTCATTTTGCTTCTGCTTTAGTCAATGCACATTTAGCCTATGGGTGAATGAGCAGTCCTTTCAAGTTATGCAAAGTGTGGGAAGATAAATAATCCATGGGAATTGGGCACATGAGCCAAAGGAATCATGTTATAAATTATTGTTGTAGTTCTTCCTATTTCATACCCTCAACTAGACAAAACCAAACCTGGAGGTTTTTTTTTTTACAACTTTTTTTTTGAACATCTGCTTTGAAAACTTTGAGTTCCAAATTCTCTCCCCTCTTCCCTCCCTACCCACCCTCCCTAAGAAGGCAAGCAATTCAACACAGGTCACATGCGTATCATTATGTAAAACCCTTCCACAATACTCCTGTTGTGAAAGAGTAACTATATTTTGCTCCTTCCTATCCCCTCTTTACCCAATTTTCTCCCTTGACCCTGCCCCTTTTTGAAAGGGTTTGCTTTTGATTACTTCCTCCCCCATCTGCCCTCCCTTCTATTGTCCCCCCTTTTTAATCCACTTCCTCCTTCTTTCCTGTGGGGTAAGATACCCAATTGGGTGTGTATGTTATTCCCTCCTCAAGTCAAATCCGATGACAACAAGATTCACTCATTCCCCCTCATCTGCCTCCTCTTCCATTCCAACAAAACTGCTTTTTCTTGCCACTTTTATGTGAGATAATTTACTCCATTC
Source organism: Trichosurus vulpecula (assembly GCF_011100635.1). Lineage (NCBI taxonomy): Eukaryota > Metazoa > Chordata > Mammalia > Diprotodontia > Phalangeridae > Trichosurus > Trichosurus vulpecula. The sequence goes on along the minus strand of NC_050578.1, from coordinate 131,559,937 downwards.
TATCTCTCCCTTTCTCAATATATTCCTCTCTCATCCTTTAATTTCATTTTATTTTTTTAGAAATCATCCCTTTATATTCAACTCACCCTGTACCTTCTCTCTCTCTCTCTCTCTACACACACACACACACACACACACATATGTATATATATGTGTATACACACACACACATACACACACATATGTGTTTATATATATGTGTATACACACACAAACACATACACACACACACACATACACACACACACACACACACACACACACACACACACACACACATATATATATATATATATATATATATATATATATATATATACATTCCCTTCAGCTACTCTAATACTGAGGTCTCATGAATCACACACACCATCTTTCCATGTAGGAATGTAAACAAAACAGTTCAAATTTAGTAAGTACCTTATCATTTCTCTTTCTTGTTTACCTTTTCATGCTTCTCTTGATTCTTGTGTTTGAAAGTCAAATTTTCTATTCAGCTCTGGTCTTTTCACTGAGAAAGCTTGAAAGTCCTCTATTTTATTGAAAGCCTGTATTTTGCCATGGAGGATGATACTCAGTTTTTCTGGGTAGGTGATTCTTGATTTTAATCCTAGCTCCATTGACCTTTGGAATATCATATTCCAAGCCCTTCCTTCAATCCTTTAAAGTAGAAGCTGCTAGATCTTGTGTTATCCTGATTGTGTTTCTGCAGTATTCAAGTTGTTTCTTTCTGGCTGCTTGCAGTATTTTCTCATTGATCTGGGAGCTCTGGAATTTGGTGACAGCATTCTTAGGAGTTTTCTTTTTGGGATCTTTGTCAGGAGGTGATCAGTGGATTCTTTCAATTTCTATTTTACTCTCTGGCTCTAGAATATCAGGGCAGTTCTCCTTGATAATTTCTTGAAAGATGGTATCTAGGCTCTTTTTTTGATCATGGCTTTCAGGTAGTCCAATAATTTTTAAATTCTCTCTCCTGGATCTATTTTCCAGGTCAGTGGTTTTTCCAATGAGATGTTTCACATTGTCTTCCATTTTTTCATTCCTTTGGTTCTGATTTATAATATCTTGATTTCTCATAAAGTCACTAGCTTCCACTTGCTCCAGTCTAATTTTTAATGTAATATTTTCTTCAGTGGTCTTTTGGACCTCCTTTTCCATTTGGCTAATTCTGCCTTTGAAGGCATTCTCCTCCTTGGGTTTTTGGAGCTCTTTTGCCATTTGAGTTAGTCTATTTTTTAAGGTGTTGTTTTCTTCAGTATATTTTTCAGTATTTTTGGGGTCTCCTTTAGCAAGTCATTGACTTGTTTTTCATGGTTTTCTTGCATCACTCTCATTTCTGTTCCCAATTTTTCCTCTACTTCTCTAACTTGCTTTTCCAAATTCTTTTTGAGCTCTTCCATAGCCTAGGATCAGTTCATGTTTTTCTTGGAGGCTTTTGTTGTAGGCTCTTTGACTTTGTTGACTTCTTCTGGCTGTATGTTTTGGCCTTCTTTGTCACCAAAGAAAGAATCCAAAGTCTGAGACTGAATCTGGGTGTGTTTTCGCTGCCTGGCCATATTCCCAACCAACTAACTTGACCCTTGAGTTTTTCAGTGGGGTATGACTGCTTGTAGAGTTTAGAGAGAACTATGTTCCAAGCTTGGGGGGATGTGCCAGCTCTGCCACACCAGCACTCCTCCTTCCCTAAGAACCCCCAACCCGGACTGGACTTAGATCTTCAGCAGGCTCTTCACTCCTGCTCTGGTCCACCACTTAATTCCTCCCACCAGGTGGGCCTGGGGCTGGAAGCAATTGCAGCAGTACTTCCATAGCTGCCCCACCTCTGCTGCCCCTGGGGCAGTAGCCGAACAGCGAACTCCTTCCACTCCCGCAGCTTTTCCCACTAACCTTCTCTGTTGTCTTTGGTGTTTGTGGGTTGAAAAGTCCGGTAACTGCTGCAACTCACTGATTCAGGGCGCTAGGGCACACTCCACCCGGCTCCTGGTCTGGTTTGTCTGCGCTGCTCACACTGGGCTCTGCTCCGCTCCACTCTGCTCTGCTCCCAGCTCTGTGCAGGATAGACCTCGCCCAGACACCATCCAGGCTGTCCTGGGCTGGAGCCTTGCTTCCTGCTGCTGTTTCGCGGGTTCTGCAGTTCTAGAATTGGTTCAGAGCCATTTTTACAGGTTTTTGGAGGGACTTGGCAGGGAGCTCATGCTAGTCCCTGCTTTCCAGCCACCATCTTGGCTCTGCCCCTAGTCTAGATTTTTTTTCCTGCCTCATGGTCCTTAAAACTATTCTTCTATTGTTTATATCACCTTCTAATAAGATGGGACAAATGAGTTGCTTTTTCCAGCATTGTAATTTTTTTTTTCTGTGCCAAATTTTTGCTGAATCTATAAATCCTCATTATTAGGCCAAGGTGGTACTGGCAATGTTTCCATGTGGTATCACCACCTAATAGATAGGGCTCTTCAAAGGAATTTAGAAACCCCTGTTTAGAGTTTTGGGGTAGGGAGACGTATGGAGCATAGTGGAGTTAATAAAGCAATTGCTAGCATGTTTTTGCTAAATAAATCACAGTAGTAAAAATCTGGTATATCCTCGTTTCCTGGAAAACATCTTTAAACTGTGTTAGAAAAAGGGCAAAAATTTTGACCTAGTGACATAACTAATGAGCATATATCCCAAAAAGCTCAAATTTCCAAATTTGCAAAAATATTTATAGTAGTACTCTTTATAACCACAAACCAGTAGAAAGAGTATGTGTCTTTTGATTTGGGAGTGGTAAGATAAACTGTAATGTATGGACATCATGGAATAGAATTGTGCTTTAACAAATGATTATGAGGCATTCAGAAAAAATGACAACAACAACATGGGATGCATTCCATGATCCAATACAGAATGAAGCAATGAGAGGAGCCAGAATAACTAAGATCAATGCAATGATTAATTTTTACTCCAGGGATAGGATGATAAAACATATGTCCCTCCCCTGGGTAGAAAGGTGGTGGACTGCAGGTATAGAGTGAAGCATACACTGCTACAAAGGGCCAATATATCTCTCCCTCCCCACCCCATTTCATTGTACTTCATTACTAGAGAAGATTTTAGTAAAATGGAGGAGGTTATCAAGACCATGACGTAAAAAGCATCAATAAAACATTTTTTAAAAAAATCAAACACAAATAAATTGAAAAATTGATTATTTTAGTTATAACAGATAAAATTAGAATAGTGTACCATAGTGAATTGAGAGCCCAGCCCTAGAATTTAAAAAAAAAGAACTGGGTTCAAGTCTTGCCTTTAACATATGTTAGTAAATCACTTAACCTCTCAGTTTCTCAGGCAATCCTTTAAAGACTATATGTATAAAGGTTTTAATTTTCACTAGTATAAGGGATTTCCTCACTGGAAGCTCCCTTTGCTAATGAATTCACAGGTTCTTGCTAATGAAACACACACAAAGCTGCTTTGGTTTCTGTTACTATAATTGATTATTCCAATAGTTATTATTACTGTATGACTACTACTAATAAATTAATATGTCCATAGTCTTCTTCTTTTCTTAGTGGTTATTAGTCACAACAATATGCATGTTTGTATGCATAACTTTTTGTAATACATTGCATTCATTGTCAATGTAGTTATCACTTGTGGTTATGTGGATGGAGTTATATGAAAGGGCCAGGGAGGGACTAGCCAAGGGTATTGCATCTTATCAAAGAGCAAACTGCCAACTTCTAAAGGGGCCCTGTAGAGTACCTTAAGCATAATGAAGCATTCATGACACAGGTTAGAGCATGAGGAAGATGCATGGCTATAAAACTATGTGAACTTTAGGATTTTCTCTTCTAGGTGGAGAGTAGAGTTCATAAGATTTAGAGTAGAAAGGCCAAGAGAGGAGTTACAACTTTGTATAAACTCAGACAGTAAGCAGTTGAACCCAATTTCAGATCCAGGTTTTTTGATTCCCCATTGATGACTCATTCTGTTACATCATGCAATCATTTAGATTAGGGAAATTTCTACCAGTTAGTTGGGCTACTCAGTTTCTGTTTCTAATGATAGTATTTGTAATAAGCCTAAGACTGACTTGAGATTGAGAAAGAGAAGGGGGGAAGATCTACTGCCCAGAGAGTGAAGTTTTCACATGACAACAGTACTTTGGGCTTCAATGAGACAGTGGCATAGAATTATAGGATCATTGATCAAGAATTGAAGGGAGTTCAGAGGGTGTCTGATCCAACACACTCATTTTATTATATGAAGTATTCATGACTTGTAACAGAAGTCAAAACATCCTCAGGTATGCTTCATTTACGAAAAAAAGGGAGCTTCTAGTAAAGAAACCTTTTCTATGGATGACAATTGCTACATGTTCTGCAACTTACAGTTTTAAAAAGGAAGCAGGTCCAGGGTTACATGACTTGCCTAAGATTGCTCAGGCAGTAAGTGTCAAAGACAGGAACTGAACATGCTTATCTGAGTGCTGATGGAATTTCTGCTGGGATTTATCAAATCACAAAGAAAGAAGAATCCTGAAAAGTTACTGAGGTATAGATATGAAAGGAATCCCCTCTATTCTATGGACTAGTTAAACCTAGGGGATTTTCCCATCACACTCTTTCACTGCACTAATGATGTAATCTTGGGGTCTTTAGTTTGAGATTAGAGAGTTAGCATAATAAAATCGGTTTGTAATTAGAGGTCCTGGTCACAATTCTCTGCCTTTCCCCCTGCACTCCCTCCCTCCCTCCCTCTCTCTCTCTCTCTCTCTCTCTCATTGTTTGATCTCTTTGGCCTCAATTTCCTCATCTGTAAACTGATTGGGATGGAATAGGTCTCTTCCATCTATAAATCTATGACAATATTTATATGAAATTAAGGATCTTGAAACATTATGTGGTTGGCCATGGGGCTATTGCCTCTATCCATGGTCTAGTAACCTTTTAAGAAGTGAGGAAGTAGTTAACTGGAAATGAAAATGAATTTTTGGTGTATAATGGGTGGCCATAATGTGGATGCTATCTTTGTAATTTGTAAAGTACATTGTTAATTGTTAATGTAGACAGCCTTTATGATTGGATACTCAGATAAAATTTAATGTAGAATAATTTCATCTCCATGCCACAGGTATATAGTTATGTGAGTTCATGGACCAGATTGGCATAGGGATATAATTAATTCTTCCATCATGACTGATAACATTGATTATCTGGTACTAGTCTTTATTGGCTATGGCTTAAATACAGCGTCAGCTACCTTAGAATGGCCACTTATCAGAATAATTCTGTCTACCCAGAGATTATGTCTGATTATTAAATGCATTCTATATGCATATGTGTCTGAATTTGAAGTGACTATTACTTTGAAATATTTGGACTCCAGAACAAAATTGTTAATCTTAAAACATATCAGTCAACACTATCTAGGTAACAAGTCAGGTAAGACTTTTGTTTACCCTGCAAGATTACCTGTCTCCTTCATAATCTTTCAAGGTCTGTCCTATTATAGTTTTCTACCATGTTTAAATGTTAGAAAAAATTAAACTTCTAGAACTTTCCTCTCACCTTTCTCTGGGAAGGGCAGGAAAGAAGCTAAAGAATTCTTAAGTAAAAAAGCTATAGTAAGTGACTCCTCCATTTCAAAAAGGAAACGCCAGGGTGAAATGTGAATCAAGAGGGGAAACAGAAGCAGTAGGGCTTTAAAGGGATTCTACTTTTTTTTTTTGTTTTAAGGCAGGGTATCTCAATACTATAGGGAAGCAATGTAGGATAATAGATTGGCAAATGAACTAATTTCAAATTACTACTCTATCATATATGTATCCTTAGGAAAGCCATTGAGATTATTTGTCACTGAGTGTGTGCATCTATAAAATGGAAAATTTGAGCTAGATAATTTCCAAAATCTCTAGAAATTCTTCCCAATTCTCACTTTTAAGATGCTATAATCCCATTAGTAAAGCTTGGTAAACATAACTACTCATAATTTAGGAATGAGAAGTATAAAATCAGACTTTTAAAAAAAGGATTAAAAATGTGTAAAAGAGATTGAAAGAAGATAGTCTATTAACTACTGTCCTGTCCTGACAAGGTTATGGGGATTTCCTGAAGCTGGAAGTTTACACCAAAATTATTGGTTGATTGTTGTCATAAGTTTGGAGGCAGATTAAGATGGCATAGAATCAAGTCCACGTTCTGATCCTTATTAATTATGTGACCATGACCAAGTCGATTAAAGTCAATGAATTTCAATTTCTTTACCTACAAACTGGATGGTAATATTTGTGCTAGCTACCTTCCTGAGTTGTTATCCTGAAAGCACTTTAAAAAACATAAAACACTATGTAAATGCCAACTATTATTATTATCTTGATAAGTAGTTGTTACAAATGTATATGGGGACAAGGAGATTAAGGTTACTGTGCTACCATAATGTGGCTAGCTAATGGCAATTGCACTCATGAAGTTCACAGTTTTCTAGATGGGTAGATATGATCTTGATACATACCAATATAATACATATAAGTATATAGTGAAACTTAGTAGAATACCTTGCTTTGTTTTCAGAGACATCTGGTAGGGTAAGTTCAAATGAGAGTTAGAAGGCAAGTGTTCTCATAGTTTGCCATTTACTAGCTGTGTGACCTGTGAGTTATATGCCAAGCAAATAATTTCAAATCTCTCTGATCTCCTATTATATGGAACTAATAAAGCCAGCCCAGCTTTGCCTAGCCTTGTCCAGTTTTGACCTGCTCTGCCCTGCCCCTCTTTGTCTTACCTAACTCACTGGAGCTTATCAGAAAAAGGAAGGAATTGTGTAAAAAGCACTTTTACTAAGAGTTATCATTTTGGTTGTGGATTGCCTAGATGGCTCTTGGGTTCCTCCCAACTTTAAAATTCTATTATTAAATATTAGATAAGCATTCACAATAAAATATCAGGGCACTTTACATATCTTCAAATCTAGGTCTTAATTTGGAATGTTGGGAATGAAGAAAAAATAAAATTGGGAAAGAATTAAACTATTACTCTTCACTCCCAGTATCTTGAGCCCTGAGATGTTTTAACTAGTTCTATTATTACCATACATGTGAAGAAATTGATCTGCTAATTCTCTGTGAATGTCTATCCTGGCTTATGTTCTGCTAACTGGCTAAGTTTCCCATACAATTTTCAGGAATCATTTTTTTTGGTCCTTTAACCCAACATCTTAACAATAAAGTAAGCCTGCCCAAACAACTTTATTAACTTCTTTGGATACAATTTGTTTGAAGGACAAGCCCAACTCTTTGTATCTTGTTCCCAATTTACTTTATGCATCTCAGATATTTCTGGAGCTTATTGCTTTGATAACCATGAAGTTTTAATTTTCTTTCTTTTGTTTCACTCCAATGGAAAAGGAGGAAATAAACATTTGTTAAACACCTACTATGTGCTGGGCACTAGGCTAAGTGATTTACAAGTTGGAATTTTCCCTAATTTATGAATATGTTGTTTGTCCACACTTGATCCAATCTTTCCATACTGGAAATGCCATCCTGGTCCAAATGTATCATTGTTTATTCTCAGATCAAGAAGGAAAAGATCAGGATAGTAAGACACAATACATTAAGCTCTGTTGTGCTGTCATAGAATAATTAGGCAGCTCTGAAGAGAAATTTTAAGATTAAAATACCTTGGAGGAGAGTATGGACTCTTCTGGAAACTTCTGGTCTATATATTAAATGTTAAATATTGAAATATGTTGTCCTATAATATGTATATGTCTTAGGCAAAATTGAAAGACAACTTAGATTTAAAGGTACCATAGAGTAAAAACCTTTTGTAAATTTGTGTGATAAACTTCTTTTAAATTACTTTTCTTTTTTAAATTAATTTATTTCTTTTAATTTTCAACATTCACTTCTATAAGCTTTTGAGTTTACATTTTCTCCCCATCCCTACTTTCCCCCCTCACCAAGATGACATGCAGTCTGATATAGGTTCTACACATACCTGCATATTATACATGTTTTCACATCAGTCATGTTGTAAAGAAGAATTAGGACCAATAGGAGGAACCATGAGAAAGAAGAAACAAAACAAAACAACAATAAAAAAGAGAGCAAATAGTATGTTTCAATCTGCATTCAGACTCCATAGTTTTCTGTCTGCACATGGACAGTATTTTCCATCATGAGTCTTTTGGAGTTGTCTTAGATCCTTGCCTTCCTGAGAAGAGCCAAGTCTATGAAAGTTACTCACTGAACAATGTGGCTTTAGTGTATAAAAGCCTTCACTTCACTCAACATCAGTTCATATAAGTCTTTCCAGATTTTTCTGAAGTCCACCTGTTCATCATTTCTTATAGCACAACAGTATTCCATTACATTCATATACCACAACTTGTTCAGCCATTCCCCAATTGATGGACATCCCCTCTATTTCAAGTTCTTGGCTACCACAAAAAGAATTACTTATTTTTGTACATGTTGGTCCTTTTCCTATTTGTATGATCTCTTTAGGATACAGACCTAAAAGTGGTATTGCTGGGTCAAAGCATATGCATGGTTTTATAGCCCTTCTGGAATAGTTCCAAATTGCTCTCCAGAATGGTTGGATTAGTTCACAACTCCATAAACAATGCATTAGTGTTCCAATTTTCACACACCTTCTCCAATATTTATCATTTTCCTGTTTTGTCATGTTAGCAAATCTTATAGGTGTGATGTGGTATCCCAGAGGTGTTTTGATTTGCATTCCTCTAACTAATGGTGATTTAGAGCATTTTTTTCATATGACTATAGATAGCTTTAATTTCTTCCTCTGAAAACTGCCTGTTCATATCCTTTGAGCATTCAGCAATAGGGGAATGACTTGTATTCTTATAAATTTGACTCAGCTCTCTCTATATTTTAGAAATCATGCGTTTATCAGAGATACTGGCTGTAAAACGTGTTTCCCAGCTTTCTGCTTCATTCCTAGTTTTAGTTGCATTGGCTTTGTTTGTGCAAAAATTTTTCAATGTAACATAATGTAATTTAATCACCCATTTTGCATTTCATAATGTTCTGTGTCTCTGGTTTGGTCAGAAATTCTTCCTTCTCCATCGATCTGACAGGTAAACTTGGTCTTCTAGTTTCTTTATAGTATCAGCCTTTATATCTAAATCATGTACCAATTTTGATTTTATCTTCATGTATAAGATGTTAGTCTATGCCTAGTTTCTGAATACTATTTTCCAGTTTTCCTAGCAATTTTTGTCAAATAATGAGTTCTTATCCCAGAAGCTGGAGTATTTGGATTTATCACAGTAGATCACTATAATCATTGACTATTGTGTCTTGCATTCCTAACCTATGCCACTGATCCACCACTCTATTTCTTAGCCAGTACCAAGTAGTCTTGAAAATTGCCTTTATAATACAATTTAAGACATGGTACAGCTAGACTACCATTCTTTGTATTTATTTTTATTAATTCCCTTGATATTCTGTACCTTTCGTTATTCCAGATGAATTCTGTTATTATTTTTTCTAACATCATAAAATAATTTTTGGTAGTTTGACTAGTATGGCACTGAATAACTGAATAAATTAATTTAGGTAAAATTGTCATTTTTGTTATATTAGCTTGGCCAACCCATAAGCAACTGATGTTTTTCCAATTATTTAGATATGACTTTCTTTGTGTGAAAAGTGTTTTGTAATTGTGTTCATAGAGTTCTTGGGTTTGTCTTGGCAGGTAGACCCCTAAATATTTTATAATGTCTACAACAACTTTGTTTGGTTTTTTTTTTGGCAGGGCATTTGGGGTTAAGTGACTTACCCAAGGTCACACAGCCATTATATGTGTCAAGTGTCTGAGGCCAGATTTGAGCTCAGGTCCTCCTGACTCCAGGGCCGGTGCTCTACTCACCGTGCCACCTAGGTGCCCCTACAGCAGATATAAATAGAATTTCTCTTTTTACGTCTTGCTGCTGGACTTTGTTAGTAATATATAGAAATGCTGGTAATTTATGTGGATTTATTTTCTACCCTGCAACTTTGCTAAAGTTGTTGATTACTTCAAGTACATTTTTACTTGATACTCTAGAATTCTCTAAGTATAACATCATATTATCTGCGAAGAGTGATAGCTTTGTTTCCTCATTGCTGATTCTAATTCCTACAATTTTTTTTCTTTCTTAGCTAAACCTAACATTTCTACTTCCATCTTGAATAACAGTGGTGATAACGGACATCCTTGTTTCACCCCCGATCTTATTGGAAATGAATCTAGCTTATCCCCATTATGTATAGTGCTTGCTGATGATTTTAGATAGATGCTTCTTATCATTTTAAGGAAGACTCCATTGATTCCTTTGCTCTCTAGTGTTCTCAATAGGAATGGTTGTGTATTTTGTCAAAAATATTTCTGCATCTATTGAGATAATCATATGATTGCTGTTATTTTGTTGTTGATATGGTCAATTATGCTGATAGTTTTCCTAATATTGCAGCAGCCTTGCATTCCTGGTATAAATTCTACTGATCATAGGATATTATCCTTATGATAAGTTGCTATAATCTCTTTGCTAATATTTTATTCAAAATATTTGCATCTATATTCACTAGAGAAATTGGTCTAGAATTTTCTTTCTTCATTTCAACTCTTCCTGGTTCAGCACCATATTTGTATCATAAAAAGAATTTGGTAGAACTCCCTTTTTGCCTATTTTTCCAAATAGTCTATGTAATATTCAAATTAAATTTTCTTTAAATGTTTGATAGAATTCACTTCTAAATCCATCTGTCTCTGGAGATTTTTTTCTTAGGGAGTTCATTGATAGCTTGTTCAATTTTCTTTCTGAAATGGGGTTATTTAAGTATTTTGTTTCCTCTTTGGTTAATCTGGGCAATTTATATTTTTTATAAATATTCATCCATTTCACTAAGCCTGTCTGATTTATTGGAATATAGTTGGGCAAAATTGATCCTAATTATTTCCTCTTCATTGATGGTGAATTCTTTCATTTTTGGTACTGGTAAGTTGGTTTTCTTTTTTTTTTTAGTCGAATTAACTAAAGGTTTATCCATTTTATTGTTCTTTTCATAAGACCAACCCTTCATTTTTTTATTCAACAGTTTCCTTAATTTCATTTTTATTAATCTCTTCTTTGATTTTCAGAATGTCTGATTTGGTATTTAATTGGGGAATTTACATTTATTATTTTTCTAGCTTTGTTAGTTTTATGTCCAATTAATTGATCTCTTCTTTCTCTATTTTATTCATGTAAGCATTTAGAGATAGAAAACTTCCCATAAGAACCACTTTCCCTGCATCACAAGTTTTGTTATGTTGTCTCATTATTGTAATTTTCTTGGATGAAGTTATTGATTGTTTCTATGATTGATTGGCTGTTTGACCTACTCATTCTTTAGGATTATATTATTTGGTTTCTAATTAATTTTTAGTCTCTCTTTCTATGGCCCTTTATATTTTTATTAATTAATTAACTAATTTTTATTTTTGGTTTACAACATTTAGTTCCACAAGTTTTTGAGTTTCAGATTTTTCCTCCTCTTTCTCCTCCCTCCTCCCCACCTAAGACAGCATGAAATCTGATATAGATTCTACATATATCTTCACACTAAACATATTTTCATAATAGTGAAGTTGTGAAGAAGAACTATAACCAATAGAATGAATCATGAGATAGAAGAAACAAAACAGAAACAAACAAAAATAACCCAAACAAATAACAAAAAAGATAGCAAATAGTTTGCTTCAATATGCATTCAGACTCCATAATGCTTTCTCTGGATGTGAATTGCTTTTGCCATCATGAGTCTTTTGGAGTTGTCTTAGAACCTTGCATTGCTGAGGAAAGCCAAGTCTATCAGTTAGTCGTCAGAGATACCCTGTGTCTGTAATCATGTATAATGTTCTCCTAGTTCTACTACCCTCACTTAGCATCAGATCATATAATTCTTTTTGAAATCTGTCTGCTCCACATTTCTTATAGCACAATGGTATTACATTGCATTCATATAACACAACTTGTTTAGCCATTCTCCAATTGACAGTCATCCCCTTTATTTCCAATTCTTTGCCACTATGAATATTTTTGAACATATGGGTCCTTTACCCACTTGAATGATTTTTTGGGGAATATGTTGAATTAAGATTTTTATTTTTAGATTAAAATACTCAGTTCCACATGATTTTGAGTTGGAGATTTTCTTCCTCCCCCTCTTCCCTCCTCCCCAAATGGCATGGAATCCAACATATCTTCTAGATATAACTTCACATTAAATTATTTACACAATAGTCAAGTTGTAAAGAAGAATTGTAACCAATGGAATGAATAATGAGAAAGAAGAAACAAAACCAAAAAAAACCCACAAAAAACAAAAACAAAAGAGGAAAAAAAAAAGAAAAAAAAGGAGAGCAAATAGTTTGCCTCAATCTGTATTCAGACTCCATAGTTCTTTCTCTGGATGTAGATAGCTCTCTCCATCTTGAGACCTTTGGAGTTGTCTTTGACCTTTGTATTTCTGAGAAGAGCCAAGTCTATCAAGGTTAATCATCATGGAATCAATATATCTGTGGTTGTGTATAATGTCCTCCTAGTTCTGCTCTGCTCACTCAGCATTATATCATGTAGATTTTTCCAAGTTATTATGAAGTTTGTATCTTCCCTATTACTTATAGCACAATAGTATTCCATTACATTCATATACCACAACTTGTTCAGTCATTCCTCAATTGATGGGTATCACCTTGATTTCTAATTCTTTGCTACTACAAAAAGAGCCGCTATAAATATTTTTGTTCAAATGGGTCCTTTTCCCACTTGAGTAATCCCTTTGGGACACAGCCCTAGAAGTGGCATTTCTGGGTCAAAGAGTATGAACATTTTTATAACCCTTTGGGCATCGTTCCAAATTGCTTTCCAGAATGGCTGGATCAGTTCACAACTCCACCAGAAATGTAACAGTGTTCCAATTTTCCCACATCCTCTCCAGTATTAATCATTTTCCTGTATTGTCATTTTAGCCAATCTGACAGGAGAGATGTGGTATCTCAGAGTTATTTTGACTTGCATTTCTCAAACCAATTGTGATTTAGAGCATTTTTTTCATATGCCTATAGATATCTTTAATTTCTTCCTCTGAAAACTGCCTGTTCATATCCTTTGACCATTTCTCAATTGGGGAATGACATGTATTCTTATAAATTTGGCTCTGTTCCTTGTATATTTTAGAGATGAGATCTTTATCAGAGACACTAGTTGTAAAGATTTTCTCCCAAGTTTCTGCTTTCCTCCTAATCTTTGTTACATTGGCTTTTTTATATAAAAAACTTTTCAATTTAACATAATCAAAATTACCCATTTTGTACCATGTAATGCTCTCTGTCTCTTGGTGAACCATGAATTCTTTCCTTTCCCATAAATCTCATAGGTAAACCATTCCTTGCTCCCCCAAATTGCTTATAGTATCAGCCTTTATTCCTAAATCATGAACCCATTTTGACCTTATTTTGGTATATAGTATAAGATATTGGTCTATGCCCAGTTTCTGCCCTACCACTTTCCAATTGTCCCAGCAGTTTTTGTGAAACAGTGAATTCTTAGCCCAGAAGCTGGATTCTTTGGGTTATCAAAGAGTAGATTGCTATAGTCATTGACTACTGTGTCTTGTGCATGTAACCTATTCCACTGATCCACCACTCTGTTTCTTAGCCAGTGTCAAGTAGTTTAGATGACTGCTGCTTTATAGCACAGTTTAATGTCTGGTATGGCTAGGCCACCTTCCCTAGAATTTCTCTTCATTTATTCCCTAAATATTATAGACCTCTTACTCTTCAAGATGAATTTTGTTATTATTTTATCCAGCTGTGTAAAATAACTTTTTGGTATTTCAATTGGTATGGAACTGAATAAGTAAATTAATTTAGGTAAAATTGTCATTTTTATTATATTAGCTCAGCCCAACCATTAGCAACTGATATTTTTCCATTTATTTAGATCTGACTTTATTTGTGTGAAAAGTGTTTTGTAATTATGCTCATATAGGCCCTGGCTTTGTCTTGGCAGGTAGACTCCCAAATATTTTATAGTGTCTACAGTAACTTTAAATGGAATTTCTCTTTCTGTCTCTTACTGTTGGACTTTTTGAGTAATGTATAGGAATGCTGAGGATTTATGTGAGTTTATTTTATATCCTGCAATTTTGCTAAAGTTGTTTATTATTTCAAATAACTTTTTATTTGATTCTCTAAGATTCTCTAAATAAATCATCATATCATCTGCAAAAAAGTGATAATTTAGTTTCTTCTTTGCCTGTTCTAATTCCTTCAATTTCTTTTTCTTCTCTTATTGTTACAGCTAACATTTCTAGTACCAAATTGAATAATAGGGGTGATAATGGACATCCTTGTTTCACCCCTGATCTTATTGGGAGTGCATCTAGCTTATCCCCATTACAAATAATGCTTGTTGATAGTTTTAGGTTGATGTTATTTATAATTTTAAGGAAGGCTCAGTTTATTCCTATGCTTTCTAGTGTTTTTAATAGGAATGAATGGGCATTGTATTTTGTTGAAGGCTTTTTCTGCGTCTATTGAGATGATCATATGGTTGCTGCTAGTTTTATTGTTGATATGATTAATTATGCTGATAGTTTTCTAATACTGAACCAGCCTTGCATTCCTGGAATAAATCCTACCTGGTCATAGTGCAATATTCTGATGACAAGTTGCTGCAATGTTTTTGCTAATATTTTATTTAAAATTTTTGCAGCAATGTTCATTATGGAAATTGTTCTATAATTTTGTTTCTTTGTTTTTACTCTTCCTGGTTTAGGTATTAGTACCATATTTGTGTCATAAAAAGAATTTGGTAAGACTCCTTCTTCACCTATTTGCCCAAAAGTCTATGAAATATAGGAATTAATTGTACTTTACATGTTTGATAAAATTCACATGTAAAACCATCTGGCACTGGAGATTTTTTCTTAGGGAGTTTATTGATGTCTTATTCAATTTCTTTTTCTGAGATGGGTTTATTTAGATATTTTACTTCTCTTCTGTTAACTTGGGCAATTTATGTTTTTGTAAATATTTGTCCATATCCCTAAGGTGGTCAAATTTATGGGCACACAATTGAGCAAAATAATTCCAAATTATTGTTTTAACTTCCTATTTATTGGAGGTGAATTCACCCTTTTCATTTTTGATGCTGTTAATTTGGTTTTCTTTTTTTTTTTTAATGAAATTGACCAAAGTTTATCAATTTTATAGGTTTTTTCATAAAAAAACACCTCTTGGTTTTATTTATTTATTTATTTATTTATTTTTAATAAATTTCTTTATTTATTTTTAGTTTACCACGCACGGTTCTACATAGTTTTGAGTTCCAGTTTTTCTCCCCTCCCTCCCCCCTCCCTCCCCAAGATGGCATGAAGTCTCATATAACTGTCATGTATAACTTCGCATTGAATTAATTTATGCACTAGTCAAGTCGTGGAGAAGAATTTTGACCAATGGAATGAATCATGAGAAAGAAGAAACAGAACCAAAAAAAAAAAAACCCAAAAACAAAAACAAAAGAGAAGCAGAAAAGGCGAGCATGTAGTGTGCCTCAGTCTGTATTCAAACTTCCCAGTTCTTTGTCTCGATGAAGATAACATTCTTGGTTTTATTTATTAACCCTAATAGTTTTCTTCATTTCAATTTTATTAATCTCTCCTTTGATTTTCAATATTTATGATTTGGTATTTAATTGGGGATTTTCAATTTGTTCTTTTTCTAGCTTTTTCAGTTGCATGTCCAATTCATTGATCTGCTTTTTCTCTATTTTATTCATATAAGCATTCAGATATATAAAATTTCTCTAAGAACTGCTTTTGCTGCATCTCATAAGTTTTAGTATGTTGTCTCATTATTGTCATTTTCTTGAATTAAGTTATTAATTGTTTCTATGATTTGTTCTTTGGCCCACTCATTCTTTAGAATTAGATTATTTAGTTTCCAATTAATTTTTACTTCATTTTTCTATGGTTCTTTATTACAAATAATTTTTATTGCATCATGATCTGAAAAGTATGCTTTGACTACTTCTGCCTTTCTGCACCAGATTGTGAGGTTTTTATGCCCTAGTACATGGTCAGTTTTTGAGTGTGTGCCACCTACTGCTGAGAAAAAAAAGTATAGTCCTTTTCATCTCCATTTAGTCTTCTCCAGATGGCTATCATATTTGCCTTTTCTAAAATTCTATCCACCTCCTTAACTTCTTTCTTGTTTATTTTGAAGTTAGATTTATCAAGTTCAGAGAGGGGGAAGTTGAGGTCCCCCCTTATTATAGTTTTGCTGTCTACTTCTTCCTTAACCCCCTTAACATCTCCTCTAAGAATCTGCATACTATACCACTTGGTACATGTATGTGAAATAATGATATTGCTTCATTGTTTTGGTGCCTTTTAGCAGGATGTAGTGTCCTTTCTTATCCCTTTTAATTAGATCTATCTTTGCTTTTGCTTTGTCTGAGTTTAGGATTGCTACCCCTGCTTTTTTGCTTTAGCTGAAGCACAATACATTGTACTCCAGGCTTTTACCTTTACCTTGTGTGTATCCCTCTCTTTCAAATGTGTTTCTTTTCAACAGCATATTGTAGGATTGTGGTTTTTAATCCATTGTGCTATCTGCTTCCATTTTATGGGAGAGTTCATCCCATTCACATTCACAGTTATGATTACTATCTGTGTCTTTTTCTCCATCCTATTTCCCCTCTGTTTATTTTTTTTTATTTCTCCCTTCTCCCTTCTACTCCTCAACAGTATTTTGCTTTTGACTGCCACCCTCCTCAGTTTACCCTGCCTCTTGATTCCCCTCCCTTATTTTATCTTTTTCCCCTTGCTACTTCTTCCCTCCCTTCTGAGTACCCCCTCCCTTTTCTTCCCCTTTCCCCTCGTACTGCTCATTGGGCAACTTTGATTTCTATACTTATCAGGGTATGTTATTCCCTTCTTGAACCAAATCCCATGAGGGTAAAGCTCAAATACTGCTCTTCTCCCTCCCTTTTTTCCCTCTATAATAATATGTTTTTGTGCCTCTTCATGCGAGGTAATTTACCTTTTTCTACTACCTCCTTACCTCTTCTCCCAGAACCATCCCTTTATATCTCTTAATTATATTTTTACTATTTTATCAGTTACTTTATATCGACATCCACAGTATATGAACATCCCTTTCAATTGTAATAATAACTGTACTATTCTCAAGATTGCCATATATATATTTAATATATATATTATTTTGTATGTATGTACATATATATATATATATATATATATATATATATATATATATATATACACATACATAAAAAATAATCCTACATAAGGATGTAACTAATTTGCCTTATTGATTAACTAGGGTTATTTTCCCCCTTTTACATTTTTAAGTCTTTCTTGAGTTGTGTATTTGAATATCAAATTTTCCATTGAGCTCTGGCCTGTTCATCAGGAAGGTCTGGAATTCCCTTATTTCATTGAATTGTCTGGAAAATTATGCTCAATTTTGCTGGGTAGTTGATCCTTGGTTGTAGTCCAAGCTCCTTTGCTTTTCAGAATATCATATTCTAATTTCTTGTGTCATTTAATGTGGAAGCTGAAAGATTCTGCTTGATCCTGACTGTAGTTCCATGATATTTGAATTATTTCTTTTCAGCTGCTTGCAGTACTTTCTCCTTCACCTCATAGTTCTGTAATGTGGCTGCAATATTTCTTGGAGTTTTCAATTTGGAGTCTCTTTCATTGGATGATAGGTGGATTCATTCGATGATGATTTTACCCTCTGGTTCTAGGACCTCAGGAATATTTTCCTTAAGGATTTCTTGGAAGATACTGTCCAGGCTCTTTTTTTCATCACAGCTTTTGGGTAGACCAAAAATTCTCAGTTTGTCTCTCCTGGATCTGTTTTCCAGGTCAGTTGTTTTTCCAATCAGACATTTCACATTTTCTTCTATTTTTTCATTCTTTAGATTTCGTTTGACTCATTCTTGATGTCTCATAGAGTCATTAGCTTCTACCTGCCCAATTCTAATTTTTAATGGGTTGTTTTCTTCCTTTACCTTCTCTCCTTTTCCATTTGTTTGATTTTATTTTTCTTTTATTTTTCTTTTTTTTTTTTTGATTTTCACAACAGTTTTAATTACAAATTTTCTCCCCATTTCTGCCCTCCCCCCCACTCCAAGATGGCTTATATTCTGGTTGCCCTGTTCCCCAGTCAGCCCTCCCCTCTATCACCCCCCTCCCCTCTCATCCCCTTTTCCCTTCCTTTCTTGTAGGGCAAGATAAATTTCTACGCCCCATTGCCTGTGTATCTTATTTTTTAGTTGCATACAAAAACTTTTTTTGTTTTTGAACATCTGATTTTAAAACTTTGAGTTCCAAATTCCCTTCCCTCTTCCCTTCCCACCCACCCTCCCTAAGAAGTTGAGCAATTCAACCTAGGCCACACATGTATTATTATGTATAACCCTTCCACAATACTCATGTTGTGAAAGGCTAACTACATTTTGCTCCTTCCCAACCCATCCCGCTTATTGAATTTTCTCCCTTGACCCTGTCCCCTTTCCAAAGTGTTTGTTTTGATTACCTCCACCCCCATCTGCCTTCCACTCCATCATCCTCCCGCCTTTTATTTTTTTTTTTTATCTTCCTCCCTCTTCTTTCCTGTGGGGTAAGATACCCAACTGAGTATGTATGGTATTCCCCCTCAGGCCAAATCTGATGAGAGCAAGGTTCACTCATTCCCCCCTCACCTGCCCTCTCCCCTCCTCCCATAGAACTGCTTCCTCTTGCCACCTTTATGCGAGATAATCCACCCCATTCTATCTCTCCCTATCTCCCTCTCTCAGTATGTTACTCTCTCATCCCTTAATTTCTTTTTATTTCTTTTAGCTATCTTCCCTTCATCCTCAACTCACCCTGTGTCTGCTCTCTCTCTTTTACATATATATATGCACATACATACACATACATACATATACACATAGATACATACATACATACACATTCACTTATATATATACATAAACATATATATGCATATATATATATATATATATATATGTGTATATATGCATATTCCCTTCAACTACCCTAATACTGAGGTCTCATGAATCATACTCATCATCTTTCCATGTAGGAATGTAAACAAAACAGTTCAGCTTTAGTAAGTCCCTTGCAATTTCCGTTTCTTGATTACCTTTTCATGCTTCTCTTGATTCTTGTGTTTGAAAGTCAAATTTTCTATTCAGTTCTGGTCTTTTCACTGAGAAAGCTTGAAAGTCCTCTATTTTATTGAAAGTTCATATTTTGCCTTGGAACATGATACTCAGTTTTGCTGGGTAGGTGATTCTAGGTTTTAATCCTAGCTCCATTGACCTCCGGAATATCGCATTCCAAGGCCTTCAATCTCTTAATGTAGAAGCTGCCAGATCTTGGGTTATTCTGATTGGGTTTCCACAATACTCAAATTGTTTCTTTCTGGCTGCTTGCAGTATTTTCTCCTTGATCTGGGAGCTCTGGAATTTGGTGACAATATTCCTAGGAGATTTCTTTTTGGGATCTATTTGAGGAGGCGATCGATGGATTCTTTCAATTTCTATTTTGCCCTGTGGCTCTAGAATATCAGGGCAGTTCTCCTTGATAATTTCCTGAAAGATGGTATCTAGGCTCTTTTTTTGATCATGGCTTTCAGGTAGTCCAATAATTTTTAAATTATCTCTCCTGGATCTATTTTCCAGGTCAGTGGTTTTTCCAAGGAGATATTTCACATTGTCTTCCATTTTTTCATTCCTCTGGTTCTGTTTTATAATATCCTGATTTCTCATAAAGTCACTAGCTTCCACTTGCTCCAATCTAATTTTTAAAGTAGTATTTTCTTCAGTGGTCTTTTGGACCTCCTTTTCCATTTGGCTAATTCTGCCTTTCAAGGCATTCTTCTCCTCATTGGCTTTTTGGAGCTCTTTTGCCATTTGAGTTAGTCTATTTTTTAAGGTGTTGTTTTCTTCAGTGTATTTTTCAGTATTTTTTTGGGTCTCCTTTAGCAAGTCATTGACTTGTTTTTCATGGTTTTCTCGCATCCTTCTTATTTCTCTTCCCAATTTTTCCTCTACTTCTCTAACTTGCTTTTCCAAATCCCTTTTGAGTTCTTCTATGGCCTGGGGCCAGTTCATGTTTTTCTTGGAGGCTTTGGTTGTAGGCTCTATGACTTTGTTGTCTTCTTTAGGCTGTATGTTTTGGTCTTCTTTGTCACCAAAGAAAGAATCCAAAGTCTGAGACTGAATCTGGGCGCGTTTTCGCTGCCTGGCCATATTCCCAACCAACTAACTTGACTCTTGAGTTTTTCAGTGGGGTATGACTGCTTGTAGATTACAGAGTTCTATGTTCTACGTTTGGGGGGGAGGTGCCAGCTCTGTCAGAGCCGCACTCCTCCTTCCCCAAGGACCCCCAGTCCAGGCTGGGCTCAGATCTTCGGCAGGCTGTGCACCCCGGCTGTGATCCGCCACTTAATTCCTCCCACCAGGTGGGCCTGGAAGCCGGAAGTAACAACAGCTGTAGCTGCCCCACCTCCGCTGCCCCCGGGGCTGGAAGCCGAACCGCGAACTCCTTCCACTCCCGCAGCTTTTCCCACTAACCTTCTCCGCAGTCTTTGGTGTTTGTGGGTCGAGGGGTCTGGTAACTGCCGCAGCTCACATATTCAGGGCGCTGGGGCCCCCTCCGCCCGGCTTCTGGTCTGGATCGTCCACGCCACTCAGGCTGGGCTCTGCTCCACTCCGTTCCCAGCTCCCAGCTCCGTGTGGAATAGAGCTCACCCAGAGACCATCCGGGCTGTCCTGGGCTGGAGCCCTGCTTCCCTCTGCTGTTCTGTGGGTTCTGCCGTTCTAGAATTGGTTCAGAGCCATTTTTATAGGTTTTTGGAGGGACTCGGGTACGGAGCTCACTGTAGTCCGTGCTTACCAGCTGCCATCTTGGCTCCACCCCGATTTTATTTTTCAATAAGCATTTTATCCATTTATATTCTGATTCTACATAACAATTTCACCAATTTTACTTTTTAAGATTTGTTTTCATCAGTAAATTTTTCTTCATTTTTTCTTTTACCTTCCTAATTTGGTTTTTAAAGTTCTCCTTGAGTTCTTCCAGGAATGCTTTTTATTCTGGAGACCAGTTCACTTTCCTTTTTGAGGTTTCTGATGTGGGTGTAGTATCCATGCTGCTCTCTTCAAAATTGGTATTTTGATCTTCCCTGTCTCCATAATAGGAATCAATGGTTTTTGGCTTTTTAGTTTGTTTTTTTTCATTGTGGTTTGTTTTTCCTCCTGGCTTCTAAAGTTGATCTCTATTTCCAGGGCTCAGGGGGCTCTGTCCTAAGTTTCTTGTGTTGGAATCTGTGGGCCTGCTCGCTGGCTTTATGTTCTATGGTCTCTGGTTTCATGAGTTGTGGTGGAGGGGTGTTCTGGCTGTTGGGAATCTCCTCTTCCCCAGGACTGCTGTACAGCACCGGTGGTCTCAGCTGTTGTCGGTGCTGGTGTCTGCCACTTTGTCTGGCTATGCAAAGGCACATATGGGGTCTTGGCACTTGCGTTTGTTAGCTTCAGCCGCTGTGGCTCAGTTACTGTCATTGTTCTGCTCAGGTGAGGGCTACTGGGATACCTCTCTTCCTGAACTAGTCTCCTTCTGCCACCACAGGAAGGGCCCTCTCCCCAACTTCTCTCTCTACTGAAGCCCCACTTCTGGCTCCTCTGTTTGTCCCATGAGAGTATTCTCTGGGTTTATTCAAGGGAGGGATGAGAGCCTTTTTACCTGGCCATCATGGCTCCTTGAAATTCAAGAAGGCAAGTTTCAAACCTTTAGGCTATGGGTTGGAGCAGTCTGGACTACCTGCTCCTGCAGCTGCAGGCTCTGAGCTGGTGTCTCCTGTAGCTCTGACAGACTCCCATCTAGGGCTGAAAGGCCTGGTGCTCGATCATGGCCATAGCTAGTACTTCTGCCCTGGGCCTGTTCCTGCTCTGGCATTTTGCTCTTCCAGTGACCTCCCAGATGGGCACACTGGATGGATTCCTCTGTGGTTCCCAGTTGGTTTTGTCTGGTGTCCTTCCACTCCTACCCCTCTCAGTCTACTAGGGGCTTCTAACTCTCTCAAATCTGCTCAGATTCACTTTTCAGACATATCTGACAGAATTTGTGAGAGAGCTCCAGTAGTTCCTTCCTTTCACAGCACCATCTTGGCTCTGACCCACATGGTATGCATTTTTGAATAGCCCTTTGGGCAAAGTTCTAAATTGTTCTACAGAAAGTTTGGGTCAGTTGACAACTCCACCAACAATGAATTAATGTTCCAATTTTCCCACATCATTTCCAGCATTTATGATTTTCCTGTTTTGTCATGTTAGTCAATCTGACAGGAGAGATACGGTATGTAAGAGTTTTGTTTTTGATTTGCATTCCTCTAATCAATAGTGATTTAGAGCATTTTTTCATATGACTATAGATATCTTTAATTTCTTCCTCTGAAAATTACCTGTTCATATCCCTTGACCATTTATAAATTGGGGAATGACTTGTATTCTTATAAATTTGACTCAGTTCTTTGTACATTTTAGAAATGTGGCCCTTATCAGAGACACTGGCTGTAAAAATTCTTTCCCAATTTTCTGCTACTCTCATAATCTTAATTGCATTGGTTTGTTTGTACAAAAACTTTTCAGTTTAATGTATTCAAATTTATCCATTTTGCATTTTATAACATTCTCTATCTCTTGTTTGGTCATAAATTCTTCCCTTCTCCATAAATCTGACAGGTAAACTATTCCTTGCTCTCCCAAATTGCTTATAGTATGAGTCTTTATATCTAAATTGTGATCTTTGACTTTATTTTGGTATACCATGTAAGATATTGGTCTATGGCCTGTTTCTGTTATACTATTTCCCAGTTTTTGTCAAATGGTGAGTTTTTATTACAGAAGCTGGAGTCTTATTTTCCCCTAAATAATTTCTGTATGCATGTATGTTTATATATCTATTTTTGTGTATACATCTATTTTTATGTACATAAATACATATTTATGTACATATACATTTCAACAATACATATTTATGTGGATATATATATATATATATATATGTGTGTGTGTGTGTGTGTGTATAGGGGGTACATAGATATTCAGGGAAGACTAGTACCTCTGGTATGAAGGCTATGATGCCCTTTTCAGAGCTGCTTTCCATCTTTGGTGTCTAACATTTGACCCAATTTTCACCTGTATGTCTAAGAAACTGTAGCATGTGCAGTGGCCAAACCCTAGTTAACCACTTTAGCACTTGAGCTATACCAGGTTTAGATTAACTGACAGGCTTCAAAACTGTTGGTAAGTTAGGAGAGTATATACTCCAAGCATGTAAACACTTCCAGTCTTCCAGAATGGGTGGATGATAATAATTAGTTCCAACGAGCCATGAAGGTGGCAGAATCAGGTAGTGTGGAATGATAAAGCTTGGTTGGAAATCAAAGATGCCAAGGTCATCAACTGTATCCTGATCCATTGCCAGTTATCTTGACTTTCTGTCTTGCCATTGGACACTGATGACTATTGAAGAGAGAGTGAGGCTGATGACTTTGTACAACTCCACTTAAATCCAATTTATGTGCAAATCAAGGGACATCACCCATACCATTTTGACACTTTACCTACCTCAAAGTCCTGTGGTGACAAACAAATGATGAAGCATCAAGTGCAGATACACTGGGAGCTGTAGTCACAGTTCTGCACATAGGCAACCCAAGTCATAGGGTCTTCTCACTGGACTGAAACAGCATTGGGATTCAGCAAGCCAAATGCCTGAGCAGCCTTTTTAAAGGACTGAACAGATGACTTCCTGGCATGAGGAAGGGGCTAGAAAAGGTGCCCTAAACATTATTTACTTCACCCAACCCTGGTCTGCTTACAGAGGCAGGCAGGTATACTACTCTGTGGTAAAAACATAAAATAATGTACAATAACTTTTGTGAAGATGATTCTACTCACCATTGGTACATGGAATATGCACACACATATGGACAACACAATATCCAAAAACAAAAACAAAAACAAAAAACCTCTTGCTCTTTGTATCAACAATCCAGCTAGCAGCTGCTGTGAGGGTGTTAAGCCAACAACAACCAGCTCAGAACGATACAAGTCCGGGTCCTTTTCATCTGCTTTACTAAGGAAAGCAACATTAAGGGGTTAACAATCTTACTTTGATCCAGCATACAAATATCATTTACTTAGTTCAGGGGAAAAAACCAGCACCCTGAATTACAGACCAAATACAATTCGTAGTTATCAACATCTGAGTACTCAGCCAGGGAGCTCATTATAATGACTGACCCGGAGTCATGTGCCACTCCTGCTGTGGCTCAGAGCTCTGAGAGAGAACACTAACCTCTGTACTTATATCCTGTTCAGGGCTCTGACTTCACCCAGGCTGGGCGTGGAAAAGTTCCCCACCCCCAATAGCACATCAGATACAAATCAGTGGCTCCCAATTGTCTCAGTGCTGAGAAATACAAAAACATCCCACTTTATCTGCCCCATTCAAACAAAGGCCAGAATCATTGAAGGTCAACAGCAAAAAGTCCCACCTTAATTACTATTACACTCTTGTTGGCAGAGAACTCAGCAAGCAGGTACCACATTTGAATAGTAGCACTGAGTGAAACAAGGCTGGAAATGACTTAATGAAGTTGGAGCTAGATACACATTTTTCTGGAAAGGCTGCAGTGATAGGTACTACCATGAAGCTGACATAGATTTCACAATCAAAGCTAATCTAGTCAAGAAGCTCATATGCCTACCCAAAAGAGGGAAGGATGGGATCATAACAATGTGATTGCCACTTGCAGGAAAATATCACACCACTATAATTAACGCTTTTGATCCCAACATTTTGTGAAGACCTGGAGACCCTCATCATCAATGTGATAAAAGAAGACAAGCTTGTAATTCTGAGTGACTTTAATGCCAGATTAGGCACAGATATCAGACATGGCAGAGAGTTCATGGGAGGAATGGAGTCAGAAACAGCAACAGCAAGAGTCACTTACTACAGAGGAATGTGCGTCTCATGAATTTCTCATTTCATATCACCAACACTGTGTTCTACTTACCTAAACACAATAAAACTTCATGGATGCACCTTCACAGCAAACATGGGCATTTAGTAGATGATATCATTGTAAGGAGAAGGGAGCCAGGATGTGAAAGTGATGAAGGTGATGTATGGGGCAGAGTGCTAGACTGATCATAGACTTATCTTCTCTAAACATTCATATTCAATGAAAGCAGTGGCCTCAAGACTAGACAACTACCAGAAGACTCAACATCAACAGATTAGAGCACTTCTCCATGTGTTCAGTTTATTGCTAATGTGGCAGAAAAGCTGAGCCAACATATAGTTGGCAATAGTAGAAGAGAAAAAGGGTGGGAAGCTTTCAGAGATTTGGTGTATAGCACTTTGTTTATTTATCTGGGCCAGAACACTTGCAAGTAGAAAGATTCGTTTGATGAAAATGATGGGAGAATTAGAAGCTGCTAAGCTAAAAGCAAGATCTCCATAGGGTTTACTAGCAGGATAGTTTGTCCATCTATAAGAAGGCAGCATTTAACTCCATCAAAAGTAAACCACAAGCAAAGCTTAGAGAGATTCAGGATTTTCGGCTCAGTAAAAAGGCAGATGAAATTCAGTTTTATGCTGATAGTAACGATGCAAAGCTATTTATGGGCCAAAGACCTATGGTCCAACTCAACTAATTGGTGGTGTTGGAGTCACAATGATTAGTGATAAGGACATGATCCTGGAGAGATGGGCCTAACACTTCCATACTAGTCTCAACAGACTGTCATCAACCAAAACTGAAGCCATTCAATCTTAGGTTGAAGTCAAACTCTCTCTAGCCAAATTTCCAAATGAATTTGTGTTTGAATTGCATTAGGCTCCTCTCTTGCGTCAAAGTTCCTGGTACTGATCCTATCCCACGCTGAGATTTATAAGGCTGGGCCTGCTATCATTTTGGTATAGTGCACTGGTATGGCTGGACATCATTCTGTGCACTCTGTGTTCTCCCAGCCAGGTGCAACAGATTCCTCCTGTAGACTTTTTAGACTCTCCTGGGTTGGAAATATGCCACATTCTGCCTCCTACTGGATTCTACCTCCCACAAATTTGTTCAGACTCACTTTTTAAGAGGTACTGAAAGAATTTGTGAGAAAGCTCAGGTTATGTCCCTGCTTTCACTCTGCCATCTTGGCTCCACCAGATAATAGACATAAGGAAAATTCACAAAGAGTTTTTTTTTCTAAATTCTCTGTAAATTGTAAAGATTTGAAACAATAACAATGAACTCACCTAAATGCAACTTGAAACTTTCAATTCTGAACTTGATTTGAAATATAGTTGAGTTATTTTTCTCAGTCTGTCTAACTCTTTGTGATCTTTTTTTTTTTTGGCAAAGATACTGGAATGATTTGCCATTTCCCTCTCCAGCTCATTTTACGGATGAAGAAAGTGAGTTAAACAGGGTTAAGTGACTTGTCCAGGGTCACACACTCAGGAAAATGAATTTTATTGCCTCAAGCCTGGCCCTTTATTCACTGGGCCATCTAGCCTCCTTTGGCTAGTAATAGCGCATTTCAAATAATTTGCATTCCTTAAGATTTAAAGCATTTGTAATAACTGGATGTCATATACTCTTGTTCAAAGAGACAGCATACTGTCAGTGATGCTTGGTAGTAATTACATGTGGGAATATAATTCTGTCATGGGCATGCAATTTTTTCAGTTAAGATATTGCAAGACACTGATTAGTGATTGACCAGAATGTGATGTAGAACAATGACATCAAACTCAGATAGAAATGAGGGCTACTAAATGTAAATAAGCATCCCTGGTGGCTGCATATTGACTTTTTGTTGTTATTGTTCAGTCGTTTCAATTGTGTTTGACTTTTCATGACTCCTTTTGAAGCTTTATTGGCAAAGACACTGGAATTGTTTGCCATTTCCTTCTCCAGTTTATTTTATAGATGTGGAAAATGACGCAAACAGGGCTCAGTGACTTGCCTAGGGTCACACAGCTTGTAAGTGTCCGACGCTGAATTTGAGTCTTCCCAGCTCTAGACCCAGCACTCCATCCACTGCACCACCTAGGTCCTAGTCCATATTGATTTAGAAAACTATATATGAATAGTGGCTATATTTTATTATATTTTAATTTATTTTAAAAAATATTTCCAAAGTATATTTTAATCTGGTTGGGCCATACTTGGAAACATTGTGGGCAAAATACAGCTAGTGGGAACATGTTTTGAGACTTATGATCTAGAGAGAAACATTTAGAAATGTGATTTACAGCATAGCATTGGAAGGGTTCACAGAAAAGAAATACCCTTTAGCCACACCTTGATTTCATTATTTTCAAATATTTTTTACATTGGTATTTTAACATTTTTGGACTTAAATTATGATGTCATAAGTTTAAATATTTGTGAAAATGATTAGCAGAATTCTGGCTCTCATTTATCCCAGACAAGAGTCTCCAAGCATGGGGATATAAGGGTTGGAGTTGGGCTTAGGGGACAATATCACAGATTCCAAGCTTCAGGGTACTAAAAACACTAACTAATCAGGGCACTCTTTGCTTCTATGGAGCCAGAAATGGAGAGTGATCCTCTACCTTCCATTCTTCCAATCCACAGCCTCTGTTCTGGCTGCCCTTCCCACCCTTTACAGTTTTGACTCTGGAATTCCTTACCTTTGAAGTTACCTTTGAGAGCTGAATTTTCATACAGTTTTAATGTCTCTTTTAGAAAGAATTAGGAGAGTGTACATCATGATATTTGTGTAACACTTTAAGATTTACAAAACAGTTTACCTATCCTCCTTAGAGACTCAGGGTAATGCTTGGAGGTAAATACTATTTATATTATGATCCCCATTTAATCAATGAGCAGACTGAGGGTCACAGAGGTTTTACCCAAGGCCATGTAGCTAGTAAGAGTCAGGCAGAGCTTGATCTTGGTCTCACCTGACTCTAAAGCAGATCATAAGCCTCACTTTAATAATTTCTAACTGCACTGCATTTGCTAAAGCTTATTTGACATTACAATTTAATGGCGACACATTCAACTAAAGAAAAGTGGCTCAAATTTGTAAGAGGGGTAGGGAGGGAGGAACAAAAAATAGGAGAGAGACAGAAAGAGACAGAAAGAGACACAGACACAGAGAGAGAGAGAGAGAGAGAGAGAGAGAGAGAGAGAGAGAGAGATTCTTGTAGCCTAGGTCAAGAGGTTTTATAGTGCCTTATTATCGGTAAGTTTCCCCATAAGAAATTGTATTTGGCACCATGGTTTGCAATGTAATATAGGAAGATAATGTGGCCAGAGATTGGTTGAGACAAATAAAGACTGGGAAAAATATATATGTTTGCAGACCTGATGACCTGAGCAAGAGGATTTTAAACTGAAAATACAGTAGACAAAGGAGAAAAGAACAGTTATAACTGCAAAATCTATCACCATAGAGAACACTAAGTAAAATATAAAGCAAGGCAGAGGACATGTCTAGAAATGAACAGGAGAAATTCATTGAAAAGAAGGTTGATAAATATTCTCCTGGCCTCTGGTGTCTTTACACTAAATTTTAGAGTATGGGTTATAACCTGAGGGCATAGGAGATTTGTCCTGGCATCATGTGGAAATGACCTCATCGGTACCAGCAATATCTTGTGAAATATGATGGCTAACTAATATATAGTGATGGGAAGGTACACTTTGTTTGAAAGAAGCCAATCAGAGAGAAAGGGCAGCTGAATAGCAGCATTTACTAAAGAGGTCTGAGAGACACTGACATGGAGCTCTCTCTTATGAGCTCAAAGTTTTTAAAACAACATGCACAGAGGATGGAAGCAAGGTCAGGTAACTGATCACAGATATAAAGATATAACACAGACTTGTTAAAAATATCATCAGGAAAACTAAAACCCACAATGAATTGGGATTTTCAAAAGAAAAAAAAACGCTAAAGGAAGTAAAAGGGACCTGAAAAAGCTATGTTGAAGGCAAAAAGAATAGGGAGGGGACAATCCCAATGCTTGAGATGAATCAGACTGTGTTAAAGGATGGTAAATAATGAAATAACTATTATTTTACTGTTTAAACTGTTAAGCAGGGTGATCTCCAGATGAAGGACAATAGAATAAATTGAAACCCCTGAAATAAATGAGAAGCTATAAATAATAATAATAACACTCATTAATAATTAAATGTTTTAAAATGTTTATATACATTATTTCATTTAGTCCTAAATGCTACAAGTACAATCTCTCCAATTTTCCAGATGAGAAAACAGGATCAGAAAAATTAAGTTCATGCATCCAAAGCCACATAATCAATTGACTATGTGCTAGTCTGGGGGGCCAGCTTCTGGCCATGTATATATGAGAATCCTCTGGTTAGTGTTTGGTGGGAAGACATTACCAACCTTTTAATAAAAAGGGGCAGCTTAAAGGAGCAGCTTACGATTGGCTCTCTCTCAGATGCAGCCTGCACAGAGGTTAAGATGTGATTCTAATGAGGAATGGGGAAAAATGGAAACTTCCTCTTCCATTTAAAAGTCCTCTGATTCCTCAGCTTTCCTGGCTCAGCAGTCATTCAGGAACTCTCAGCCATGAATCATACTGACCAGAAGCCCTTCCCCTAATGAGAACACATTCCCAAGACCTCTCTTACCTCATATTTTATATGTTCTTGAACTTGACTTGGCCGTGTGATTCAGATATTTTGTATTCTTGATTCAGTTTCCTCTTTTACTAGGAATGTTTCACCCCATATCTTGATCTTGATTCCCATTTGTTTCCTTGTTTGACTTTCTGGTTTTTGTTTGACCTTCCTTTACAATTCAAGTAACCCAGGTATAACCTGAATGCTTTCCCCCACTGCACATGTAAGAATTCTTATCCTCTAATGGTTTTTTCTTTATCTGTTTTTAGATTTTTAAACCAACTTATAAGAAGTTATTAAATTTACAAAAAAATACTTTGAGAGCATTGTATCCCCTTTGCTATTTATATTTGTTTCTTAAGGGCTTATGAAGGGTTCTTAATTATATAATCACAATTTTACTATGAAGAAGAAATGAACATTTTAAAGCCAAGGAAATTAATTCAGGCAAAAGTTGAAAATCTATTGTAATCACTAAATGAAGTTTGGATATTTCCCAAATAAGAATATTCAAATTGCACTTCTAAATAGTACAATCATATGTGGGTATTAATTTTAATTCTACATGTACTAAATTTGACAATGAAATACATAATAAAATCATTCTGCATTTTACTTACTTAAGGCATAAGGGCAAAGGCATAATATTATAAAGGCCATCACCATAGTTCAAACATTGAGGACATTTTTTCAGATGAAACTATAATAATTTCCCTTAACAAAAGAAAATATTTGCTAAAAAACTAGAAGAGGCAATCAGACATAGTTAATGGTGTTTTGATATAACTTTAATGGACATGTGTAAATGCCACTGGGAAAAATATCTGGTCTCAGCCTTATCTTTGCATAGACTCTTAACTTTACCCAATATGCTCCCATCTGGGAAGCAGATTTTACATGCCAAGAAAGACAGCCTCTTAGTGCTCAGCTGTTAACATGGTAACCGATAATTGGTATTAACAATGATTTCATTTGTCAAGTGAACTGATTTTCTTTTAAACAGAGACATTTTATTTTATTTACAGAAGTTATAGTTTAAAATGTATATTTGTAGGTAGCTGTCCTCTATTGGCAGTGGATATGCATATGTCTGGTGATGTCACTGAAATTATTTTGATTACTTTGAGTACAATACACCTCCATCAAGAGAACATGCAGCACTAAACTTTTCTCGAAGGTGAGGGATATGGCAAAAATTCCACTTCTTGTTTATCATTCTTGATATTTTTATTTTATTTTACCATCTATGTGCATTTGCAATTCACCTGTCTCCCTCTCAAATGGTTTATTACCAGAGTATCTCAAAACAGATGAACGAGTAAAGGAATGGTATGGGATGTTCAAATGAACAAATTAAAGAATACCATCCTTGAATTTTGTTATTTACAGTTTATGTTTCTGACTCTGAGATGCATCTGAACCTGAAACTTTCATAAAATTTTCACAGAAAGTGTGGAGAAATAATGTAGGGATTATTGGGGATAGAGAAGAGGGAGAAGTATGTTAGATTTTATCTACTTTACGTACCAAAAGCGTTTTCAACAATTGTGAAATCTATGTGAGTCAGCAGCCTGAAAGCAGAGAAGGAAGAAAAGGGTGGAACAAGAATAAAGATCTGGGGAAAGTTGTCCAGTGTTGATTTGGACTATGACCAGGACTTTTTATCTCTATTCACTGAGCTAGGAGTGGGACAGCCTTAAAACCTGGTGCTTGGTCTTATGAGCACCTAAAGCACTTATATGAAGACTAGTGTGATAAGGGGCAACACAAGAAAGGTTGTGATACAATGGGGAAAGCTGGCCTCAAAGTCTGAAAGATTATACACATACTGGATAAATGTCTCTGGGCAAATTTCAGTTGTATTTTCAGGGCTCTAGGCAAGTTTCTTGGATTCTAAGTTGAAGAGAGATGCTGACCTGCATTGTTAGATGGAGTTAACTGACCTGGGAGTTCCCAGTATCACAGGTCTTATGTCTATTCCTAGCTCAGTGTAGAAGGATAATAGCTTAGAGATGACTCATTGAAGAAGAAGATAGAGGTTTAGGGTACTTTGGGCTAGCAGGTGGGTCTAGGTTTTCTAGAAAGAATATGTAGACTCAAATACTTCAAACTCACTAGAAGTTATGCTTTAGCGGTGAAAGGGAGGACTTCCAGAACCTAGAGGACCAAGGTCTCCAAGAAAATGTATAAGATGCTAGACACCTAGCAGCCTAAGAGGAAAATTCTTGGGGATATCAGAAGGAAGGATCTTTCTCATTCTGATAGTCCAGGGATCAAGAGAAGGAGGAAGTCAGGGCCAGATTAGAGAAAAATACTTTAAAAGAAATTGTTGATAAATTCATTGACCATGGACAAGAAAAAGAAAGAGTGTAAAGAAAGAGGGAAGGAAGGGAGAGAATGAAAGGAGAGAAGGAGGAAAGAAAGAAAGAATGATGGAAGGAAGGGAAGGAGGAAGGAAGGGAGAAGGGAGGAAGGAAAGAAGGAAGAAAAGAAGGAAGGAAAGATTAAGAAAATGCCAGGCCTAGTTTCTGAGGTAACACATAAGGGGTGTTGATTGAGTTTTCCTTGATGAATTTGTCTTGATAATTTTGTATATTATTGAGACTTCATTTGGATCATATTTTTTTTAAAAATCATCTCTCTATAGAGTTTGAGGAAATACTCATAGGCATATTGCCAAACAGTCAAAAGACAATCTCTAATTAGATTTCAACTATCTGCTGATGATTTGGACGAATTGTGTTGGAAGGAGCCACCCATTTTGGGGGGCCTACTAAAGTCAGTCAATCATCATTCTTAGCTCTTTTTGGAGCTCCTTTTAGCTTAATTTTCAAAGGTGATTCTGAAAAAGTAAAAGATGATCCTAGGGGGACAGAAATCAGTTCATCAAATAATCAACCAACAAGCATTTATTCATCATCTATTATATGCCAGGCATTGTGCTAGGCACTGAAGATATAAAGAAAATAATGAAACAACTCCTACATTCAAGGAGATTAGATTTTATCTATGAGATTAGCATATAAATGTGTAGCTATATGTGAGGTCTCTCTCCCATCTCTTACCTGAGCTGCTGCTGACTGCCTTGGGAAAGAAAAGCATAGAAACTTCCAGTGCTCATCCCATGGCTTAGGATAAGACTTTCTTCAACTCAGAGATGGCAGTAATCATGTGCTGATGGGTATCTTAGAGTAGCACACATGTAGGAGTTGAATATTTTCACCCATACAGCCCGAATAATTCATGGACAATAATTTTTAACACTACTCCCTACTTAGAGAAGGAAGGAGTTTCTTAGGCAATATGATACAAGAATATAGACTTCTAGAAGAAAAGGTAAATTTCGTGGGCAACTTCAGTCTTGGGGATTGCTTTGACAACTTCACATTTAAGAGTTCAGTGAGTTCATTTAAGAGTTCAGTCTTTTGGGGATAGATAAGGCTCTATAGGTAGATGGTCAACAATAGAGTTAAAGTCACTATAGAGGGAAACAGAAGACCCATATCTATGTTTGCTCCTTGTGATTACTATGAACAATTTGTTTTAATAGTATAATATTTTTCCAATTATATACAAAGACAATTAACATTCGATTTTTAAAAATTGAGTTCTAGGTTTTCTTTCTCACTCCCTTCACCCCTCCACTCTTCCTCCCTAAAATGGTAAGCAATTTGATAACTTATATATGTTACTGTGAGTGTTTTAGATGGTGCCGGGACTCGCCTATTCAGAAGTTCAAAAGTGTGGTTTACAAAAATGTAGAGTACCCCAAGATCGTACTTCAAAGCAGTCTGGGAGAGCTTGTGAAGTACCCTGTGGGAGAAAAGAATTTCATCAGAATGCCAGGGTTGTCCCATCAACATACTCAAGTTCCACTCCCTTTTTTTAGTTCTTTTTTTAAAAATTAATTTTTTTATTTTTAGTTTACAATGATCAGTTCTACAAGTTTTTGAGTTTCAAATTTATTTTTACCACCTCTTTCTCCCCCTCCCTAGCCCCCAAGACAGCATGTAATCTGATATAGGTTATACATATGCCTTTGAATTAAACTTATTTACACAATAGTCAAGTTGTAAAGAAGAATTACAACCAATGGAATGAATCATGAGAAAGAAGAAACAAAAACAAAAAAGAAAGGAAAAAAAGAAGAGAACAAATAGTTCACCTCAATCTATATTCAGACTCCACAATTCTTTCTCTGGATGTGGATAGCTTTTTCCATCATGAGTCTTTTGGAGATGTCTTTGAACCTTGCATTGATGAGAGAAGCCAAGTTTATCAAGCTTAGTCCTTATAGATACCGCGTGTCTGTAATTGTGTATAGTGTTCTCCTGGTTCTGCTCCTCTCACTCAGCATCAGATCACGCAAGTCTTTCCGGGTTATTATGAAGTCTGTCTGCTTGCTCATTTCTTATAGTACAATAGTATTCCATTATATTCATATACTACAACTTGTTTGGCCATTGCTCAATTGATGGGCATCCCCTTGATTTCCAAATATTTGCCACCACAAAAAGAGCTGCTATAAAGATTTTTGTACATATGGGTCCCCTTCCCCCTTGTGTGATCTCTCTGACATACAGCCTTAGAAGGGGTGTTGCTGGGTCAAAGGGTATGCACTTTTTTTATAGCCTTTTGGGTATAGTTCCAAATAGCTCTCCAGAATGGCTGGATCAGTTCAAAACTCCACCAGCAACATAATAGTGTTCCAATTTTCCCACATGCTCTCCAGCATTTATCATTTTCCTGTTTTTTCATGTTAGCCAATCCGATAGGTGTGATGTGGCATCCCAGAGTTGTTTTGATTTGCGTTTCTCTAACCACTTGTGATTTAGAACATTTTTTCATATGATTATTGATATCTTTAATTTCTTCCTCTGAAAACAGCCTGTTCATAATGTTTGACCATTTATCAATTGAGGAATGACTTGTAGTCTTATAAATTTGACTCAGTTCCCTGTATATTTTACAGACGAGGCCTTTATCAGAGACACTGGTTATAAAGATTTCCCCAGTTTTCTGCTTCCCTCCTTATGTTAGTTGCATTGGCTTTATTTGTACAAAAAACTTTTCAATTTAACATAATGAAAATTATCCATTTTTTATTTCATAATGCTCTCTATTTCTTATTTGGTTACTATTTCTTCCTTTCTCCATAAATCTGACAGGTAAACTATTTCTTGCTCTCCCAAACTGCTTATAGTATCAGCCTTTATACCTAAATAATGAACCCATTTTGACTTTATTTTGGTATTCCATGTAAGATATAGGTCTATGCCCAGTTTCTGCAATACTATTTTTCAGCTTTCTCAGCAGTTTTTGTGAAAGAGTGAATTCTTGACCCAGAAGCTGGAATCTTTGGGTTTATCAAAGAGTAGATTGCCATAGTCATTGACTACTGTGTCTTGTGTAGCTAACCTATTCCAGTGATCCACCACTCTGTTTCTTAGACAGTACCAAATAGTTCTGATGGATTGATGCTTTATAATACAGTTTAATGTCTGGTATGGTTAGACCATCATCCCTAGCATTTCTTCTCATTAATTCCCTTGATATTCTGGACCTTTTTTTCTTCCAGGTGAATTTTGTTATTGTTTTATCCAGCTTTGTAAAATAATTTTTGGTAGTTTGATTGATATGGCACTAAGTAAATGAATTTAGGTAAAATTGTTATTTTTGTTATATTAATTGAGCCTAACCATGAGTAACTGAGGTTTTCCATTTATTTAGATCGGACTATTTTTGTCAAAAGTGTTTTGTAATTGTGTTCATATAGGTCCTTGGTTTGTCCTGGCAGGTAGACTCCCAAATATTTTATAGTGTTGACAGTAACTTTAAATGGAATTTCTCTTTCTATTTCTTGCTGTTGTTCTTGTTAGTAATATATAGGAATACCGAGGATTTATGTGGATTTATTTTATATACTGCCACTTTGCTAAAGTTATTTATTATTTCAAGTAGTTTTTTATTTGATTCTCTAAGTAAATCACCACATCATCTGCAAAGAGTGACAACTTAGTTTCTTCTTTGCCTATTCTAGTTCCTTCAATTCCTATTTCTTCTCTTATTGCTAAAGCTAACATTTCTAGTACCAAACTGAATAATAAGGGTGATAATGGACAGCCTTGTTTCACCTCCAATCTTATTGGGATTGCATCTGGCTTATCCTCATTACATATAGGGCTTTCTGATTGTTTTATGTAGATGTTACTTATGATTTTAAGGAAGACTCCATTTATTCCCATGCTTTTTAGTGTTCTTAATAGGAATGGGTGTTGAATTTTGTCAAAAGCTTTTTCTGCATCTATTGAGATAGTCATATTATTTCTGCTAGTTTTCTTGTTGATATGATCAATTGTACTAATAGTTTTCCTAATATTGAACAAGTCTTTCATTCCTGGAATAAAGCCTACCTTGTCAAAATGTATTTTTATCGTGATAAGTTGCTGCAATATTTTTGCTAATATTTTATTTAAAATTTTTGCATCAATATTCATTAGGGAAATTGATCTATAATTTTCTTTCTTTGTTTTGACTCTTTCTGGTTTAGGTATTAGTACCATATTTGTGTCATAAAAAGAACTTCTTAAGACTCCTTCCTCATCTATTTTCCCAAATAGTCTGGAAAGTATGGGAATTAATTTTTCTTTAGATGTTTGATAGGATTCACGTGTAAATCCATCTGGCACTGGGGATTTTTTCCTAGGGAGTTCATTGATGGCTTGCTCAATTTCTTTTTCTGAGATGGGATTATTTAGATATTTTATTTCCTCTTTTGTTAATCTGGGCAATTTATATTTTTGTAAATATTCATCTGCTTCTCCAAGGTTATTGAATTTATGGGCATTCGATATGGGCATTCCAAACTATTGTTTTAATTTCCTTCCCATTGGAGGTGAATTCACTCTTTTCATTTTTGATGCTGGTAATTTGGTTTTCTTCTTTCTTTTTAAAATCAAATTGACCAAAGTTTTATCAAATTTTTCCCACAAAACCAGCTCTTAGTTTTATTTATTAGTTTACTAGTTTTCTTACTTTCAATTTTATTTGTCTCTCCTTTGGTTTTCAGTATTCTTAATTTGGTATTTAATTGGGGATTTTCAATTTGTTCCTTTTCTAGTTTTTTGAAATGCATACCTAGATCATTGACCTCCTTTTTCTCTATTTTATTTACATAAGCATTCAGAGATATAAAACTTTCCCTAAGAATTTCTTTTGCTGTGTCCCATAAGTTTTGATATGTTTTCTCATTATTTTCATTCTCTTGAATGAAATTATTGAATGTTTCTGTGATTTGTTCTTTTACCCCCTCATTCTTTAGGATTAGATAATTTAGTTACCAATAAATTTTTAGTCTTTATTTCCATGGTACTTTCGTACAAATACTTTTATTACATCATTATCTGAAAAGGATGCATTGACTATCTCTGCCTCCCTGCACTGGATTGCAAGGTTTTTATGCCATAGTACATGGTTAATTTTTGAGTATGTGCAATGTACTGCTGAGAACAAAAGTATATTCCTTTCTATCTTCATTCAGTTTTCTCCAGATGTCTATCATATCTACCTTTTCTAAAATTCTATTCACCTCCTTAACTTCTTTCTTGTTTATTTCGAGGTTAGATTTATCAAGTTCAGAGAGGGGTAGGTTGAGGTCCCCCACTAGTATAGTTTTGCTGTCTAGTTCTTCCTGTATCTCCCTTAACTTCTCTTCTAAGAATTTGGATGCTATACCACTTGGTGCATATAGGTTAAGTAATGATATTACATCATTGTCTATGGTGCCTTTTAACAGGATATAGTTTCCTTCCTTATCTATTTTAGTTAGATCTATCTTTGTGCTTTGTCTGACATTAGGATTGCTACTTCTGCTTTTTTTTTTTTACTTCAGCTGAAGCATAATATATTCTACTCCAGCCTTTTTACCTTTACTCTGTGTGTATCCTCCTGTTTCAAATGTGTTTCTTCTAAACAACATATTGTAGGATTTTGGTTTTCTACTCCAGCATTTTTACCTTTACCCTGTGTGTATCCTCCTATTTCAAATGTGTTTCTTCTAAACAACATATTGCAGGATTTTAGTTTTTAATCCATTCTGCTATCTGCCTTTGTTTTATGGGAGAGTTCATCCCATTCACATTCACAGTTATGATTACCATATGTGTCTTTTTTCATCCAATTTCCCGCCCTTGTTTATGTTTTTATTTGTTCCTTCTCCCTTCTCCTCAAAAGATTTTTCTTTTGACCACTCCCTTCCCTTATCTTACTCTTTTCCCTTACTACTTCTTTCCCCCGTTCCAATCTGACCTTTTCTTTCCCCTTCCCCTCCTTCTGCCTGTAGGGCAAGTTTGATTTCTATGACTAGCAGAGTATGTTATTCCCTCCTTGAACCAAATCTAATGAGAGTAAATGTCAAACACTGTTCTTCTCCCTTCCTTCTTTCCCTCTAGTATAATACATTTTTGTACCTCTTCACATGATGTAATTTACCCTTTTCTGCCTCCTCTTTACCTCTTCTCCCGTTGCAATTCCTTTTCATCCCTCAAGTTTTTTTTATCATCACATCAGTGAATTTATACCCACACCCTCTGTCTATGCATATCTGTTTTAGATGTCATACTAACTGTACCATTTTCAAAATTAGCAAATATCATTGTCCCATATAGGGATGTAAACAGTTTGCCTTTGTTGAATAACAAGGTTTTTTCTTCTTTTTATGTTTTTTTCCATGTTGACATTTTTCTCTCTTGAGTCTTGTATTTGAAGATCAAATTTTCCATTGAGCTCAGGGCTTTTCATCAGGAAGGTCTGGAATTCCCTTATTTCATTTATTGTTTATTTCCTTGCCTGAAAGATTATGCTCAATTTTATTGGATTGTTGATCCTTGGCTGTAGTCCAAGCTTCTTAGCTTTTAGGGATATCATATTCCAATCACTCTGATATTTTAATGTATAAGTTGCAAAGTCCTGTGTGATTCTGACTGCAGTTCTGCAATATTTGAATTGTTTGTTTCTGGCTGATTGCCAGTATTTTCTCCTTGACCTGATAATTCTAGAATTTGGCTACAATATTCCTTGGAGTTTTGAATTTGAGATCTTTTTCAGGGAGTGATTGGTGGATTCTTTTGAAGAGCATTTTACCCTCTGGTTCTAGGACCTCAGGGCTAGTTTCCTTGATGATTTCTTGGAAGATGCTGTGCATCCTCTTTTTTTTTTCATAAGGACTTTCCAGAAGACCAGTAATTCTTAGGTTATCTCTCTTGGATCTATTTTTCAGGTCAGTTGTTTTTCCAATGAGATATTTTACAATTTATTCTCTTTTTTCATTCCTTAGCTTTT
Organism: Trichosurus vulpecula; assembly: GCF_011100635.1. NCBI lineage: Eukaryota > Metazoa > Chordata > Mammalia > Diprotodontia > Phalangeridae > Trichosurus > Trichosurus vulpecula. Next base: position 131,520,821 of record NC_050578.1, on the reverse strand, counting down.
ATTTGACTGATTCTTGATGACTCATAGAGTCACTAGTTTCTACTTGCCCAATTCTAATTTTTAACAATTTTTTTTCCTTCGGATAGCTTCTGCATCTCTTCCCACTTGGCCAATTTTACTTTTCAAGGAAATATTTTCTCCTGTTTGAATCTGTAATTTTTCTTTTACCTCTCTAATTTTGCTATTGAAATCCTCCTTGAGCTTTTCCAGGAATGCTTTTTGAGCTTGAGACCAGATCATGTTCCCTTTTGAGGTTTCAGATGTGTATAGTGTCAATGCTGTCCTCATCTGAATTCATATTTTGATCTTCTGTTTCCTTATAAGACGATTCAATGGTCTTTTTTACTTTTCTGGTTTGCTTCTTAATGGTGGCTGCCTTTTTTTTCTGGCTATAAAAGTGGATTTCTGCTTCTGGGGCCCAGGGGGCTCTGTCTCAAGCTTCTTGTGTTGGGAGGTAGGGGCCTGATTACTGGCTTTATGTACTGTGAGGTGTGGTCTGGCTGCTGGATGTCTCCTCATCTTCTAGGTCTGCACTATATAGCATGGGTGGTTTCAGCCATAGGTCTGTTCTGGCATCAGCCAATTTCCCTGGCTGTGAAAAGGCATGCCTGAGGTCCTGGTATTGGCTTTTGTTGGTTACACCCCCCCCTCCCTGGGCCTCAGGAACTCCTTCTGGTATGCCAAGGTGGGGCTTGCTGGAATGCCTCCCTTCCTGCACTGGTCTCCTTCCATCATTGCAAGAGGGCAATCTCCCCAGCTTCCTGAGCTATAAGACTTTTGAACCTCTACTTCTGGCTCCTTTATTCCAGAGGTTTTTTCCTAGGGCTTTATTCTCTGACTTATTCAAGAGATGGATGAGATCTCTTATACTTTTCTGGGTCATCAGGGCTCCTGGAAGTTCAAGAAGGTGAGTTTCAGACCTTTAGACTGTGGGCTGATAGCTCCAGGAGTAGCTGTTGCTGTTGTCACAAGCTCTTTGCTGTTGTCTGACCTACCTCTAACAGATATTGGTCCTACATCAAGAAGCCTGGGGATTGCCACTGCAGCCAGTGGGCTGGGACTGCTCCTGTTCCAGTATGGTGTTCCAGTATGGCTGGTGGTGGTTCCACAGGCCCTGCACTCTCCCAGCTGGGTGCAACAGATCCCTCTCTTTCTAGACTCTCCTGGCTTGGAAATCTGCCACACTCTGTCTCCTGGTGGATTCTACCTCTCTCAAATCTGTTCAGATTCACTTCTCAAGACGTATGTGAATGAATTTGTCAGAGAGCTCAGGCATATCCCTGTTTTCACTCTGCCATCTTGGCTCTGCCCCTCCATATCTGCACTGTCTTTTTAGACAACAGGAATAAGGAAAAGGGAATGATTTTTACAGTAGGTTAGGTTTGGGTTAGGATGTTGGTTCTCAAAATGTGGTCTAGGGTCCTCTGAGCAATCCTTCTGCCCCAACACTTTAAGGGTCTGCATGAGATGAAAACTAGTTTCATAATGATACAAATATTTATAATTTCCTAATATGCTAAATATTGCTAGATATAATCCTTGTTAAAAAGTTCTTTGAGAAGTCCTCAATAATTTTTAAGAGTACAACGAGGTTCTTGGATGAAATGGCATGAGAACTACTGGGTTAGGAGAGTAAGTCAAGACAAGAGAAATCGTGTTAGCTAGAAATGTGAAGAAGGCACCAAAAAGTCAAGTCCTGGGGCTTGATGATAGTGCTAGAAGGAATGGTTAGATGGGAGGTCATGGGTTTATGGCATCCTTCAAGGTTTGAGATGTTCTATATCAGCCATATTCCATCCTCTTCTGGCAATATTATCTAGCCAGATATTTACAGTTGGAAGGAAAATTAACATCATTTGATTCAATTTAATTCAATGAACAAGTACTATATAAATGCTAGCTTTTATTATTACTATTAAAATCAATATTCTTTCAGTCATACTATATAGTTAGGTGTTGAAGAATTTTTCATTCTCTGGGGAGAAATGAAGTTGCAGGTTACTCAAAAGGCAATGAAAAGGTTCATAGAAACAAGCCATAGCACATTCCAAAAAGAAGATGAGTAAAAGATAACATTAAATAAATCAATTACCAGAAAAGGGGTTGGAACAGTTGGTGATGTAAAAAATTGAGAAATAATTGATCAATCTTCATACTCCATTGTTATTTACACAATCCAAGTGATCTAGATGGTGGCAAATTCATGGGCAATTTATGGTCAAGCATGACACAGAAAAAGTGAGAGTGAGTTGGGATCTGCAATGCTATGGGAAGAATTTAAATCCTTGATATCTGAGTTATCTAAGTATCAAGTTTGAAGGTTTTACATACATTATCTCATTTGAGTATAAACAATAATTTTTGTATTACAGTGTTTGTCTACTGAGTGAACATTAACTTAAAGACTAATCATAAGAGTATTCCTCCTCCCCCTTTGTTTTCTGTAATGTTGCAGAGGTAAAAAGATCAATTAACACATTGTTACAATAGTCCAGGTAAATGGTGATGAGGACCAAAGTCAGAGTGGAAAAAGATGGACATTGGCAAGAAACTTGGCAAAGGTAGTATGCTCAGGGTTTGACAAGTGATTTGAAAGTTAAAAGGAAGAGTGAGTTTCACCAAACACTCACCGAAGAGTCTCCAAAGGAGAGCCTTTGGTTTAGAAATCTAGTTTTATGATTTACCAAGGGCAAGGGAGTCATCAATGAAATTGTGCTGAAAGACAGAGGTGGCTAAACTATTAACATACTGCTCCATACAAGGTTGTGGGAGATAATTTTTGTTCAAGACAATGAATCATCTAATATATGTGAAATTATTAGGTATAAATCTATGTAGTATTAAACCTGGAGGAGGCTGAGAAATGCAATATGAATGGAAAGTAGCTTGCTCTCCGGATACAGTCAGTGGTTTGGTAGAATGGAAGAACTGCACACATATGTGCAGTGCCATACATATAATTGATTAGTGAGAGGATTTTTAGGCCTAATGGGTGTGCCTGCAGTGGTGTGAATATATGCTGAAGTAATTGACACAAAAAAACAAAGACATGGGAAAAGGTGAGTGGTATAGTCAAGCTATAGACTGATTTTAATGGAGTTACTGACAGCATTTTATACAGGTTAATTGCTGAGTCATCCAGACTTCAAAGAAGAGTACAATAAAGCATTGGTTAAGTTTTTTATCTCCTTGTTCCTGGGAGTGAGACACTATTTTTCCTCAAAGCTAATCAAATTGAAACATTTAAGTTCTCTCGCATATAGATAACCAGACTGAAACATTTCTGTCATCTCCCATGTGGGTTATCAGTTACAAAGGTAGGTTTTCTTTGCCTAGTCTTCTATCCTAAAACTGGCCTTGGTGTGCATAGACCCATTCTCAATTTACCCTGCCTTGCAGAGGTCTAAGAGGCCTAAACAGGATATAGTTGGCTCCCCACATCTCTCCCCTTTTTATTCTGTAGTTTTAAGTGTCCTGAAGACAGAAGGTAGACAAAAAGTTACCATGACCAAACAAAGAATACAAGGTAGTGTATGAAAACTAGTCAAAAATACATTATTAAATGGGTAAAGTTTTTTGAAAATATTGATAATTGTTTTTGCTACCCCCTCAGGATCAATACCAGGAAGAGGGGCGTTTCACTATTTCAGCATTCCAATCAATCCCCCACTTTCTCTTTTGTAGACACTTCACTATTATAGATACATGTGAATTTTTCCCCTTAACCATCACCCATTTAAGTAAATATGGGAAGGGTTGATTGACGCATTGACAAATCAAAGGGGGCAGACCTATTTATGAATATAGATACATAGACTCAAAAAGAAATAAAATGCAATTTTCTTTTTAAGATTCAAAAACTCTTTTCTTATGCAGCTGTCTGGCAGGGAACATTGTCAATGCAATCTTCTGGTCTTTGGTGTTGGTTCCAGCCGTCTCCAGCACAGCATCTTTTTCTTCTTGTCTTCCTATAGGAATCAGCTTTCTGTCCATTCTCCTGCAAGAGTGATCTTAGCACAATTTTAAATTACCGTTTCTAATCCTTATAACCCTGATCATTTTTACAAACTCAAAATTTGAACCATAGCCAATTGTCATATTTAAGAAATTCACATCATAAGCCAGCATCTTACACTTTACATTCATTCATTATTAATTTCCTCACTAGGAGGATGAGCTGTCACTTAAGGAATTAATAACAGGCTTCAGTACATACATAAATACATTAAATTGTGAATTTTTAGCACAATGCATATAGAATCTTAACCTTTTAGTCATGCCATGTTTCTTTGGTGGCATTTACAAAATAAACTACAAAACATTCTTCTTTTTAGCATCATTAATTGTAACAAAACTTTAGACAAGCAACTAACAGAATAACATTCTCACATTGCTTAAGGAACATTTACAAAGCAAGCCCTAAGTGGCTCACATGTATTTCTACCCTTGTGGATAAAACTTTACTGAGCTGGTGAAAAAGTCCTTAAGTAACACTAATTCCAGAGTATTGTAACAAACAAAGTTTCTGGTTATTGCAGAATTCTTAGATATCACAAAGTTTCTTAATCAAAAAGGTAATGTAATGGGATCTAACATTTGTAGCAGTAAGAGAGTGATCATGGGAGAAATACTACTGCTCTTAGAATCCTTTTTAAACAAAGGGAACATCTTAAGGTGAATCTTAAGCAGGTTGTATAAATTTCTGCATATGTTCTAGTTCTAGATAAAAATAAGATTAGATTGCCTAGTAAGATAACTACTTGTTCTGATCACAGAAATTTGCTACAGAAGGAAAAAAGCAGGGACATGTGACATACCCAATATGATAGGATAAAACATCCTTGCTTTGTTTAAACTCAGACATAGTTACAGATCTTCAATGCAGATAACTATACCCAAATTCAATCTCAAAACAAAATTAATTATGGTCCCAAGTGCCTTTTGCCTTAAACAGCAAGTTTCACCAATCACGGCTTAGAGACAGATACAGAGCTGCAATAAGCAATAAAGATTTACCGGGACTCACATGCATACGGGATTTCATTTAACAGCTTTCCCTCTCAAATTTAAACTTGTCCTGGTGTAAAAGCCAATTGTTAGAATATTTTCTATCTATTGTACATAAACTTGTGGCTTCTCAGCAAGCTAAGTTCATTGTGTAGGACCTACATAAATTAAACAAGTTCTTTTCTGGTGGCTGATGAACTAGTCCATAGACATGATTTATAGGGGCCTTGGCAATTTTACAAAATAAGGAGAATTAACATGGATCTCAGGAAGGGGTTAACAGAAAAAACCTTGGGCCTGTCTGCTATCTTTTGCCTTTTCTCTGAGCACACTTAAAAGTCAAAGCTTTCTAAAATCATGCAAAGGATTTTACAAAACTTTTCTTCATAAAAATATTTCCCTTTCTCAGAAACAGCTTACAATTTATCCTGATATTATTATTGATTCCTAAGTATTAAACAATTCTTAAATTTGATCACCAAATCTTTTCCACATAATTAAAGAGAAAAAAAGAAAACTAAACATAGTTTTGTAAATACTAGACTTAAGCTTAATTAACAATCTCACAAATTTCCCAAATCATAGCAAAACAATTAAAGACAAAATTTGGTAATTTATGATTTCTTAAATTAGAACACTACAAAATATTATAAGACATGGTCAATTAGAATGATTTAAAAGCTTTCTAACTCAGTACAAAATTTAGCCTAACAAAATTTAGATTTTAAAAGAAATTGCTTTTCTAACAACACAGATGACAGTTGTTTGCCAAGTTACACAATAAGGAAAATTTTAGAAATATAACAATATCATAAACAATTATCATCTATTTAAACTTTAAAGCCAAAACCAATTAATTACCATTCTGGTGGTTTTACCTCAGTCAGATGTGATCCCAAGTTGCCTAATACAGAGAATCATTCACTTCACATTAAGGAAAATTCACATAAAATTGATGAATATGAAGCAATTATATTCAACTTAAAAATCATTCACCTCACATTGAAGAAAATTCACACAAAATTAATGAATATGAAGGAATTATATTCAACTTAAAACAATCTACATTCAAATAGCATTTATTTTATGGCAAGCATTGTGCTAAGCACCTTTATAATCATGTGATCTTTGTAACATTCCTGGGAATGAATTCCACCACCGTCCCCTTATTGAGCAGTAAACTTAAACAGAATTTTCTTGTGGCTATATAGTTAATAAGTTTCTTAATGCCAAATAACAATATGCACTTTTTTATTATTCAAATATACATTTCTAAGTTCCATTCACATTTTTCTTGGGAATGTTTTACAAACAGTTTGGAATCACCTATTATAAGCAAGTTGGTTTAAAATGTGCTGGGCAAGTATTCTAACTACTTCTTTTGGATCAGGTAAAAAGGAAGTCTAAGGAATTTGAATCATTGCTAAAAGGGTATAGTCAATTTCCCCTGTGGGCAGAGGAGTTTGACAATTAATTGAACAGTAATAATTATAAATTGTAATAACCAATATCTTTACCATAGCTAATATCCATATTAGATTTAATAGAATCTACCCACGAATATAGCCTGAAAGGTGGGAGGACATAATTCCTTCTATCTCTCTAGAACTTTATTGGTTTTTAACATTAAAACAATAATCCCAAAAAACCTAGTTAACAGTCTTACAAGTTTCATAAGTACTGCCCGAATTGTTTTAGCTCCGACCTTCTCTACAGGTAAGGGTAGGAATACCTGATATTTTACATGGCAATTATAAAACATAAGAAGACAGAGTTAGCAAGGCTGAGAAAGTAACTTAACCAGTTTTACACAATTGTTTTCATTTTGTAGTTTCAACAAAATTCAGATTAAAAATTGCTTTGTCTAACACTATTTTTAACTCATAACATTCACTCAAATTTGACAATATAGGAAAATTTTACTACAACTTAGAAGTACAATAATAGTACAACCACAAAAATTTCAGATGATATTAATTGCATTCCCAAATCATTACATATATTGTACTTAGCAAGCATAGAGGCTTTTCTTCTCTCCCCACAGTTGCAGAGTTTGGCTGTGGACTAGGGTGGTAGAGCCAGGGACTTGGGAAAGGGGAGAGAGACTAAGGACCGGGGAGTGCTGGGAAGCTGTAGAGTCCAGCACCTGAATTAAAGGTCTGAGGAGTCATTAAGGAGGGTCCCTGAGGAACCTTTGCTTCCTAATAGGGGTTGCTGAGCTTTGGGAAACTTGGAGCAAAAATTCCAAGTTCCGGTGGTGTGGGAGCAAGGACTTGGGGGCTTGAGAGGAGAAGTTCCTCTGCTTGCCTAGAAGTGTGGGCATCAGGACCTCCAGGGGTCAGTGGGGTATGAGAGGACAACAAAGTAGCAAAGTAGAGAAGAAGGAGTAGAGCTTTTGTTGCAACATGTATTTTAATTTTTGTAGTTTCAATGTTATTATAATTTAATTTATATTGAGACTTTTGGTGAAAAAACATCAGAATAAAGGGCCTAAAAAATAAGAAAAAGCAGCTAGTAAATGGGGCAATTATTTTGAAAAGGAGCCAACTCTCTATTGTATATTCACAGCTGAATTACTTTTTAAACTTTCCGAGTAGCAAACTTACGAAGACCACAGCAAGCTAGAAATGTATGTCTGTTGAGATAATTCCTATTCTAAGAAGTATTTTTATTTCTCAGGAATACAGTAAGTAACAGTCTTTCCAGTCAAATATGTTCAGATGGCTCTCATTCTCTGCTTTTACTTCTTTATTTTGGAAGCTGTAAGCCACTTGTTTTGAAGTCAAATAGGAATGAGGGTCACTAAATTGCACATAAGGATCTCTGTAGTTGTATATAAAAAAAGTACTTATTAACTCTATAGATTTATTTAATACCTTTATGTTATTAAGTATTTTCCAATTCTGTTTATAGGATCATTACTTAAAGTTCTTAATTCTAAAAATTGGGAAACCATAATTACAAAGCATTGTAGAACACAGTCTAGATTTTTTAAAGTCCTTTTCCCAGTTTTTTTATACTAGTCTCATGGTGATTCTTATTAACCACACAAGAAATAAAACATCTTTGTATATACTTCTGACATTGAGCTAGAATTCTTAACAATCTATCCACAGATAGATTGGAGGGAGACATAGAAAAAAATATATATCTTTTGTCATTTAAACTAAATTTTCTCCATATTTATAAGTGTATTACTATTTTGAAAAAGGTTTCATATGTTTCGCCAGATTATCTATGGTTAACAGAATCTGCTAAACAATTTTTAGCTGCTCTAACTTTTATTGCAGCCCTGGCTCAGTCCAAGACAGGATGACAGGTGAAAAGATCTTAATGGTTCTAATTTTAACTCGAGTAAATTTTACTTCTGTGTTCACTCCTTAAAAGCTTTTTTGAAAGTGAGAACCTTGAATCTTCCAGCCAAGGTGAGTGGGACTATGTAAAAGATCCAGTGGCACCTTGTCCCTACTCCCCAATACCTGGAAACTCAAAGTGTCTCTTTTTCAGATTGATGCATTTTTCGAAATTGCCTTAGTGCCAAAGAGTATAATAAATTCTGACTTTATCTTAAGCATCAAATTTAGGAGTAACAGATTTCACTTAACTCTAAGGGGAAACGATCCCCATTTTCTCTCTTATCTCTCTTCACATTCCAAATTTGGCCAGAATTGGAATGAAGGGAGAAAGAAAGAGCAGTTTCTTATTTCAACAGCTTTAACAACAAAGAGTCTGATGACATACTCTCTTCACACAGAGACACATAACACAACACAGATACAGACAGAAAACGACAGGACACACAAAAAGGATTTCTAGAAATCCAGCATTTTTCTTTTCCCTTTCTACTTTGGTAACTCCCAATTATCTAGTCTACCCCCCAGTGGGTTATTGTCTTCCATCCCTGGGCTGAAGCTCACAAGATATTGCCCCAACCCCAATATCATGGTTAATTGCTCTTTGTACCATAGGAACTTTTCCTTCTGGAGTAAGACATATTTTTAAAATGTTCCATATGGAAAAGGCTGACATTGGGAAGTGTTCTGGTCCATCTTCTCCTAATCTTTTACTCATTTGTTTTTTGATAATCTCCCATCTTTCTAAATCAATTGTACCTTCTTGTTTTTGCTCTTCTGTTATACAAAAACCTCTTTCTGTTTCAATTTTTCTTAATACTTGCAGATGCAGATTCCTATCCCTAAATTGTATCTGTTCCATATTTAAATTTTCTAAATCTCTAAAATTTCTACAATCCCCCAGTAAGCCTAGTGATAATTAATCCTTTCACCCTTACATGAATCTGCTTTGGAGTCTGTATTGGTAAGGTGTTACTTCATCTCTCTCTCAAGTCCTTGACTTGTTCCTGTTCCAGGCACCAACTGTGCCCGCAGTGGCATGAATATATGATGAAGTAATTGACACAAAAAGAGAAAGACGTGGGGATAGGTGAGTCATATAGTCAAGCTATAGATTGATTTCAACGGAGTTAGTAACAGAATTTTATACAGGTTAATTGCTGAGTCATCCAGACTTCAAAGAAGAGTACAATAAAGCATTGGTTAAGTTTTTTTATCTCCTTTTTCCTGGGAGTGAGACACTATTTTTCCTCAAGGCTAACCAAATTGAAACATTTATGTTCTCTCGCATATAGATAACCAGACTGAAACATTTCTGTCATCTCCCATGTGGGTAATCAGTTACAAAGGTGGGTTTTCTTTGCCAAGTCTTCTATCCTAAAACTGGCCTTGGTGTGCATAGACCCATTCTCAATTGACCCTGCCTTGCAGAGGTCTAAGAGGCCTAAATAGGGTATAGCTGGCTCCCCACAAATAGGGGTGGGTTGGAGTCTGATGCTGCTGAGCAATCATAAGTATGCTTCCTGGAGACATACATGTACAACATATCCATTAAAAGTGAATATAGGGGCCATCTAGGTGGCACAGTGGGTAGAACACTGGCCCTGGAGTCAGGAGGATCTGAGTTCAAATCTGGGCTCAGACACTTGACACACTTACTAGCTGTGTGACCTTGGGCAAGTCACTTAAGCCCAATTGCCCTTCCTTCCCCATTGCAAAAATAAATAAATAAAAATTAAATAAAAGTAAATATAAAAGAATGTATGGTGCTTTGGGGGGGGGGGGTGCCTGAACAACTGGGAAAATATTAAACGGTTACTTGTAGGAGATAGCGTTTGAGCTGATCCTTGAAAGGGCTGGAAACCAAGGCTTCTCAAGAGGCAGTCTTGGGAAAGGAGATTGTGCCCGGCATGGAAATAACTTTTGCAAAGTCAAGGATTTGGCAGACAAAGTTTCGTTAAGGGAACAGTGAGTCAGGCTGTCTGACTGGATCATAGAGCACATTAAGGAAAATAATTTGTAATTAGTCTTCAAAGACAGGCTGGAGCCAGATTGTGAAGAGTTTGAAGTGACAGAGGAGTTTGTATATAAAGTCAGTGGGGAGAGCCACTGAGATGTCTTAAGCAGGGGAATAACATGACCAGATCTTTGTTTTAGTTTGTTGTTTGGTATTTTTATGATAATACTAATAATAATTTTTTTTAAAAATTATATATTTTATTTTTATTTCACCTACATTTCCAAACATGTCCCCCCTCCCTTCTCTCCCAGAGAGGAATCCATTACAATAAAGAATTAGAAAAAAAAAGAATAGGAACAGTTCAACAAAAATATCTAGCATACAGAAGAGTTTGGCATTAGGCATAGTGTACCTCACCTATAGCTTACAACCTTTGCAAAGGAGAAAGGGAGGTATCTTCCCATAATATCTCTTCTGGGAGGGTCAAGCTTAATCATTGAAAATTCAGAGCACCACATTTCAGTTATTATTTTGTTGTTTTTTTTCTATTTGTATGGTTATTATCATTATTTCTATTGTTTTCCAGGTTCTGCTTACTTCAACTAGCATCAGTTCATGTAAGTCTTCTCATACTTTTCTGTATTTGTCACATTCACTGTTTCCTACAGGATTCTTAAAGGATATTGCATTACACATATTCCATAACTTGTTTAGCCACTTCTCAACTATCAGTCATTGACTTTGTTTCCACTTCTTTACTAGTACCAAAAAAAGTATTGCTATAAATATTTCATTGTACATGAGTTTTTCTTTTTATTACTGACTTCTTGGGAATACAAACTTTTTCATTTTTTTCCTTGATATAATTAACTGGAGACTACATTCAGCAAATGTAAAAATGAGACTTCTAGGAATAGAGATGAAAACTCTCTAGATAGAAATTAAATGTTCAAAGAAATAGAAGTGATGCAATGCTTCAAGAAAATTTGAGGTAGCCTAATGGCTTAATTGATTACCTCTCACCTTTGAATTTTTACACTTCTGAATATTTTCCTACTATTTCTCCATAGTTATAGATTGGTTGTGACCAGGTCCTACATGACATGGGTATTGGTTATTTGTACATGATATCCCCAAAGAGTTCAAAAAAGTAAAGGAAAAAATATACTTGATTATGCAATTAATATTAACTTGTTTGAATTTTATTGTGTCCAATATTAAAACTTAACAGTTTATCAATTAGAATTTAATTATTTAATTATTTCTTTCCAACAAAAAATGATTAATGAAAATTATTATTTGGACTACACAAAGGAGAGTTATTTTTGTTCTACTATGTTATAAATTCCATGAATTCAGAAAGCATTCCTCAAGTTGCATAACTTTGTATCTCTTCCAATGCCAAGCATAACTTTGCACACAGTGTTTAATAAATTTTAATGAACTGACCAAATCTTTTTTGAAATGAAGGGCAGAAGAGGACAGAACTGTTCCTGGAACATACTGCTGCTGCATAGCAACGTCCTCCATAGGAGGGAACAAATGGCAACAGAGAACAGCTTGGTAATACCCCTCTCCTCTTTCCCCCAGCCCCAGGGGCAGTCTAGTGGTTCAGACATGTAACACGCTGCTCTTTCTGATCTCATGCCCTAGAGTTTTTGACCAAGAGTTTAAGTGGCACTTACAGGATATTATGCCATCATCCATTGAGAAGGACAGAAAAGGAGTCTGGATCACCGAAATCAAGGTATTTTCCAAGTTGTTTCATGGGGAATGAGGGGCAGGGACCCAGAAAACTGAACTCTAACTGTGTCATAGCAAGCAAATGACTGATGAGCTCGGCACTGCCAAAGTCAGTTCAACCTTACTTACATGCATCCTGAAAACTAAGGCCATACCAGTCAAGCCAGTGTTCACCAGTATTGTAACATAGGATGCAAATTAGGTTGATTTAACAACAATAATACATTTTCCTCGCCATCCCCCCTCATCCCCCAAGGATGCAGTTGATTGCAATCACATCCTGATGAAAATTTTCCTTTACTGATTTTTTACTTGTTGCCTCTCTAAGCAGCATAAACACATCAGAAGAAATAAAACCACTAAGAACAACTACATTGAGACTCATTATGCAAAATCCTTGAGAAAATGCCCCACATCATTTCCCCTTGGTTATCACTGAGAAAGGAAGTAAGAGAGTTTTGTTTTGGCAGGAAGTTTTCACTGATTGGAATAAAAATGGAGAAAGTTGTCACATCAACAGATCACTAATTGAGCAATTCCACATTGCTATTGTCTGTCATCTTGGTCTATTTCCCTAAAATGGCAAAGATTCCAACTTCAATATTCATTACTTGGTTAAGGTGCTAGTGCAATGATTTCCACTATTTTAATATGTTTATTATTAGTTATGAAAAGAGCGAGGGCTGAATATATTCAGATGACTTAATTAAATTGATTCCAATTGTAATGCAACAAAGATTTTTTTCCCTTCCCTTCTGGAGGTCTGCTGAAACCCACATGTATTGACTTGAAGATTCTTGCTGAAGCTGTGAGCTAATTAGCATCTGCTTTTAAATGATAACACTAGTTAAGATGCTGTTCATAATTAAAGTGTTAAAATGAAATGGGGATGGGATGATTTAGGGTGGACAGATTCCAAAACAGTCATTATTTAGGACTGGCTCCCAAAGACACTTTCTGACCATGAAATTGCTTGTAATATAAGCAATTAAGTTTCAGAGTCATTTTTAAAATTTAAATGTGGCTGTAATTCTCTATTCAATTGCTTCCATTCCCCCTGAATTTTGTTTGCTATTTATGACCTATAACATATTCACCCCGATTTTGTTCTGTTGTTCACTTGTGTCCTTGATGCCCTACAGAAATAGCATGAATCACTAGTTCCTAGATGCTTGTCTAGTAGTGGAGTCCTTATCTTTTATCTTTTTAACTGTTTTGAATCATTAGGGCCTTCACTCAAATTGGTTTCAAAGAAGATAAAGAGATTCTATATGCAAGACTAGGTTTCTGAAGAGTGAGATAAACTGCCATGAGTGCATTAAGTGATTAAGTGCCCCAGTTGATAATGATGACTATATCTGCCCCAGGAAACAATTTTAGCTCAAATATTACTCAAGTTATTATTATTATTTATATTATAATATATATTTATGATATATATTTATATTATTATTATTATTCTGTTGCATTTGTTCCAATTAAAGTTAAAGTTCACTTCTCTCTTTCCCTCTCACATCCTCAAAAAAGCATAGATATTTTATGAGGAAACATTGGATTTCCATTTAGGTCCAGCCAGTTGAAAAATTCTCAAGTGTATAGACACTGTATGAGTCTTAGAAAAGAAAAATTGATTTCCTTCAGGTTATCACTTATGATAAACTGAATGATTGCATATGGAACCCTATACATAGACAGTATGAATCGTTGGGAACTGTACCTGGGAAGATAACAAAATATCCCTACTGATGGGTGACCTCATAATAAGATTGTAGAGTCTTCTAAAGAAAAGTAAAAGCTTCTTACATTTAAACTTTAATCCTCTTTATTAAAAGAAATGGTAAGCTTATGTTAAGGATGGATATATTGACTTCTTTGACAACATTATGTAAATGGTTGATTTGGATTTGGAGTTATTGGGCCTGGGTTCAAATTCCATAGTCACTGACTACATGACCTTGAACAAATTACTTATTTTCAGTTTCTTTTTCTGTAAAATGAAAGGTATGGATAGATTAAATGATCTGACAATGTGCTCTTGACTCAAAATCTATGATCCTACGAGGTGGCAATGATTTTAAATTTGTTTTAGAAATGGTGGTGGATTCCGTTGTGCTATTCTTTTTCATTTTTTTCTTGTCATAGGTTATTTCATTAAGGAAGCTTGCTAGTCAAAATCAGAGAATGATAACATTCAGATTTCTATCCCTTGCCATATTTTTAAAAAGGGCTTAATTTAAAAAAAAATTAACTGGACTTAATTTTTCATTATTTTTTGGGAGAAGGAACAAGCAATAGAAGTCTCATTGAAATTAATTTAATACAGATTCCCTTTGATTTCATAAATTGTTATCCAAAATGATAGCCTTCAGTTTGGTATTTTCTGACCATAGGAATATGACTGAGAATAGTGATACATAACATTCTTTTCAATGAAAAATTTTCTCACCAAAGAACTTGAGAGAGAATATTAACCTCCACGTTTTACAAAGTGCTGATATGACTTGGGCAAAGTCATCCAAGGATTAATTAGCACAATTGAGCTTTGAAGGCATGTATTTGGGCTGAAAATTCAACACTATCATCCCTGTATCACATGGGTATTCGTTATTTGCACACGATAGCCCCCAAGAGTTCAAAAAAGGAAAGGAAAAAAGTATACTCCATTATGCATTTAATATTAACTTGTTTGAATTTGATTCAGTCCACTAATTCTGCATTCTCTCATCCTTAATAATAATAATAACTGGCTATTATGTGGTATAGCAGGTTGCAAAAAGCTTTACACACATTATCTTTGTAATTGGGGATTCTCTCATGGATACTCAGTCCAATGAGTATGCATGAGAGTCTTTGCTTGCTGTTGACTTACCTGGAGCCTGAAGAGTCCCATTTCTGGCAATGCATGATGACATACAAGGAAAGCCTTGATTTTATTTGTCCTACTCTTAGGTGAATAAATGTAGGGGATGACAGTAAGGTGCAAGAGAGACCCCTGGGTCAGCTGAATTTTATCAGTTTGATTGTATGCCTTAAAATTCCATATAAATTGTCTCCCCATCCTCTAAAAATTTTCTGGGGTAGACTTCAAACACATTCCTCATAATACCAATCCAGAACAGTCCTCTGGGGTCCAGGAAGAAACATTTTTGAATGTTTCCACAGTGCCATATAGAAGATAGTCTCAAAAGAGACAATAAAACACAGTCCCACATGGGCAGGTGAAAAATCACCAGTTACCCAAAATACAGATACATTTATGTAGATGCAACAAATAAAGACCAGAAAATATGGAAGATAGCAGACAGGAAAAACAACACAAAATAAAAACCATTGCAGTGTAATGACATGCAAAGTGATACTTTTTGCTGTTTTTTCTTTTGGAGTACTTCTCAGTACCAAGGCAGTCAAATGCCTTTGATTGAGTCTTGCCTTTGTTTGAATCAAGAGTTCTTGATTAGAAACTGTATATATACTCTCAGTTTAGCATTTTTCATTGTGGCTTACTCATTGGAAGAGTGTTCTTGTGATTTGGCCAGATAAGACTCTGGGTAGCCGTTAAGGAGCCTCCTGGCTTTGAAAACCCAGATGTTGGTGCTTCTCTCTGTGGTAAATATTATTTGAGTTCTGACTCAATGTCTGAATTAGGATTTTTAACAGTTCACCATGTCCAGGCTTCCACCTTTTACAGGGTTTAAGTTTATGATTTTCACTTCTTAATGTGTATTATGGTTTTTACCAACCAGAACCCCACATAGATTAATCATCATCAAAGTGGTTGGCCATAGTTCAATTGGAGCCCTATTTAAATGGGTGTGCATGACTTCTTGCCCTGATCCGTACCCAGACCATTTCTGTATGCATGGGAGTGAGTCACATTTAACTTTTAAAGCTGAGTCATTAAGCAAATAGTGGTATTTGATTTAACCTTCTTTGACTTGAATGAAGTGACTCTTTGAACTAATCCATTATTGTGCCAGATGTGCAAAAGTTCTTATTTCTTGAACCTGGGATTACTTGGTTGTAATTTGCATGATTCTTTAAAATTTTTCAGGGTTTATCAGTGTGACTCATGGTTTCAACTTCTCCCTCCTGAAATATCTACTTTCTCAAACCCTCCCTTTTGTATGTACATTCCTGACCATAGGGATGGTAAGTGCTTTAAGAAACACTGTATTAGTGGAAAGAATTTCCTTTCATCGATTCTGACCTTCTGTTATATACAGAATATAAGTGACATTGAACCTTCTCTCCTGTTGTCCCCTTTTCAATGAAGATGCCTTTCCTTTAGCTTGAATCAAAGACATATTCCTCTGATCAAAAAAAGAGGAGAGATGGAATAAGAGCAAAAGTTTTGATTTTTGTATAAGCAAAGCTTCATCAAAATAATCTTGGCTATAAACTGAACATACCACTAGAATGAGATTGTCGAGACGCAAAAGAGAAGCCCAAAGTTTGTTATTTGGTTTATTCTTAGACTAGACCTATGATTTCATTGCTATAATAACTCCTTCCCCATGCTAAAAAAAGATATGAAGCTGTTCTACAACTTCTAGTCTGGAGAGTTATTGGAGGCATGGGGAGGTTACGTGAGTTGGCCAGGGTCAGAAATTTAGTACTGTCAGAAGTGACCATTCATGTCAAATTCAAATAGAAATGGATCCCTGCCAAGCCATATTGACTTAGAAACCCACAAATTCACATCATCTTTGTTGTATTTTTTAAAAAAATATCTTGATTACATTTTAATCTGCTTCCCTACAGTTGTATAAATGGTATTATTGACATCTTTGGTGAAGATTACAGTGATTAGAGTCATCAGACACTACACTGACATTCTAATTATCAAATATTTTGCTTAAAGAAAGATAATAATGATTATGCTATGTCACATTTATAGTTTTTCACCCCTTCTAATTCTTTGCATTTCATACATGTAGAGGACAAAGGGGTAGATTACAAATACCAATGCTTAATTGATATGTGATGAGAGCAGACTATGTTTGACGACTTTTCATATATTTCCTGCCCATTGAAATTTAAGAATTTTATTTTCTTTGTATGAAATTTCATAAAGTTTTCACTTCAAAAAATTTTCAAAAATGCAATTAAAGGACTGTTTCCTTGGAATTATGAGGACCATAAATGCAAGTTATTGATAAAGGATCAGAGAATAATAAATTTATAGCTTCAACTTTGTCTAGTCTAAATCCTCAAATTAACAGATGAGGAAACTGAGACTCAGAGAGTTGAAGGGCATTGCTCAAAATCACATGAACATTTAATTTCAGAGCCAAGATTCAAACTCAAGTCCTCTGACACCAAACCCATTTTTTCCTAGAAAAAAACTCATCATTCTAAATATTGTTTTTCCTTTCAAAATAAAAGTAGAAAAGAATAATGGAGAAAATGTTGGACTTGCAGTCATGAGTACAAGTTTTATTTTTGACACATTAACTTTGTAACCCAGATAAAAGTAACAACATTTCTGAGCCTCAGTTTCTTTATAGAAAATGACAATAACAATTTTAGTCCTTATGTCATGGAATTATGACTAAAAGTTTTAGGCAGAAATTTTGGTATTTATCAATCATGGAATTAAGATGTGGAAGAGAAACTGTCAAAAAGGTGTTTTTAAGGTCATAAAACAATTGTTGACTTAATGAATACTGTTTGATAGTTATTATCTCACAAGGTCCGCTAAACAGGACAGGAACTCTCTCTGCCTTGAAACAACTAACAAAATGTTCTTTTAAGTATTAGAGCCACAGTTGAGGTAAAATTATTTTTGCCTGGGGATGGTTATGTAGTAACATCTCCCACATTTTTGGAATGGCACATTATAGCTATTATTCATTTCTTTTATAAAAAGTTTAGTAATAATTAATATTATTGAGAATGATAGGAATATGTGTGTCTCCTAGCAATTCTCTCTCCCTTCTTCTTTCTCTGTCTCTCTGTCTCTTTGTCTCTCTCTCTCTTTCTCTCTCTTTACCACACATCCTGTATTTCACCCTCATTCTTATCCTACCTCCTTTGTCTCCCTACCTCAAACTTTCCATGCATCTTTTTCATTCTCTCCTCTTCTTCCTATATCTTTCTCATTTTCTCTTTTCTTCTCTTTTCCTTCTCTCATTTTCTCCACTTCCCTATCTGCAGCAACAATTTGGCTAGCAGATGCTGTAGGGGTGTAAGACCCAACAAGACCAGCAACAAAAGCTGCCAGCACAAGTTTTTTTGATCTTCTTTACTAAGGAGAGTACCTTTAAGGGGTTAACAATCTCACTTTAATCGAACATACATCACTTAGTTCAGGAGGAAAAGCCAGCACACTGAACTTCAAAACAAATATGAACAAATTACAAACAATATAAACAAACCAAATCACAATTCATAGTTACCAAACAACCAATGGGTCTGGGTTAGCAAAGCTGCGGGTGGTGCAGTTGCAACGAACTGTCCAGAGTCCCACACCACTCTTCCAGTGAATGAGAGCCCCAAACAAAACATTTGGATTTCTTTAAAGCCAGGGGCTCTAAACAATGGCCTGCCCAGCGTCACATGCCACTCTTCCATTGAGTGAGAGCCCTGAAGCAAAATGCTAACCTCTGAGTTTTTATATCCTGTTCAGGGCTTGAAGGATTCACATCTAATCAGCAAAGGGGTGTGAGTCTAGGGCTTTACACCTAGTAAGACTTAAGCAAAGGCATTTAATTAATTTAGCATTCTAAAACAGTAAAAAAGTCCCACCTTAATTACCAATACACTGTCCCATGTGCACAATCTTACATAAGTCTAGCAAATGAAGAATATGTATGTATGTACACACACACACACACACACACATTTAACTTCTAAGAGCATAAAATACCTTTAGAGTGTACCTTTATTATAGAACAATGTGCCCAATGTTTTTATAAAAACTTCTTAACAATAAAGATAGTATATTAGTGGCCATACTTTCAGTCATACCTAATTTTGTATGGAAAGATGATAATTTAAAAAACAGAAAAATGAATTAAAGTTCTGAGACATGTTAGGTATGATTTTCAGAGAATTTGTAATCCTCTCTCCCACCCCTCAAAATACAGTTCCTAGAATTGTGGAAAGGGATAGATGACAAACTTTTATGGTAAATTATCTTTCCTAACAGCCACAATGAGAACTAAAAATTTGCACTTCACTACGATCAAAATGATTCTTTTTCTTTATATTTTGCAATATTCATACCTGTTTCTCACACATACATATGTTTCTTTCTCTCTCTATCTCTCGCTCTCTCTCTCCTCTCTCTCTCTCTCTCTCTCTCTCTCTCTCTCTCTCTCTCTGTCTCTCTCCCTCCCTCCCTGTTATAGCAGCAAAGATCCTAGCATACCCAGGATGGCCTGCTGGCACAGGTTCTTTAATCTGCTTTTAAAAGGAAAAATAGCTTTGAAAGGGAAAAACAATCTTCTCTGATCACGTTCACTAGTTCAGGGGAAAAGTCAACACCCTGAACATGAGAGAAAATACAAGCAGAGAAATTAGAATAAAGACCAACAGACAGTTAACTGCCTGATCAAAGCAATATTGCTATACACTTTACATACATCACTGGATCAAGAGAGCCTTTACATCTAAGCAGTCTGGTGGTCTGAACATATATCTACTCAGAGTGTCTACCAGGAAACCAAAGATTCTTCTCATAAGCAAACCCCCAAAGCAAAATACCAACTCAGAGTATATATACACTTCTCAGAGCCAGAAGGCATCACAACCCTCCTGACTCAGTGCCTAATCAACTTAGTATCAAAAGGTACAAGAAAGCCTGCTCTAAGCAGGCTTCCCTTCCCCAATGGGCTGTATATGACTCAGCTATGATCTGGGCCAGATCTCAAAGCAGATCACATAAGCCTATTAATGGATGGGGAAGATCTTCCTATTGTATTAGCATTACACCTCTCCCCGCCCCCCTCCCCGTCTTCTGTGTGTGTGTGTGTGTGTGTGTGTATGGCTTATGTAACTTTTGATGGCTCTATATTTTATATAGCACCTTAATGTTTGTAAGGTGCTTGACCTGCATTATTTCATTTGAGCTTCACAGTAACCCTGTGAGGTAGGTTCCATGATGCCCATTTCACAGATGAAGAAACTTAAGCTTAACGGGTTAAATGACTTGCCTGTTTTCAGATATTTAATGTCTCTGGGTAGTATTGGGGATCAAATCTGCCTGGCTCCATTCTAACCACTATAACAAACTGCCTCTAACTGATATGGGTACTCCTCTTACCGGTATAGACAACTACCCACTCTTGTACTTCTAGCCTATACTATTCTTGTACGTGATCTTATAAATTCACTCAGAGGATCTACTCATCATGCTGGGAGCCTTCTCTTCAATCTCAAGGTGATATGCAAATATTTCACATGGTAGAGTATCACTAAGTGAAGGACAAGATATATATATATATATATATGTACATCTATATATATATATATATATATACACATGTGTGTGTAAAAGTGTGCATATACATGCTGTATACATGTATATTTAAGTCTATATGTGCTATGTCCCAAAAGTCTTGGTGCAGTTTTAAGCTATTAAAAGCTCAGACTAATGATGTCATTGCTATAGAGCATTCTTGATGAGGAAGTGTTCTCTATCAGTGCTAAGACTGAAAACTCTTCTGAAATTTATAGTCTAACAGAAGTTTCCTGGAATGCTGAGAAGTGGAAGTTAAATGCAATCTCTTCCTGAGTTTGAGACTGGCTCTCTATACTGTCTATATTCTTATGCTGCTTATATAAATTGTTAACAAAGGAAAATCCATTGGTATCCTTAAGTCAAGTGAATAAAAACATATGTACTATTCATTATTTTTGATCAGTTCAATTATTCCACACAGCAATGGGCTTGAATGCTTTCCTGTTATATGTAATAGTTAATAACATTGCATGCATTAATGTACATGGGCTGCTATTGTGTTGTGGAGTATCTTGGAGTGAGTCCTCTGAGCAAGTAAGCCAGGCATCTATCAAAAGGGTATATCATATTTGGAGATGAGGGTGGGGTAGGGATATAAGTTAATATATTAATAAAAGTTAATGAGTTCATATGAGTTGAAATCTTAATATAAGTTAATATGTTAATGAGTAATTTGAGGGAGAGCCAAGGGGAAAGAACAGAATTCACAGAGTTGAGACATGGAAGAATCATGGGATTATAGAATCCTAAAATTAGAGATGGAAAGACCTCAGAGGCCATTTACTCTACCTCCCTCATTTTCCAGAATAGGCATCTGAAGTTCAAGGGGGTTAAATGACTTACCCATGGTGACAGATTTAGTGATAGCAATCACCAACATATGAGCATTCCCAGTGATGAGATTTTTATATCTTGAGTTCTTCAAACTTCAAATTTTTCTCCTATTTTTTCTAGCTTCTTGTAATATTTCCTCCTTGACCTGTGAACTCAGGAATTTGGCTATAACATTCCTAGGAGTTTTCCTTTTTGGTATCACTTTCAGGAAGTGATCAGTGGATTCTTTCAATTTCTATTTTACCTTCTAGTTCTAGAGTGTCAGGGCAATTTTCTTTGATAATTTCTTGAACTTTGATGTCTAGGCTCTTTTTTTTTGATCATGGTTTTCAGGTAGTCCAATAACTTTTAAATTATCTCTCCTGGATCTATTTTCTAGGTAAGTTGTGTTTTCAATGAGGTATTTCACATTGTTTTCTATTTTTTCATTCCTTTGCTTTGTTTTATGATTTCTTGATTTTTCTCAGAGTCATTACCTTCCATTTGCTCTACTCTAATTTTTAAGGAATTATTTTCTTCAGTGAGCTTCTGGACCTCCTTTTCCATTTGGCCAATTCTGCTTTTTAAGGCATTCTTCTCTTCATTGGCTTTTTGGACCTTTTTTGCCTTGTGTGTTAGTCTATGTTTTAAAGTGTTATTTTCTTCAGTATTTTTTTTGGATGTCCTTTAGCAAGCTCTTGAGTTATTTTTTTCATGATTTTCTTGCCTCACTCTCATTTCTTTTCCCAATATTTCCTCTATGGCTCCTCCTTGATTTTCCAAATCTTTTTTGAGCTCTTTCATGGCCTGTGACCAATTCATATTTTTCTTGGCAGCTTTGGATGTAAGAGCTTTGACTTTGTTGTCTTCCTCTGGTTTTATATTTTGATCTTCCTTGTCACCAAAGTAAGATTCTATAGTCTGTATTTTTCCACTGTTTTCTCATTTTCCCAGCCAATTACTTGACTTTTTAACTCTTTATTGAGTAGAAGTAGAACTCTGCTTCCAGTGTGTAAAGTGTACTGCCCCAAGCTTCAGGGGATTT
Source organism: Trichosurus vulpecula (assembly GCF_011100635.1). Classification (NCBI taxonomy): domain Eukaryota; kingdom Metazoa; phylum Chordata; class Mammalia; order Diprotodontia; family Phalangeridae; genus Trichosurus; species Trichosurus vulpecula. The sequence continues at coordinate 131,498,436 of NC_050578.1, read as the reverse complement.
GTACAACTGTTTTCAGAGATACTTCTAGGGACCCGTAAATTTTTCAGTTCTTCCAAGCTGGTATGATTAAAAAAGAGGTGTTTACTCCTCTCTTGGCCTGTGCTCTGGTCTTTTCTGCCTTGGAACTGTGAGGAGGATTCAATCACCACCACCACCACCACCACCACCACAAGCTCCATCATGCCAGCATTCCACCTTGCTCCAGGACTGCCACCTAGGACTGCAATCCAGATCCAGGCACAAGCAAAGCAAGAGAATCTGGCCTCAGTGCCAGCAAAGAGGTCCATGTAATCCTCCTCTGATCAGCCACTAGCTTCTTCCACCATCTGTGGGCTGAAAGCTCTGGAAACAGCCAGAGCTGCCACCTCCCCAGGGCTGGGGCAATACCGTACTCCTTTCTCACCCAGATATGAAAAACCTTTCTTACTGACCTTTTAAGTTGTCTTTGGCATTTGTGAGTCAAGAAGTCTGGAAACCACCACAGCTTCCAGTGATTCAGTCCTCTGAGGCCTGTTTCAGGTTTGCTGGGGCCTGGTCTGTGCTTGCCTGTTCTGTACTGGACTGTGCTCCTCTCCCAGCCTGGTGAAACAGACCTTTCCTGTTGACCTTCCAGGTTGTCTTGGGCTGGAAATGTATTTCACTCTGTCATTTTGTGGGTTCTGTTGCTCTAGAATTTGTTTAGAGTCATTTTTGCAGGTATTTGGAGTGGTTTGGGGGAGAACTCTAGCAAGTCCCTGCTTTTGCTCTGCCATGTTTGCTCCATACCCAATCCTGTATTTTAGTGTAGTATGGAAAAAGGCATGGGAGAGAAAGGGAAAAGGAATGAGTTTAACCACAAAGGAATGAGAATCAAAACTGAAATCAAGAATAGATACTTTAAAGTGAAGACTTGTCATCAGATCCTGGAAATGAAGAACTTCTGCAGGCAGCAGGGTGGGAGTGACTGGGAAAGATACGAGTGGATAAATGATCATTTACAAACACAGAGTTATTTGTAGAACAAAAATCCACTTTCCTCTGCATGTAACATTGCAGCAATGCCTGGAACACATGCTGCCTTAATCAGGGTGGTTTCCTGAGACTTTTTCTTCTCATGAATACTATTACATTGGTGAGTATGTTTTTTTGTCTGTTTCTACTTGAATCTGAGCTGAGAAAAGTAGAAAAATTGTTGATCATATGGTTGCTCTTCTCATTGTTTTGTGTGGTGATATATACAAACTTTGCTAGCCCTTTGATCTGAGTCCTATAGGAATCCAACAATATTTGTTGATTGACACAGATGGTCACCATCAACTTCAGTAGAAATATCACTATATTTGGAGTAAAAGGATATGGGTTCAAGTCCTGACTCTCCTACTTGTTATGTTATTTGTGTAACGGTGGCAAGACATTTCACTTTCCTGAGGCTCAGTCTCCTTATCTATAAAATAAAGGAATTGAACTAAATAGACTCAGAGGTCAATTCTAGATCTAAACTTATGATTTTTTTTGACAATTTGAGCCTATAATCTTTATTTAATTTATTTAATTTTCAGCATTGATTTTCACAAGAGTTTGAATTACAAATTTTCTCCCCATTTCTACCTGCCCCCCCTCCAAGATGGCGTATATTCTGGTTGCCCCATTCCCCAGTCAGCTCTCCCATCTGTCACCCCACTCCCCTCCCATCCCCCTTTCCCTTCTCTTGTAGGACAAGATAAATTTCTATGTCCCATTGCTTGTGTGTCTCATTTCCTAGTTGCACACAAAAACTTTTTTTGTTGTTGTTGCTTTTGAACGTCTGTTTTTAAAACTTTGAGTTACAAATTCTTTCCCCTCTTCCCTTCCCACACACCCTCCCCAAGAGGTCAAGCAATTCAACATAGGCCACATGTGTATCATTATGTGAAACCCTTCCACAATACTCATGATGTGAAAGACTAACTGTATTTTGCTCCTTCCTAACCTGTCCCCTTTATTGAATTTTCTCCCTTGACCCTTTTCGAAAGTGTTTGTTTTCGATTACCTCCTCCCCCTATCTGCCCTCCCTTCTATCATCCCCTCATTTTGTCTTCTTCCTCCTTCATTCCTGTGGAGTAGGATACCCAATTGAGTGTGTATGGTATTCCTTCCTCAGGTCAAATCTGATTAGAGCAAGATTCACTCATTCCCTCTCACCTGCCTCCTCTTCCCTTCCTACAGAACTGCTATTTCTTGCCACTTTTATGTGAGATAATTTACCCCCTTCTGTCTCTCCCCTTCTCCCTCTCTCAATATGTTCCTCTCTCATCCCTTAATTTGATTTTATTATTTTTTAAGATATCATCCCTTCATATTCAACTCACACTGTGCGCTCTCTCTCTCTCTGTCTCTCGGTCTCTCGGTCTCTCTCTCTCTCTCTCTCTCTCTCTCTCTTACACTCTCTCTCTCTGTCTCTCGGTCTCTCTCTCTCTCTCTCTCTCTAAAAATATATATATATATATATATATAAATATATACACACACACATACATATATACATACGTACACACACATATGTATATATACATACACACACACACACACACACACACACACACACACATATATATGCATATTCCCTTCAGCTTCCCTAATACTGAGGTCTCATGAATCACACACATCGTCTTTCCATGTAGGAATGTAAACAAAACAGTTCAACTTTAGTAAGTCCCTTGCTATTTCTTTTTCTTGTTCTTTTTCTTGTTTACCTTTTCGTGCTTCTCTTCATTCTTGTTTTTGAAAGTCAAATTTTCTATTCAGCTCTGGCCTTTTCACTGAGAAAGCTTGAAAGTCTTCTATTTTATTGAAAGTACATATTTTTCCTTGGAGCATGATACTCAGTTTTGCTGGGTAGGTGATTCTTGGTTTTAATCCTAGCTCCATTGACCTCCAAAATATCGTGTTCTAAGCCCTTTGATCTCTTAACATAGAAGCTGCTAGATCTTGGGTTATCCCGACTATGTTTCCACAATACTCAAATTGTTTCTTCCTGGCTGCTTGCAGTATTTTCTCCTTGATCTGGGAGCTCTGGAATTTGGTGACAATATACCTAGGAGTTTTCTTTTTGGGATCTTTTTCAGCAGGCGATTGGTGGATTCTTCAATTTTTATTTTACCCTGTGGCTCTAGAATATCAGCGCAGTTCTCCTTAATAATTTCTTGAAAGATGATACCTAGGCTCTTTTTTTGATCATGGCTTTCAGGTAGTCCAATAATTTTTAAATTATCTCTCCTGGATCTATTTTCCAGGTCAGTGGTTTTTCCAATGAGATATTTCACATTGTCTTCCTTTTTTTCATTCCTTTAGTTCTGCTTTATAATATCTTGATTTCTCATAAAGTTACTAACTTCCACTTGCTCCAATCTCATTTTTAAAGTAGTATTTTCTTCTGTGATCTTTTGGGCCTCCTTTTCCATTTGGCTTATTCTGCCTTTCAAGACATTCTTCTCCTCATTGGCTTTTTGGAGTTCTTTTGCCATTTGATTTAGGCTATTTTTAAGGTGTTATTTTCTTCATTATTTTTTTTGGGTCTTCTTTAGCAAGTCATTGACTTGTTTTTCATGGTTTCTGTGCATCACTCTCATTTTTCTTCCAAATTTTTCTAACTTGCTTTTTCCCAATCCTTTTTGAGCTCTTCCATGGCCTGAGACCAGTTCATGTTTTTCTTGGAGGCTTTATATGTAGGCTCTTTGACTTTGTTGACTTCTTCCAGATGTATGTTTTGGTCTTCTTTGTCACCAAAGAAAGATTCCAAAGTCTGAGTCAGAATCTGAGTCTGTTTTCGCTTCCTGGCCGTGATCCCAGCCAACCACTTGACCCTTGAGTTTTTGGTCAGCACATGACTACTTGTAGAGTAGAGAGTTCTTTGCCCCAAGCTTGAGGAGCTGCACTGTTGTTTTCAGAGCTATTTCTGCACAGCAAGCTCTGCCACACCAGGGCTCCTCCTCCCCAAGAACCACCAACCCGTACCGTAAGTCAGATCTAAGCAGGCTCTGCACTCCTGCTCTGCTCTGCCACTTAATTCCTCCCACCATGTAGGCCTGGGGCTGGAAGCAACTGCAGCTGTAGCTCTGGAAACAGCCTCAGATCTGCACCACCTCCGTGGCCCCTGGGGTCTTGGCTGACCATGCACTCCTTTCACTCAGTCCTCGCAGTATTTCCCACTAACCTTCTCTGTTGTCTTGGGTGTTTTGGGTTGACAAGTCTGGTTACTGCCACAGCTCACTTATTCAGGGTGCTACAGACTGTTCTGCCCGTCTCCTGGTTTGGTTGTTCTGGTCGCAGCCCCTGCTGGTCTCTGCTCCACTCTGCTCCCAGCTCCATGCGATAGACCTTACTCAGTGACCATGCAGGCTGTCCTCGGCTTGAGCCCTCCTTCCTGCTATTTCCTGGGTTTTGTGGTTCCAGAGTTTGTTCAGGGCAATTTTTATAGGTGTTTGGAAGGTTCTGGTGGAGAACTTTAGGCAAGTCCCTGCTTTCCAGCCACCATCTTGTCTCCCCTCCGGGGAGCTGGCTTTTGAACCAGAAAGATGTGGGTTCAGTTCCTACCTCTGAAATGAATTATCATTGCTACCTTTGGCAGGTCTCATAAACTCTCAATGCTTTGCATTTCTAAGCTCACCTGAGAACACCATTCAGAACACAGATGGAAAGGTGAGAAATCAATACCACCTAGATCTTTTGAAGCTAAAAGATCCTCCTTATGTTGAAGGTGAGTGGTGGTAGAAATGGAGGGAGAAGACCTTGTCAAGCCAAACTCTCCAGACTCCCCTCTCCTCTTTATCTCCCATCCTTAGAGATGTGGCAGAAAGCCATATGCTCCAGTTTCTGGAAGTCAATCTTACATCTAACTTGGATCTAGAGGGTGTGGCAAAATCCCCTCACCAACGGAAACAGACCTCTTGTTTGGCATCATTCACTTCATAGAATGGGCTTTTAAGCACTTTTTAAGGTATTTTGATCGACTACGATGTTCTTATCTAGTTAAGGTGTGAGACTGAAATTGAGTGTCATGGTTTCCATCCTACCCTTACTCCCTCAGTAGAATCTAGGTTCATTGAGGGCAACAACTGTTGCATTTGCATTGTTGTATCCCTTAGCACGTAGCTAGCACAGTGCTTTGCATTTGACAGGCACTAAATGTTTACTGAATGAATGAATACTAACAAAAGTGCCATTTATAGAGAAATTTAAAACTTTACTAAGGGATAGATCAAAAAACTTATATGAGATGGACCAAGCAGGTGTTATTACCAGTTTACATTTGAAGAAAAGGAGGTTCTAAAAAATTGCCTGGGGTCACATGGCTAGTACCTATGGAGTCAAAACTTAAACCCAGGCTCCAAAATGTCAAGAATAGTCCTTTTCTGCTATATCAACTTGACTTTGCTGCCCAAATCAATCATTCTGAGGAACTGATATTGAACTTTCTGCATCTGAAAGTTCCTCTCTATCATTAAAAATGTATATATTATAATGGGGAAATTATATTAGATGTTGGGAAACTGAATGTTAATCATTCATGTTATATTCCAGTCTACCAGTGCTGCTGTTAATGAAATGATCTAGAATATACTTGCATGTAGTGTGGACTTCAATAGGACTTTGACAGCAGTTCAGCAATAATTAATGTAACATTAAAAGTGTGACTGATTACTTTAAAATAAGTAGCCAGCAATTATTAATTCATTAAGTGTCCATTTCGCTAACATTAATCTTGTATTGTGAATTTAAAGTGTTCTTTCACAGATATCTAATGGTAAATGTGATTTAAATGAAATGCTGTACCATTTCCATTGAGTAGTTGCCTATAATAAACAGCTAATCATTACTTCTCTTGGGTTCCTTGTGCATTGCTATCAATAAAGACAAATTCTTTGCTATTTGTGTGGATTCATTAGGTAATCCCATTGGTGTACTAATTTCATCAGCTATTAATTAACATTTAGTTATTTCCTTGTAGTGGTCCAATTTTGAACCAATATCCATCCAAGTATTTATTCTCGGTGTAATTGAGAAACAATCATTTCTTCCTAACTTGTCTGTGTCATCTTTCATTCCATTGCTATAATATGAACATCCACAGTGGAGTAGGTAACATGTGGCCTTCACTTCGAGTCTGTGGCTATGCATTGCATAGTATATAAATTAATTGGAAAATACTCCTCTAGGTTATGGTCACTTGAAATCAAGTTTTTTTCCCTGTTCGTATATATTCTTCACAGTGCTTTCAGAATAATAAATGAACAAATATATTAAAAAGTACTAATTAAGTCCTTACCTATGATGGTAGGGAATGGGGAGAGGAAGTGTATGTGCCTGGCAAGTTGTGTGATGAGAAGATGGAGAGAGGAAAGTGAAACAACCAGAACCAGATGAGATATACTCACAATACACTAACCAATCAGGAAAGCTGTGATAAAGAAAGAAAGAAAGAAAGAAAGAAAGAAAGAAAGAAAGAAAGAAAGAAAGAAAGAAAGAAAGAAAGAAGGAAGGAAGGAAGGAAGGAAGGAAGGAAGGAAGGAAGGAAGGAAGGAAGGAAGGAAAGAAAGAAAGGAAGAAAAAAGGAAGGAAGAAAGAAAGAAAAAAGGAAGGAAGAAAAAGAAAGAAAGAAAGAAAGAAGGAAGGAAAGAAAGAGAAAAAGAGAAAGAGAAAGAAAGAGAAAGAGAGAAAGATAAAGAAAGAAAAAGAAAAAAGAGAAGGAAGGGAGAAAGAAAGAAAGAAGGGAAGGAAGAAAGGAAAAAGGAAGAAAGGAAGAATGAAAGGAAGAAAGAAAGGAAGGAAGAAAGAGAGAAAAAGAAAGAATAAGAAAAAGGAAGGAAGGAAGGAAGGAAGGAAGGAAGGAAGGAAGAAAGAAAGAAAGAAAGAAAGAAAGAAAGAGAAAGAACAAGAAAGAAAGAGAAAGAACAAGAAAGAAAGAGAAAGAACAAGAAAGAAAGAGAAAGAACAAGAAAGAAAGAGAGGAAGGGAGGAAGGAAGGAAAGAAGAAAGAAAGGGAGGAAGGAAGGAAGGATAGAAGAAGGAAAGAAGGAAAGAAGAAGGTAAGGGAGGAAGGAAGGAAGAAGAAAGAAAGAAAGAGAGAGAAAGGAAGGAAGAGTGGGAGAGAGGAAAAGGGAGGGGGGATGGAGGAAGGAAGGAAGAAAGATAGTAGTATGACAGTAGAGCTTTTTTAAGTGTGCAGGATACCATGCTAAATACAGGAGAGATGAATCCAAGAAAGGAAGGTAACTCCTGCCCTGAAGAGCTCACATTCTAATGGAAGGAGATAACACATAAAATATTAGACTGTAAATTTGGAAGACTCACAGAATAGAGAGAAGATATTGGGAAGGTATTTTACCTATGGTCAGAAGTGCTTATTGGATATTTTAAAATTTAAAACTCAATGGAAGAAGCAAGAGGTCCTAACACTTGTACTCTCAAAGTAACTAGGGAGATGAGTTTCTGGCACAAATTGCTGGACATGTACACTCTCCAACCTCTATGACTAGTTAATGGAATACTGATGATGAGAGCCCTGGGATGGAATCAGGTATACAAATTAAAAAGGAAGAGCTGATTTTTCCAACCACTTATTTAGAAACAATCTCCCTTTTACTGGATGAAGACAATGGGAACAAAAACATGCCTAAAACAAAAGGTTCTTTTTTTCTTCCAAAAATGATGTTAAAAAATAAACTTTAGAAAGCAATTCCTATCTAGAATACAACAAAAATCTAGTGAGACCAATGCTATTCTGAGTATTTAGTGATATTATAATATATACCCACATATACATACATACATACACACATACATATATGCATACATATGCAACATATACATACTTACATTCATAAATACTCATGTGTTCAAAATATTGCTGATATCTTGGACATTTTTTAAAGGTATATTGATTGCTCTCAGTAAGATAGAATTGGAGAGACAGACACAGAGACAGAGACAAAGAGAAAGAGAGTGAGAGAGACAGAGAAACAGTGAGAGAGAGGGTGAGAGAGGGGAAACAGAGAAGGAGAGCCAGGAACAAAAGGAGGAAGAGAATGATATGCAGAGAAGTAAGTGTTACTCATTATGTTTTTCTGTAATTCCTCACCTACTGCAGTGGCATCTACCATTTTGACAAGAGGAATTATCGTACTTCGACTCTAATATCACAAATTATGTTGTTCATAGAGGATGTAGAAGTATTTATAAAGAGAACACATCCAGGAAAAGCAGATGCATTTGGACTAAATCTATATCAAAGGAAATAGAACAGCAAGTGGTGGTGGGAGTATTGAGTGAACCACATTGACTCCATCTTGTAATTCAATTCTGGAACTAGCTTAGTTCCCTTTAGGTTGATTTATGCATTTAGTCCAGTTTCTGCCTTGTGAGAAAACTTCATTAAATTATAGGAATTTTGAGAAAACTTTATTGCCTTGTTTGAACCTAGTCCTCTGTGGCTGGGAAGCTGTACCACCTCTACCTACTACTTAGAAACACTTAACTAACAATGTAGGTTATGCTGACCAGGAACCCAATCAGATCTGAAGATTGATGCAATGAGTTTTCTCACAAACCTCAAGCAACCCATATGTCTTATCTGAAACCTGGCCCTGTACTAGTCAACCAGCTTCCATGTTCCTTTGATTGAGTACAGATACTTGGGGTGGGGGGGGGGGAGTGGGACATTTCTTTTTCTGATTTCAGGGAATTGCATCCATTTGTTCTCCCTCACTCAACCTGGAAAATCCTTAATCTTTCCTCCATTTAGAATTCAGATTACCTAATTCTGTATCTTAGTTAATTTTCTTTTAATTAGTTGGTCTCATTTGATTAATATTTTAATGTCTAAAAAGCTATCTCCCCCCGTATTCAGGGTCCAAAGCTGAAGGGCCTGGTCAGTTTGTTAAGTGATTGGCATGAATTGCTTAACAAATTGATAAGCTCAGAAGCTTGAATCTTTGTTTGCTGAGTCATTTCATATTTCACTCATCACCATGTAAAAGAGATCTATGTGTCAGCCATCACAATTGTAAGGATAACAGGGAACTGATGGATAACATATATAAGGGAGGGGAAGATAACCAGGGAAATTTAAAAAAATGTCAGGCTTTATTAATACAAAGAAGTTGCTGAGATAACACTAAAACTACCAACCTACATACCTACTCTGTTTAAAGAACATTTCTTTTCGTCATCTATATACAGATAAGTACATCCCTTAGCGAGGGCATCAATGGGAAACAGTAGGATTTGCCAAGTCAAATTCAACATTTAATTAAATGAAAGATAGAGAGTATAAAATCCTATTGGGCTTACTGTTTGTTCGTTACAAAAGGGGGGAAATGTTTAAGTAGAAAGAAATGCACCCTCTTGCCTATTTTACAACAACACCTCTAATTCATATGCTATTATTGTTTAAAATTCCTTGAAAAATATGGCAGAAATAACTCTTTTCAATAACTGTTTAAACATTCAACACGCTATTAAGCTTGTCTATATAAATATGTATATCTAACACAGGCAGTACAGAGAGAAAACAAGTTGGGCTTAGTGTTGAATGAGAAAGGGGGAGTGGGCTGTATTGCCTTTGGGAAACTATAAAGTTCCTTATTGACTAAGTTTCTCACAAAAGTAAAAGGCCATCTTTTTTAATACTAATGTTTGACTGAATTTTGATTGATCTCATCTCCTTACCTTTAATTATCCAAGTGATGACTCTCTCCCATTCTGTGCGCACGCGCGCATACACACACACACACACACACACACACACACACAATTTTATAGATGTGGAGACCGAGCCTCAAAGATGGGAATGGACGACAAATGTCACACAGTGGGTGAACCTTTATGACAGAACTTTTTGTTGTTGTTCAGTCATTTTTTAGTTGTGTTTGACTCTTCAGGACCCCATTTGTTTTGGCAGAGATACCAGAGTGGTTTGCCATTTCTTTCTCCAGCTCATTTTACAGATGAGAAAATGGAGGCACACAGGGTTAAGTGACTTGCAATGAGTCAAACAGCTGATAAGTGTCTGAGGCCAGATTTGAACTCAGGCAGATGAGTCTTTTTGACTCCAGGCCTAGCACTTTATCCACCGCACCATCTAGCTGGCTACTGAAATAGGGGATCCAATCCAATTCAACCCAATTAATTTCAATACAATAAATATTTATTACATTCCTGCAATGTGCAAATCTGGAGAGAAAGTGGGGCATTGAACATAGAGAGATGGCTTCCTGGTTGGGAAGATCTGGCCTCAATTCCTACCCCTGACACATAATGATTATGAGACTCTTAGGCTGGACACTAAACCCCATCTCTATGACTGAAAAAATCTTTAAGACTAAATTGCCACACATGTTCTTATCTGCAATGTCAGAAGTAGTTTTCTCACCAGATATTCCCTATACCAGTGAAATCACAGATCTGCCCCAAGGAGCAAAAAAAATGTGCAAGAAAGAATGCTAAGAATCTAGGGTAAGTTACAATATTCCTCATACTCTGGTTACTGTGGTGAGTATTTCTCAGTTTAATATGTGTGAGGAAGGAATTAAGCACATGATATTTAAGCAATGGGTAAATCCATTGTGGGGGATTTGCAGAGATATATGAATCAAATTGTTGGAGGGAATATATATATGTATATGTATATATGTATATGTATATGTATATATATACACACAGATATATAGACAAAGGGCACAGGGTGTATTGAATATGAAGGTACAATATCTAAAAAATAAAATTAAGGGGTGAGAGAGGAATGTACCGGGAGAAGGAGAAAGGGAGGGGTAGAAGGTGGAAGGGGATAAAAGAGGATGGTTTTAGAAGGAAGGGCAGATTGGGGGAGGGGGTAATCAAAAGAAAACCCTTTCAAGGAGGGACAGGGTGAAAGTAGAGAATAGAATAAATGGCGGGGTGGGATAGGATGGAGGGAAATATAGTTATTCTTTTACAACGTGACTATCGTGGGAATGTTTTGCATGACCACACATGTATAACCTTTAGTGAATTGTTTGCATTCTCAATGAGGGTGGATGTAGAAGGAGGAAAGGAGAGAATTTGGCACTCATAATTTTGAAAGTGAATATTAAAAATTTATTTTTATGTGCTACTGGGAAATAAGATATACGGGCAATGTGGTATAGAAATCTATCTTGCTCTGTGGGGCAGGGAAGGTAGAAGGGGAAGGAGATAAGAAAAGGGGGGTGATGATATAAGGGAGGAAAGAGTGGGGGAAGAGGTAAGGGGTGAGGGAAGGGGTGAGGGAAGGGGTGAGATAGGGAGAAAATTTGGAACTCAGAATCTTGTGGAATTGGATGTTGAAAACTAAAAATAAATAAAGTATAAAATGGTGGATTTCAACCAGATGACCTAAATCTTTGATTCTAAAAATTTCATGGATAGTGTGGGAGAATCATAGCTGCCCAAATGAAGAGCACATCCACACCAAGAATACCCCTCATGCACTGACAAAGTTGCCTTATTGATGAAGTTAAATGTGTAGACTGAATTGCCCATTAGAAAGCTGCTTATTTTTGCAGCAGATTTGGAAGTTTGGAAGTCAGAATTGAAGCAGGCACAAGAATATTCATGCTAGAATATCTCTCTGTCCCTAACTCTCCACAACACCAGTCCAAAGAGGTAAATTGTTGCCACAGCAGCTGTGGAATCAGAATCTCTGATATGCTCAAACATCAAAGAGATTAATTGCACATTTGATATAAGGAGGCAAGGTCCTAATGTTCTGTCACTTTTGCCATGTGAATAATACAATCCTTGAGCCTTGTAGACACTTTAATAGGACTTGACTTGTTTTATTCTATCCTCCCAATCCCATCGAGACTCTGCTTCAACCTGTCACCTCTGGTATCACATTCATACAACATTCCTTTATTGCTTATATTTCAAATTTGACTTGTTCCCTGGGGATCTGAGTGAAACTGCCAGAAGTCATTTCACTTGTCACCTTTAACAACCATCAGAAAGATAGAACTCCATCTGTCTATGATGGGCTTGACTCTGCAGTTAACATTTTTGCAAGGCTGAGGGAGTTATTTACTCACCATTTATGTAAGAATATTGAGATGAGCTACCAAATTGTCCTGCTTCAATAAGTTGTCATCACATCTACATACTATACATAAAGCAGGCATATCAACTTCCTTCAAGTGAACAGGAAATGCTGTCCCAGCTCAACCTTTTACACATAGAAAGCGATTTTTCAAAAGTTAGAAATGTGGTGTTCTTTGTGTTATAGTAAACAAAATCAATTAGTAATTGCCATTTTTCTTTTGAGCTGTCTTTTTAGCAGTTCTGTGATGAATAAATTATAAAATATTTAACTTCCAGTATGCCAATGGATTTGTGATCTCAAGTTTGGGGTATGTGGGTATTCCCTCGTTTCATCCATGACTGTTCACATTATGTGACTCCTGTCCTTGTCCTCCTTTGAATTCACCCCAGGGGACCTATCCTTGTTACTCTTTTTAGGTATAACTCATTGTTCATTTGTGATGCCTGTCAAAGATAAAATAGCTGATGGATGAATTTTACAACTTGCCCATCTTACTGTGTATGGGCAATGGGAATTCTTTATCTAATTGACTTTTCTTGTGTGATAGGATGAATTCTTTAGAGTTATTAGTGCACTTGTTAGCACAGTGCCTACAACATGATAAGTAATAAATTTTTATTTCCTGCCTGACTACAGAACGCACTTAGCGGGTTCTGAAGTATTCTTTGCTTTGACGCCATCTGCCTGCCTTACGCCTTTCCAGATTGGTAGCCCATGGAGCCTATGTTACACTGACATGGCCTTGGAAAGACTGGGGTCACTTTCACAGTATGATGAGGTCTTTTGCAGCTTTGTGCTCTACTGAATTAAATGATCCAAATGACTTTTTAGCATAATGTAAAGCTGCTGGTGCATTTAAAGACTGATATTGGAGTCAGAGAGATGGAATCAATACCAAAAATATAGGCACTCAGAAGGCAGAAGTTTTCTACACACACTTCCATATGATAGCAGTAGGGAATTTTGAGATAGTATTCTTTATTGTGTCTGCCAAAGAAAAAGACCCCTTGTCAGAAGGAAGTTATCACAAGACTTGAGTTATGTATGAAAGCTGAGAATATGGATGCAGCGTGGCACAATGGATGGAGCCCTAGATACATAATCCAGAGAATGCAATTGTGAGTTTTCTCACAAATTAATGAACCTCTGTTTTTGCAGCCAAAAAATGTGATCACAATAATAGCTGGCATATTTATATAGAACTTTTATGTTTTCAAAGCACTTTTCCTATACTATTTATGTCATTTGAGGCTCACAACTGCTTTGGGAGTTAGTACCATGATCTTTATTTTACATGAGAGGAAAATGAGGCTCAGTGGGGTTAGGTAATTTGCCCAAGGTTACACATTTAATAAGTGTCAGAAGTAGGAAACAAATATACCTGTTCCTACATCTTGGTATAGTATGTTATCCCTGTACTACACTGTCTCTATCATATTTATACTATCTACCTCATAGCCATGTTGGGAGGGAAATACTCGCTAGTCAGAAAGTATTAAAAGAATGGAAGCTAGATTAGACTCTAGGAGTGACTCAACCTCAACTTCATGGGTCATCTGTGTTGGCACCTGAAAAGTGACACACCTATCTCTACTGGCACTTATAAAGTCATCTCTGTGAAGCAAAAATCACCATAGATATCTACAAAGCCCAAAAGAGATACCTTGAATTAAAAATCAGTCTTAAGATTAAGATGAAATATATAAAGTCATATATACATTGACATATTTTTGATGTATAAATATATAAAGACATAAATAAATAAAATATATTTAGAAACAAATACACACATATGTGTATGCGTATATTTACACACAAAATTCATGAAACACTATGGCTCAGGCAGTGCTTAGGTCTTTTTTAAAAAATTATTAACATATCTTCCAGTACTTTCTTTTTGTCTGTGTGGTTTTTTAAATTTATTTTTAGTTTTCGACATTCATTTCCACAAAATTTTGAGTTACTAATTTTCTCCCCAACTCTACCCTTCTACCCACCTCAAGACAGAATGTATTATGATTGCCCCTTTCCCCAGTCTGCCCTCCCTTCTATCACCCCACTCTCCCTCCCTTATCCCCTTTCCTCTTACTTTCTTGTAGGGCAAGATAGATTTCTATACCCCATTGCCTGCAAATCTTATTTCCCAGTTGCATGTAAAAACAATTCTTTTTAACATGTGTTTTTAGAACTTTGGGTTCCAAATTCTCTCCCTTCTTCCCTCCCTACCCACCTTCCTTGAGAAGGCAAGCAATTAAATATAAGTTATACATGTACAGTTATGCAAAACACTTCCATAATAGTCATGTTGTGAAAGATTAACTATATTTCCCTCCGTCCTATCCTGTCCCCCTTTATTTAATTTTTTCCTTTGACCCTGTCCCTTTTCAAAAGTGTTTGCTTTTGACTACATCCTCCCCCAATTTGCCCTCCCTTCTATCATTTCCCTCCTCTTATCTCCTTCCCCTCTACTTTCCTGCAGGATAAGGTACTCAATTGAGTGTGTATGTGACTCCCTCCTTAAGCCAAATCTGATGAGAGCAAGGTTCACTCATTCCCTTTCACCTACCCCCTCTTCCCTTCCATTACAACAGCTTTTTCTTGCCACTTTTATGTGAGATCATTTACCCCATTTTATCTCTCCCTTTCTCCTTCTCCCAATATATTCCTCTCTCACCCCTTAATTCTATTTTTTTAGATATCATCCCTTCATATGCAAGTCACACTGTGCCCCCCCACCCCGTGTGTGTGTATATATATATATATATATATATATGTATATATATATATATATATATATACATATACATATTGAGCTGGATACTTGTTTTACTCTGTCATTTCATGGGTTCTATAGCTCTAGAACTTGTTTAGAGTCATTATTACGAATTTAGCTAGGTGACATTGTGGATAGAGCACATAGAGTCAGGAAGACCTAAATTCAAATCCAGCTACAGATATTTACTAGTTCTGTGTCCCTGGGCACACCAGTTAACCTCTGTCTGCCTCAGTTTGTTCATCTACAAAATGAGGATTACAATGGCATCTACCTTTCAGGGCTGTTGTGACTATTAAATGAGGTCATATTTGTAATATGCTTTCCAAACCGTAAAGTATTATATAAATATTAGAAAGATACATCTAAAATATTCCCTGTGCTTATGAAAGCATGTCTTTCATGAATGAATGCCCACGAGAAAGAGCAACATGATGAACATAATGCCTGCACATATGCGTCTCCCTACTATCATGGTCTAAGTTTAAACTTACTCTCTTCATGGATACTATATGTTATTAGTGATTAGGAGTGAACCAGGTTCTTAGGAGAAGATTTTGTATTAACTGTCTTTATTTTGTTATCTGCTCCCAACTGGAGCAGAAGTTGGGGAATACTGCCATTTCTCCTTCTCCTTCTTCTTCTTCTTCTTCTTCTTCTTCTTCTTCTTCTTCTCCTCCTCCTCCTCCTCCTCCTCCTCCTCCTCCTCCTCCTCCTCCTCCTCCTCCTCCTCCTCCTCCTCCTCCTCCTCCTCCTCCTCCTCTCCTCCTCCTCCTCCTCCCTCCTCCTCCTCCTCCTCCTCCTCCTCCTCCTCCTCCTCCTCCTCCTCCTCCTCCTCCTCCTCCTCCTCCTCCTCCTCCTCCTCCTCCTCCTCCTCCTCCTCCTCCTCCTCCTCCTCCTCCTCCTCCTCCTCCTCCTCCTCCTCCTCCTCCTCCTCCTCCTCCTCCTCCTCCTTCTCCTCCTCCTCCTCCTCCTCCTCCTCCTCCTCCTCCTCCTCCTCCTCCTCTTTGTCCTCCTCCTCCTTTTTTCTTCCTTTTCTTTTGAAAAACTAGAACTCTTGTCTGTGTAGTTTTCAGTTTTGATTTCTTGAAATATAGCCCTAAAAACAGGCTTTAAAAAAGCCCATTGTTTTTTAAATGAAGCTGCTTGACTAACATTTTTAAACCCATGTCATTCTGGCTTTCATTAAATAGCTCAACCGAAGCCTCAGTGGTTCACTGTTCAGGTTTTGATGGCTTTGAATGAGTGTCTCACTTGAAACTCTTGAAGGTCTTCTCCCAGATTAAAATTTTTGTGATGGTAAATTGATCTGTCTTTTGTCTCATTTCTTATGTAAGGCTTAGTCATTTTACAGATATGGCCTTAAACAAACTGAGACATGGAAAATACCTTAATTTAGAAGGTCGAGGTTACCCACTGTGTTTTGGGCCATTGCCAGTCATCTTGACTTTTGTTTTGCCACTGGATTCTGATAACTCAAGAGGAGTGAATAAGACTGACGACTTTGTGCAGCATTGCTTCACTTAAATACAATTTATACATAAGCCAAGATATCACCCTTGTGTGCTCATTGGTCCTCTTTGAGGACAAAAGACAAATAACATATGAAAAAAAAGGATGACATAATCTTATGGATTGTCGCAGGAAGTTTGCACCAGCTTTGTACAGTGGCTTTCCAAATAATTGGGTTAGTTAGTAGCAAGCTGTAGCCAAGTGGTGAGTTCCTTCTTTGCAGAATCTATTCCTATTGATGGTAATAGTGGGTTAGGTTTCCAGCTTTGTAGGAACAGGTTCCTTAACTGTCTTTTGTTTCACTTTGTTAGTTATTGTTCTCTATAATCCAATCCCTTCCAAGGGCCAAGATACAGTTTTTGGCAACAGGAGCTTGGACAGATCACCTCCCTTTCCATTTACTTCCTTTATTTCAATTTTCCAGAGTGTTATGATGATAGCAACTCAAGCATAGCTTGAGCCCCTTTTAAGAGTTGTTAAAGTGAACTGAGCTGTTAAAACAGGGCCTCTGGACTTTGGAGGTGAATTAAGATAGTGTTGTTGGTGGTGTGTGTTGCTGTCCCGCTAAACTTCCTTTTCCCAGAAATAGAAGCTGTGGGCAGGAATCCCTGGAGCCCACTCTTGGAAGGAGCTTGGAGTAGAGTAGTCTCTGTTAGCTGAGGTCTGGTGCAGGAGTGGAGAGCTGCCTTTTGGTGAATCCAGGTGAGAGTTGGGAGTGGTCAGCCTACAGAGTAGGAGTCATGGGACCTGGAGGTCAACCTCAGGTCAGGATGAAAGACGACTTTGCTTGGATGCTTGGTAATGATTAAGGAGATTGTACTTACCTAGTGGGTGGATGGTGTGGTATTTTTTGCTACCCCTTGAGGATGTGTTGTGCTAAGGAAGACCTCAGACTGGGACTGCCCCACCTTCCAATTTGGGGATGCAATTATATATATAGTTTAGTGTGATGTTCTTACTGAATGCAATGATATACACAATGGAGTGTGATATTCTGTAACCTAGGTGTGGATATGAGGTAAATGGTATACTTTGCCTAAAGATGTTGCCATGAATGTTATGCTATGCTTTATTGAAAAATGCTTTGGTTTATTGGTGAATAAATAGGGAGTTCATTTTACTGTGGCGTTGGACCCCTGAAATTGATCACAGCAGTGGTCCTTGGATGCGCTCTGTGATTGGTGTTACAGTGGCCCCCACTTGAAGGTTACTTTCAGGTCATTTTGGTTCAATTTTATTTTTTCCCAATAAAAACTGGCCTTATGTGTCTTCTATTTCCACAGGAATCTTGAATTTGAAGTATGCATGAATGGCTCAGTTTTAATTTTTTTTATTCTCCATTGAAAGTCTTCCTTTTACTGAAAATGTTCTTTCATATTTTGTATATATTCAATGTAGAAATGTATTCTGATTTATGCATTCAATTATGAGAGTTTGATTTGATTTCATATTGTAATAAGATGCACCATAAAACAAAGTACACTTGACATGATTTGCTTTTTTTTTTTTTTGAACAAGAGTTTAAAAACCTGGCCAGGCTCTGTTAGGAAAGATATTGTTCTCTAGGAGAAAGAAGCATACTTTAGGATGAATTGGAACTTTTGAGCCATCATGCTAGCAGTAACTTTCCAAAGCAGTTCATTTAGTTCTTAGACATGGAGCTGAAAGAATCGTCATCACCATCTAATCATCACCACCACCACCATCATCATCATTATCAAAAACATTTATATAGTATTTTATGGTTTACAAATTTATCTATCTATCTATCTATCTGTCTATCTATCTATCTATCTATCTGTCTGTCTGTCTGTCTGTCTGTCTATCTATCTATCTATCTATGGCATTTGATGCTTACAACACGTCTGTGAGGAAGGTGCTGTCATTATTTTCATTTTACAGATGAGGGAACTCGGGCTGAGAGAGTGTAAATGACTTGCCCAGGCTCACACACCCTGGTAAATAACTGACACAGTATTCAAACTCATTTTCCTACTTCAACATCCAATGACTCTATTCATTGTATGACTTATGTGACTCACAAGTGTGAACTGAAAGAGTTTATCTTTTCTCTCTCTGTTTCTCTGAATCTCTTTGTCTGTGCCTCTTTCTCTCTGTCATATATAACAATTCCTCGGTAATGTTTTTCTCTGAGAATAGACTGCATGCCATAGAAACTTACTGTGAATCTTTGTATCTACATTTCTTTTCCATTATGATACTGATCTAGAATATAAGCAAGGCCACAAAGGATACCATTTGGTTTTTTGGTCTGGCACCATGATTTCAACAGTGTAGAGAATTCCTGGTATGGAAATTCTCTCCACTAATTCATATTGGCCACCTTTCCATACCATAATATTTATTACAGCAATACTTATGAAAGCAGGAGGTTGTGTCTTGCCCATGGTTACGTAGCAAGTATGTGTCACAGGCAGATCTTTTTGACTATGAGGCCACTTTAGTTATTATACCATGCTGCTTCTCCTTTATGAATACTTCATCAAATTAAGTTTGTTTTGTTCCCATGTTAAAAAATAAAAAAGGGAGGAAAATAGAGAACATTTTTAGTCAAGTGGCCTGATAGAGAAAATGAATTGGCAGAGGGAATATAGATTTCAACATGAGGGAAAGTACTAGGTTTAGTGTCTGAGGTCCTGCATTCAAATGATGGCTTTGCCATTTATTACCTGTGTGTCCTTGAATATTTACAACCAGAAAGTTTTATAATTCCTCACCTGTAAAATGAGGGGATTGGACTTGATGAGCTCTAAGGTTCCTTCCGGCCCTAAATCTTTGGTTCTATCACTCGGAACAATTTGGTCCCCGGTGGCTATTGTTTCATTAATTCCAAGGGCTGTGATTTCTGATCAGTTCTGATAGCATCATTTTACACTTCCATGACTTCATTAGAAATCTGACAGAATATGGCAATTGAATTCAAGCCAGATGAATGAAATATCTCACTTGCTTGCATTTAAGCTGCCGAGGGAAAAAGTGCAAAACTGAAAATAAACAGTTTTGGTACCTTTCCAGAAGGTGAAAATTAAGTTAAACAAAGCAAACCTGAAGGCTCAGTAGAGGGGTAGACAGGGTGAGCATTAGGTGGAGACAACACCACGGATTTTGGAGCTATGGCTTTGTTATGCTATTCATAAGTTTACTGAATATAAAGGATTATCATTATGTAAAGAGGCAAGACCAGAACTCCCCAAACAAAGAAATCTTTGAACAGTTTATGGGGGGGGGGGAAGGGTCATAATGGGGAAGACTGTGGCACTGAGAAAGCAAAAAGAAAGAACACTAGCCATAGTAAGGAAGAATAAGTTTTAGATCCAATGAGGACCTGCCTCTACTCAATCCTTTTTTCCTTCTTTAGTAAAAAATTATAAGTTGATATTTGGAGCTATATAGACAGGCATTCCTAAGAAATATCACCTCTCATTTGGAGTATACTGTCCTAATTTAAATATGGGCAATTATAATGACTGAATTTGGTTGAAATAGAGAAGCGAAGAGACTATAATAATGGCGACAATGATCAATCAACCAACCAACCAATCAATGGGCATGTATTACATGCCTATACTGTGCCATACATTGTTAGGTACTGAGTGTAAAAATAGAAACTAAGCATGTGATTTCCTTGATGAAGAATTTCCACTATTAATGTGGATTACAGCACTGGTAGAGCACTGAGAGCTTAAGTGATTGGTCAGGTCACTATCCAATATATGCTGGAGGTGCAAATTTTACCTAGATTTTCAGGCTTCAGGGCCAGTTCTCTACACCCATTAACTGAGAAATGAAATAGTCCCTCCCTTTAAGGAACTGATATTCTATTGGATGATTATGATGACAATTAATATCTCTATGGTGTTTTTAAGTTTTATAGATCACTTCGCTCCCTAAAGTTCAGCAAACCCATAGAGCAAATATGATTGTCCCCACTTTATAAATGGGAAAACTGAGATACAGAGAGATTTAAATACCTTGACAGCAGTCAAAAAAGTGAATATTAAATGTGGTAAATGTGGGACTAGGTCTTCTCATTAAAAACCCAAAGTTTTCAGGATATGCTTTGCTAATTCATTCTCCTCTAAGTTAATCAATTTTAAATAAATTGATGTTTATTTCCATTGGATTTTCTTTATTTGAGAGCTATTTCCTTCTCAGAGAGAAGAATATTATGGGATTTGGTTAAACTAGAAAAATAAGGAGGTATTAGTGGGGAAAGAAATAGAATAAGCTAGAAAATGAAGGGCCAATGGAAATAAGGTATAGGAGGAAAAAAATCTTTGTAGAAGAGGAGAAGGAAAAGTTAACATTGGAGGACAGAAGAAGCTAAAAGACGAATGTACTAGCATTTTAATTCAATGGTATGTTGGTACACACCAACAAATAAGAAAGGTGATGCTAGGCTCTTCATTATAATTATTGCTCTATTTTCCCTTGCAATTACTTTCTTTCAGAAATTCTGGCATAATATAGCTGATCTCTTAAAGGACAGAGTATGACAATTTTTTTAAACCTAGAAGGAGACATTTAAGTTGTCATAATGCCTATGTTTAGCTCCTACAATTAGTCCATCCAGGCTCAACACCCTTATGAAATCTATCTCAGTGTATTTCTAACACCAAAAGGCACCATAAGCACATGCCAATTTTAGAGTAGTTCTAAAATTTCACTCCTCTAAAGAATAGAGAAACAATTGTTTGCAGATTCCCAACATGATAATTAAATGACAGTTCTAAGAATAAAAGCTAATTGAATTACATTTTGCTCTTCTTTCTGCATCAACAACATGTTTTCAGAAAGGTTTTTTCAAATATCTGTATTATGCTCAAGTATTTCATTACAGTGTGACATTAGTGGGGTTGTAAGTAGATTGTCACTTCCACTACAGACCTCTTTTCTCAAAGTTTGGTAACTAAAAAAAAATTACAAACCAAAGGATAATGGACTGTACAACCACTAACACTTCTTCCAACCCCTAGAGTTTGTGATTTTAAGAATTTTTAAATGTCTTATTGTATAGATGTCCATTCATATGTCTACACAACTCTTATATACACTCGAACCTATTTCTCTACTTTTATCTTTATCTTATCATCTATCTATGATTTTGGTCAAAATATGGACCACTCTGAGTATAGGTAACATGCTCTAAATGAGAGCTCTTTCTCTGGGAATATCTATAATGAAAAATATATTGATTATAGGCCACAGTTGGTATTTACATAATTCACATTGGGAAAAATGTCATCCTACACTCATTAGTATAGTATTTAAGCATATATACTAATACTTAGGAAAAGGAGCACTTAACCAAAGATGAACATAAAAATCTAGATCTCTCAATTTGAATAGATGTAATAATTTTTCATAAATAATAGGAGGGCAACAATAGCTGGATGATTTTAAAATCATTGCTAGTATATTTTTGGTATATAGGTGATTATGCATCCATATATACTTATATGCATATATATATATGTGCAAATAAAAAAGTATGCACACACACACATACTTACATATTTTAATATAAGCTCCATGTTGGTATCTTGAATTCATTTCTAAAAATTACCCTACTACTTCATTCCAAGACTTTAAATCAGACAGGACTTGCTCTTTACAAAGAATAATTGGTATTTATCCAAGCCAGTATCCTGCCCTTTTCAAATGAC
The DNA here is from genome assembly GCF_011100635.1 of Trichosurus vulpecula. Classification (NCBI taxonomy): domain Eukaryota; kingdom Metazoa; phylum Chordata; class Mammalia; order Diprotodontia; family Phalangeridae; genus Trichosurus; species Trichosurus vulpecula. Next base: position 131,476,394 of record NC_050578.1, on the reverse strand, counting down.
TAGGCCAGCTCATTTTGTACTTGTGATTACATAGTATTACATAGTAGTCCATTGTGCTGCCATGTCAGTATATAATTCCTGGTGATCACTTGTTCATGGAATTAAATAGATATACTTTATTTTAGCCTAAAGTTCTTGAAAAATTACTTATTAGATTGTATGCAATTTTCCTCCCTCAAAAATGTCATTAAATAATGGAGCCTTATTTTCATCAGAAAGCCATCAAAATAGCTTTTTGGAATTTAGAGAGCAGCTAGACACTTTACAGAAGTAGCTAAGTGTTGTAGTGGATAGACGATTGGGACTAGAGTTAGAAAGGAGGTTAATCTCGAAAGAGATTAAAAAATTTTTTCAAGGTCATGAGATCAGAATCTTTTCTTTTGTTTTCTTTTATTTGTTTTGTTTTGTCTTGCCCTAAGTTTTGTATTGCTACTCAGGACGGGAAAAGATAAAGCTATAAACTACAGTTGGCAATGCAGAAAGCAGCAAGAGCTACAAAATATTCTTTGAATTGCAAAAATTACTGTTTCTATGCACTGAAAAGAATAGGTTATAAAATACTTATCAGTGTCATTGACTAAGAAACACAATTTCATTCCTTGTAGGTATAGATGTGGGCAGTCAATGTGGATTGCATAAGGGTGATACCTTGAGAAAAAAAAACAGCGTCAACAACTTCGTATGCAAAATATCTGGGAGTTTTAGTGGAATGATAGATCAAATAAGTCAGCAATGATATGTGGCATCTACAAAAGCTGATGTAATCTTGGGCTTTAATAATCAGTCAATTGATAAGCATTATTTAGTACTTATTATGTTCCAAGTTCTGTACAAAGCCTTGAGGATACAAAGACAAGAATGAAATGAAATCAGTTCTGTTATAAAACTTAGCTTCAAAATCAAACTTTGTAACACTAACTGTTTGAATTAGGGAACAATTTGTGCATAAAGTTTATTATTATTATTTACTTCTTGGAAATAGAAGGAGGAGAAAAAAGAAGAGTAGAAGGAGAAAGAGGAGGAGAGTTAGTAGTGACAGTAGTAGTGATGGTGGTGGGAGTGGTAGTAGTAGTAGTAGTAGTAGTAGTAGTAGTAGTAGTAATGGTAGTAGGAGGGGTAGGAAGAGGAGAAGGAGGAGGAGTAATAGGAAGTATTAATGTAGTACTTTAAGGTTTGCAAAACACATACTCTTTGATATTTACAACTATTTTGGGAGTTAGGTACTATTGTTTTCCCCATTTTACAGATGAGGATAGTGAGACTAAGAAACACTGAGTGGCTCATCCACAGTTTCCTATTTTACTTGAGTTAGGATTTAAACTCAGAGTCCTCCTGATGCCATGTCCAGCACTCTATCCACTGTTCACCTAGCTACCTAGAGGTGATTAAACTAAACCTATTTAGTACCAGGGGACAGAAATAGGAGCAAAACGTGGAAGCTTCAAAGAGGCAAATTCAAACTTAATTTGCAGGAAAAAAAAACAGTTCAACAATTTGAGCTGGGCACAAAGGAAATTGAGTCCTCAGAGAGGAAATTAAAATATTGAATGATGACTGCTAGTTGTGTTGCAGACATGTTTCTTTTTCAGCTATAGATTGGGCTGGATGGCCACTGAGGTTGTGAGTAGAAAGTCTCTGGATTAGTTTCATTAAGTCTGATAACTTTATTGTCACACTATACATTTTGACTTCATCTCAACCCTCTGGCCTTTCTTAACTTTCTAAGTTTTTCATACTTGAGTTGCACAGAAATTCTTTCTTTATAAAGGTTCTCTCCAAGTAGCTGTGAGAAGTCTTCCTTCTTGGATCACTTAGAGCAAGCTAATGTTTTTAAAATTCTGGTTAGTCATGCTTTTTGTCCAAGTGCCTGGGAGATGTATCTTCCACTCAAATCAGCGCCACATTCCATGATACCTTGGGGATCAAGAGGGGAACTCCCTCTCCTTGAATTTCCATCTTCCCTATTCTTCCCAAGAACTAGGGTTAAATTATGCAAATTACCTTAAATTCCATCTTGCTTGCTCTCTAAGAGAGTGGAGTGCATCCTACAATTCCTAATGCCAGTGACTATAGCTAATACAGACTGGGGTAACAGTTCTACGAGGGCAAAATGTTGTTATCTCACTATGTGTGTCTCCAATTTCCATTTTCTTTCCCCTGTGTTCCAACCTGAATATTGAACTGTCTGCTGGATATCTTGACCTTGAAGTCCAGATAGCACCTCAAACTCAAATTCTCCAGACTGAAGTCACAAGTTTCCATTAACTGGATGTCTTCTTTCTACAATAATTTTTGTATCCATCTGCTCCTCATATTGCAACCTCTGTACTTCTAGCCCTGATTACTGCTATCCTAGACTATTATAATGATCTCCTAATTGTTTCCCTGCTTCCGGTCTTCCCTCAGCAACTTCTTCTTCATACAAACACACAAGATATTCCTTTTTGACTGTATTTTTACTGGATCTATCTCATGCCTTCTGTTTTCATTTCTACCTTCTGTCTTCCCTGGCCTGCATCAAATCTCAGCTAAAACTCCATCCTCTGCAAGATGCCTTTTCTTTCCCTCATTAATACTAGTTCCTTGCCTCTGAGATTATCTCCAATTTGCCCTGCAAATATCAAAAAAAATTAAATGTTAAAAATTCCTGCTTACATGTAATTGAGAAAAAAATTATAACAAACAAACAGTAACACACACAGCCTTGCTTTTCTGTAGTCTTATTTTTCTTCTGCCCCATTTAACTGTGTGCAACCTTTGTATATACCCTATAATACTATTGTGTTCTTGGTACACATCCTTTCCCTTGGAGGCACATTGCATTACCACATCTCAATTTAACTTTCAGATTGGTTCAGTTCTTGATACTTTGTTGCTAATAATCCTATCTTATATTTATGTTGTGCAGGTACTTAGAGTTTATTCTGACATTGAAGACACCAAGACCATCCACTGCATCCTGGGCTACCTTTTTTACTTTTGTCTTGCCACTGACCTTTGATGTCTCTGGAACAAAGAGTGAGGCTGATGACTTTGCACAACTTTGCCTTACATAAATCTAATTCACCCCTTAATGTAATTAGTCCTCTTTGAAAACAAAGGATGAAGAACTACATCTTATATTTATGTTAGATATGATGTTAACAAGACTACATAATTTTCTCCACTTGAATCTGTTAAAAAGCCTGCAATATATTACATCTGGTAATGGTAAATATTCTTTATACATAGGAATATTTTGCAGCAGTGGACTAAAGGACTTTTTATAGATTGAATCTCACTAAATTTCATTTCTAAAGAGAAAGATATTTAATGAAGCTCATCAAGTATGTAGGACATCATCAATTATTGGGGGCATCCAAAAATATCAAATGTGTTAAAAATTTGAATTGGAAATAATAAAGCTAACAATCAAGTTAAAATTCTTTCTGAAAAGATGATGACAATAGATACCTCTCCTTATAGATTTCCCAACTCCTAACGAGGAGAGAGAAAAAAAGATAGGCTTTTTAATTTTAGAAGACCACCAAAGGATGGTCTCTTCACTGTCACTGTCTACAGAGAAGGTGAAGAACCTGAGGTTCCCTGCTACTTCATCCTTGGAGATGTTTAAAAAAAAGTATGAAGCAACAGGTCAGTTAACTGTATCTGTGGGATTTGAAAACTTGACTTTTTTAAAGTTTATAGCTTATAAAAGCTATAAAGCCTTATAAAGCTTATAGTTTATATGCCATTGGAAGAGTGGTTGTTCCTAAGGGTGGCACTCAACTCTGGTTAACAATTAATGAGAGAATGAATATTACAATGAGAAGTGGACCTGTTTACTTTGATTATTTGATTTACTTCTAAATTATCTCCAGCTTCTGGAAATCTAGACAAAGAATCTATATAGCCAACTTAAGCCTGAGCAGAAGACAATTGACTGGGAGTTTAACCTTGGATTAAATTCCTTGTAAGGCTGGGTGGAGTCTGACCAAGATTAAGGAGAGTTAATTCAGTCTCATTATCAGTAATATCCTTCAATAGACTGAACTTTAAATTGAAGATTATAGAAAAAGGGAAAACTCTGGCTCTCCCCAAATTATTGGTTATTAATAATCATTTCTCCTACACATTGTAGCAGTTAATGAAAAAATTACCACCAAGAAAGAATTGCAAGATACAGAGAGAATAGAGATAAGCAATATGTGTTTTCTTGTACAATAGGTAGAGAAGAAAGCAAGGGAGAAGAGCCAAGAGACTCACGGGAGGGAGAGAGGAAGAAGAGAGGGAGAGAGAGAGAGAAGAGAGACAGAGAGACAGACACACAGAGAGAGACAGAGAAAGAGAGATGGAGAGAGACAGAGAGAGATGGAGAGAGACAGAGAGAGATGGAGAGAGACAGAGAGACAGAGACAGATTTTTCAGAAGACTGGTGTCTTAAAATTCTACTTCTTTACTTCCATTAAAGTCACATGGTCATTATATAATTATATTCCTTATAAGAATCCAAGTCTACTCAATTTTTCCCATTTGAAGGTGGGAGGTAATATTTTAATATTCTAAGTTCTGAGGCCATTTTTTTCAGGTGAGGGAGTGTACCCTTTTAAAGGATTGAGCAAGTTGTAAAAAAAAGAGATCCTGCCCTCAAAACAAGCAAAAAGTTGTCTCCTCGATGCATCACTTGATAAATCTTGGAGTCTGCTACCTGAAAATTATTAGCCTATCTGGACATGAGTGGAGAAGAGACAGTCTACACTCACCAAATAGGTGAATGATAACTGGCTTTCTATTGATAATTTACAATATTCATAAGAATGGACATACAGGTTCTTAGCATGGTGACTTATGGGTGAAAGAAATCAAAGGCTATGGAATGATAGCTAGTTCACCTTAAAACATTATTTCTGCTGTCCTCACCACCCCCACTCCAGGACCATACATTTGGCTTTATTCCCTTATTCAACGGGTACTTATTAAGGGTTATGTGCCAGATACTTGCCTAGGCCCACATAAAAATTACAAAAGTTCGTGTCTTCAGAGAGCTCACATTACCTCACAGGATGGCAGGATTCTCAAAAAAGGTACTGTGTACAAATAATTTTGCAAAATTGATAGTACCACATAAATTCTAGCTATCATCCTCACCTTCATCTTCCTATTACTTTATGATCTCTAAGGCACAGGCTGAAGCCTTCTAGTCAAGAAGTAAGGAAAGGATGCTGCCTAATTATTCATGCTTAGGCAGGAGTCTGAAGCATCAGGCTGATCATAAAAATGCAACATATCCAATAGCCAGTGATAAGAGATATTGATCTGAGGCTATAGGCAGAAAATGATGTCCAGGTTATATAAAACAAAGAGCCTGCACCAGAATTAAAACAGTTTCAAGGAGTTTGTCAAGAGCCATGGCCTGGAGCTGTGATATTAATTAAGGTGAGACTTTTTTAGAATGCTAAATTAATTAAGTGTCTTTGATGGAGCCTTACTAGGTACAAAGCCCCAGGCCCAAATCCCTAATTGCTAGGTGCTAAGCCAATGTGGGTGTGAAGCTCTCAGGGTACTAAGGGGAGTTGCTAAGTTGCCAGTAGTAGGCACCTAAGTTCTGGTGGCTCAGTTGACATTTGATGATGTCTAAAGACTGTATAAAAAGAGAGAACAGAGTTGTGTGCTGGGGGCTCTCATTCTTGGAGGAGTGCTGATGTGGAGACTCTGGGCAGCTGTAGTTAAGAGTCCTCCAGTTTATGAACCCAGATGTTGATGGTTTCTTGGTAACTATGAATTGTGATCTGGTCTGTTTATATTGTGTATGTTTGTAACTTGTTTGTATTTGCTCTGAAGTTCAGGTTGTTGGCTTTTCCTCCTGAACTAAGGGAATGATATTTGTATGTTGGATTAAAATAAGATTGTTAACCCCTTAAAGTTACTTTGCTTAGTAAAGCAGATCAAAGAACCTGTGCTGGCAGCTTGCTTGTTGTTGGGCTTGTGTTGGTCTGTCACCCCCACAACAGCTGTGAGCTGAATTGTTGCAACAGGAGCTTAGGTTGAAAAGTTGGAAATGGGCATAAGATAGGGGGTTTGTATTCCACCAATATTGGACAGGACTTGCTGACCTTCCTGCAAATGATTTTATAACTGTCCTGGTCAACCCAGCCTTTCCAGATAGATTCTCCAATTTAATTTCAGCTGGGCAGTTCCTAAAGCAAGTCAGTAGGGAAGCTTTCTTTTCCAAGGAACACATAGAAATATGGCTATAAACATAGTGTGAAAAGGCCTATCCGACCTTTTGAATGCTACTTAAAATTAATTTTAATTTTCAGACACTCAGGTTCTCAACTCTCTACATACACTGATGCTTGTAACAATGAAAAATGATATTCTCAAATTTCATTGGGGAAAATAACAAAGCCTGAATTGTGAAAACACTTTGTGGATTCAGAAGTTTTTGTGATGTACAAAGTTTTAACATCTAATCTTAAAAAGAAGTGTGAGGCATGAAATAACTCTGAGAAAAGAAATTTTTGAGGAGCCAAGTATAAATGAATCAGAGACAGAGGGCTAACATTATCATGGACATGCCCTTCAGTTTTTTTTTAATTAAAGACAAAATGCATTGTTAAATACATTTGAGAATTTGATGGATAATAAATATTTCTAAAACAGCTTGAGATTTTTGTTAACCCCCAAAGCATTTACATTTGTCTTTCCCTATTTGAACTAGTGTTCTACTTAAACATGTAAAATCTCAGAAACTAAGTCTCTTAATTTGTGATCCATATACCTAGAAACATAGAGGTATATGAGACCTTAGAGGATCAGTCCAACCTCCTACCCAAAGGAAGAATCACTTCTGCAGCATTCTGGATGAAGGTCATCTAGTTTATGATCTCTTCCAGGGACAGGGGATCACATTACTTTAAAAAATAGACCATTACATTAATATGCATCTCTTAATTGGTAGAAAGTTGTTTCTCATATTGAGCTAAATCCCCTTGCAATCTCTGCAATCAACAATTTTCAGTAGTTCCCTAATACCTTCAGGATAAAATTAAAAAGTCCTCTGATATTTAGAGCCCTTCACATCCTAGCTCCTTCCTACATTCCCAGTCTCCCTTTTTTTTTAATTTAAATTTATTTAACATATTTGGTTTTCAGCATTGATTTTCACAACAGTTTGAATTACAAATTTTCTCCCCATTTCTACCCTCCGCCCCACACCAAGATGGCTTATATTCTGGTTGCCCTGTTCCCCAGTCAGCCCTCCACTATATCATCCCCCCTCCCCTCTCATCCCCTTTTCCCTTCCCTATTTCTATGCTCCATTGCCTGTGTATCTGATTTTTTAGTTGCATGCAAAAACTTCTTTTGTTTTTGAACATCTGATTTTAAAACTTTGAGTTCCAAATTCTCTCCCCTCTTCCCTTCCCACCCACCCTCCCTAAGAAGTCGAGCAATTCAACCTAGGCCACACGTGTATCATTATGTATAACCCTTCCACAACACTCATGTTGTGAAAGGCTAACTACATTTTGCTCCTTCCCAACCCATCCCGCTTTATTGAATTTTCTCCCTTGACCCTGTTTGTTTTGATTACCTCCCCCCCATCTGCCCTCCCCTCCATCATCCGCCCCCCTTTTATTTTTTTTTATCTTCCTCCCTCTTCTTTCCTGTGGGGTAAGATACCCAACTGAGTATGTATGGTATTCCCCCTCAGGCCAAATCTGATGAGAGCAAGGTTCACTCATTCCCCCCTCACCTGCCCTCTCCCCTCCTCCCACAGAACTGCTTCCTCTTGCCACCTTTATGCGAGATAGTCCACCCCATTCTATCTCTCCCTATCTCCCTCTCTCAGTATGTTGCTCTCTCATCCCTTAATTTCATTTTATTTCTTTTAGATATCTTCCCTTCATCTTCAACTCACCCTGTGTCTGCTCTTTCTCTTTTACATCTATATATATACATATATATATAAACACACACACACACATATATATATACATACATACACATACACACATATACACATAGATATATACATACATTCACATTCACATATATAGATACATAAACATATATATATATATATATGCATATTGCCTTCAACTACCCTAATACTAAGGTCTCATGAATCATACACATCATCTTTCCATGTAGGAATGTAAACAAAACAGTTCAGCTTTAGTAAGTCCCTTGCAATTTCCGTTTCTTGATTACCTTTTCATGCTTCTCTTGATTCTTGTGTTTGAAAGTCAAATTTTCTATTCAGTTCTGGTCTTTTCACTGAGAAAGCTTGAAAGTCCTCTATTTTATTAAAAATCCATATTTTGCCTTGGAGCATGATACTCAGTTTTGGTGGGTAGGTGATTCTAGGTTTTAATCCTAGCTCCATTGACCTCCGGAATATCGCATTCCAAGCCCTTCGATCTCTTAATGTAGAAGCTGCCAGATCTTGGGTTATTCTGATTGGGTTTCCACAATACTCAAATTCTTTCTTTCTAGCTACTTGCAGTATTTTCTCCTTGATCTGGGAGCTCTGGAATTTGGTGCACAATATTCCTAGGAGATTTCTTTTTGGGATCTATTTGAGGAGGCGATCGATGGATTCTTTCAATTTCTATTTTGCCCTGTGGCTCTAGAATATCAGAGCAGTTCTCCTTGATAATTTCTTGAAAGATGGTATCTAGGCTCTTTTTTTTGATCATGGCTTTCAGGTAGTCCAATAATTTTTAAATTATCTCTCCTGGATCTCTTTTCCAGGTCAGTGGTTTTTCTAAGGAGATATTTCACATTGTCTTCCATTTTTTCATTCCTTTGGTTCTGTTTTATAATATCCTGATTTCTCATAAAGTCACTAGCTTCCACTTGCTCCAATCTAATTTTTAAAGTAGTATTTTCTTCAGTGGTCTTTTGGACCTCCTTTTCCATTTGGCTAATTCTGCCTTTCAGGGCATTCTTCTCCTCATTGGCTTTTTGGAGGTCTTTTGCCATTTGAGTTAGTCTGTTTTTAAAGGTGTTGTTTTCTTCAGTGTATTTTTCAGTATTTTTTTGGGTCTCCTTTAGCAAGTTGTTGACTTCTTTTTCATGGTTTTCTCGCATCCTTCTCATTTCTCTTCCCAATTTTTCCTCTACTTCTCTAACTTGCTTTTCCAAATCCTTTTTGAGTTCTTCTATGGCCTGGGGCCAGTTCATGTTTTTCTTGGAGGCTTTTGTTGTAGGCTCTATGACTTTGTTGTCTTCTTTAGGCTGTATGTTTTGGTCTTCTTTGTCACCAAAGAAAGAATCCAAAGTCTGAGACTGAATCTGGGGCCGTTTTCGCTGCCTGGCCATATTCCCAACCAACTAACTTGACCCTTGAGTTTTTCAGTGGGGTATGACTGCTTGTAGACTAACGAGATCTATGTTCCACGTTTGGGGGGGAGGTGCCAGCTCTGTCAGACCCGCACTACTCCTTCCCCAAGAACCCCCAGTCCAGACTGGGCTTAGATCTTCAGCAGGCTGTTGCACTCCTGCTCGGATCCGTCACTTAATTCCTCCCACCAGGTGGGCCTGGAGCCGGAAGTAACGACAGCTGTAGCTGCCCCACCTCCGCTGCCCCCGCGGCTGGAAGCCGAACCGCGAACTCTTTCCTCTCCCTCAGCTTTTCCCACTAACCTTCTCCGCAGTCTTTGGTGTTTGTGAGTCGAGGGATCTGGTAACTGTCACAGCTCACATATTCAGGGCGCTAGGGCCCCCTCCGCCCGGCTTCTGGTCTGGATGGGCCATGCCGCTCAGGCTGGGCTCTGCGCCACTCCGTTCCCAGCTCCCAGCTCCCAGCTCCGTGTGGAATAGACCTCACCTAGAGACCATCCAGGCTGTCCTGGGCTGGAGCCCTGCTTCCCTCTGCTGTTCTGTGGGTTCTGCCATTCTAGAATTGGTTCAGAGCCATTTTTATAGGTTTTTGGAGGGACTCGGGTATGGAGCTCACTCTAGTCCCTGCTTACCAGCCGCCATCTTGGCTCCGCCCCCCAGTCTCCCTTTTTTAAAGTTGTTTTTACCATTTAAAAATGTTTCAAATTCCCTCTCTCCAGGTTGTCCCCCAATCCTTGAGAAGGCAATCAATATGATACTAATTATACATGTGAAATAATGTAAAATATTTCCATATTAGCCATGTTATAAAAATACCAAGAAAAATAAAGGGAAATTATACTTTAATTTGCACTCAGAGTTCATCAGCTCTCTGTCTCTGTCTCTGTCTGTCTGTCTGTCTCTCTCTGTGGAGGTGGACAGCATTTTTCATCACGGATCCTTTGGAATTGTCTTGAATCTTTATCTTGATCAAAGTAGCTGTCTTTCACAGTTGATCATCATTACAATACTGCTGTTACTGTCTATAATGTTTTTCTGGCTCTGCTCATTTTACTCTGCATGATTTCAGGTAGGTATTCCCAGGTTTTTAATGAAAACATTCTGCTCACCATTTCTCATAGCACAATAGTATTTGATCCCAATGTTCATCTATTCACCTAACTATCTCCTGACTCTTTGCCTTTGTACTAGCTGCCCTCTGTGCCTATAATGATATCCCCTTCATCATTGTTACTTAGCCTCCCTGGATTACTCCAAGAATCAATTCAAATCTCAATAAACGTAGGAGGCCTTTTTTTTTCATGCAAACCCTCCTATGAGTTTTCCTTCAACTATGCTAATCTATCCTTTCCTAACTTGTAGTTCTATAGGAAATTTTCTAGATCTAAGATATCTTAAGATCTCACTAATATTCTCATCTTTGTGCAATCCAAAATTTTTATCAGCATGTCTTCCATAAATTCATCCAAGTCATCAATTGACTTGGATTGAACTAGCCTGTCTATGGACAGTTTCTCGACCATTCTAATAAATTATGCCTTCCATTTTTTTGTTTATCAATATCCTCTGGATAGATTTTTGTACCAGATATAATTCATTTGGAGCATACAAGTGTTCACTTAGTAATTTCCTGACCTGTCATGTTTTTATTTCTTCTTTTAAAATTTTATTTATTAGAAAAAATCCACTTTGTTTCCCCTCCCTCAACTAAGAAAGAAAGAAAAACACAGCCTGTTACACATAATTGAGCAAAACAAATTTCTACAAGTCACATCTAAAAAACGTTTATGGATTCATGTATTTGTGTGGATATATTCATATATTTTACATACATGTGTACACATGCATATGTATATGTATGTGTGTATATATGCATATATGTGTGTTTATTTACACCACATGTAAGCATACATATGCATATGTTTGTATGTGTCAGTATTTCTGCACTCTGAGTCCTTCAGCACTCTATCAGTATTTGGTTAACATGTTCCATTATTAGCTGTCCCAAATCCTGCTTGGCCATTGAGATGATTGGAATTCTTGTGTTTTTAATTATATAAAATACTCTAATTCTGTTTATTTAACTCTGCATTGGTTCATACAACTCTTCCCAGGTTTCTTTGAAACTATCCATTCATCATTTATTGGAGCACAGTAGTTATTTATCACATTTATATACCATAGCTTATGCAGCCATTCTATTGTTGATGGTCATCCTCCTCCTATTCCCACTCAGATTCTCTTTGCCACTTCAAAAAAGGTATACATATTTTTGTACAACCTTAGAGTATGTTTCATTTAATTTCACTTTTAATCTACCCTCCCCCTTTCCCCTTTCCTTCCTATTTTCCAATTAAGTGAAATATATTTTTGTACCTAACTCTGTGTGTGTGTTTATATGTGTGTATTCTTCCCTCCTTTGACCAGTTCTGATGAAGGCGAGGTTCAAGTGTCAGTCATTCCTTATAAGGTTAATGGAATATAAGATTTTCTCCATCCATTAGTAGGCCTATGTGACCATGTGTTCCCTTTTTCCCTGAACAGGGACTGTATTCCCAGGTCTAAAGGTACACAAGTATTTCAACCACTGATGTCTTCCTGCTTTGAGCTCTAGCCCAGTTCACAGCTGTGATACATCCAGAGTCATAAAGAGCCCATTGGGGGAGGAACTTGCCTAAGAGGAAGCTTACTTACAGGGAGGCTTGCTTGCAGGAAGGCTTTCACATCTTTTGGTACTAAGCTAATTAGGCACTGAGTCACAAGGGTTGTGATGCTTTCTGGCTCTGACCCTATTGGCCTAAAGTGTATATATATTGTGAGGTGAGATTTTGCTTTGGGGCTCACTCATGGGAAGAATGTTCACCTGAAGTCTGTGTGATTTGGCAAGATGAGACTCTGGGTAGCTGTTGTTAAGGAGTCCCCCAGCTTTGTGAACCCAGATGTCGGTGCTCCCTGGTCTGGTGATTATGTGTCTATTACTTTGTTTAAGTGTTGGAGCTCTGTCTACTGGATTCTTTATGGGTACGTACTTCTTTCTACTTATCTGTAATTGAAGTAAGATTGTTGAGCCCTTCAAAGCTGTCTTTCCTTTAGAAAAGCAAATCAAAGAACCTGTGCTAGCAGGATGCTTGCTAATACATTCCACCATATATCTCCTCTTTTTTTGTATTTGCACACTTATTTTCATACCTTGTTTACATGACATAATTTCTCCTAATCTTCCTTTCCCTTTTCTCTCCCTTAGTATATTCTCTTTCCTCACCTCTTCTTTTCATTCTTCTCTTGAGAACATCAAGACTTAACAAAACCACTCCAAGGCCTCTGATCTATTTAGAATCCTTCTGTGACTTCTTGTGATGATAGGGTTCATATGAGCCATAAGTTTCATCTCCCATATTATAACATAAGCAGTTTATACTTGATTTTTTATGTTTCTCATTTTCTGTGTGTGAATTTCAAAGTTTCAATGCAGCTCTGGTCTTTTTATCAGGAATTCTTGAAGTCTCCTATTTCATTAAAGGTCCATTCCTCCTACCCCACTCCCACCCACTCTTTTTTTTAATTAAGATTTTTTATTTTTAGTTTACAACACTCAATTCCACATGATTTTGAGTTCCAGATTTTCTTTCTTCCTCCCTTCCCCCTTCCCCCACAAGACGACATGGAATCCAATATATCTCCTACATATAATTTTGCATTAAACTTAATTACACTATAGTTAAGCTGTAAAGAAGAATTATGACCAATGGAATGAATCATGACAAAGAAGGAACAAAATCAAAAAAAGAGGGAGAAAAAGAAAAAAATAAAAGGAGAGCAAATAGTTTGCCTCAGTCTGCATTCAGACTCCATACTTCTTTCTCTGGATGTAGACAGCTTTCTCCATCATTAGTCCTTTGGAGTTGTCTTTGAAGCTTGTATTGCTGAGAAGAGCCAAGTCTATCAAGTTCAGTTTTCACAGAATCAATATATCTGTGGTTGTGTACAATGTTCTCTTGGTACTGCTGCACTCAGTCTGCATTGTATCATGTAAATCTTTCCAGGTTATTATGAAGTCCATATCTTCCCCATTTCTTATAGCACAATAGTATTTTATTACATTCATATACCACAACTTGTTTATCCATTCCCCAATTGAAAGGCATCCCCTTGATTTCCAATTCTTTGCTACCACAAAAAGAGTTGCTATAAATTTTTTTGTACATATGGGTCCCTTTCCCACTTGCGTGATCTCTTTGGGACACAGCCCTAGAAGTGGTATTGCTGGGTCAAAGGGTATGCACATTTTTATAGCCCTTTGGGCATACATGCAAAGTGCTCTCCAAAACGGCTGGATCAGTTCACAACTCCACCAAAAATGTAACCATGTTCCAATTTTCCCACATCCTCTCCAACATTTATCATCTTCCTGTTTTGTCATGTTAGCAAATGTGACAGGAGAGATGTGATACCTAAGAGTTGTTCTGATTTGCACTTCTCTAATCAGTAGTGATTTGGAGCATTTTTCATATGCCTATAAATGTCTTTAATTTCTTCCTCTGAAAACTGCCTATTCATATCCTTTGGCCATTTCTCCATTGAGGAATGGCTTGTATTCCTATAGATTTGGCTCAGTTACCTGTCTATTTTAGAGATGAGGCCTTTGTCAGAGACACTGGTTGTAAAGGTTTTCTCCCAATTTTGTGCTTCCTTCCTAAGCATTGTTGCATTGGCTTTGTTTATACAAAACCCTTTCAATTTAACATAATCAAAATTATCCATTTCACATGTTGTAATGCTCTCTATCTCTTGTTGTGTCAAAAATTCTTTTCCTTCCCAAAAATCTAACAGGTAAACTATTCCTTCCTCTCCCAAATTACTTATAGTATCAGCCTTTATTCCTAAATCATGAATCCATTTTGACTTTATTTTGGTATATGGTGTAAGATATTGGTCTATGTTCAGTTTCTGCCCTACTATTTTCCAATTTTCCCAGTAGATTTTGTGAAATAGCGAATTCTTACTCCAAAAGCTGGATTCTTTGGCTTTATCAAAGAATAGATTGCTATAGTCGTTGACTACTGCATCTTGTGTACCTAACCTATTCCACTGATCCATGACTCTGTTTCTTAGCCAGCACCAGGTAGTTTTGATGACTGCTGCTTTATAGTACAGTTTAATAGCTGGTATGCCTAGGCCACCTTCTCTAGCATTTCTTTTCGTTAATTCCCTAGATATTCTGGATCTTTTGTTCTTCCAGATATATTTTGTTATTATTTTATCCAGCTCTGTAAATTTCTTTTTGGTAGTTTGATTGGTACGGCACTGAATAAGCAAATTAATTTAGGTAAAATTTTCATTTTTATTGTATTAGCTCGGCCTAACCACAAGCAATGGATGTTTTTTTTTTCCACTTATTTAGATCTGACTTTATTTGTGTGAAAAGTGTTTTGTAATTGTGTTCATATAGGCCCTGGGTTTGTCTTGGCAGATAGACTCCCAAATATTTTCTGGTGTCTACAGTAACTTTGAATGGAATTTCTCTTTCTGTCTCTTGCTTATATATTCTACTCCAGCCTTTTCCCTTTTCCCTGTGTGTATCCCCCTGTTTCCAATGTGTTTCTTGTAAACAACATGTTGAAGGATTATATTTTTTATCCATTCTGTTACCTGCCTCCATTTTATGGTGGAGTTCATCCCACTCACAGTCACAGTTATGATTACTGTGTTTTTTTCCTCCATACTATTTGCCCCTCCATTTATGCCTTTATTTCTCCCCTCTCCTTTCCCCTCCTCAAAAGAATTTTGCTTTCTACCACTGCCTCCCTCAATATTCCCTCCCTATCATCCCATATCTTACTGTTTTCCCTTACTACTTCTTCCCTCCCTTCTAATCACCACTGCTTTTATTTCCCCTTTCCCTTCCTACTCCCTGTAGGGCAGGTTTGATATCTGTACTTAGTAGACTATGTTATTCCTTACTTCAACAAAATTTGATGAGAGTAAAGCTCAAACAATGCTCTTCTCTCTCCCTTCTTTCCTTCTGCTATAATATGTTTTATGTGATATAACTTACCCTTTTCTTCTTCATCCTCACCTCTTCTACCATTACAATCCCTTTACATCCCTCAATTAGCTTTTTATGATCACATCAGTTGGTTTATACCCACATGCTCTGTCTATGTGTATTCCTTTTAGATGCTGTAATAACAATACCATTCTCAAGATTAACAAATATCATCTTCCCCTAATACGCATTATTTTTCCAATATGTATTATCATACTAAATGTTCATGATTTTCTTAAACCAAACACATGTTGCAAAAATGGCAGTTGTTTGAATGAATGTCAATGCATTTTAGATTATAATGATTGGAATACATTGCAACAATACTGTGTATTATATTTTGGAATATAGTGAAGGTCTCCATATTGTACAGGCAAATAATGTTCTGTTAAAGAAGAAAACTGAATCTGAAACTAGCACAGATCTTGCTATCTTCATTTAAGTTCCAGGACACATTCAAACTAAACCCAATGGTAGAAAATGTTTTTTTTTGGGGGGGGAGAGGAAATGGGTATCCCCAGAGTGGTGTTCATCAAACAAATCCTAGATAACTACTTAAAATACATACTGTAGAATAATAATAAAATCCAAGATTTGGAGATCAAAGAGACATAAAGGGCATCTAAACAAACCTTATTTTTATGGATAAAAAAAACTGAGGCTCACAAAGTGGTGTGCTGATAAATGTTTAACAATTGGTTCTAAACCTCCTCCCCTCCACACCCCTGCAACATGCATGCACAATGTACTTTAAAAGTTAATCTGAATTATTAACCTTTTCACCATTGCTTAATAAAGCAATGAATCAAACCATGAGTTTTAGCATTTGCTGATTGCTGAGGTGTAAATGCTCACATAGAAAAAAAATTAACAATTTCTCAGGCTGAAGTGGGCTCCAGAACATTCCAGTTGAAGGTTGTGATTTTCTTAAGGTCACTTAGGGTACAAGTGGCTGAGGCAAGATTTGGACCTAGATCTTCCAACTTCAGAACCTTAACTTTTACCAGTGTTCCATGCTACATCCATAACAGGGATTCTTTTTAGGAACCAGTTGAATGAGTTGGTATCTGGGATCTCATACAATGATTAGATTTTGTGACTTTCTGATTATGTCCATCTTAACTTATTGTTTATTGTACATGAAGATGACCCACCACCAGCATAGCCAGGGAATACCAGAAATGTACAAGGGGACTGGAAAATATTTTGGAGTCAAGAAGACCTGGGTTCAAATCTTACCTCCCATACTGATTAGCTGTGTGATTGTAGGTAATCTCTCAGCATCTCAGGTTCCTCATTTGTAAAATGAAGGGGTTAGACTCAATGTCCTTCAAGGTCCCTTTCAGCTCTACATCTAGAATCCTTTTCCCTTTGCAGTTTGATACAGTTAATATCAGTCATAAATGGCATTTTTGAAGAGGGAAAGAGGTCGCAGAAGGGCAGCATACAAAGAAAAAGAGAGTGGAAGAGAGAATCGAGTCTCTCTTGTTTTGTTTATGAGTTCTTGGGAAGTAAGAAGACAACTACCCAAGGGTATTTAAGCTTTAGGTAATTTTTAATACCATTTTAAGGTGCCACTTCCAACCTGATTGGCTATTCCCTTTGTGTGCACAGTCATTTTTAGCACGGAATTCCCCAAGTTGATTGGTCTGGGCACAATCACTCTGAATTTCTGATGCATTCCAAGGGATTACTGAGTAGTATGATACCCTTTGAGTGGTTTTTCCAGTAGCGGAGATTGATCACAAATGTTTTATATTCAATCTCTTATCAGGTCCTCTTTCAGCTGGCTGGGCAAATACCACCTTTAGAATTGGCACAGAATGAAGTTAATTTATCAAAACTGGGATTAAATCTAAGACCAGGGTCTGCTTAACCCTACTTGAAGTAAATGTAGTGGGAAGACTGTGTCTTCCCTCGCCAGTAGCCCCATCAATATTCATAAAACATTTATCTGTCTTTTGCACTTGAAAAAACTTTTTACTAGTATTTTCTATCTGAAATAGATAAAAATCAATAACTTATTTTACATACATGTGTATATGTATGTACATATACACACATATAGGATGCTTAGGTAGGAATTGGGG
This sequence comes from Trichosurus vulpecula, assembly GCF_011100635.1. NCBI lineage: Eukaryota > Metazoa > Chordata > Mammalia > Diprotodontia > Phalangeridae > Trichosurus > Trichosurus vulpecula. The sequence goes on along the minus strand of NC_050578.1, from coordinate 131,458,931 downwards.
TGGGAAAATATATTTTTTCTTAGAGTGCAGAAATGTTTTTGTGGTTTACACACCTTGGAATCTTCGGGGGAATTTTCATCAAGTTTAAATCAATTCAATTCAATTCAGTAAACATCAATTAAGAGCTAATAGACAGATAGACAGATAGATAGATAGATAGATAGTACTTTAAATTATGGAAAGCACATTACGAATCTATGATCTCAGTTGACCATTAATTACTTGACTGGGCTATGAAATAGAATGACAAAAACGAAATAGTCCCTTCCTTCTTCAAGCTTATATATTTGTACTGGAGGAGTAGGAGGGAAAGAAGAAGGAGTATATTCATAGATGATTAAACACAAAGTATATATAGTTAGGGATTCTATTGGGGAAGGGCCTGTTCAAAGGCTCTGAGTCAGGAAATGGAATTTATTTGTGTGTGTGTGTGTGTGTCTAGAGAGGGGGAGTACAGCTACCAGGCCAGTTTGATTAGAACAGCATAGAGCTGAAAGCATGGAATGAGACTAGAAAGTAGAGTAGTAGCTAGATTATGGAGGGTTTTAAATTCTAGGTTCATGATTTTATACTTATATTTAAGAGGGAGCCATTGAAGGTTTGTGTGGTGTGTGTGTGTGTGTGTGTGTGTGTGTGTGTGTGTGTGTGTGGGGGGGACTACCTGATCAGGTTTATGTTTTAGAAATATCAATTTCTAAATTTTTGGCAGCTAAGTGAAATGTGGACTAAAGGAAGCTGAAGTGAGAATGCCAATTAGGAGATTATTACAGCAGATGCTTTATAAAAATAGAAAGAAAGACTGGTAATAAAGAGTTAGGATAGATGACAACTTAATCAGTTATCAATGAGATATTGGTGGGGGATATAAGGAAGAGGAAGAGTTAGGATGTTGTTGGTCACAAATATGGATGATTGGAAGAATAGTGATGGTCTTAATAGAAATGGGGAAGTTGGAAGGAGCAATTGGTTTAGGAGGAAATATGACTTCTATTTTGGACTTGTTACGTTTGAAGTATCCATGGGATTTTGAGGTAGAGATCTAAAAGGCAACCTATGCAGAAGATATATTCTAGAAACAACAGTTATTTCAGGAGATCTTCTCTGAGTTCAAAGAATAAAAAAAAAACAATTCTCAGAACTACCACCACCACTGCTGCTACCATCCTCCTCTTCCTCTTCCTCCTACTTCTCCCCCCACCTCCTCCTCCTCGTTATCCTTCTTTCTCCTCCTCCTCTTCCTTCTCCTCTTTCTTCTGTTCCTTCTTCAGAAAGACTCTTAAGGTATTCAGTCTAAAACATTATGAAACTCTTCTTCTTCTCTTACTTTGACTCCTCAGGAGTGACCTAGTCATTTGAGACATGAGAAGCCCAGATAAGATGGTTGAAGTGACTACAATTTAGTTTGTTTCCTAGACCTGACCAATTCTAAGTCCGACTTTTAGTACAGTTCCAATGGGTCTCAAAGACAGCCCAGGGCCTATATCCAGCTCATATCACATCACCAGCACCAAATGTGTGCTGAATGATCCAACCCATATTTACCTCTGTAATTTCTGAGTTCCAGTCAAATTTGTATTTGGTGCTAAACCATTTGATAGTGTTCTCTAATTTTACCTCCTCATTAAGGGTTCAGCATTTCTGAAGACAGCAATTCCGTCCTACAGTTCTGTGACATCAACTAGCATAGGGTATAGCAAAGGAGATGTCTCCATAAATAACAAGCAGATGCATGCATGAATGAAAAAAATATTATTTTTGTTTTTAATGATTACAGAGTATAGCCTAGGGACTCCCAGTGTCCTAAGCAGGGTTATTTGTAGGTCACTATGTGAAAATACTTTTTGAGGCATCTTTCTGGGTTGGAATCTAAGTAATCACAGCATTTCTGGTACTTGGTGTATTGAAAAGAGCATTGAATATGGAGTCAGAACACCTGGGGTTGAATCCCAGCTTTGTTCCTAATGAACCTATGTGATATAAGGCAAATCAGTGACATGTTCTGGGCTTCAGATTCCTCAGTTGTCACTTGAAGGGGTTAATCTTTTATCACAAAGGTTCCTTAGAGCTCTGAGAAATCTATGTTTCTAAAGTCTACAACCCCAGAATATGCAGTCCTTCTGTGTCAAAACAAAATTTGGATTTTTCCTCTCAAGAGGAAACTGATTAATTGCTTTGACAATTGCAATAACTACAGAGATGATGGCACTGAATTTGTTCTGGGCATGTTTTCTAACATTTGGAATTGGGTGCTCTGACTTTATATAACTGATGCACAATTTCTGCCCAAAACAGAAGTCTCCCTTGAGATGTTCCCTCCATTTTCTATAGCATTACTGAACTGTCTACCATTTATTAGAGATCTTGAAAAGGAGTTTCAATTTTCAAACTTCTAAAGGAGGCTCTGGGGGTGTGTCATTCACTACACCACTGATCTCTGGACCAGCACAAATTAAATTCCATGCATGCTTATCTATCTTTGACAGCCCCTCAGAGCAATGGCTCCTCCAGGGCTTTCAAGTATGCTGTTACTAGACAACACCACTGATTGTGGATTACTCTTCTTCCTCTTCCACCTGGACTACTGTCCAGCCAAGGTTTCCAGCAGAATACCTGCAAACCCTGGGTTCTGCTGACAGAAGATTTTTTAGCAGATGTTCAAATCCCAACATTTTTATAAGGTTGTCTCCAGAAATGGAAAGCTGCTGTCTGCTGCATAAGAATACATTTTAATGTCGGTTCAGACTGCGCCTAAAGACCTCTGGGTGCCTGCTATACCTAATTAAGAGTCACAAGATTAAACTCAACAGATGCTATAAGCCAACAATTCCAGGGAACTAAAACAACACTAATATCTTCCATAGCAGTACCTAAAAAGAAATGCAGCCCGCTCTTAACTTATACCTGGCATTTCTTTGAAGGACAACAGATAAGGAAGAGGGTGCTTGGACATTCTTTGTTGTCAGTGACAAGATGATAAGGATCTCTAGATTTCAGACCATAAGGGTGAGATTGCCTATTTTGCCTCCTTCCAGGAAACTGAATATAGATAGAGGCAGTGGCAGAAAAACACTTCAACAAATGCATTAGGCTCTAGGGGGAAGGGAAAGGAATAAGCATTTATGTAACATCCTCACAACAACAATGCCCATCAATTGGGGGATGGCTGAAGAAGTTGTGGTATATGAGTATGATCTAATACTAATGTGCTATAAGAAATGATGAGCTCAATAATCTTAGAAAAACATGGAAAGAGTAGCATGAAATAATGAAGAATGAAATCAGCAGAATGAAGAGAATATTGTATACAGTAACAGCAATAGTTTTAAGAATGACTTCAAGTCAATAAGTTATTTTGAATATTATAAATATCCAAATTAACTATAAAGGACCTATGAAGAAAAATGCTATCTGTATCCAGAGAAAAGACTGATTGTGTGTGTGTGTGTGTGTGTGTGTGTGTGTGTGTGTGTGTTTGTATAATGGAAGCCATGTCTAGGGTGGGGGGGGTAGGGAAGACAAAAAGGAAAAAAAAATTACATGATAATTTTGTTGTATATTTGAAAGGAATGACAATTTGTGCATAGTAGATTTGCAGTTTCAAATGCAATCATCTTTTTTATTGTACTATGTTATAGAAATGCTTGTTTTATTTCATAGATCAAAAATAAAATAAATAAAAATTTAATAAAACCCTGTGAGGTCATCATTTTAAAGTTGAGCCAAACTGGTTAAGTGACTTGCTCAAAGTCACATAGCAAGAACGTGTCTGAGGCTAGATTTGATGTCAAGACTCTAGGTTCAGTGTTCTATCCACTGTGCTATCTAGGTGCACTAGGGTTATAAAGACAAAAATAGTCTCTTCCTTCAAGGAGCTTATATTCTAAGAAGGGGAAAAATGTCTAAAGAGAGAAGTACATATAAAATTTTGTGTAGGAGAGGGCATTAAGAACTAGAGAGCTAGAGGTAGAATTTCTGAAGGAAATGGCTCTGAGATGAGCCTGGGGGGAAGATAGGGGTTCTTTTTTTTGACATGTCACAAATACTACTACAACATAAATGCTGTTTATTTGCTAATCCTTCATTCTCATACCATTCCCATCATTTTTCATCATATATGTACTGGACAATGTATGTATTTCCACTTATCATAAACAAATCCCGGATGTATGAACATTTTGAGGTAAAACTAACACTTTATCCAAAAGGAGGAAAAAAAAGTATGAGCTATAGTTCTGAAACAAAACTGATGAAATGATGAAATATTTTATAGAGTGACTCGGTTTGCAGTATAATTTGTATGCTTATATCCACGAACACAGAAGGAAAACTATTAAAAATGCAAAATGAGTCTGTTTTTCTTTCTTTCAAACAACCTCATATTCTTTGTATCAGCATATTGATTTTTTCTTGATGGTTCTCTCTGATAGCAACCCCAAACTCAATAAGCCAGGAGCTAAGTAAACAGCAAGAAAATGAATTGTTTTACTGGAACTCTTTCCTTAATATTGACTTCTCAGATAAAAGTTCAACTATTTGAAAATGAAATAATCTATTGGAGGTAGCTGGATCTGATGTCAGCTATAATTAGCCATATCACTAGTTGGCAGGTTATAGTACTCAACAGAATTCAGAAAACACTTTAAAAAGTTAGGGTCTGTTTAAGAAGGCAATTTACTTCTCATTAGAACCAGTAGGATAGCTTCACTGTTAAAATGCTTGTTTGTTTTGTTTTGTTTTGTCTGAATGTCAGCCTCCTACACTGTGCAAAATGACAACTGACTATATTTAATCTCTCTAAAATCCTCTTCAGGGCTCTTGGTTGGTTTGAGCTCAGCTTTGGTCTTTCTTTTCAGGGGATAGAGGTCTACTCTATTTCTCTCTCTATTTCTTCTTAAATAAATCAGGGAGTTGTGCCTTCAAGTCTTTGCCATGACCCTTTGTGGTTACTAGAATCAATAGTACTAAGAGTTGCTCCCCAGGACAGTCCATATGCCACAGGTGATGGAGGCAAAAGTATCTAACCGCTTATGCCTGCTGAGTGATAGTTCAAGGGTTCTACTTGTGAATACAATTATAGAGGTTAAGCTTAATTTGTCTTGTTATGGATTTTCCATGTCAGCCTAATTAATCTCCTACCAGTTCTCACTGTTGCCACAGTTGCAAGTGTCAAAGGGTAGACCTTTTGTTCCAAAGACCAAGAATTGGTCTAAGACAGGACTTTGACTTAGAAAGAAGGAATCCGGTGTGTATGTGTAAAGGGGGATTGGTGAGGAGCTGGTCTGCAAAGACACTGGAAGGCCACTGTTAACTTTTCTCAGCTTCATGTTGAAGGAGCCCTGTGAGATCTTATCTAGTGCCATTTCCTTCTTATATCCTCTGAGTTCACTTGAGAGACATAGAATTAGCCCAAACAAAAAATGTGATCCCAGGATAAAGTTTGTAACCTTTTTCTGTTTCATGGACTCCTGTGACAATGTGGTGAAGCCTAATACCAGATTGGTTTGTTGCCTACATTCATAATAGAAAATAATGCTAAATTTCAGTTAGTGATTAATTAAAATTAAAATGTATTTTTTCCCTCCTCCAAGTTCATGGATCCCAGGATATTCAATTACTGACCCTTGTGAGGCCATGGTTCCAGGTTAAGAGCGCCTGCCCTCAATGATCCTGATCTACAGTGATTTCAGACTGCACAGAATCCACCTGATCTTCCAGGAAAAAATGGAATATTGTTTGCATAGTGTCAGAATTAAATTATGTCCTTCTCCTTTTCCCTCCTTCCTTTGTTCATTCCTTCCTTTGTTCATTGTTCATTCGTTCCTTCCTTCTTTCTTCCTCCCTCCTCCTCCTCCTCCTCTTTCTCCTCCTTCTTATTCTTCTTCTCCTCCTTCTTATTCTTCTTCTCCTCCTCCTCTTCTTCCTCTTTCCTCCTCCTCCTCCTTTCTTCTTGAGAATAAGGAAGATGAAGCAGGCTGGTGTAGTACTGTATCATAAAGATGATGGAGGAGAGTAAAGTGTAAAAATACTGGAAAGGTAGGAAGAGACCAGATTGTGAAATGCTTTAAAGATCACAGGAATTTTTATTTCATCCTGGAGGTAAAAGGGATGGATTTTATCAGTAGGATGCTGACATGGTCAGATTTTAGGGAAATCACTCTGAAAGCTCTCCATAATTTGACTGGAGAGAAAGGAAGACATTGCCTTTAGTAGTATCCTTAGAAGTAATAAGATTTGATAGAAAGAATGCTGGAACAATCTTCAGGGGTACCCCAGTTCAGATCCCATCTAAACATTTACATCTATTTAGTGAGTATATTAATAGATGAATTTCCAATGTTAAGAAATTCTACCTAGGAAAGTGCTACATGAAATGTGAGCAACCATCATTATCCCATTATAAAGGGAAATACAGGCAAATAAGTGGTACAGTGCAGAGAACATTGGGCTTTGAGTTAGAAAACTCATCTTCATGAGTTCCAATCTAACCTCAGAGGCTTACAACCAGTTATACCCTGGGAAAGTCATTTAACTCTGTTTGCCTTACCCCTGTAAAATGACCTGGAGAAGGAAATGGAAAGCCACTCTAGTATCTTTGCTAAGAAAATTCCAAATGGTGTCATGAAGATTAAGGTGTGACTGAAACAACTTTATGATCACAATAAAAAAGGAACTGTTGATTAGGATGGAAAGGAAAGGAATTAAACAGATATCTCTGAGTGTGTCAGGTTTCTAATCATGATCTCTGAATCCTTAGTATGCCCCTAATACCAGATCTCCTAGAATTATAGGAATTTGTCTTAATTCACTTTCTGGATTTTCTTTCTATTTCCTAGTCAGCTGCCTTCCCATCCTAGAAAAACCTCTTCCCTGATGCTCTGCTCTTCTCACTGGTAATACCCTTGCTGAGGTCACCATTTCAGAAACCACTACACTCACACTTCATGTTCCTCCTCCTTTGGGGGCTATCTCTAGTCATCCTGATCTATATATTGACATGGGACCTAGGTGGCTTTGGAAGACACAGTAAGATTGGGGATTTTGCACAGCCCTTAAATCCAATTCCCTTGCAAGTCTTGGCACCTCCTTCCTCACGCATGATGGTTCTCTTTGAGAATAAAGGATAAACAATGACAACAATAACCATAATAATAACACCTAGCCTTAATCATTTAATGAACTTTGCCTCAGTTAAATATGCCTGTGAAAGACCTTAGCCTATAAAGATCAAGGTCTCCCACTATATCCAGGGGAATATCCAGTTATCCTGATTTATATCTTGCCACTGCACCCAGATGGCTCTGGAGGAGAAAGTGAAGCTGGTGACTTTGTGCAGCCCTCCCTCATTTAAATCCAATTCACTTTCTAGTCATGGCATCACCTTCCTGATGCCATGGTCCTCCTGGAGAATGAAGGACAAACAAACAACAAACGTGTAAGTAGACAGGATGCCCCACTGGGGACCCAACTGGTCAGTTCCAGTTGCTCAATGATGTTTCCATATTCCGCTCTCCTTCTTTCCCCTCCCCTTCCCTTCCTTTCACTTCCCTAGTTTCCTAGCATGATACTGATATGTAGGTTTCCTGAGCATATAACAATGAAGACAGTACAATGGCTTCAAGTTGGTAGTCATTCCCTTTTTGGCTCAGTGATAATGAGGGTCTCTAGGTTTTCATAAAATTTTTCTTTGACCTCATTAGGGTTTGCCATGGTGGGAGCATATGCACTGATGATGGTGGCATGGTCTTTTTTTCACTGTCATGAGCCTGTTGTCTACTCTTTTTGGGAGGTATACAAGCTTATTGACTAGATAAGTTCTGATTGTGAAATCTATGGCAGCTTCCTAATTCTCCCCATCACTGTGGATACTCCAGAAAAGTGTAGTATATGGGTGTTCATAGCTCTGCTGTGGGGGGTGCTGAATGCTTTTCATTGCTGCTTTCCATCTTTCGTGTCCTATTGGTCAACTAACTCTCTCCCGTTCTCCTGTGTCTACACAAAGTTGTAGCATGTACACTGCTACCCCCCAGTAAATCATTTTGGCAGATGGGCTAAACCAGGTAGAGGGTACGTGATGGGCTTCAAACTGAAAGGTGAGCTGGGGGGTGTCTATGGCAAGTATATGAAGAGTTCCCACGATGGAATGGACAGAGGAGAACAATTTCTTCCCATGGCCATGAAAGTGGCTAAAGCAGGTGCTATGATGTGCTAAGAGCTTGGTTAGACATCAAAGACTCCAAGGTAATCCACCACACCCCAAGATATAGCCAGTTGTCTTGACACTTCTCTTGCCACTGGACTCTGATGACTCTGGAAGTGAGGGAAGGCAGTGATTTTGAGAAACTCTGCCTCATTTAGATCCAATTGAGTCAAAGATATCTCCCATACTATTTTACCATTTTTACCTACTTTAAAGTTTTGTGGTGAAGGGCAAGCAGGTGCTGGGATCTGTACTCACAACCCTGTATATAGGCAGCTGAGAGTATGGGGCCTTCTTCTCACTGGACTGAAGTAAGAGTGGGATTTAACATCCCCCTGGATTTCTGAGCAGCTTTTTCTTAAATATATATACATATATATATATATATATATATATATATATATATATATATATATATATTTATTTATTTATTTATTTTTAGTTTTCCACATTCACTTCCGTAAGATTTTAGTTCCAAATTTTCTCTCCATCTCTCCTGTTCCTCCACCCCTAGATGGTGTTCAATTTGATATAGGCTCTATATATACATTCATATTAAACCTGTTTTCACATTTACTATTGGTATTTTTTGGTATTTACATGTAAATACCAAATAGTAACTGTTTTAATTTTGGCCAGGAACCCCGAGGGTCTTTCCCTCCTATTTTAATTTTTTTTGGAGTTTTGATTAAAGGGGCCATCCCTTGATTAACTTCTTAATGAGGCCTATTCACTGAATGCACTTTACCTCACTCAATGTGAGAACCTAAAAAGACATTAGCCTGAAAGGGCCAGGGTCTGGCAATGCATGCTAGGTCATTTCCAGTCATCCTGTTGAATATCAGGCCCCTGGACCCAGATGGCCCTGGAGAGGAAAGTAAGGCTGGTGACTTAGCACAGCCTGCCCTCACTCAAATCAAAGTCAACTTCAAGTGATGTCATCATTTCGCTGATGTCATGTTCCTCTTCAAGAATGAAGGACAAACACACAACAACAAATTTGCACATTAGTTATATTGTAAAGAAGAATTAGAACCAATGGAGAAACCATGAAAGAGAGAGAGAGAGAGAGAGAGAGAGAGAGAGAGAGAGAGAGAGAGAGAGAGAGAGAGAGAGAGAGACAGAGAGAGAGACAGAGAGAGAGCACAAATAATACGTTTTGACCTGCATTCAGACTCCATAGTTCTTTTTCTGGATGAGGAGAGCATTTTCCATCATGAGGTTTTTGGAGTTGTATTAGATCCTTTCATTGCTAAGAAGAGATAAGTCAAAGTTAGTCATTGCCCAATGTGGCTGTTACTGTGTATAACATTCTCCTCATTCTGAACATTTAACTCAGCATCAATTCATATAAGCCTTTTCAGGTTTTTATGAATCTGCCTGCTCATCATTTCTTATAGTGCAATAGTATTCCATTACAATCATATACTGCAACTTGTTCAGCCATTCCATAATTGATGGGCATCCTTTCAGTTTCCAATTTTTGGCAACTGCAAAAAGACCTATTATAAATACTTTTATACATGTGAGTCCCTTTCCCATTTTTATGATCTTTTGGGGATATAGCAATAGAAGTGGTAGTGCTGGGTCAAAGAGTATGTGTAGTTCTATAGCCCTTTGGACATAGTTCCAAATTGCTCTCCAGATTGGTTGGATCAGTTCATAACTCCACCAACAATGCTTTAGTGTTCTTATTTTCCCACATCTCCAGCATTTATGATTTTCCTGTTTTGTCATGTTAGCCAGTCTGATAGGTGTGAGGTGGTACCCTGCAGTTGTTTTGCATTTCTCTAATTTGTGGTGGTTTAGAGAATTTTTTCATATGAATATAGATAGCTTTAATTTCTTCCTCTGAAAACTGCCAGTTCATATCCTTTGACCATTTATCAATTTGGGAATGAGTTGTATTCATATAAATTTGACTCAGTTCTCAGGATATATTTTAGAGATGAGGACTTTATCAGAGACACTGGTTGTAAAAATTGTTTCTCACCTTTCTGCTTCCCTTCTAATCTTGGTTACATTGGCTTCAGTTGTGCAAAACTTTTCAATTTAATATAATCAAAGTTATACATTTTACATTTCATAATGTTCTCTATCTCTTATTTAGTCATAAATCCTTTGCTTTTCCATAGATCCAACAGAAAAACTATTCCTTGCTCTCCCAATTTGCTTATAGTATCACCTTTTATGTCTAAATCCTATACACATTTTTCCAACACATAGTAAGTATTAAGGTACTTGTAGATAATTGTTTTAAACTTGGAGCCAGGGAGAAATGAATTTGAATCCTGCCTTAGACACTTGGTGAACCTGGCCAAATCATCGAACCTTCCTCAGACTCAGTTTCTTTTTCTGTTAAATGGGGATAATAGGCACCTATGTCATAGGATTGTGAGGGTCAAATGACATAATATAAATTGTTCTGGAAATCTTAGAGCACCATATAGCAAATGCTCTATGTATCAAGAAGGGATCTTAAAGGTAATTTAATTCTAATTTTGAAGTTAATGACATATTATATATATAGATATATTGTACATTTTCTAAGGTTTCACAGTAAGTAGCAGAGTCAGAATTTGAATCCAAGTTCTTTGACTCCATTTAGGTGTTTTTCCTCTCCTAATATATCACTTGTAAAGTATGTAAAAGATGCTCCCTTTTTGATGAGGGGAGGTGGGCTGAGAAATCCTTGGTGAAATGTATTAGCAATGACAATTACTTGGCAGTACTTTATTATCTAGAATACCCTCCTTTCTATCAATATAAGCTTTATTCATACCTGTCAAAAGGGAGACATGCCCCTGTCTCCACCTTTCCTTCTCTCTAGCCATCTCGATCTAGCTTAGTTCTTATTTCCTTTTCCATTTTCTCTTCACAAAAGAAATAGCTATAACTTTTCAAAAGGAACTTTTTAGAAAAATAAGGAAAATGAGACCATAGTGTATGTAATGTGATTTTACAAACTTTAAAGTACTACATAAATGTAAGTTTCTATTATTTTTATCATTATTAATAATATGTAACCAAAAAATAGAAATAATGAATATAAACCTATGCTCCACAAACCTCTGTTTCAGGTTTCTATAATTTTCTCTTTTGCTTTTTTCCTATTATGATTATTTGCAGCATCATTACTAATTTAAACATTAATAACAATGACCAGAAGAGTAATAGCAAGATTATGACTTTTCAAGGATCTTTTCTATCTGTACTCCTTTGTAATAAGAAATGATGATAAGATGAATAATTAGTACAAATACTTCAAATATGTCAAGAAAAGATAGAGATTGAAGTCTCTGGGACAGAATTTGGAGGACATATTGAATACATAGTTGAATACAATTTGTTTTCTTTAAATACCTTGTTTTCTTCAAGTTTGAGCATATAGCTATCAAGGACAAAGTGTGACTGGGTTTGGCAAAAGTCATTAGGACACCCTGGAATAAATGCTCTGTAAGAAGACTACATTTAAAGCAATTAACACCTATGCAATGGTAGTCTTAAACAGTTTTAGAACTACAAAGGAGTTAATAACAGATGTGGAAAATGTCCTAACCAAAAATATATTATATGTTAAGGAAACACAGAGCTCATTTCCAAAACCACTGTGGAAAAAATTAATAATTCCTTGTCAAAGGGAGAAAGAGGATTAATAGATACCCTCGTTGCAAGCATATAGAAATAATTTTGGAGATTTTATTTCACTGAGTAAAAGTATGAGATGACAAATACATACATGCCCCTGGATTTGTCAAGTATGATTGAAAGTAATTTACTTCTGGATAAGGCCTATAAATCAGTTGTAATCCAGGAGTGGAAACAAAAATCCCTCTGTTGGTGATGATATGTTAGTAAAGAGTATTAAACAAATTTATAGAAACAAATTCAAAACACATTTATAGAAACAAAAATAATATAAACTCAACTTCTATGGAGCTCCAGGGGTGTTGTGGATTATCCATAATTTAGAAACTGCCAAACCTAGGGTTCCAATCTTTCCTTTGTATTAGGAAGGGGAAAAATCAAACAACAAAACACTAAATTCTTTCTGCTCTTTTCATATTTTCTAATTTAGCTAAACTGTTGGGGGGCGGGTAGGAAATATATCTGAAAAGCTTTCCTCTGGGGAGACTGAGAAAAGTGAGGCTCACAGTCATTAGTCTAATTTCAATAATTTATTGATTGTGCCTTTTATTGTTGAGTGCTATGGTAGTTTCCATAGAGTTGTATGGATATGCCTACCCACTGGAAAAAAAGCAGACCAGTACACAGAAAATATGGCCTTTCAATTTGCCCTTAAATATGTGTAATATACCTGACAATACAAGTAATAGGAAGGCAGTGCTTGTGAAAACTGGGAGCAGTGCATGCAGGTTTGGGAGCCTCTCAACCCTGAGTCATTTCACCTACTTTATGGGTAAACATGTGTGAGAAATGGAGCATTTTAGCATGATGATCCAAATCATCTGAATAGTTCATTTTCAAACAAGTGCCTTTGGAGTCAGATGAGGTGACTCAGTTCTTACCTGTGTGAGCTTGGACAAGTAATTTAGCTTCCCTGGATTTCCTAATCTGCAAAATGAAGGAGTTGGACTAGATGGCCTTCTAGCTCCAGATTCCATGACCAGTTGCACAAGGTTAGAAAAGCACTGGAACTTCTTGGGAAACAAGGATTTTCTTTTTCTTTTTAATTTTGTGACTCTTTTCACAAAGCTGACTATAGTTTGGGGTCACATTCCTTAGGCAAGTCACACTTGTGAAGGAAATTTAAATGTCTGCCAAAGCTAACTAGTGTTCATATCTCAGCTAAGATGCCATTTTCTGTAAGAAGCCTTTTCCAATCCCCTTTTAACTAGTGTTGCCCCTATGAGAGATTATTGCTAATTTATCCTGTGTATATCATTCATAAATAGTTGTTTGCTTTTTGTCTTTCCCATTAGGGTATAAGCCCCTGCAAAGCAGGGGCAGTTTTCATTTCTTGGTATCCTAGAACTTAACACAGTTCCGGACACATTGTAGATTTTCAACAAATACATGTTGATGGACTTGACTCTCATAGCTTTGACTTCTAGCAAATAAATGTGTCTATCTGCTTCTAATCTTCATCTCCAGACTTCTTTCCCCATTTCCTATGGAAAATGACTTCTTTCCAGATGATCCGGGAGTTGCCACCTGCTGATGTGTCTTCTTTTTCTTCTTCAGGGGGAATTTATTGTTCTTTTTTTGAGGCTGCCCTAGTCAATACACTTGCAACCTAATTACACTTTAAGCTCTTATGTTAATTAGATACATATCCAGATCCAAAACATCTCCTCAAGCTGCTGTGAAGATCTTTTTATAAACTCACTTACACCCTAGTCCCCATAAGTCCCTAAGTAGTCCCTTCCTGTGGGTAGTTTATTTCCTTTCAGCTTCCATGGTGCCTAGGGCAGTTGGATGACAAGGCAAATTATCTAGAAGCTTTTGGATAGCTACTTGGTAGGAAGGTTTTCCTTACTTTGACCCTAAAGCTGTCACCATCTTCTAGGCATTGCTTCTAGTTCTGCTTTCTGGGCCTAAGCAGACTAACAAGGAATTCCTTTCCCCACCCTTACCCCCATCCATTTCATAGTCTTTCAAATTCTTGAAGGCTGTTATTCTTCCCTCCTACTACATATTTTCTTCTCCAAGATGTTATGGTAATTAGGGTGGGACTTTTTTTTTACTGTTTTTATCTTTTGAATGCTGAGGTAATCAAGTATCTTTGATGAGTTTTACTTTTCAAATGTAATGGAAAGTAAAGTGGACTTTTTGTTGTCTTTGTTTTGGAGTGCTTATTAGCACTAAGGAATTTTTGATTGGTTCAGGAGTCTTTGATGACCTGCATATGTCAAGGGGAGGCCTAGGTCACATGGGTTTGAGTCTCATGGTTGTGATGCCCTTTGACTCTGGAGAAGTTTATATAAACTTGGAGGCTAGCATTTTGCCTTTGGCGGCTCACTCATTGCAAAAGTGTTGATGCAGAGACTCTGGGTAGCCATTAAGGAACCTCTGGCTTTGAAAAACCCAGATGTGGGTGCTTCTCTCTCTGGCAACTATGTATGTAATGTCTTGGTTAGATAGCTAGAAGCCTTGTCTGTTGATTTGTGTTTATTTTCTCTGTTTATATAATGCCTGCTTGTAGTTTCTGTTTGTATTTGCTCTGAAGTTCAGGGTGCTGACATTTTCACCTGAACAAAGTAAATGACACATACATATATACATATATAATACATATATATATATATATATATATATATATAATTAAAGTGAGATTTGTAAGCCCCTTAAATTTGCTTTCCTTAGAAAAGAACCTGGGCTAGTAGCCCTTTTATGTGCTGGTGTTATTGGTCTTACACAGCCACAGTAGAGGCAAGTAGCATTATTGTTACACAACATAAAATTACAAAATCAAAATTTGAATCCAGATCCTTTAGCCTCACTGTTTCCCTAGATTTTAGCAAAGTCTTTGATGATTTCATACATGGTTCTTATGGGAAAAGATAAAGTACTGTGGGCAAGGTGATAGTACAATTAGTTAGAATTAGACTTTGTTGAATGACTAGACCCAAAGTGAACATTAATATTTTAATTTCAACTTGGAAAGAGGTCCATAATGGAGGTCTTGGAGCATCTGTGTTAGTCTGTTAGTCTTTTTTCTGCTTAACACATTTATTAAGGACTTCAATGAATTTATAAACAACATACTTATTTAATTCATAGATGGCATGAAGCTAGAAGGGATGTATAACATGTTAGAAGAGAGAGTCAGCCTCCAAAATGATTTTGTTACACTAGGGGACCAAATCTAATGAGATAAAGTTTGGTAAGGATTAAAAAAAATCATAATACAGTAGAAGTATGAGTAAATAGCAATCCAATTGAACATGTTCTAGAAGCATTAATCAATTATATCTGGAGATTTTCCAGAGGAGGGCAACAAGAATGGTCAGGTACATTTAGATTTCTGCTAGATGAGGATTGGGAAAAGGAATTGGGGATATTTATTCTGGAGAAAATTTGACAGGGAGAACAAGATTTCTGTCCTCTAAAACTTACGTGGTTATCATATAAAAGAAGGATTAGCTTTCTTGGGCTTGGCCCAAGGGACCCGTAAGTGTGCTAGCAGAAATGCATAGAAGTTACAAAAAGGCAAATTTTAGTTCAATATGAGGAAACTTCTTAATGATTAAAGATATTCAAGAGTGAAATGGGCTTCTTTAGCAAGCAGTGTGTTCCCCTTCGCTGGTGGTCTTCAAGCAAAGACTAGATGAGCACTTGTGTTGAAAACTGTATAGACAATGGGTTGGACTAGGCCACTGAGGTCTCATTCATATAACAATATGATGCATAGATGAAATGATTATATGTTTTTCTTTCTACTTTCTTCCCCACCAACTTCTTCCTGTTCTCTTTTCTAGCAGATCATATTCTTCAATATCTTGAAAAACTAGGGTTTAAAAATTGCTGACCTGGAATCCCCAATTAATTAAAATGAGTTGTAAATGGACTTGTCACTGCTATTTTAATTATACATTGTCATTATATACTGAACAGTGGAGCATGAAATATATTCCAGATTTCTTCCCCTTTTTAATTTTTGTATGCCTATAATTAAGAAATGAACCGACAAAATGAATACCGTAACAAAAATATAAAATAGACTATATTTTGAAGGAGTGATTCATCATATATTGGTAATTTGCAGGATAAAGGATACCTAAGTAGGAATGGATGACTCAAATGTATGAAGAAGTTCTACTTCAAAGCCTCTGTTTGCTCATTGGAGCAATCTGACTCAGTGGTCATAGTTGCTAACACATAAGAAGTGCCAATACCTTTTTTTAAAAATTCATTGACTTCTTCAACACTATTATTAGCTGTATCAGCAAAAACAAGCATTTTGGTGATTTCAGAGTATAAGTTTGGTGCCAGGGATAGGAGGTTTAATTTTCAAGTACTGTACCAAATTCTATCCAGTCATAGAACTCATTACAGCCTCAGTCACAATGAAGGACCTTGAGGAGGATTGCTCTTCTGATGAGATATCTCATCTGATGGAGGAACTGAACCTCTAAGAGAAAATTCAAATCTAGCATTTCTGAGGGGCATGAGTAGATCTGGGCTTTAGAAAAGTCACTTTAGCTGTAGATTGGACGATAGATTGAAATGGGGACAGCCCTAAGGCCAGGAGAGCTATCTCAATACTCTAAGTGAGATGAATAGACAAGGCAGAGCCAAGATGGTGAAGTAAAGCCAGGAAGTTGTCTGAGCTCTCTCCAGTTTTGCTTAGAAACAATGTTAAATCAAGCCTCTAAGAAGATTCTCCAATGATAGAACCCACCAAAGATGGAGTGAAACAATTTTCCAATCCAAGAGAACTTAGAAGGACTTCAGGAAAGGTCTATTTCACTTGGATAAAAGGGGGGAGTGAAGCCCAGTACACTCAGTGTCAGGGCAAGGCAGCAGGAGGCTCTTAGCCACAGAAGGCTAGCTGTGAAGTCTCAAGTCCCAGTGCAGCAGGCAAAGTGCCAGCACTAGAACCTAGGGCACAACAGGTGAGACTAAGCTGGGTCACCTTAGCACAGTGGGCAAGCCACCCACACCTCAGGCCCTGGAGCAGAAAACCAGCAACCAGATCCCTGGTCCTGAGCACAAAAAGATTGGGGCAGTACCCAGGATCAGAGCTCAACTTTAAAAAAATGACCAAAAAACAAGAAAAGAGCCCTGACTATAAAAGCTACTACATGACCGGGAAGATCCAAATACAAACTCAGAAGAGGACAATGTTAAAATGCCTACATATGAAACCTCAAAGGGGAACATGAATTGATCTCAAGCCCAAAAAGCCTTCTTGGAAGAGATAAAAAAAAGATTTTAAAGTCAGATAAGAGAGATAGAATAAAAATTGGGAAAAGAAATGAAATTTGGATTAAAAAGCCTCTGAAGTCCATTTTAGCTGTAAACCTAGGATCCGATGGGAAAGTCCACATCCTATACGAGAAAATGCAATTAAAAAGCCCAGAGGCTCATCCCTTGAACCTCATAAAATTGTCTCCACTGATTACTCTTCTGTGTTTGTATCTAGTGGGCAATTATTATATTCTTATAAAAGGGAAATACATAAAAATAGGACAGGGACCACACTCTGATAGAAAAGAGGAAATAAGTGTATTCAGTTAATTTTATTCTATACACTTAGGAGTGCCCAGATTGCATGTGCTGTAGACATGCCATATAATAATACTTTTTTCAAACATATTAGAATCTTAAGCCTTAAATAGTTCACTTTTTTGGTGATTCCTCTCAGAGGTATTTTATATATTTTTTATCTTTAATAACAAACTTTCTAAATCTGCCTTTAACATTCACTTTTCTTATCTTAGGGACTGATGTTGGATGAAGTTGGACTTAATTTAGTTTAACAAATATTTATTGAACACTACCAATAACTGCTTCCTCAGTTGCATATTGTCTGTGTGATCTCATGTGAGCTCTCAGAGCATCCAGGCAACTCTCAAAGTCCATAAACTGCAGAGTAAGTGCGAATCTACATTAATAGATGAAATTGCTTGCCACAAGTTGACTACAGCAATAAACTGTCAGAACAATGCATAGGCCCTCTGTTAAGTGTCAGGATGAGGATGCATCTGCCCTCAAGGAGTTTATATTTTACTGGAAGAAAGCAGAACTACAAGATGGCCATTTGATTTGTTCTTGCCTGGTGTTAGTTGCTGCTTTGGCGTACATTAAATGGACTAATATTTAGGTACATGAAAGTTAAATGAGTTGTTCAACAATGTTAAGGAGAAATTAACAAACTACTCCCATTAAACCTTGACCTTCACATTTTGCAACATGCCTTCCTCAAAATGATCCCATTAGGTGGTAATATAAGCATCATTATTCCAAATCAATTTTTCAATCAACAACAATTTTTTTAGTGTCTGTTATATTTCAAGAAATGGTCTAGCTGTAGGAGATTCAAAGAAAAAAATCAAAACAGTTCTCACTTTCAGGGAGTTGACATTCTATAGGTAAGAAAACAGCAAAGTTAAATGACTTGTCCAAGGTCAAATGACTAATTAATAGTAGTGCTGAGGACGGTTAGATGTTTTTTCCCCACTAAGTAAATTTACTTGATAAAAAATTTCAAATGACAGGAACTTGGGCTGGAACAAGTCCAAAAAACTGAATATCCAACTGGATTCTTTGTAGCATAAAGACCAGTCATTGAAACTTATCTCGAGAATAAGATTCATATTTTTGATGTGTGAATATGTTGTGTTAGACATTAGACTTTTTCCTGAGAGTCTTCTGAGGCTACTCATTACTAGATGACAGCATACTGTAGTAACAAAACTATGCTAATTCCTTGCCATCTGGCTCTTTTTTACTCACCTGTTCAGTGGACATGTCCTGTTCGCTATCCTTCAGACCTCATTTTCTCAAGTCTTGCCTCAAAGGATGGATGACCACCCCTAAGGAAAGGAGGCTCTCCATTCCACTTTGTTAAGACAAGTTGGTGACAATTTGAGAAATAATAACTATGCAGAAAACACTGGGATCCTTAGAGATACTTGGGAGCTGCTTAAGCTGTTCTATGGACAGGCAGTCAAATGTTGTGGAATCTGGATCTGGAGTCTGGAGGACTGGGTTTAATTCTTAGATCTCTTATTTACTATCTGTAGGACCCTGGGAGGGCTGCATCAACCTGTGGGATTCATTTCTTTCTGCTGGAAGAAGGGAGTTAGACAGACAGGAGTTCTTAACCTGAGGTTTGAGAACTAATTAAAAAACCTATGTCAGTATTGTTGCTGCTTTGACATACATCAAATGGAGTGAAATTTTAAGTACATGAGAATCAAGCCAGTTGTTCAATAATATTAGGAGAAATTTGAAAAAAAAATGACTCCCATTAACCAGCACTTCACAGGCTGCAAACTTTCTTTCTTCAATATGATCCTATTGTGTGTAGTATAGTGGCCAAATTGGTTTCCTTTATAATCCTTTGTGTTTTATTTTATGGGGTTAAAAATATTATTCTAACAAAGGTTCAACCAGCTTGCCATGGGATCCATGTCATAAAGAAAAAGGTTAAGGACCCCTGGACAAGATTATCATTGGGGTGTGTTCTAGGTTTAAATTCTAGGCCCATTGTATTTGTCCTACAAAACAGAGCAAAATCTTTTTGTGGGCCTTTTTACAAACAAAGGTAAGACTCACTCAAAGGCACTTGATTACCTTAGTTCTGAGAAACATTCCAAAAGAAAAAACAGTAAAAACGACCCACTTTGCTTGCCCTTACAATCATTTCTCATACGACAATAATATTCCATTACATTTATGTATCATACTTGTTTAGCCATTTCTCAATTGATAGCCATTTCCCAATTCCCATTCCCTCAATTTCCAATTCTTTGCCACCACAAAAAGAGCTGTTTTAAATACATTTTCCATTTTTTATGATCTCTTTGGGATATAGACTTTGCAGTGGTATTGCTGGGTCAAAGTTTTATAGTCCTTTGGGCATAGTTCCCAATTTAATGCTTTCCCTTTTGCTCCAGCTACTAACATCTGTGACTTCCTTACATTCCCAGATTTTACAAATTGCCTTAATTCTAGTGCCTCCCTCTGTTGTTTTTTTCCTTTAGCTTATATATCCTCTATGTCTTTGTATATATTTGTTTGAATGTTGTCCCTTTATTAGATTGAAAGCCCCTTGAGGGCAGGGACTATCTTTTGCTTTTTGTACTTAGTTTTTTTTTAATCTGAAAGAACTTTGCAGATTCCACTTTTCTCATGAGAAAGAGAAAGCACTGTGACTAAGGATTTCAGCTGAATTCAGGAAGAAAGAAACGGAAAAAGCCACAGCCACAGCCACAGCCACAACCACAGTCACAGTCGCAGCCAGAAGCATAGTCACAGCTGCAGCCACAGCCACAGCTGTAGCAGCTTCATGTCTAGGAGAATCTAGAAGATTTTATTGTAGTGGAGCAACATCTGGTAAAGATGTCCAATATGCAGATACGACACTCAGAAAAGACTAATGAAAAGCAATTATGGTGGCAGCAGCAGGACGACATCACCAGAAGACATCAACATAGGTGCCCTGGTGAAATGAATCATCTACATGTGTGCCTGATTATGAAATTACCCTGGCTGCATATGTTTGTACCATTGTACCATTCCATGTGTATTTCCTGCATATGTAAAGTCTTCCCACTGATAGTGTGTGTCTTTGTTGAAGAGTATGCCCCTGATATATGTGTATGTGTGTGTGTGTGTGTGTGTGTGTGTGTGTGTGTGTGTGTGCCTGTGTGTATGTTTATGTGAATATTTTATTGATGTCTTTCTTGCTATGCTATTTCAAGTATCTTTGAACTAATTGTGTCCCCTGATTGACTAATAAGTATAAACACAAATTGGGAGGCTCATGATCTATGATTTGAGCTTACTATGGATTCAAAGAGTGTCTTGGTAGACTTACCTGCCATTTGAGTTAGGAGTAACTTCAGATGCTGCATTAATAATAAACCCTTGTGTGACAAAAGAGATTTCTATTTTCAGTTTCCTCTGGTGGTGTTCCCTAAATCTATATAAAATAATACTTTATCAAATATTTCAAAGATTATTCACTAGGTTTTACCTGTTACTTTATCTTGGCTGTCAGAGTATGCATCCCACATTTCTTGAACACTGTCTTAAAACTTCAGAAAAATTTCTATGAGAACTTAGTGATTCTACCGTTATCTGCATCCAATAGCCTAGGAACCTGAAGCTCAGGGAGGCCAAGTTATCTGCCCTTTGTTACACAGCTAGTTTGGACTGGAGTGAGTTGTTAGTGTTCTATCTTTTGTCAAATTCACATGTATGTACAAATACAGACAGAGACACTTAGAGGTACCCTGGTTTACTGGGTAGCTAAGCCAGCTGCCCTGAGAACCTAAAAAAACTGGGTTCAAGTATTGCTTGACCAATATTGCTTGCTTGGACCCATCTGATTGTGTGACCTTAGGCAAGTGCCTTAACTTCTGTGTTATAAGTCTAAACATTGGAGAGGAGGTGATACTCTAGTAAACAGAGTACTTTTATAGAGGAATTGCCTATATCAGTCAAATCCTAAGTGCATATATATTATAGATACTTTATCTGCATGTGTCAGTTCCTTAAGGTCAGGGACTGTCTGTTTCCCCAGAGCCTCATGTTGTGTCTTGCCTATAGGAGGTACTTAATAAAGGTTTGTAGGACTGATTTTTATTAGATTGGATTGGAATTGGTACTTCAACTTCAGACATATGACTCCAGGTCCAACTATCTTTCCATTATTACATGCTGTGAAGATTTTCAGATATTTCTTTCTGGAGACAGGCAATTATCTAATTAGTTCTATTAGTCCAAACTGGGTAATTTAGATCCAAGTCTTACCATTGCTTTTCTTTCATCAGGAGTCCCTTTGTATATCCTCATTAATTTATTAATAGTATTCAATATTCACTCTGTGCTATATAGATACAGGTTGAAGGGCTGTAATCATGGGAGGCTTGATGAGACCATGCAGTCCTGACACAGAGAAGCATCATGCCAGATGCTAAGTGTTTGTCATGAGGGAAACACTTGAGAGAAAGGCAATAAGAGAGGAGCAGGGGGGAATTCTCTGAGAGAAGAAGCAAAATGTTTGAAATAAGACAGTTAGGGTGAGCTAACACATATTACAATAACTTGTCTTTTTGAAAAAGAATCATAATGAAAATTAATGGCACATAATTGTGATAAATTAACAGTATTAAGTTTTTTTTAAAATTTATCCCATTGAGCCACACTCCCTGTAGAAACTGTCTCTGAACCTGTGTAAAGAGGGCTAAGAATAAAGTACAAAGACCTGCATTCCATTTGCCTCCTTAGAACCAAGGCAAGTTGATGTCGTAAAAGGATTGGTTTTACTAAACAAAGTAACAAAAGCAGGGTTTTCAGAACGCTTCAGAGTGAGGCTGTCTTGACAAGTTCAGGGAGTGATGTCAAAGGGTCTGGCCCTTTGGCCCCATTTCCACAGCCTGGTAGTCAGGTAGCAGGGCTAAAGGCCCCATTTATTTGCAGAGCAGCAGACATTGTTTTTAAGGCACTTAAATGTTTATTTTTCCTTTTATTTTGAACACAACTGCCACTCTCTCATTTACCCTAATTACCCAATCTTTTGTTAAAATACAGTAAAGAAGTTAAGAAAAATAGTCACAGTAAATTGATGGATACCATATACAGCAATCTGTACCCATAACCCACTGCCTCTCTACTGAGGAGGGGCATGTGTGCTTCATCATCAGTTCTTCAAAGCTGCTTACTCTCAAACACACTTTGTGGGTTACAAATGGACTCTCAAACTAACCAAGGGCAGAACTCAAACCTACTCTGCTACAAGAAAAAAGAAAGGGACCTAAATGTTTGATTTAACATATTACTTTTTGTGATTTATAGTTCTTGCTGAAAGTGACAATAATAGTTATTATTATTAACAGTAATAATATGAAGGGAATTTTAATTGCAGATTAAAAGTTTACAAAAAGCTTAACAGAAATTGTTTCTGATCATCATAATATTCCAGTGAGGTAGGAGATGTGTATGTGTGTGTGCACATGTATTTGTATGTGCATGAGGCACTTAGGTAGTGCAGTAGAGTGCTAGACTTGGAGTCAGGAATACATGAGTTCAAATCCAGACATAGGTACTTATTGGTGTATAAACCAGGGCAAATCATTTTACATGTTTGCCTCAGTTTTCTTTTTCATTTGTAAAATGGGGATAATAAATAGTACCTACTTTATAGGGTTGGAGGTTCAAATGAGATAATAATTGTAAAGTGTTTACCAAAGAACCTGGCTCAAAGTAACTGTGAGATAAATGTTAGTTACTATGATATGATTATGATTATTATTATATGTTTGGACCAGATCAATGATTTCAATGAGTTATGGGCAGCTCTCAGAGAGAAAACTCTCTCTACCAAGGCAGATTAATTTATTTTCTTAAATCACCCCCCTGCTTATAAATTTTCAAACTCTCTTTACCTTATGTCCACCATCATGTCAATGAGAATTTATTAGGCACCAGCAATGTGCCAGTCATTGAGGATACAAAGAAAGGCAAAGAAACAAAAAATAAATAAAAATCATCCCTGCTCTCAAGGAGTTCAGTCTAGGCTTACAATTTTGGGGTTATCCTTGACTTTTCAATTTCTATATCTCTAATATTTAATTATCTCTGAATATATCTTAATCCCTGAGTAGAATATCATGTTCTCAAGGACAGAGGCTGTCTCTCTGTACTTTTTGTTTTTGTACTTCTGATGACAAGCACATTAACTGAATTATAGTAAGTTAGTCCGTAATAAATGTTTCTTGATATATTGTAAGAAGGATTGTTATTGCAAGTCTGGGTTAGTCTAGATCAGAGGTGGGTCAACTAGGATCCATGGATCAACCTGCCTGATTGTGGACAGCCTGCCAGCTTATGGACTGTACAGAAGCAAACAGTAGGCTAGATTTGACCTGAGGGTTCTAAATTTCTGACCAGTAGACTCTAGATTATTTTCAAGATTACTTTTAATTCTGAGCTTCTGATTCAGTGAAATGTCTATTTCAACATTTGTCTGTGTTTTACCTTCAAGCAACAGACAAAGACTTTTAACTTGGGTTCTTAACCTGGGAACTTATTTAAAATGTGTCCCACAAAGCAAATTCATTCTTATTTGTATGCATGCATGTAAATATACATAGAAACACTCACAAATTTGTATATACGTGTGCATATCTACACATGCGTAGATATATGTACATATCTAATTACATGCATATATGTAAATATAAACTTAATTTCAGAAGAATTGTTTTCCTTTGTCATGCCTTGCATTTTATTTGTTGCATTTAAAAATATTGTTCCGAGAAAGAGTCCATAGGCTTTGGTAAACTGCCAAAGTGACCCATAATACAAAAGTGTTTAGAACCTCTCCTCCAGACATCTGAAGTGGAAACTGATTAATGAATAGAACCACACTCTCTACTGGTAGAGGGTTTTTAAATTACAAGAACAACCCACAATAAATAAAGCAAGGTTTTTAGTTCTTTTTAGAATACTGCAAAGGGTTATATCCTTATTTGATTTCATATTTGGAATCTAGTATTACTTTTTCCAACCAATTTTCTCTCTTGGCAGTAAAATACTGAGCTACGATATGCTCTGAATCCAAATTGTCAGCTTTTAACTTATCTGACACTCATTTTAGCTTCCTTCCATTCTGACTAGTTTCTGTTCTGAATCTGAGAACACCCTTGATTTCACGGAACAAACAGCCCAAATGAAAGCGATATGTAGGCATCTTCCTCCTCCCCTCTGTTAAAGTACATTTTTCAATGCTCAAATTGCCCTCTTTTGTATAATGGAAGTAATGTAAAGTCACATCCATTCTACAAACTACCATTCTATATAGATAATGTTCAAGTTTATTACACATTTAAGGAAAAGAGAGTGGAGTTTCCAAGAATGATAGCATCTGCAAACAATCACAAAGTAAATCTATTTCACTCTATATATCTTTCAAAACATAGAGTGATTATTATATATTACTGACTCATGGGATTATGGGCTTAGAATTACAGTTTGTCAACAGAGCTCCAGAACTGACAGCCAAGATGAGATGGCATTCATCTGAACAAAATCTGACAGTATAATTAGCTATCAATGACGATACTTTGGCTGGCTTCTGTTCTCCTATTCAGAGAGCAGCTCTTTACTATTAGAATGTGATTCCCACTTTTTTGGCATCATACTGGCAACAAATGTATAACTGTTCAACTGAAGGGAAAAGTCAGCCTACTTTTAGTTTCCTTCCAGTGTTTCAGCATTTCAATTTTACTCTATCTTAGAATCCCACCCAAGTTAAGGCCAATAAAAAAAGCCAAGTGTACAGTAATGCAAATACCAAATGTGCATAATAAACAAATCAGTGAATCTACCAGGACACAAGAACTTTGCTTTGTCACATTCCTCCACATCACTCAGGTGAGCTAATTCATGGGAAGATCAAAAGGTCTTTTTCATGAGGTAGATTCATAATAAAATTGTGTAGCATGACTCCCTGTCATGAATACTTTTATCACAATGTTTCCTTGTGCTTGTAAAATAGGTAGGTTTAGAATAGGACTTCTTAAGCTTTTTCCACTTGCAACCCTTTTTTGCCTGAGAAGTTTGTAGTTGACCTGGGCATTTAGTTATATAAAATAGGTATATAAATCAAAGGTTTACAGATAATAAATCATAAAGAAATTTATTTTAAAACAATTCTTTGGTATGCATATAATTTTATCATTTATTAAATACGAAAGCAAATTTGTATGAGAAGGATGTGCTTCTTTATTTTTACATAAAGAATTAAATCTTGGTGGAATATTTTATATTTCAGGAAACAGAGCATTTTCAACATTTTTCAGAGTTGATTGACATTTTGATTTTATAATCACTATTGTTGAGAATACTGTTTTGCATAAATATGTAGTGCCAAATGGCAGAAGTATGTTTAGGGGCATTTCAGAAATTGTTGGAAATTCTGTCCTAATCCCAAGCCAAAAGTTATTTAACATTATTTTAGGAAACTTGAGTTTTAAACTTGTGTCATTTGATAATTTTTCTTGAACTTTTAATGGAAGATTACTGACATTTTTTTTATTTCAATTGAGTACGGTTTATGAACACAACTTAGTTTCTTAGAATCAAAACTCTAAAACTGACTTTAGGCACTTAAGATGATCAGTTATGACATTTAGAATTAAATCTTTGGGAAATTTATTTTGAATTATAAAAATCATGTATAGCTGTAAACATTTTAAAAAGCACTTTCCACCCTATTCTTCCACAGGTTAACTTTTTTTAAATAGAACTTTCAGTTTTGTCTTATATATTACAATTTTTTCCTCGAAGTGATATATTTAATGTCATATTCATTGAAGTTTTAAAAAATGCCCATAAATAATATAGTTTTAAAAGCCATAAGTCAATTTGAAAAAAAATAACAAAATTGGATGTCTGCATAGTCAAAAATACAACTTTGTCTTTCAATTTTAATAATTTGTTTAAACTCTTTAAACTTCTCCCTCTTGAGAACTGCCTTACCTCTGCTCTAGTAATAAGCTCTTATAATCAGAGTCCATGTCTCTCCAAAGGTTTGAAAACAAATGATTGTTAAGGGCACAGCTTTCAGTGAAGTTAATGATTTTGATAGTTCAGTTAAGCACAACATCTAACTGGTGATATTTTTTTTGGCTATGAGTGCCTCCAGATAGATCCTGCAGTGAATAAAAGTGATACGTTCATTGCCGCCAGCTTTAACTTTTGTTACAAATCAAACATTCTCACTCATCATTTCTCCAGCACCATCTGTATGGACTCCAATACAATTTTTCTACTGTAAATCATCATTTGTGAAAAATTCATCTACTTCAAAATATATATTGTCTTTTCTTGTGTGTCCTTCCAAAGGGTGACAAGGCAATACTTCCTGGGGAAGCTAGGTGGTACAGTGAATAGAGCACCAGCCCTGAAGTCAGGAGGACCTGAGTTCAAATCTGGCCTCAGACACTTGACATACTTACTAGCTGTGTGACCTTGGGCAAGTACGTAACCCCAATTGCCTTGTCTTCCCCCCTCCAAAAAAAATCTTAGTTCTAGTCTTCTTTAAAAAAAGAAAAAAAAAACAATAATTCCTTAGGTATGCTTCCTTCATAAACATATCTTATATAATGTAGCAGCTGTTCCATGTTAGAAATATCAGTTGTTTCACCTAACTGAATTGTAAACTTTGGGCTGCCATTAAGTCTGGTAATAAGCTGCTGGAATTGGTCATTACTAAGTTCAGAAATTCTTTTGGAAACAGTATCATTTGTTGAAGGAATTTTATGAATTTTACCTCCATACTTTTCCCCATGAAAATCTGACATTTTAATAGCAGCAAGTAACATGACATCTTCTCCTATCATGTGGAACTTTTTAGTTTTGCAATTAAATAATAAATTTCCTAAGATGCAAGAAAATACTTTTTGTTGACAGTAACAATTTTCTCAAAATATTGTTTTTTTATTTGAAGATTTTAAAAGTCATTCTTGGTATTAAGATATTGTTTTAGTTTGGCTGGTTTCATGCTCTTTCGATCCAAAGCTTCATCACAAACTAAGCAAAGAGGGTTTTTCACACCATCATCACTATTTGAAGCAAACTCATCTATCACGTAAATACAGGGATTCTCAATAAATACTTTCTTGCTTGGTTGAGTTAATGTGGAATGTCAGTAGTAAGGAGACTTTAAGTGAAAATAAAGTTAATTTCTGGACCATAGCTTTAGGGTATATCCAATTTAAGAAGAGCAGTTTCAATTCACTTCACATTACTAAGAAACTCTTTCTCCTTTTCAGTGTTATGGCTCTTATTGAATGTGAAATTTAATTTTTCACTTCTCTAGATTTCAGGGCTATCAGAGTTGTCAAGATGTTCATACAATAGCTTTTACATATGACTCTTCTCTAGTTGTCTAACTAGTTACATTCAGGACTTTAATAAGGAATATATAGTATTCAAACATTCCATTGTCCTTCCCACTTAAAAATGATACAGGACTGCAATAGTGCCACTGTTGGAATATACCCCAAGGACATGAAAAGACAAAAAGAGAAGCCCCGCATATGCCAAGATGTTGATGGCAGCACTTTGTAACAACAACAACAAATGAAAACTCTGGAAAAATCCAGTCACTAAAAGGGAAGCAACTAAAGAAATTATTGTAAATGAATGTAATGAAATATTATTATACCATAAGTAACTAGAAATATGAGAAATTCAAGGAAAAATGAGGGAGCTTCTGTGGATTAATTCAGAGTGACCCAAGAAAAATGAGAACAATATACACAATGACTCCAACATGTGAAAAAGACATAATGAAAAGCATTAATGTAGTGCATCAATAATTGATTGCACAGTACAGTAATGTAACATTTTTTAAAAGAACACTTAAAGGAAGTCAAACTATGAGTAATTATTATGACCCATTTTGTTTCTGAAGAATAAATGACAAATGACAGAGGCCTCTTTTTTTAATAGAGAGGCAAGGAGCTAGGTAAAATTCAGAATGTAGCATGCACTTTATGGGTGGTCACTGTGTCTTCTCATTTTCTCCAGTATGAAGGAGAACTCAATGGGGTTGGAGATGGGTGTAGTGCACATAGAAGTGACTTCAATGAAAAAAATTTAAAAAAAAAACTAGAACTGTGAAGACAAGTATCTGATTCACTAGCTTCTCTGTGTGTAGAATTTGCCCTTGCTATTTGAATATAGAAATATTATATTTCTACATATATATACATATGTATATATATAATATATACATATGTATATATATAATATATACATATACAAATCAAATAATCTACATAATATCTTAATTTCCAGGCTTTTGTTAGAATGTGGTCTTAAATGTAAACCTATAACATTTTTTTCTTTTGTGTTTCCCTGTATACAGGCAAACTTTCAGACTATTTGCAGATTATCTGTAAGAATTTCCAATTGGGTTTGATTATGACCACACTGCCTTTCAGGCTTTAGCTTGTGCTTCTGATCATTTCTGGATATGATGGGGAGATACGATTAAGTTGAAGGTACCTTGTTCTTTCATTTGGGTATGGTAGAAAGCAGAGAGTGTAGATAGCATTTGGACAGGTGCCAGAGACCTGGGATCTAGTTTTAGTTCTTCCATTTACTAAGCATGTGACCTTGGGCCACTCACTTGCTGTCTTTGGACCTTAGTAAAAGATTAACCTAGATATGCTCCAGGGTCTTTTCTAGTGCTAGATTTCTGTAACTCTTCTATTCAAAATAACTGAGATGGTAACAACTAGTCATCTAATTAGCCACATCAAGACATGTGTTTACATTGAAAGTTCTAATGAAATGCTGTATCTAGCCAAGGTAAACTTGGAATCTTCTTATACTGTTGAATAGTTTGTTAAAAACATGAATGAAAGCAACTTCAAAAGGTATGGTTGAGGGGAAAGTACAACAAATTAGGAGTCAGGAGACTTGAATTCTAGTCCTTCCTCTGTCACAGATCAACTACATGATATTGCTCAAACCTTTACTTCTCTGGTCTCACTTGTAATGCGAAGGGATTAAGCTGAATAACTTCTCAGATCCTTTCAAGTGATCATACTGTGTGATTCTCTGCCAAATTGCACTATGGAATGTAGAGAATGTGATGGATTTATTGACTCACAGAAAGAAAACTCTCAGGAGAAGGAAAGCAATAATATGTCAGTTGCATAGAATTACATCTTAAGAATTTAAGAGGGGACAATCAGAAACAGTGAAATACCTTGGCTCATACAGTTAAAACAGACACTGCAGTGCAGAGAAGATTTATTTATCAGCAGTTTGCCAATCAGCTGAGTCAGAGCTTCCAGAAAGTTCCAGGAAACTTTTCTAAACAACCCTAGGAGGCAGTAGTTTGTCATAATATGGTAAACAAATGTTTGTTCAGCCAGAGGTGAGAATCATTTTTAATCTTCCTTTGGTCTTTTCCAAGACATATAGCCATGAACATATCAAGAATCTACTATTTCCTCCCTGTGGTACTCCCTTCCCTAGTGCAAAGTAGAATCCTTGCCATTTCTTAGTAGACAACTTCATGAATTGCTTTCACTGGAAAAAAAATCCCTTGCTGCTCGTCCCTCTGGTAATATACTTCTCTAAATTTAGCTATGTTGTCTTCAGATGATAGATGCGCAGCCTAGCCAACAAGGTTTTCCAACTTGATAGGACTACTAGAAAATGCATGCAACATATGACAATAGTCTTTTTGAGAACATAGAGCCAAAATGAGGTACAAGAGTGGAATTTTCTTGTAATGCATCTGCTTATTATTTAATGCATTCCACATACCTTTCATGGACAAAGACATAAGAACATTGTTCAATTGAAGATTTTTTTTTTGTGGTGTACCCTCTATTGGCCTTGGAATGTGAGCAATGACAGGCCCATTAAAGGAGTTCCTCAGTGTGTCAATAGAAATTCTAGAAACAGTGAAGTTGCTAATTGAATTACTGACTATTTTCCCCTTCCAAAAACCAGTTATGGTTTTAAATTTTAGTTAGCCGTTCTGGTGATAGAGGAAGAAGTATGAAACAGTACATTATCAACATGTTTCCCTTCTTGTGAGCCAAGGGTTTTGAAATGCTAATTCAGACATTTGAAATATTCTGAAACTAAAAGGTACAGGCTTTGAAAATCATGTCAGAACTTTTCCTTCAACATTCCCATCCTTCCGGCATGTGCAGGTTACCCTGGCTTGAAATGGCAGAGGACTGGCATGACTCCACTGCCATTCCCTCTTTCTTTAATAAAACCATGCTTTCTTCCAGGGCAATAAGTATAATTGCAGCTCTTCTTATATTTCCCTACATTGCATTGTCCACTGTATTGTACACTCTGTATAAGATTGTCTGGATGATTATTGGAAAAGGCATATTAGATTCATTGTGATCTCTTTCAGAATAAAGAAACTGAGAACATAAGGAAATTTTTAAAAAGGGTGGAGAGAGCCACATATCTCTTTTTCCTCACATAGTCATAGGATTATAAATCTACAGCTGGAAGCAACCTTAATTGTCATCTAGTCCAAATCCTTCATTTTATAGATGAGGAAACCAAAGCCTGGAAAAGTTAATTGGCTTTACAAAAGTCACACACGTAGTTAGTGGAAAAATTGGGATTTGGACACATGTTCTTTGACTCTCAGTTCTGCATTTTTTCCATCAAACCAATATTTGTTTCTGGGCTGGATATGTGTTTAGACATTGATAAACGTCAGAGCTAAACCCTCAGAGTTAAAACCCTCTGGAACACAAATTTCATCTATATTCATCTGATTTCCAGCAACTTCTGATCTTTATTGTTCCTACTGTTATGGGTTGAATTTTTGTTCTTCTTGATGATTGCATTTTTACTGAGTCATCAAAATGTCTGCTTCCCAATTTACCACATTGTACAGTCCATCACTTTGATTTAAAGTGAAAAGATTACAAAATTCAAAAAAATTATAAACCTCTGAGAAGATGAAATTTATTTTTATATATTTAGCTTGCAAAAATTATGCTTTTGTAATTTTCCATATTGTCTCATATGGTCCTTTACAAAACCTTCCCTGACTACATAGCCCTGAAAGCTCTCTCCGTTTTCTTTAAAAAAATCCCTTGTTTTTACATCACCTACAATTCTTCCCTCTTCCTTCCCCAATGCTCTATACACATACTTCCACAGCTCTGCCAAGAAGCAAGAGATATCTCCTCTCTCTTCTCGGGTTTTGACCTTTCGTTTGTTGTTCATTGTATGTAAGTTGTTATATTTTCTTGGCCTGATTATTTCAAATTATATCAGCTCATATAAATCTTCCTGTCTTTCATTGAATTCATCAGTTCTTGCAACATAGTAATTTGCCATTTCATTCATGTATTACAATTTCCTTAGCTTTTCAAAATCAATGTGAAGCTATAAGATTGAATAAACTAAATGGGACATGCAGTAATTTGGATTTTTTTCATTTTGTGTCAGCAAAGGGAAAAAAATGTTTGCTTCTACCGATTCTAGGCTCACTATACCTGAGCTTGACCACACAAAACTAGAGTGAGATGGTCTCCTCCACTGTAGTTAATTCTTTGTCAGTTGAATGACAGATTTTGTGCCATACACATTTTTTTCTTTGTTCCCTTTCTTGTGTCTTTTGAAATATGCAGTCCCTAAAAATTATCGTATTCTTTATTAATAATGAACCTGAAAGATATGTCATGACATATTATCATCCATATTTTATACATGAGAAAACTGTGTAGTTTTCTAGTAGTATTTCTAGTAGTTTTCAGAGTTGTTAAGTAACTTGCTTCTGATCTCAGAGCTAGTAATTTTCAGAGCTGAATTTGAATCAAGGTCTTCTTCCCTCCACCCCACTTAATAGTATTTCATTTTTTCCAATTACATGCAAAGATAGTTTTCAACATTCACTTTTAAAGACTTTGAGTTCCAAATTTTTTTTCTCCTTCCCTCCCAACAACCCTCCCCAAGATGGCATACAATCTGATATAGGCTATACATGTACAATCGTACTAAATACATTTTCATGTTGGTTGTTGTCCGTCTTTCTTGAAGAAGACCAAAATGACTTCACTGTGCTAGAGTCAAGTTTCAACGTGTCTGATTGTGGCTGACCAGACCAATACGAGCTCATAATGCTGTACCACAGGTCAGGCACAAATAGTTTCTATGAATATTTGAGGTGGATACTCTTAATTTGCACATCCTGTGTTTCCTCTGAACTGTTTCAATTCTGCTTTGCTCATAGATCACATCACCTTCTCTGATGCAGGCATGCCACGCTCATTGGTCCTGTGCCAGTGTCTCCCATGTCACACAATCAATCCCCTAGTTCTTAAGACAGACCTTGAGAGTGTCCTTGTGCTGCTTAGAGAATGTTTTGCATTCAAACATGGGCAGCCCATTGGCATTGTGCTCTCTGAAGCAGAATTTGAATGCTTGCCAGTTTATGTTAAGTAAGGACCTCAGTGTCTGGTACCTTATCCTGCCAGGTGATTTTCAGAATCATCCTAAGATAATTCAAATGAAGGCGATTCAGTTTCCTGGCATGGTGCTGGTGTACTGTCCAGGTTTCACAGGCATACAACAATGAGGTCAGTACAATGACTCTGTAGACCTTCAGGTTGGTAGTCAGTCTAGTACCTCTTCTCTCCCATATGTTCCTTCAGAACCTTCCAAACAATGAGGTGCCTCTAGCCTCATTATCAATGTGTACATCCCTGGAAAGTACACTACCAAGGTAAGTGAACTTATCCACAGCACTCAAAACTTATCCATTTACTGTAACTGATGTTTCCATGTATGGATGGTGTTGTGCAACTAATGGAGCACCTGTGTTTTTTTGGTGTTAATTGTTAGGACAAAATTGGCACAAGCAACACAGAATTGATCCATACCTTGCTGCCTCTCAGCTTCAGAGGCTGCATTGAGTGCACAATCATCTACAAACAGAAAATCATGCACTAACACTCCCTCCACTTTGATCTTGGCTTGTAGCCTTTTCAAGTTAAAGAACTTACCATCAGTGTGGTACCTGTCCTTGATACTGTGTTCATCCTCATTGAAAGCATTTAAGAATCATACTAAAAAAGCATGGAGGCAGCACACAGCCTTGTTCCACTCCATTGGTGACTAAGCAAGCACAAGAGCATTGCCCATTATTCAGAACCTGGGCAATCATGCCATCACAAAATTGACATACAATGCTGACGAACTTCTCTGGGCAAACAAATTTTGACACAATTCCAATAAGTCCTCATGGCTAACAGTATCAAAGTCTTGGTCTGATCTACAAATGTTACGTACAGACCTCTGTTCTCCTCCTGGCATTTCTCCTGAAGTTGTTGGGCAGCAAACACCATATTGACTGATCTTAGGCCCTTTCTGAAGACACATTGGCTTTCAAGTAGATGAGCACCTTCCAGGTGAAGGATCAGCCTATTAAGGAGGACTCTGGTAAGAATCTTTTTTTCTTTTTTTCTTATTTTCTTATTTTCTTATTTATTTACTATTTTAATTTTCAACATTGATTTCCACAAGATTTTGAGTTACAAATTTTCTCCCCATTTCTACCCCCCCACTCCAAGATGGCATATATTCTGATTGCCCCATTCCCCAGTCCACCCTCCTTTCTATCACCCCACTCACCACCCCATCCCCATTCCCCTTACTTTCTTGTAGAGCAGGATAGATTTCTATACCACAATCCCTATATATCATATTTCTCAGTTGGATGTAAAAACACCTTTTTATTCGGGGAATCTGATTTTAAAACTTTGAGTTCCAAATTCCCTCCCCTCTTTCCTTCCCACCCACCCTCCCTAAGAAGGCAAGCAATTCAACATAGGCCACACATGTATCCTTATGTAAAACACTTCTACAATACTCATGTTGTGAAAGAATACCTATATTTACCTCCATCCTATCCTGTCCTCCTTTATTCAGCTTTCTCCCTTGACACTTTCTCTCTTCAAAAGTGCTTGCTTTTGATTACCTTCTCCCCGTATCTACCCTCCCTTCTATCATCCCTCCTTTTTTATCCCCTTGCCCCTACTTTCCTGTGGGGTAAGTTACCCAATTGAGTGTTTATGTTATTTGTTTCTCAAGTCAAACCTGATAAGAGCATGATTCACTCATTCCCCCTCACCTACCCCCTCTTCCCTTCCAGCAAACTGCTTTTTCTTGCCACTTTTATGTGAGATAATTGACCCCATTCTATTCTCTCCCTTTCTCCCTCTCTCAATGTATTCCTCTTTCATCCCTTAATTTGGTTTTATATTTTTAGATATCATTCCTTCATGTTCAACTCACCCTGTGCCCCCTGTCTATATACATACATACATATATATATATATATACACATATATATATGCATGTGTATATATATATATATATGTGTGTGTGTGCATATATATCTATATCCATATATCTATAGATATGTATATATGTATGTATTCCCTCCAACTACCCTAATACTGAGAAAGGCCTCATATATTACACACATCATCTTTCCATGTAGGAATGTAAACAAAACAGTTGTACTTTAGTAAGTCCCTTTATGATTTCTCTTTCTTGTTTACCTTTTCATTCTCTTGATTCTTGTGTTTGAAAGTCAGATTTTCTATTCAGCTCTTGTCCTCTCACTGAGAAAACTTGAAAGTCCTCTATTTTGTTGAAAATCCATATTTTTGCCTTGGAGCATGATACTCATTTTTGCTGGGTAGGTGATTCTTGGTTTTAATCCTAGCCCCATTGACCTCCAGAATATCATATTCTAAGCCTTTCAGTCCCTCAACGTAGAAGCTGCTAGACCTTGTGTTATCCTGATTGTTTTTCCACAACACTCAAATTGTTTCTTTCTGGCTGCTTGTAGTATTTTCTCTTTGACCTGGGAACTCTGGAATTTGGCAACAATATTCCTATGAGTTTTCTTTTTGGGATCTTTTTGAGGAGTTGATCAGTGGATTCTTCCAACATTTTTTTTACCCCCTGGCTCTAGAATACCAATGCAGAGGGTGGAGCCAAGATGGCAGCTAGAAAGCAGGGACTTGCATGAGCTCCATGCCAGGTCCCTCCAAAAACCTATAAAAAATGTCTCTGAACAAATTCTAGAACTGTAAAACCCACAAAATAGCAGAGGGAAGCAGGGATCCAGCCCAGGATAGTGTGAATGGTCACTGGATGAGGTCTATCACACATGGAGCTGAGGGGAGTGGAGAGGAGCAGAGCTCAGCCTGGGGAGTGGCAGGATCAACCAGACCAGGACCCAGGCAGAACAGGCCCCAGCGCCCTGAATCAGTGAGCTGTGGCGGTTACTGGACTTCTCAACCCACAAACACCCAAGACAACAGAAAAGGTAAGTGAGGAAAGCTACAGCAGACAGAGTTCACGGTTTGGCCACCACCCCAGGGGCAGTGGGGGTGGTGCAGTTACAGAACTACAGCTGCAGTTACTTCCAGCCCCAGGCCCACCTGGTAGGAGGAATTAAGTGGCAGATCAGAGCAGGAGTGCAGAGTGTGCTTAAGATTTGCATCATGTCCTGGTTGGTGGTTCCTGGGGAAGGAGGAGCGCTGGTGTGGCATAGCTGGCTGTATAGAAATAGCTCTGAAATCAACGGTGCATCCCCTCAAGCTTGGAACAAAGTACTCTTTGCTCTACAAGCAATCATACCCCTATGAAAAACTCAAGAGTCAAGTAAGTTGGCTGGGAACATGGCCAGGCAGTGAAAATGCACTCAGATTCAGTCTCAGACTTTGGAATCTTTCTTTGGTGACAAAGAAGACCAATACATACACCCAGAAGAAGTCAACAAAGTCAAAGAGCTTACATCAAAAGCCTCCAAGAAAAGCATGAAATGGTCTCAGGCCATGTAAGAGCTCAAAAAGGAGTCAAAAAAGCAAGTTAGAGAAGTAGAGGAAAAATTGGGATGAGAAATGAGAATGATGCGAGAAAACCATGCAAAACAAATCAATGACTTGCTAAAACAGACCCAAAAAATACTTTAAAAAATTGAAGAAAACAACACCTTAAAAAATAGATGAACTCAAATGGCAAAAGAGCTCCAAAAAGCCAATGAGGAGAAGAATGTCTTGAAAGGCAGAATTACCCAAATGGAAAAGGAGGTCCAAAAGACCACTGAAGAAAATACTACCTTAAAAATTAGATTGGAGCAATTGACTTTATGAGAAATCAAGATATTATAAAACAGAACCAACGGAATGAAAAAGTGGAAGACAATGTGAAATATCTCATTGGAAAAATCACTGAATTGGAAAATAGATCCAGGAGAGAGAATTTAAAAACTATTGGACTACCTGAAAGCCATGAACAAAAAAGAGCCTAGATATCATCTTTCAAGAAATTATCAAGGAGAACTGCCTTGAAATTCTAGATCCAGAGGGCAAAATAGAAATTGAAGGAATCCACAGATTGCCTCCTCAAAAAGATCCCACAAAGAAAACTCCTACGAATATTGTCACCAAATTCCAGAGCTCCCAGATGAAGGAGAAAATACTACAAGCAGCCAGAAAGAAACAATTTGAGTATTGTGGAAAAACAATCAGGATAACACAGGATCTAGCAGCTTCTACATTAAGGGATCAAAGGGCTTGGAATACAATATTCCGGAGGTCAATGGAGCTAGGATTAAAACCAAGAATCACCTACCCAGCAAAACTAAGTATCATGATCCAAGGCAAAATATGGATTTTCAATAAAATAGAGGACTTTCAAGCTTTCTCAGTGAAAAGACCAGAGCTGAATATAAAATTTGACTTTCAAACACAACAATCAAGAGAAGCATGGAAAGGTAAACAAGAAAGCGAAATCATAAGGGACTTACTAAAGTTGAACTGTTTTGTTTACATTTCTACATGGAAAGATGATGCGTTTGATTCATGAGACCTCAGTATCATAGTAGCTGAAATGAATATGCATATATATATATATATGTACATACATGTGTGTGTATGCATATATAAACATAGGTGTGTATATATATAGACAGAGGGCCCAGGGTGAGTTGAATATGAAGGGATGATGTCTAAAAATAAATCAAATTAAGGAATAAGAGATTGAGAGAGCAAGAAAGGGAGA
The DNA here is from genome assembly GCF_011100635.1 of Trichosurus vulpecula. Classification (NCBI taxonomy): domain Eukaryota; kingdom Metazoa; phylum Chordata; class Mammalia; order Diprotodontia; family Phalangeridae; genus Trichosurus; species Trichosurus vulpecula. The sequence continues at coordinate 131,421,445 of NC_050578.1, read as the reverse complement.
GATAGAATGGAGTAAATTATCTCGCATAAAAGTGGAAAGAAAAAGCATTTCTCTAGGAAGGGAAGAGGGGGCAGGTGAGGAAGAATGAGTAAATCTTGCTCTCATCGGATTTGACCTGAGGAGGGCATACCATACACACTCAATTGGGTATCTTACCCCACAGGAAAGAAGGAGGAAGAAGATAAAAAAAGGGGGGACAATAGAAGAGAGGGCAGACGGGGAGGAGGTAATCAAAAACAAACATTTTTGAAAAGGGACAGGGTCAAGGGAGAAAACTGAACAAAATGGGATAAGTTAGGAAGGAGCAAAACATAATTAGTCTTTCACAACATGAGTATTGTGGAAGGGTTTTACATAATGATACGCATGTGGCCTATGTTGAATTGCTTGACTTCTTAGGGAGGGTGGGCAGGGAGGGAAGAGGGGAGAGAATTTGGAACTCAAAGTTTTAAAAACAGATATTCAAAAACAACAGAAAAAGTTTTTGCATGCAACTGGGAAATCAGATACACAGGCAATGGGGTGTAGAAATTTATCTTGCCCTACAAGAGAAGAAGGAAAAGGGCAATGGGCGGGAGGTAGGGTGACAGATGAGAGGGCTGACTGGGGAATGGGGTAACAAGAATATATGCCATCTTGGAGTGGGTGGGAGGGTAGAAATGGGAAGGAAATTTGTAATTCAAACTCTTTTGAAAATCAATGCTGAAAACTAAATATATTAAATAAATTAAATATTAAAAAAAGAATATCAGGGCAGTTGTCCTTGATGATTTCTTGAAAGATGATGCCTAGGCTCTTTTTTGATAAGGGTTTTCAGGTAGTCCAATAGTTTTTACATTATCTCTCCTTGATCTATTCTCCAGGTCAGTGGTTTTTCCAATGAGATATTTCACATTGTCTTCATTTTTCATTCCTTTGATTCTGTTTTGTAATATCTTGATTTCTCATGAAGTCACTAGCTTCCACTTGCTCCAATCTAATTTTTAAGGTGGTATATTCTTCAGTGGTCTTTTGGACCTCCTTTTCCATTTGGCTAATTCTGCCTTTCTAGGCATTCTTCTACTCATTGGCTTTTTGGAGCTCTTTTACCATTTGGGTTAGTCTGCTTTTTAAGGTGTTATTTTCTTCAGTATTATTTTGGGTCTCCTTAAGCAAGTCGTTGATTTTTTTTCATAGTTTTCTTGCATCTCTCTCATTTCTCTTCCCAATTTTTCCTCTACTTCCCTTACTTGCTTTTCCAAATCCTTTCTGAGCTCTTCCATGGCCTGAGACCAATTCATATTTTTCTTGGAGGCTTTTGATGTAGTCTCTTTGACTTTGTTGACTTTTTCTGGCTGTACGTTTTGATCTTGTCACCAAAAACAGATTCTGAGTCTCAGTTTGTGTCCTTTTTCACTGCCTGGCCACGTTCCTAGCCAACTACTTGACCTTTGAGATTTTGTCAGGGTATGACTGCTTGTAGAGTAGAGGGTGCTTTGTCCCAAGCATTATGGGCTGTGCTGCTGTTTTTAGAGCTACTTCTGCTCCACTGTCACCAGAAGCTCTGCCACAGCAGTGCTCCTTCTTCCCCAAGAGCCACCAACCAGGATTGTGACCCAGATCCAAGCAGGGCAAAGCAAGCCCTCCATTCCCACTCTCTTCCTCCCACCGTGTGAGGCAGTGACTCTGTAAGCAGCAGACTCTGGAGCTCTGGAAGCAGCTGCAGGAGCTCCCTGCTGCTGCTGTAACCACCTATGCTACCCCCAGGGCTGGGGCCGGACCACTTTCTAACTGGATCTAGCAGTTTTACCACTAACCTGCTCCGGGGTTTTTGGCATTTGTGGGTTGAGAAGTCTGTCACTGCCACATATCAATGATTTGTGACCCTAAGGCCTGCTCCAGGCTGACTTCCAGCCTGGTTTGTCATGGAGCGTCCCACTCTCGGCTGTGCTCTACTCCCAGCACCATGTGATAGACCCTTCCCAATGACCATCCAGGCCATCCTGAGCTGGAGACCTTCTTCCCTCTGCTATTCCATGGGTTCCTCAGCTCTAGAATTTGTTCACAGCTATTTTTACAGGTGTTTGGAGGGATTTGGGGAGAGCTTAAGCAAGTCCCTGCTTTCCAGCTGCAATCTTAGCTCTGCCTCTAGTTATCAGCTAATTGTGTTGGAGCTACGAATCTGTTCAGTTATTTTGGAAACAATTTGGAATTACTCAAATAAAGTCACTAAAAATATAAATCCCTTTACCAAGGGATTTTTACTACTAGATTTATATGCTAAGAAGATCAGTGCTATGAAGTGTAAATAAAAAATGTGAATAAAAATATTTATTGCAGCCATTTTTAAGGAGAACAATTGGAAATAAAGTAGCTGTCCATCAATTGGAGAATACTTAAACAAAATGTTGTACATGGAAGCAATGGACCATTGTGTTCTGTAAGATACAATAAATATGATGAATGAAGAGAATTGTAGAAATATTTATGGAAACTAACACTGAATGAAGGAAGCAGAGCCCAGAAAATAATTTATTCAATGACTAAAATAATGATAATGGAAAGAACTACCATGGGAGGAAAAAAAGCAACAGTGAATGTTGTAAAAATACAAAGAACAACTATGGCTGTAAAGAAAAGTTATGAGAAATCTGCCTCTCTCTCTCTCTCTTACACACACACACACACACACACGCACACACACACATGCACACCATTTTTGTAGAAGTGGTATGTCCATGAATTTGATAGATTTCTTATATTTTCATACTTTTTAAATGTATTCATAAGTTATGCTGATTTTTTTCTTTAAAATGGTATTTTTGTAGAAAATGACTTTCCGATGGGAGTCAGAGAAGACTAATAGGGGAAATTATAATGATAATTAAAAAAAACATGAAAATTTATTTTAAAAATACAGTTTATAATCATGGCTAGACTTGGGAAAAAGGTTTGTTTGTCAAAACAATATTTAATATTCAATATGATAAAATTGTTTTCATGACAAATATGTCAGTCTTTTGAAGTGAATATAAAATCAGTTAAAACAAAGTGGTTCAGCAAAATGAAGACAAATATTTAACTTTTTCAAAGATGTGAAATTTAAAATCTCTTTTATATCAATAAATTTAAGTATCTTACTTTCCCCCAGTTCATTTGTGTATTCCTGCACTTTCTTTTTAGTTCTTTGTTACTAAAAAAAATAGTGCTGCTAGAAATTACCTATTCTCTTTCTTCTCTTGTCTTTTCTTTCTCCTGGTTTTCCTTCTGCTTGTTTTACTGTTCATCCTTCTTTGCTAATTCAATTCCTTTTTCATTATATGGGCATGCTTCAGGGCTCTGCACAGGTTTTTCTCTCTTCTCTGTCTACATGCTGTCGCTTCATGATGTTATCAGCTACTTGGTTAGACTTGGTTCTCCTTAGCAATACAAGGCTCAAAGACAGCTCTAAAGGACTCATGATGGAGAGAGCTATCTACATCCAGAGAAAGAACTTTGAGTCTGAATGCAGATTGAGGCAAATTATTCGCTCTCTTTTTTTCTCTTCTTTTTTGGTTTTGTTTCTTCTCTCATGATTCATTCCATTAGTCATAATTCTTCTTTACAACTGTAAAGGTTTATATAGGATCTATATCAAACCACATGCTGTCTTGGGGGGGGAGGGGGCAGGAGAGGTACGGGAAGAAAATTTGAAACCTGAGAACATGTAGAACTGAGTTCTGTAAACTAAAAATAAAAAAATAATAATTCAAAAAAGAAAATTTAAACACATTCATAAACATACACAAATACATATCATATAACATATTGTTCTAAATGCAGGCCATATCTTTTGAGGGGATGGGAGTGTATAAGGAGGCACACTTTCTAAATCTAGATTGTATGAAACCTAATGTCATACTACAGCTCTGCTTCTTCTGAGCAAACAGAAGTAATAAAACTTAAGTAAAGATAAGGAGGGAAAAAAGAGGAAAAGAATATCTTTATTTGCATGGAAAGTTTACAAAAACAGAACCTGTATTGAATTCACTTTTGTTATAGTTTTTCACTATATACCTATCTATTAAATAAATCTCATGTTAATGGTTCAATGTGTTTAGACAAATAGGTCTACTTTCTTACATACATATAAAGAGAGGATTAAAATGTGAAAAAGAATAAAAACATCAAAGGCTAATTTCAGCTCAGGGGTTCCTGACAAATATGGTGCTCTATTTACTATACCACCTAATGGCTTCATAGTGACAGTCTAGTAACAATGTCCATTTTCCTAATTTCTTTCGTCTGTAACAATTTCTCTGACTGATAGAAAGGTATGTAACCTTCTATGGCTTCATCTTTTAAAATATCTTCTCTTTATAATTTGTTTAATATTTGACCTATTTGAACCACATTCATTTGAATCATACATTCTCTTTTTACTACTGATTGTACATATTGATTTTTGAAAGAGATTTTCTTTCTTCAAATTGAATAATTTACCATCTTATCAGAATAGCAAAATATCCCCTATGCAGGTGACCTCACGTTGATTAAATTGAATCCAAGAATATGAGAGAGCCTCCTAAATGAAATGGATACTTCTTCAGAAGAGAAAGACCCAAGTACCCATACTGGAGAAAAAAATAAAAAAATGATATATTGCCCAGCCATATATATGAAGTTGTTATATTAGGTATGGGACTCATCTATCAGTAAATGTTTCTTGTATATTGACAATAGGCAATAAATTTAGTACAGAATTGAATGGGAGGAAGAGAGCAGGCTTCCTTGATTAATTTCCTCTTTTTAAAAATTACTCCAAGCTCCCTATAAATAAATAACATCACAAACTACTTTGACAACATTGTTTTTCTAGTGATGATCTATAACTATGAATTATAGAATACCATGGTCTCTGAAGAAATAAAATTGCATATCACCAGAGAACCATGTTAAGATGACGCACAAAGGCCCTGTTGAGATGAATGGTGATACGAATAAATGGGAACCCGTTCTTAGTAAAGAATGGAGCAGAAAAGGCTGTACAAAGGGTGTGAGCTTATATATATATATATATATATATATATATATATATATATATATATACACACAATAATATCAAAGAAAACTAACATTTATACGTTTGCTATGTGCCAGGCATTGTGCTAACCACATTATAATTATTTCAAATTATTTCATTTGAGCCTCACAACAATCGTGTTTGATAGGTGCTATTATTTTCTCCATTTTACAGATGAGGTAACTGAGACAAATTGAGGGTAAATGACTTGCACTGAGTCATGTGATTGTGAGTGTCTGAGGCAAAATTTGAACTTAGATCTTCCTGACTCGAGGTCTGGGGCACCCTATCCAATACACAACCCAGCTGCATCTATTATTATCATGTGTGATTAAGAGAAAATTGGTCTTTACAGAACTGGAGTGAGCAACATAATCTATGGACAATTCAGATGCTAGCCTAATTGGGTCTACCATCTACAGATATGGACAAAATTCAGTTAGATAAGCAGATAAAAAATGGATTGTATTCTGCTCTGACAAAGGGAGTGCACACATTGACTATATAATACAATCTATGCAAAATAAGGAAAAAAACAGAATAAGTAGAGAAATCCAAGAAGGATTTTGAGAGAAATTTGTGGAGAGATAATTTTCATCTGTGGTAGAAGTTATTGACTCATTGTAATGAACTCTAGTGACTATGTTGAAAATCACCTTTGTTATGTGTATTAACCATGTAGAGGGAGATGTAACTCTTGATCAGTTGAAATCTTTGAGCCAATGATGACACATATCCTTAAAGCAGATTCTTCAAAAAAGGAGTATATCTCAGACTTATGAAAGGTAGGCAAGAGACCTCTTTGAAGACACAGACACTTGGGAAAACTTGCTGCTAGCAGTGCCTTGATTTCCAATCCTTTGATAAGAGTGGGCTCTCCCCAAGTCCAGCTGAACAGCACCTTGAAGGTCAATGGGTCCAACATTCTCATTTTACAAATGAGGAAAATATATTTGAGAAAAGCTACATGAATTAAAAAGGGTCACAAAGCTAACATATTTTAAGTGGGATTCAATGCTATGTCTTTAGTTTTCTAGCCACTGCTTTATATCCATCTCACAAAGCTCAACAAACCAGAGTAATAGCTCAGAAAGTTGGTACATCACACTTCAAAATTTAAAATTGATTCAGTTCCACAAGCGTTTATTAAACACTTACTATATGCAACTCACTGTATAAGTCTCTGAAAATATAAAAAAAATATAGTGACAGTCTCATCCTCAAGGAGTTTTTTTCTCATTGGATCAGGAGAATTTCTTTTATTTCATAACTTACTGCTTCACAGTATCATAGGATAGTAATAATTAATAAATTCACTTTCCAGGAGTACCTAATCTACTTCCTTAAGAATTTCAGTGGGGGGGCGGAGCCAAGATGGCGGCTGGTAAGCACGGACTAGAGTGAGCTCCGTACCCGAGTCCCTCCAAAAACCTATAAAAATGGCTCTGAACCAATTCTAGAACGGCAGAACCCACAGAACAGCAGAGGGAAGCAGGGCTCCAGCCCAGGACAGCCCGGATGGTCTCTGGGTGAGGTCTATTCCACACGGAGCTGGGAGCTGGGAACGGAGTGGAGCAGAGCCCAGCCTGAGCGGCGTGGACGATCCAGACCAGAAGCCGGGTAGAGGGGGCCCTAGCGCCCTGAATATGTGAGCTGCGGCAGTTACCAGACCCCTCGACCCACAAACACCAAAGACTGCAGAGAAGGTTAGTGGGAAAAGCTGCGGGAGTGGAAGGAGTTCGCGGTTCGGCTTCCAGCCCCGGGGGCAGCGGAGGTGGGGCAGCTACAGCTGTTGTTACTTCCGGCTCCAGGCCCACCTGGTGGGAGGAATTAAGTGGCGGATCAGAGCAGGAGTGCAACAGCCTGCTGAAGATCTAAGCCCAGCCTGGACTGGGGGTCCTTGGGGAAGGAGGAGTGCAGCTCTGACAGAGCTGGCACCTCCCCCCCAAACGTAGAACATAGAACTCGTTAGTCTACAAGCAGTCATACCCCACTGAAAAACTCAAGGGTCAAGTCAGTTGGTTGGGAATATGGCCAGGCAGCGAAAACGCGCCCAGATTCAGTCTCAGACTTTGGATTCTTTCTTTGGTGACAAAGAAGACCAAAACATACAGCCTAAAGAAGACAACAAAGTCATAGAGCCTACAACAAAAGCCTCCAAGAAAAACATGAACTGGCCCCAGGCCATAGAAGAACTCAAAAAGGATTTGGAAAAGCAAGTTAGAGAAGTAGAGGAAAAATTGGGAAGAGAAATAAGAAGGATGCGAGAAAACCATGAAAAACAAGTCAATGACTTGCTAAAGGAGATCCAAAAAAATGCTGAAAAATACACTGAAGAAAACAACACCTTAAAAAACAGACTAACTCAAATGGCAAAAGAGCTCCAAAAAGCCAATGAGGAGAAGAATGCCTTGAAAGGCAGAATTAGCCAAATGGAAAAGGAGGTCCAAAAGACCACTGAAGAAAATACTACTTTAAAAATTAGATTGGAGCAAGTGGAAGCTAGTGACTTGATGAGAAATCAAGATATTATAAAACAGAACCAGAGGAATGAAAAAATGGAAGACAATGTGAAATATCTCCTTGGAAAAACCACTGACCTGGAAAATAGATCCAGGAGAGATAATTTAAAAATTATTGGACTACCTGAAAGCCATGATCAAAAAAAGAGCCTAGATACCATCTTTCAGGAAATTATCAAGGAGAACTACCCTGATATTCTAGAGCCACAGGGCAAAATAGAAATTGAAAGAATCCATCGATCGCCTCCTCAAATAGATCCCAAAAAGAAATCTCCTAGGAATATTGTTGCCAAATTCCAGAGCTCCCAGATCAAGGAAAAAATACTGCAAGCAGCCAGAAAGAAACAATTTGAGTATTGTGGAAACCCAATCAGAATAACCCAAGATCTGGCAGCTTCTACATTAAGAGATCGAAGGGCTTGGAATGCGATATTCCGGAGGTCAATGGAGCTAGGATTAAAACCTAGAATCACCTACCCAGCAAAACTGAGTATCATGTTCCAAGGCAAAATATGGAGTTTCAATAAAATAGAGGACTTTCAAGCTTTCTCAGTGAAAAGACCAGAACTGAATAGAAAATTTGACTTTCAAACACAAGAATCAAGAGAAGCATGAAAAGGTAATCAAGAAACGGAAATTGCAAGGGACTTACTAAAGTTGAACTGTTTTGTTGACATTCCTACATGGAAAGATGATGAGTATGATTCATGAGACCTCAGTATTAGGGTAGTTGAAGGGAATATGCATATATATATGTGTATATATATATATATATATATATATATGTTTATGTATATATATATAAGTGAATGTGTATGTATGTATATATCTATGTGTATATGTATGTATGTGTATGTATGTGTATATATATATGTGTTTATGTATATATATATATATATATATATATATATGTAAAAGAGAGAGAGCAGACACAGGGTGAGTTGAGGATGAAGGGAAGATAGCTAAAAGAAATAAAATGAAATTAAGGGATGAGAGAGTAACATACTGAGAGAGGGAGATAGGGAGAGATAGAATGGGGTGGATTATCTCGCATAAAGGTGGCAAGAGGAAGCAGTTCTATGGGAGGAGGGGAGAGGGCAGGTGAGGGGGGAATGAGTGAACCTTGCTCTCATCAGATTTGGCCTGAGGGGGAATACCATACATACTCAGTTGGGTATCTTACCCCACAGGAAAGAAGAGGGAGGAAGATAAAAAAAAAATAAAAGGCGGGGGGATGATGGAGTGGAGGGCAGATGGGGGTGGAGGTAATCAAAACAAACACTTTGGAAGGGGGACAGGGTCAAGGGAGAAAATTCAATAAGGCGGGATGGGTTGGGAAGGAGCAAAATGTAGTTGGCCTTTCACAACATGAGTATTGTGGAAAGGGTTATACATAATAATACATGTGTGGCCTAGGTTGAATTGCTCAACTTCTTGGGGAGGGTGGGTGGGAAGGGAAGAGGGAAGGGAATTTGGAACTCAAAGTTTTAAAATCAGATGTTCAAAAACAAAAAAAGTTTTTGTATGCAACTAAAAAATGGGATACACAGGCAATGGGGCGTAGAAATTTATCTTGCCCTACAAGAAAGGAGGGGAAAGGGGGATGGGAGGGGAGGGGGGTGATAGAGGGGAGGGCTGACTGGGGAACAGGGCAACCAGAATATAAGCCATCTTGGAGTGGGGGGGGGGAGGGTAGAAATGGGGAGAAAATTTGTAATTCAAACTGTTGTGAAAATCAATGCTGAAAACCAAATATGTTAAATAAATAAATTGCATTTAAAAAAAAAAAAAAGAATTTCAGTGGATGGAAGGAATCCAGCTCAGTAACTGATACTGAGGTTGAATCCTTCAATGAAGTTTTGGACCTGGTATAGTCGTTAAACATGGAACAGAGAATGGAAATCTGACAATTGTACCAATAAATCAATGAAAAATGACTCAATATTTGAAAATTATTCTTTGTGACCTTAAATGAACTACAGAGCTAGTAAAAATCAGCCCCCAAATACCAGCCTAGAAATTTTAATATTCTAATTACAATTTTACACAGCGCAAAGAAAAAGAAATCTCAAGTCCCTGAATACACCAAATATTTAAATAATGGAATAATGGGAAATACAGAGAATAGCTTCTTACATGTACCAAATTAATATCTGCTTTCTCTTATGATGTTTCTTATCAAATATTATAATGCTTATCATACTTATTAAGATTTCTATGATATAACTATATACTTTCAGGTAGGGGGAAAAAGAAAAAAATAATCAGAAAAAGGTCATCCTGTTCCACAGCCAGTATTTCCAGCTCCAGTAGAATATGAAATTCAGACAGTGAGTGTCTCTGGATCCATTCCATAAAATTGTTGAGAGAAAGCTGTGGCCTTTAATGATCACAGGTATCTATGTTCAATTGAGTGTGACTAGATGGAGCAATAATTCAAACTGAGTGTCCTCAGTGCATTGTAGGCTGAACAAGAAATAGCTCAGTGAGGAGAACAATATTCTCAGGAGAACAAATTTCTACTGAGAAAAGAAGGGGGGAGGGGCTCAGAGCCAAGATGGCAGTGAAAACAGGGACATACCTGAGCTCTCTCAAATTCTTTCAGATAATTCTTGAGAAGTGAATATGAACAGCTTTGAGAGAGGTAGAATCCAGTAGCAGACAGAGTGCAGCAGGTTTACAAGCCAGGGGAGGCCAGAAAGAGAAGGATCTGTTGTACTGGGCTGGGAGAGCACTGGGCATGTGGAACCACCCTGGAGCACCATATGAGAACTGGAGCAGGCCCAGCCTGCCATGGCTGCAGTGGTGGTCCTCAGGCCTCTTGGCCCAGGACAGGAGTCTGTTGGAGCTCGGTGAGACAGAAGCACAGCACCTGCAGTGGCAGCAGAAGATACTCCTGAAGATATCAGCCCACAGTCTAAAGGTTTGAAACTCACTTTCTTGAACTTCCTGGAGCTGTGATGACTCAGTAAACTCATAAGAGCTCTCATCCTTCCCTTGAATAGACCCAGAGAATACTGCCCTAGGAGAAACCCTGGAACAGAGGAGCCAGAATTGAGGGTTCAAAGGTCTTTTAACTCAGGAGGCTAGGGGCCCCTCCTGTGGTGACTGAAGGAGACCAGTGCAGGGAAGGACGCATTACAGCAAGCCTCACTTTAGCAGACCAGCAGGAGTTCCTGAGCAACAGGGGGGTGGAGCTGACAAGCACCATCACCAGGACCTCAGGCATACCTTTGCACAGCCAGGAAAATTGGAAGAAACCAGTTCAGACCTACAGCTGAGACCACTGCGCTATATAGCACAGCCCTAGGGGAAGACAAGACTTCCAGCAGTCAGACCCCTCCTTCCCCATACCTCACACCATGCCCCACCCCCACCCTGGGGAGACTCAGAAAGACTTCACTCGGCCTCAATCCTTGGCACACAACAGCCAGTTTCAGCTTAGCATCAGAGGAGCTGCAGCAATATATAGCTTCTAGCAGACAAAACCAGAGGCCACAATACAGAAAGCCAGTAACCAACCACCTAGCTCCCAACACAAGAAGTTTGGGACAGAGACTTTTGGGCTCAAGAAGCAAAGATCCACTTTAAAAGCCAGGTAAAAGGCAGCTACCATGAAGAAAGAACCTAGAAAAATAAAAAAATGGGGCAGCTAAGTGGCACAGTGAGTAGAGCACCAGCCCTAGAGTCAGGAGGACCTGAGTTCAAATCAGGCCTCAGACACTTGACACACTAATTGTGTGACTTGGGCCAATCACTTAACCCCAAATGCCTTGCCTTTCCCCCCTAAAAAAAAGTAGAAAATTAAAAAAAGACCATTGAAACATATTATGGGGACAGAGAAGATCAAAATACAAATTCAGGAGGACAGCATTGATACTCTACACACATCTGAAATCTCAAAAGGGAATATAATCTGGTCTCAAGCCCAAAAGCATTCCTGGAAGAGCTCAGCGAGGATTTTAAAAGACAAATTCAAGAGGTAAGAGAAGAATTAGAAAATATAACAGAAGGAAATGAATCATTGAAAAATAAAATTGGCCAAATAGAGAGATGCAGAAGCAATCTGAATAAAATGATTAGTTAAAAATTAGAATTGGGCAAATAGAAGCTAATGACTCTATAGGGCAACAAGAATCAGTCCAAAAAAAATTAAAGAATGAAAAAATAGAAGAAAATGCAAAATATCACATTGGAAAAACAACTGACCTGGAAAATAGATCCAGGAGAAAAAAATCTAAGAATTATTGGTCTACCATAAAGCCATGATGAAAAAAAGTCCTTGGACAGTATCTTCCAAGAAATCACAAGAAAAACTTCTCCGAGATCCTAGAACCTTGAGGGTAAAATAGTCATTGAAAGAATCCATCAATCACATCCTCAAAGAGATCCTAAATTGAAGACCACAGGGAATACTGTACCCAACTTCCAGAATTATAAGGTCAAGGAGAAAATATTACAAGTAGGCAGGAAAAAATTCAAATATTGAAGAACTACAGTAAAGGTCACATAAGATCTTGCAGCTTCTACATTAAAAGATCGAGGGGATTGGAATATGATATTCCAATATATATAGGAATATGATATTCCAATATATATAGGAATTCCAAGATATAGGAGCTTGGACTACAACCAAGGATCAACTAACCAGCCAAACTGAGCATAATCTTTCAGGCAAGGAGATGAACGTTCAGTGAAATAAGAGATTTACAGACCTTTTTGATTTAAAAAAAGCTCATTGGAAAATTTGATCTTCAAATACAGGACTCAAGAGAGGCATTAAAAGGGTAAGCAGGAAAAAAATGAAGAAAAAAACGTTATTCAATAAAGCCAAACTGTTTAAAGTCCTATATGGTAAAGTGATATCTAGTAATCTTGAGAATTGTATATTTATTATGACATTTGGATAGCCGGTGTGTGTATAATTTAACTGATGTGATGATAAAAATCTAACTGAGCAGTACAAAGCAATCGTAATGTGAGAAGAGGAAAGGTGGAAACATGAAAAGGCACAAAAGCATATTATAGTAGAGGAAGAGAAGGGAGGGACAAGAACATTGCTTGAGCTTTACTCTCATCAGATTTGGCTCAAGGAGGGAATTACTTACTCTGCCAAGTATAGTAATCTAGCTTGTCCTACAGGCAGTAGGAGGGGAAAGGGAAAGCAAAGGGGTGATGGTGGTTAGAAGGGAGGGAAAAAGTAGCAAGGGAAAAGTGTAAGACAAGGGAGGGGGTGCTGATAGGAAGGGAAAATTGAGGGAGGCAGTGGTCAAAAGTAAAACTCTTTTGAGCAGAACAGGGAGAAGGGAGAAATAAAAGCATAAACAGGGTGGGGGGCATAGGATGGAGACAAAGAGATAAAAATCATACCTGTGAAAGTGAATTGCATGAAGTCTCCCATAAAATGGAGGCAGATAGAAGAATGGATTAAAAACCAAAACCATAAAATGTATTATTTACAAGAAATATATTGAAATAGGGGAATAGACAGTGGGTAAAGGTAAAGGGCTGGAGCAGAAGATATTATGCTTCAGCTGAAGTAACAAAAAAAAGCAAAGGTAGCAATCCTAATCTCAGAAAAAAGCAAAAGCAAAGATAGATCTAATTAAAAAAGATAAAGGAGTAAACTATATCCTGCTAAAAGGCACCATAAACAATGAAGTAATATTACTTAACATATATGCACTGTTAAAAATACGCTTGACACTGAAATTCAGGTATGAAGGGCAATTTATTAGTATTGAGGAATCCGAAGGAATTGATAAAAGTTCCTGGCCAGGAACGGACTCCGCCCTTCTTTAGGAAGAGGGAATGGAGAGATTAATAAAATTGAAATGCAAAAAACTCTTGAACTAATAAATAAAACTAAGAGCTGGTTTTATGGAAAAAGCAATAAATTGATAGAGCCTTGGTTAATTTGCTTAAAAAAAAAGAAAGAAAAAACAATTACCCGTATCAAAAATGAAAAGGGTGAATTCACCTCCTATGAAGAGGAAATTAAAACAATAACTGAGAGTTATTTTGGCCAATTGTATGCCCCTAATTTTGATAATCTTAGGGAAATGAATGGATATTTACAACAATATAAATGGTCCAGATTAACAGAAGAGGAAGTAAAATATCTAAATAAGCCTGATGGGGTACAGTCTCTGGGAACCTCCTTGAACTCTATTTGAATCTTCCCACTTGATCTGGCCTTAGCCTGAGGCCATAAGTCTTTCCTTATCTCCAGGTCCAAGTCTCTGTTACCCTTAAACTAGCCTAGCCCTGTATTGTCTGTTATCTCCAGGTGGCCTTCAGCTATTTTTCCGCCCTTAGTCTCACTCCTGGAGTTTGACCTCTAGTCACTCCAGTCCCAACAAGATCCTCCTTAGACCCCTCCACAAGACCCTCCCTAACCCCTCATCTAGTCACCCCAGACTACTTGACCCCCCCCCCCAGTTCCCTCCTACAATCTTTCTGTATATAAGTCTCATCTTGCCTCCATGAAGGCTCTCAGACTCAATCTAGCTCTGCTCATATTGTTATGGCCTAATGGGATTCGTGTCACAAATTCTCAGGCTCCCTAAAGGCTATCCATTATGGTGATTCTTTAATAAACTTTGTTTTTTGTTTGGCTGAGTGGCTTGAGTCCAATTCATTTGGGCAGGACTCAGTGTGTCGGTATTTTGGGATCTTGAGCACTCCTAAAAACATACAGTTCCCAAACTCATCATACTGTTTAACCTCATCCACCACATCTCAGATAAAGGAATTGAATAAGACAGCAATGAACTCCCTAAGAAAAAAACTCCAGGGTCAGATGTATTTATAAGATGTATTATGAAACATTCAAAGAAAAAATATTGCCTGTACTTTATAGCATATTTCAGGAAATAGGTCAAAAAGGAGTCCTACCAATTTCTTTTTATGACACAAATATGGTACTAATACCTAAACCAGGAAAAGCCAAAAAAGAGAGAAAGAAAATTATAGACCAATTTCCTTAATGAATATAGATGCAAAAATTTTAAATAAAACATTAGTAAAAAGATTACATTAATATATCATGAGAATAATACACTATGATCAGGTAGGATTTATTCCAGGAATGCAAGGCTGGTTCAATATTAAGAAAATTATCAGCATAATTGATCATATCAACAACAAAACTAGCAGAAACCATATGCTTATCTCAATAGATGCAGAAAAACTTTTGACAAAATACAACACCCATTTTTATTAAAAATACTAGAAAGCATAGGAACAAATGGAGTATTCTTTAGAACAATAAATAGCTGGGGCAGCTAGGTGATGTAATGAGTAAAGCACCAACCCTGGAATCAGGAGGACCTGAGTTCTTTTTTTTTTATGATTATACATATTTATTTAATATATTTAGTTTTCATCATTGATTTTCACAAAAGTTTAAATTACATATTTTCCCCATTTCTACCCTCCCCCCACTCCAAGATGGCATATATTCTGGTTGCCCTGCTCCCCAGTCAGCCCTCCCATCTGTCACCCCACTCCCCTCCCATCCCCCTAACTTTTTTTTTGTTGTTGTTTTTGAACATCTGTTTCTAAAACTTTGAGTTCCAAATTCTCTCCCCTCTTCCCTCCCCACCCAACCTCCCTAAGAAAGCAAGCAATTCAACACAGGCCACATGCGTATCATTATGTAAAACCCTTCCACAATACTCATGTTGTGAAAGATTAACTATGTTTTGCTCCTTCCTAACCTATCCCCCTTTATTGAATTTTCTCCCTTGACCCTGTCCCTTTTTGAAAATGTTTGTTTTTTATTACCTCCTCCCCCTGTCTTCCCTCCCTTCTATCATCTCCCCTTTTTTATCTTCTTCCTTCTTCTTTCCTGTGGGATAAGATACCCAATTGAATGTGTGTGGTATTCCCTCCTCAGGTCAAATCCAATGAGAGCAAGATTTACTCATTCCCCCTCACCTGCCCTCTCTTCCCTTCCTACAGAACTACGTTTTTGTGCCACTTTTATGATAGATAATTTACCCCATTCTATCTCTCCCTGTCTCCCTCTCTCAATATATTCTTCTCTTATCCCTTAAATTGATTTTATTTTTTTAGATATCATCCCTTCATATTCAACTCACCCTGTGCCCTTTGTGTGTGTGTGTGTATATATATGTGTGTGTATGTATATATATATATACACAAATACATATACATATATATATAATATATACACCTATATATACATACATAGACACACACATATGTATACATATATATATATGTACATACATACACATATATGTATATTCCTTTCAGCTACTATGATATTGAGGTCTCATGAATCATACCCATCATCTTTCTATGTAGGAATGTAAACAAAGCAGTTCAACTTTAGTAAGTCCCTTATGATTTCTCTTTCTTGTTTATCTTTTCATGCTTCTCTTGATTCTTGTGTTTGAAAGTCAAATTTTCTATTCAGCTCTGGTCTTTTCACTGAGAAAGCTTGAAAGTCCTCTATTTTATTGAAAATCCATATTTTGCCTTGGAGCATAATACTCAGTTTTGCTGGGTAGGTGATTCTTGGTTTTAATCCTAGCTCCATTGACCTCCAGAATATCATATTCCAAGCCCTTCAGTACCTTAATGTGGAAGCTGCCAGATCCAGTGTAGTCCTGATTGTTTTTCCACAATATTCAAATTGTTTCTTTCTGGCTGCTTGCAGTATTTTCTCCTTGACCTGGAAGCTCTGGAATTTGGTGACAATATTCATAGGAGTTTTCTTTTTGGCACCTATTTGAGGAGGCAATCTGTGGATTGTTTCAATTTCTATTTTACCCTCTGGCTCTAGAATATCAGGGCAATTCTCCTTGATAATTTCTTGAAAGATGATATCTAGGCTCTTTTTTTGATCATGGCTTTCAGGTAGTCCAATAATTTTTAAATTATCTCTCCTGGATCTGTTTTCCAGGTCAGTGGTTTTTCCAATGAGATATTACACATTGTCTTCCATTTTTTCATTCCTTTGGTTCTGTTTTATAATATCGTGATTTCTCATCAAGTCACTAGCTTCTACTTGCTCCAATCTCATTTTTAAGGTAGTATTTTCTTCAGTGGTCTTTTGGACCTCCTTTTCCATTTGGCTAATTCTGCCTTTCAAGGCATTCTTCTCCTCATTGGCTTTTTGGAGCTCTTTTGACATTTGAGTTAGTCTATTTCTTAAAGTGTTGCTTTCTTCAATATTTTTTTCAGTATTTCTTTGAGTCTCCTTTAGCAAGTCATTGACTTGTTTTTCATGGTTTTCTTGCATCATTCTCATTTCTGGTCCCACTTTTTCCTCTACTTCTCTAACTTGTTTTTCCAACTCCTTTTTGAGCTCTTCCATGGCCTGAGACCAGTTCATGTTTTTCTTGGAGGCTTTTGGTGTAGGCTCTTGCACTTTGTTGACTTCTTCCGCCTGTATGTTTTGGTCTTCTTTGTCACCAAAGAACGATTCCAAAGTCTGAAACTGAATCTGAGTGTGTTTTCACTGCCTGGCCGTGTTCCCAGACAACTTACTTGACCTTTGAGTTTTTCATCGGGGCATGACTGCTTTTAGAGGAAAAAGTACATTGTTCCAAACTTGAGGGGATGTGCCGTTGATTTCAGGGCTATTTCTATACAGCCAGCTCTGCCGCACCAGCACTCCTCCTTCCTCAAGAAACACTAACCTGGACCTGATGCAAATATTCAGCAGGCTCTGCACTCCTGCTCTGATCCGCCACTTAATTCCTCCCACCACATGGGCCTGGGGCCGGAAGTAACTGCAGCCATAGTTCTGTAGCTGCACCTCCCCCACGGCCCCTGGGGCGGTGGCCGAACTGCGAACTCTGTCCCCTGCAGCTTTTCTCACTAACCTTCTCTGTTGTCTTTAGTGTTTGTGGGTTGAGAAGTCTGTTAACTGCCACAGTTCACTGATTCAGGGTGCTAGGGCCTGTCCTGCCTGGCTCCTGGTCTGGTTGGTCCTACTGCCTCCCATGCTGAGCTCTGCTCCCTTCCACTCTATGCATGATAGACCTCATCCAGTGACCATCCAGGCTGTCCTGGGCTGGATCCCTGCCTCCCTCTGCTATTTTGTGGGTTCTGCAGTTCTAGAATGTGTTCAGAACCATTTTTTATAGGTTTGTGGAGGGACATGGTGGGGAGCTCAGGCAAGTCCTTGCTTTCCAGCTGCCATCTTGGCTCCACCCCCGGAAGTCCAGGACCCGAGTTAAAATCCAGCTTCAGACACTTGCTAGCTGTGTGATCTTGGGCAAGTCAAAACCCAATTGCCCAGTCATCTCTGCTAAGAAAAAATGATAAGTAGCATCTACCTAAAACCATCAGCTGGCATTATATGTAATGGACATAGGCTAGGTAAATGACCCATAATATTCAATTTGGTACTAGAAATATTAGCTTTAGCAAAAAGAGAAGAAAAATAAATAGAAGGAATTAGAATAGGCAAAGAAGAAAATAGCTTATTACTCTTAGCAGATGATATGATGATTTACTTAGAGAATCCTTGAGAATCAAGTATAAAAACTACTGGAAATAATAAATAACTTCAGAAAAGTTGCAGGATATAAAATAAACTCACATAAATCCTCAGCATTCCTGTCTATTACTAACAATGCCCAACAGCGAGAGATAGAAAGAAAAATTCCATTTAAAGTTACTGCAGACACTATAAAATATTTGGGAGTCTACCTGCCAAGACAAACCCCAGACCTATATGAACACAATTACAAAACACTTCTCACATAAAAGAAATAAGATCTGTACAAATGGAATAGGAAACATCAATTTGCTCATGGTTAGTCTGAGCTAATATAATAAACACGACAATTTTACCAAAACTAATTTACTTTTTCTGTGCCATTCCAATCAAAATAGCAAAAAATTATTCTACAGAGATGGATAAAATAACAGCAAAATTCATCTGTAAGAACAAAATATCCAAAATTTCAAGGGAATTAATGAAAAGAAATGCTAGGGAACGTGGCCCAGCCATAGAAGATATCGAACTGTATTATACAGCAGCATTCATTAAGAGTACTTGGAACTGGCTAAGAAATAGAGTGGTGGATCAATGGAATAGGATAGGCAGTATAATGGCAAGAAGAGTGGGTCTTTTATTGTTTTTTTTACTTTTTTCTCTTTTGGATTGCTGAGGCAACAAAGTGCCTTTAATGAGTCTTGCTTTTGTTTGAATGGGACAGGTGAAGGGGACCTTTTGTTGTCTTTTGTTTTAGAGTGCTTCTCAGCACTGAAGCAATCAAGTATCTTTGATGAGTCTTGCCTTTCAAATGTAATTGCAAGCAAAGTGGGACCTTTTCTTATCTTTTATTTTGGAGGGCATCTCAGCAATGATGCAATCAAGTATCTTTGAGTCTTGCCTTTATTTGAATCAAAACTCACTTATTGGAAACAATGTAGATGATGTGGTGCAAGTGATTAAAGATGTTTCCCACATCCCTTTTGTTAAGTAGGTGCTGAGTCCTTTAGGCCCATTATAGGGTATATGAGCTCTAAGATTACATTTTGCTTTTGGGGGCACACTCATTGGAAGAGTGTTGGTGATTTGACCAAACAAGACTCTGGGTAGCTATTGGAGGCCGCTGGCTTTGAAAACCCAAGATGTTGATGCCTCTCTCTCTCTCAGGTAACAATGAATGTAATATCCTGGTCAGATAGCTAGAGGCCTGTCTGTTGATTTCTGTGTGGTATTTGCTCTGTTAATATAATTTGCACTTATAATTTCTGTTTGTGTTTTTCCTGAAATTCAGGGTGCTTACTTTTTCCCCTGAACTAAGTGAATGATATATGCACGTTAATTAAAGTGAAATTGTAAACCCCTTAAGGTTGCTTTTCTTAGAAAACCTGGTAGCCCTCCTTTGTGCTTTTCTTATTGTTCTTGTTTTTGGTCTTTCACCTCCATACCAGCTGCTGACAACATTGTTTTTGTTACAGGTACACAAGATGCAATACTCAATGACTATTGCAATCTACCCTTTGATAAATCCAAAGAGTCCACCTTCTGGGTTAAGAATTCACTATTTCACAAAAACTGCTGGGAAAACTAAAATAATATGGCAGAATCTGGGCATAGATTAACAGCTAAAACTGTATACAAAAAGAAAGTCAAGATGGGTTCACAATTTAGTTATAAATGTTAATTCTATAAGCAATTTGTGAAAGGAAGGAATAGTTTACCTGTAAGATTTATGAAGAAGGGAAACATTTATGACCAAACAAGAGACAGAGAGTGTTAGGAAATGAAGAATGGATAATTTTGATTATGTTAAATCGAAAAGTTTTTGTACAAACAAAGGCAATGCAAGCAAGATTAGGAGGGAATCAGAAAACTGGGAATGAATTTTTACAATCAGTGTTTCTGCTAAAGGCCTCATCTCTAATATATACAGGGAACTGAGTCAAATTTATAGAAATACAAGTCACTCTCCAGTTAATAAATGGTCAAAAGATATGACCAGGTGGTTTTCAGAGGAAGCAATTAAAGATATCTATAGGCATTTAGAAATTCTCTAAATCAGTATTGATTAGAGAAATTGTTGCAACAATTCAGCTGCTGTGGGGGTGAAAAATCAACACAAGCCCAACAACAAGAATGCTGCAAGTCCAGGTTCTTTTGATCTGCTTTACTAAGGAAAGCAATGTTAACGGGTTAACAATCTCAATTTAATCAAATATACAAGTATCATTCACTCAGCTCAGGGGCAAAAGCCGGCACTCTGAACTGCAGAGCAAATACAAACAAATTACAAACATACATTTGTGAACAGACCAAATACAATTTATAATTACCAAGGAACCATCAATATCTGAGTTCAGCCTGGAGTTCAACAAAGGCTGGCTCAGAGTCACACTCCTGCTGTGGCTGAGCACTCCAAAAGAGAAAGCCAACCTCTAAGGTTTATATATCTTTTTCAGGGTCAAAGGTGAGTCACACATGTGACCCACCCACGTGACCTAAAATCGTCATAAAAATGTGACTTAAACCCACGTGGTCTAAAAGCCTTTGATGTCACAAACATGTCACTCAAACCCAGGTAAACTAGGCTTTCCCTTGAGGCAAGGAGATCATCAAGGACTCCTAATTTAATCAAGGAAACAAAGGCCAAACTCTTCAATGGTACTTGGTTGAATAAGTGCTAAGAGCCCATCTTGATTCCCAATACCGAAATGCAAATCAAAACAACTCTTAGGTACCACATCTCTCTTGTCAGATTGGCTAACATGACAAAACAGGAAAATTATAATTGCTGGTAAAGATGCTAGGTAAATTGGAACATTGTTACATTGTTGGTGGAGTTGTGAACTGATCCAGGCATTCTGGAGAGCAATTTGGAACTGTGCCCAAAGGGCATTAAAATGTGCATACCCTTTGACTCATAGGGCTCTATCCCAACGAGATCACACAAGTGGGAAATGGACCCCTCTGTGCAACAAGATTTTTTGTAGCTCTTTTCGTGTTGGCAAAGAATCAGAAATCAAGGGGTTGCTGATCCATTGGGGAATGGCTAAACAAGCTGTGGTATACAAAGGTAATGGAATATTATTGTGCTCTAAGAGGAGGGGGCAGAGGGACTTCATAATAACCTTGAAAGACGTTCATGATCTGATGCTGAATGAGGGGAGCAGAACCAGGAGATCAATATGCAGGATTAGAAACACACTTTATAAGTGATGAATAACTTTGATAAACTTGGCTCTTCTTAGCAATACAAGGTTCTAAGACAGCTCCAAAAGACTCATGATGGGAAAAAAAACCAAACTATTCCCATCTAGAGAAAGAGTTATGGAGTCTGAATGCAGGGTGAGGCAAACTATTTACTCTCTTTTTTTTCCTTCTTTTTTAGTTTTCTTTCTTTTTTCTCATGGTTTATTGCATGGTCATAATTCTTCTTTACAACTTGACTGTTGTGTAACTAAGTTTAATGTGAAGGTTTATGTGGAACCTATATCAGATTACACTCCATCGTTGGGGTAAGGGGGGAAGAGAAGGAAGGGGAGAAAATTTGGAAATCAAAAACTTGAGTGTTGTAAACTAATAATAAAAAAAAATAAAGAGGGATACTTTGTGAATATCTGTAAATGAAAGTATTATCAATTAAAGCCAACATAGTGTCAGTAAAAAAAATTATGTCATGTTTTCTTTTTGATACAAATACAAGACTGGTAAAACAGGGGAATATTATGGGAGAATTTAAGCAAAATATTTTGCAGATTGAAATGCCTCCTCATGGACCAGATTGTGAGATGTTTGCTAAATAAAACCACAGCTAATTGGATTCAGAACTATTTAAATGACTGTACCCAGAATACACATTAACGAGTCAACTTGGAGGATTATCTCTGTTAGAATGTCTAAGGGATTTTTCTTGAAATTTTGAGGGTTATCATTTTCACTAATGACTTAAACCAACAGATAGAGTTCTATGTCCAAAAGTAGAAAGTATCATAATGTTGGGATAGTATGGTGGTATATTAAATAACATAATCCAGAACCACAAGATGATAGGCTGGGTTTCATGAAATTAAATTTAATGAGAAAGCAGGTAAGGTGGGGTGGAGCCGAGATGGCACTGGGAAAATAAAAACCTACTGGAGCTCTTTCACAAGTTCTGTCAGATACCTCTAAAAAAGTGAATCTGAGCAGATTGGAGAGAATTCAAAGCCACTAGTAGACTAAGTAGGGCAGGAGCGCTGGGTGCTCAAAACAGCAGGAGACCACACCAAATGGGAGCAGCAGCAGAACCCAGCCAGCACACAGGTCTGGGAGAGTGCTGGGTGTGCAAACACGGAGTAGGAGCAGGCCCAAGGTGGAAGTACCAGTCATGTGAGCAATTCCCAGGCCTCTCAGCCCAGACCAGGGGTGTGTCAGAGCTATGGGAGACATTACCACAGAGCCTGAGGCCACAGGAGCAGCTACTCCTGAGGCCTCTAGCCCACAGTCTAAAGGTTTGAAACAACTTTTTGAACTTCCAAGATCCATGATGACCAGGTAAAATTGCTCTCATTTCTCTCTTCATAACTCAGATAATAATCCCCTGGGAGAAAACACTGGGATAGAGGAGTCAGTAGTGGGGCTACAGTAGCCTTTGAGGTCAGGAAACTGGGGAGAGAGCCCTTCTGGTGGTAGTGGAAAGAGACTAGTGCAGGAAGAGAGGTATCCCAACAGGCCCCACATTAACAGAATAGCAGGAATTCCAGAGGTCCAGGGGGATGGAGCCAGCAATCATCAACACCAGGACCCCAGATGTACCTTCTCACAGCCAGGGGAAGTGGCAGACAAAATTGCAGATAATGGCTGACCCCACCTATGTTGCAGTGCAGCCCTAGGGGAAGAGGAGAGTTCCAACAGCCAGACTACTGCTCCCCAACAACTCAAGAAACCAGAAGCAACAGTACACAAAGCCAGTGAGCAGGACCACAGCTACCAGCACAACAAGCTTGGGACAGAGACCCCTGAGTACCAGAATCAGGGATCCCTTTAGAAGTCAGGTAAAAGACAAATAACATGAAAAAAATGATGGAGAAAACCAAAAACTATCGATTCTTATTATGGAGACAGGGAAGATCAAAATACCAATTCAGAAGAGGACAGCATTGACACTATACCCACATTTGAAACCTCAAAAGGGAATGTGTACTAGTCTCCAGCCCAAAAAGCATACCTGGAAGAATTGAAGGAGGACTTAAAAACTAAAATAGAGACATAAAAAAATGGAAAAAGATGGAAAAAATTCAGTGATGAGAAAAAATCTTTAAAAAGTAAAATTGGTGAAATGGTTAAGGTGGTTCGGAATAAAACTGGAGAGAATGTCTCACTGAAAAAGTAAAATTAACCAAATGAAAGAGTAGATACAGAAGCTGAATGAAGAAAACAATTTGTTAAAAATTAGAATTTTGCAAATAGAAGTGAATGATTGTATGAGACATCAAGCATCACACAAAGTCTAAAGAATGAAAAAAATAGAAGAACATGTAATATACCTTATTGGAAAAACAACTGACCTGGAAAATAGATTCAGGAGAGAAAATCTAATAATTATCATTCTACCAGAAAACTATGACAAAAAAAGAGCCTGGAAAATAACTTCCAAGAAATCAAAAAGGAAAACCCCCTGAGGTCCTAGAAAAAGAGGGAAAAATAGTATTAGAAGGAATCCACTGATCAACTCTGCAAAGAGATCCCAAATTGAAAACTCCAAGGAATATTGTAGCCAAATTGCAGAATTATCAGGTTAAGGAGAGACTACTTCAAGCAGCCAGAAAGAAACAATTCAAATATCACAGAATTACAGTCATGATCATGCAGGATCTTGCAGCTTGTACAGTAAAAGACAGGAGGAATTGCAATATGATATTCTGAAAGGCAAAAGACTACAACGAAAGATTAACTACCCAGCAAAATTGATCATAATTTTTTTTCAGTCAAAGACATGGACATTCAAAGAAATAAGGGAATTCCAGAACTTCCTGATGGAAAGGCCAGAGCTCAATGGAAAATTTGACCTTCAAATACAAAACTGAAAAGAGACATAAAAAGATAAAAGTGAAAAAAAATTGTTTTCAATAAGGACAAATTGTTTAAATCCTAATATAGGATTATAATGTCACACACACACACACACACACACACACATATCTATATCTATATATATATATATATACATACATATATATGTATATATATGCAGTTATTACGACAATTGAAAGGGATATCGATGGACCATTGGCAGCAGTATAAAGTAACTGATGTGATGATAAAAAAACATAATTAAGGGGTGCAAAGAGATATTTCTTGGAGAAGAAGTAAGGATGAGGTAGAAAAGGGTAAATTACATCAAATGAAGAGGCAAAAAATGTAGAGGGAAAGAAGGGAGAGAGAAGAGCAGTGTTTAAGCTTTACTCTCATTGGATTTGGTTCAAGAAGGGAATAACATACTCTGAT
Source organism: Trichosurus vulpecula (assembly GCF_011100635.1). Classification (NCBI taxonomy): domain Eukaryota; kingdom Metazoa; phylum Chordata; class Mammalia; order Diprotodontia; family Phalangeridae; genus Trichosurus; species Trichosurus vulpecula. Next base: position 131,396,919 of record NC_050578.1, on the reverse strand, counting down.
AAGTATAGCAATCAAACTTGTCCTACAGACAGTAGGAGGGGAAAGGGGTAAGAAAAGGGAGTGGGTGCTCAGAAGGGAGGGAGGAAGTAGCAAGGGGAGAAAGGTAAGATAAGGGAGGAGAATAACATAGTCTGATATGTACAGAAGTCAAACTTATCCTACTGGGAGTAGGAGGGGAAAGGGGAAAGAAAAGGAGGGTGGTGATCTAAGGTAAGGAAAAGTATCAAAGAGAAAAGTGTAAAATAACAGAGAGGTGTCATTAGGGAGGGAAAATTGAGGGAGATGGTGGCCAAAAGCAAAACTCTTTTGAGGAGTGGAAGGGAGAAGGGAGAAACAAAAGCATGAACAGGAGGTGAAATAATATGGAGAAAAAGACACAGATAGTAATTATAACTGTGAATTTGAATAGGATGAACTCTCCCATAAAACAGAGGTGCATAACAAAATGGATAAAAAAACATAATCCTACAATATGTTGTTTACAAGAAACACATTTGAAACAGGGAGCTACACACAAGGGAAAGGTAAAAATCTGGAGTAGAATATACTATGTTTTAGCAAAAAATTTAAAAAAAGCAGGGGTAGCAAATCTAATCTCAGACAAAGCAAATGCAAAGATAGATCTAATTAAAAGAGATAAGGAAGGACACTGTATCCTGCTAAAAGGCACCATAAACAATGAAGCAATATCATCACTTAACATATATGTTCCAAGTGGTATAGCATACAAATTTTTAGAGAAGTTAAGGGAGTTACAGGAAGAAATACACAGCAAAACTATACTAGTGGGGGACCTCAACTTCCCCCTCTCTGACCTTGATAAATTTAGCCTCAATATGAACAAAAAAGAAGTTAAGAAGGTGAATAGAATTTTAGAAAAGTCAGATATGGTAGACTTCTAGAGAAAAATGAATGGGGATAAAAGGAATATACTTTTTTCCCTGTGGTACATGACACATACTCAAAAATCGACCATGTACTAGGGCATAAAAATGTCACAATCCAGTGCAGAAAGGCAGAAGTAGTCAAAGCATCCTTTTCAGATCATGATGCAGTAAAATTTATTTGTAATAAAGGACCATGGGAAAATAAATTAAAAATTAATTGAAAACTAAATAATCTAATCTTATAGAATGAGTGGGCCAAAGAATGAATCACAGAAACAATTAATAACTTCATTCAAGAGAATGACAATAATGAGACAACATACCAAAACTCATGACATGCACAAAAACAGATATTAGCGGATGTTTTATGTCTCTAAATGCTTATATGAATAAAATAGATAAAAAGGAGATCAATGAATTGGGCATGCAACTGAAAAAGCTAGAAAAAGAACAAATTGGAAATCCCCAATTAAATACCAAGGTAGAAATACTGAAAATCAAAGGAGAGATTAATCAAATTGAAATGAAGAAAACCATTAAATTAATAAAACCAAGAGCTGGTTTTATGAAAAAAACCAATAAAATTGATAAACCTTTGATCAATTTGATTAAAAAAAGAAAATCAAATTACCAGTATCAAAAATGATAAGGGTGAATTCAAATCCAATGAAGAAGAAATTAAATCAATAATTAGCAATTATTTTGCCCAATTGTATGCCCATAAATTTGACCACCTTAGGGATATGGATGAATATTTACAAAAATATAAATTGCCCCAGTTCATAGAAGAGGGAGCAAAATACCTAAATAACTCCATCTCAGAAAAAGAAATTGAGTAAACTATGAATGAACTCCATAGGAAAAAATCTCCAGGGAAAGATAGTTTTGCATGTGAATTCTATCAAACATTTAAAGAACAATTAATTCCTATACTTTATAGACTATTTGGGAAAATAGCTGAAGAAGGAGTCGTGCCAAATTCTTTTTATGACACAAATATGGTACTAATACCTTAACCAGAAAGAGTCAAAACAGAGAAAGAATATTATAGACCTATTTCTCTAATGAATATTGATGCAAAAATTTTAAATAAAATGTTAGGAAAAAGACTGCAGAAACTTATTATGAGAATAATACACTACGACCAGTTAGGATTTATTCCGTGAATGCAAGGCTGGTTCAATATTAGGAAAACTATCAGCATAATTGATCATATCAACAACAAAACTAGTGGAAACCATATGATCATCTCAATAGATGCAGAAAAAGTCTTTGACAAAATACAATATCCATTCCTATTAAAAACACTAGAAACCATAGGAATAAACAGAGTCGTCCTTAAAATTATAAATAGCATATATCTAATACCATGAACAAGCATTATTTGCAATGCAGATAAGCTATATTCATTCCTAATAAGATCAGGGGTAAAACAAGGATGTCCATTATCACCCCTATTATTCAATTTGGTACTAGAAGTGTTAGCTGTAGCATTAAGAGAAGAGAAAGAAATTGAAGGAAATAGAATAGGCAAAGAAGAGACTAAATTAAAACTTTTTGCAGATATGATGATTTACTTAGAGAATCCTAGAGAATCAACTAAAAAACTACTTGAAATAATAAATAACTTTAGCAAAGTTGCAGGTTATAAAATAAACCTATATAAATTCTTGGCATTCCTATACATTACTAACAAAACCCAACAGTAAGAGACAAAAAGTTTTGAAGTTATTGTAGACACTATAAAATATTTGGGAGTCTACCTGCCAAAACAAACCCAGGGCCTATATGAACATAATTACAAAACAGAAATAAAGTCAGATTTAAATAAATGGAAAGTCATCAGTTGCTCATTGTTAGGCCAAGCTAATATAATAAAAATGACAATTTTGCTTCAATTAATTTACTTATTCAGTGCAATACCAATAGAAATACCAAAGAGTTATTTTACAGAGCTAGACAATATAATAAGAAAACTCATCTGGAAGAACAAAAGATCCAAAATATCTAGGGAATTAATGAAAAGAAATGCTAGGGAAGGTGGCCTAGACATACCAGACATTAAACTGTATTATAAAGCAGCAGTCATCCAAACTACTTGATACTGGCTAAGAAACAGAGTGGTGGATCAGTGGAGTAGGTTAGATACACAACATGCAGTAGTCAACAACTATAGCAATCTACTCTTTTATAAATCCAAAGAATCCAGCTTCTGAGCTAAGAATTCACTACTTCCCAAAAACCTCCTGAGAAAACTGGAAAATGGTAAGGCAGAAACAGGGCATAGACAAATATCTTACACCACATCCCAAAATAAAGTCAAAATGGGTTCATGATTTGGGAATAAAGACTGATACTACATGCAATTTGGGAGAGCAAGGAAAAGTTTACCTATCAGATTTATGGGAAAGGGAAGAATTCATGACCCAACAGGATATAGAGTGTTACAAAATGCAAAATGGATAATTTTGATTAAGCTATACTGAAAAGCTTTTGTATAAACAAAACCAATGCAACAAAACTTAGGAAGGAAGCAGAAAATTGGGAGAAAATCTTTACAACTAAAGTCTCTGTTAAAGGCCTCATATCCAAAAGATACTGGGAACTGAGGCCAATTTATAGGAATACAAATCATACCCCAATTGAGAAATTGTCAAAGTATACAAACAGTCAGTTTTCAGAGGAAGAAATTAAAAAATATATATTCATATGAAAACATGCTCTAGATCACTACTCATTAGATAACTGCCAATCAGAACAACTCTTAGGTAACGCATCTCTCCCATCAGATTGGCTGTCATGACAAAATAGAAAAATGTTAAATGCTGGAGAGGATGTGGGAAAATCGGAACATTGTTACATTGCTGGTTGAGTTGTGAACTGATCCAGTCATTGTGCAGAGCAATTTGGAACTATGCCAAAAGGGCTATAAAAATGCACATACACTTTGACCTGGCAATACTTCTAGGGCTGTATCCCAAAGAGATCACACAAGTGAGAAAGGGACCTGTATGAACAAAAATATTCATAGCAGCTTTTTTTGTGGTGGGAAAGAATTGGAAGTCAAGGGGATGCCCATCAACTGGGGAATGGCTAAACAAGTTGTGGCATCTGAATGTAATGGAATTCTATTGTGCTATAAGACATGAAGAGCAAATGAACTTCATTATAACCTGGAATAACCCATATGAACTGATGCTGAGTGAGGGGAGCAGAACCAGGTATCATTATACACGATTACAGACACACGGTATATGTAAGGATGAACTGATAGACTTAACTCCTCTCATCAATGAAAGGTTCAAAGACAGCCCCAAAGGACTCATGATGGAAAAAGCTATGCCCATTCGGAAAAGGAATTATTGAATCTGAATGCATATGGAGGGAAACTTTTTGCTCTCCTTTTTTCCCCTTCTTTTTCAATTTCATTTCTTCTTTCTCACGATTCATTCTGTTGGTTATAATTCTTCTTTACAACTGGACTATTATGTAAATAATTTCAATATGAATGTATATGTAGAAACTACATTGGATTACATTCCATCTTTGGGGGGAGGAGGGAAGAGAGGCAGGGAGAGAAAATTTGGAACCCAAAAACTTGTGGAATTGAGTGTTGTAAAGTAAAAATTAAAAAAACATATATTTTTTTTAAAAAAGAAAGAATGTAAGGTGCTATGATAACATAATTAAAAATCACCTTCACAAATAGAATGGTTGGATAACACTTTGTGTGATTATGAACCAGAAATTCAAGCTGATATCAAGTCCACTCTAAGTAAACCAAAAATATTTCAAGTTGTAGTTAACTGGCAGACCCAATTTTAGGCAACTTTCATAGAGGTGTGCTGTCCAGAGCAAGAGAGGTGATTTTAATCCATTGTACTTTATCCCTTTCTATCCAATTGTATAATATTATCTTACTATATTTTTAAATGATGCAGACAACTGTAGTCCAAAAGATGACTGGGAGAGTGAGCGGCCTAGAGACCATTTAATGATTGATTGAATTGACAAGTAGTGGATATCCTGGAAAGGCAAAGATTTGGAGAAAAGGGGTAGGCTGAGTGTTGCCTTCCTATTATCAAACAATTCTTTCCTTGGCCTCAGAGAGTAGAACTAAAACAAGTGGATAGAAATAGAGCAACAAATTAAAAATAAATTGAAGGAACAATTGGGGGCATTGACAGAATGAGAGATAGTCAGTTAGGGGCTAGATAAATGATTGCTGGGTTTGATATAGAAGGCATCCTGGTTCAGATACAGGTTAAGCCCATGGTCTAGAAATCTCTTTCAATCCAAAGATTTTGTTTAATTCTTGTTTCAGATTAGACCTAATGATACCTTTTCCTGAAGTAAGCTGATGCTTAGCCTATCTGAATTACAGATATTTACTGGGGTATAAACAACTTTCCAGATGAAATCAAATTAAACTTTTCCTTCCCTAGATGCCTGGCCTACTACCTACTTAGCAATTCTTAGTAAGTACAAAGAATGGAAGTCAGTAATGCTACAAGGTAGATTATAGCAAGTGACCTGGAGGTGAAAAGCTCTAAAATCTGTCACTAATCCCTTCAGCTGTCTAGCCATTAGTGTGTTTTTTTTTTAAAGAAATTTAAATTGCCCCTTTAACTAGACAATTAAAAGTCTTACAGAGAAACATTAAGAGAAAACAATCTTTCCTTTGAGAGGCTAACAAGAAAACATGAGCATTTAGGCCAGTGTATTATTAGATAGCTTTTAAAGAACATGTTTATGTTTCAGTGTTAAGCACAGGTGTCAGCCTAATGTCAGCCTAATTAATTGATGTATTTTTTCCTTCATAGATTTTCAGATTCTTTAAGAATAGAGTAACATTTCTGTAATATTAGCTGTTTTCTTCTGTTATCGTAGTTGTTTTTAAAAGATACTCTGATTTTGAAAAAAAAAAAAAAGTAAGGCAGATAGGATACCAGTACATCATAAGGTATGGGCCTTTCTGTTTCAGCTTTGATTTAGACTTGACAGCTGATGCTGTCAGAAGCAAGTTAATAAGTTCAAGCGAATGGTTTGCAAAAGGAAAATATTGTCCAGGCAACAGACAAAAGTCAAGCAAGATGTCAATGTTGAAACTGTGCTACCTGGCTGTTTGTGACATTGTGCATTTGGATTTTCATTTTCCAACAGGAATGAGAAAGACAAGAAAAGAAAAAGATTCAGACTAAAATCAGAATAAATATAGTAGAAACATGCCATTTAAAATGAGTATTGGGTTATCATTCTCAAAGTCATGATAACTTCTGCATAATTAAATTATAATAATTCCAATGTTTGTTTCTGGAGTTTCTAAAGACCTATTTCTAAGAAGCTCAATTATTAAAGCCTATCATGTTAGATCACCAATGATGGTTGCCTTAAGCATGGTGACATAGCATTCAGGGTAGCTACAGACATTGGAGCTAAGGGAAGACAGTGAGGCCAGAGAGGCATAATGCGTTTTGTGGGAAACAAAAGGAGGAATTCTGTTTTCACAGATTAAACTATTCCAAACTTGGAGTGATAGCAGAATATAAGTCAGAGGTGACTGATTCTAATCATATTTGTGACCTAGCAGAACCAGGCTTCTGATCGTGTAAAAGGTCAGAAGCTTGTATTCATGCTTAATGAGCTGTTTGAAGGGGAACCTATCAGGGAGGAGAAGATGAAGTGGGAGCTCAGGAGGTTGCATCTAGCCAGTGAAGAGCAAGGCGAGAAATTTGAATCTGGATGAATTATAAAAGAGTTTTTGTAACTAGCTTAATGTGAGCTTGCCCCTGGCCCCTTTTTAGAAGGGGTAGAGGCCAAGTTACCCATCAGATAATAACTTGAAATAAAATCTTTTTTTCTCTAAATTCACTCATAGCTAGGTGGAATTCTTGGTAAGACCATTATTTCTAATAGGCTGATAAAATTAGACAATAGGTTGATACTGGTTCAGGCACGATGTAAGAATTGTGGAGAGAGAGGTTAATTGTGGGTGGTAGATTACTGAGTCAGAACATTTTTCTGGTGTCAACCTGCAGAGATTGGTTAAAGACTGAGCAGGCAGCATGCATGCATGGGAGCTGCAGTGTAGAACACCATTCCCCAAGGGAGCCAGTGTAGAACTGGGCTCATTTTGGGGTTAATATGTATGGTTTATATAGGGTACACAGGGGTACTGTCACCCCATCATCATTTTACGTCTGGACAGAGAAAATACTTCTTTTATCATACCATTCCCAGCCATACCAGACCACTCCAAGCCTTGGGCTATCTGGATAGAAAAAATTGACTCCACCCAAGCCTGAACAGAAGACAACAGGAGTTCTCTACCTTAGATTAAATTACTTCCAAGCTTGTGTGGGGGCTCACCAGGATTGGGAGAATCAATGCAATCTCATTATCAGTAATGTCTTTCTGAAGAAAAACTGAATTTAAAGTCAGAACTTTGGAAGAAGGGAGCTGGGGAAAGCTCTGAATCTCTAAAATAATGATTACTAAAAATCATTTTTCATACTGGGGCACCTAAAAGAGTCTTAGAATGATAAATTCAGAATATCCTGGTCTTAGAGATGCTTGTTTCTCATGAGGCATTATCCAGGTATCTTCAGGTCATCCTCAATCTCTGAGCCCAGTTCTATCTCTACACCCCACCAGGAGCTATTCCCAGGTTGACCGTCCTCTGTAGATAATCTGATACCTCTGTAGATAATCAATTTTAACATTAAATGTACAAAGAACACAGAGAGCAAGTATCCCTCCGATATTTGCAATTTTCCCTTCCTGTCATGTTAGCTAGTCTGATAAGTATGAGGTGGTAACTCTGAGTTGTTTTTATTTGCATTTCTCTAATCGATAATAATTTAGAACATTTTTATATGATTACCAATAGTTTTGATTATTTTTATCAGAAAATGGAATGTTCCTACCCTTTGACCATTTATCAATTGAAGAATGACTTACATTCTTAAAAATTTGAGTGAATTCTCTATATATTTGAGAAATAAGGTTTTTATCAGAAAAAAAAACTCTCTAAAAATTTGTTATTTTTTTCCTCCATCCTCTTTACCCCTTTTTATCTTTCTCACTCCTTTTACCCTGTTCATTCTCAAAAGTGTTTGGTTTCTGACTAGTACCTCCACCAATGTGCTTTCTCTTTTATCAGCCATCTCGTCTTCTTGTCCTCTTCTACTTCCCAGGAGGATCATATATATATATATATATATATATATATATATAGATAGATAGATAGATAGATATAGATATATAGATATATATAGATATGTGTGTGTGTATACACATACATACACACATATAAATATATATGTGTGTATGTGTATATATATATTATATACTATATATGTATATACATACTACATACATATTTAACATCTTTTTCCACTTGGACAATTCTGCTTTTTAAAGTGTTATTTTCCTCAGTAATTTTTTCTGTCTCCTTTGCTAAGCTGTTGATTCTTTCTTCCTGATTTTCCTGTATCTCTCTCATTTATTTATTTTCCCAATTTTTCTTCTACCTCTCACTTAAGCTTATTGAATCCTTTATGATTTCTCTTTCTTGTTTATGCTTTATGATTATTTTACAGTTGAAAGTCAAATTTTCAGAGGGCAGAGCCAAGATGGCATCTGGGAAGCAGGGACTAGCATGAGCTCCCTGCCAAGTCCCTCCAAAAACGCATAAAAATGACTCTGAACCAACTCTAGAACTGCAGAACCCACAAAAGAGCAGAGGAAAGCAGGGATAGACCTCTGGGTGAGGTCTATCCCACATGGAGCTGGGAGCTGGGAGCTGGGAGTGGAGCGGAGCAGAGCCCAGTGTGAGTGGCGCGGACCAACCAGACCAGCAGAGCGGGCCGTAGCGCCATGAATCAGTGAGCTGTGGCAGTTACCAGACTTCTCAACCCACAAACACCAAAGACAGTGGAGAAGGTTAGTGGGAAAAGCTGTGGGAGTGGAAGGAGTTTGCAGTTCAGCCACCGCCCCCGGGGCAGCAGAGGTGGGGCAACTACAGCTGCAGTTGCTTCTGGCCCCAGGCCCACTTGGTGGGAGGAATTAAATGGTGGATCAGAGCAGGAGTGCACAGCCTGCTGAAGATCTAAGCCCAGTCCGGGTTGGGGATTCTTGGGAAAGGAAGAGTGCTGGTGTGGCAGAGCTGGTACATCCCCCCCAAATGAGGAACATAGAACTCTTTAGTCTACAAGCAGTCATACCCCGCTGAAAAACTCAAGGGTCAAGTTTGTTGGTTGGGAATATGGCCAGGCAGCGATAACGCAACCAGATTCAGTCTCAGACTTGGATTCTTTCTTTGGTGACAAAGAAGACCAAAACATACAGACAGAAGAAGTTAACAAAGCCAAAGAGCCTACAACAGAAGCCTCCAAGAAAAACATGAACTGGTCCCGGGCCATGGAAGAGCTCAAAAAGGATTTGTAAAAGCAAGTTAGAGAAGTAGAGGAAAAATTGGGACCAGAAATGAGAATGATGCAAGAAAACCATGAAAAGCAAGTCATTGACTTGCTAAAGGAGACCCAAAAAAATACTGAAAACAACACCTTAAAAAAAAAGACTAACTCAAATGTCAAAAGAGCTCCAAAAAGCCAATGAGGAGAAGAATGCCTTGAAAGGCAGAATTACCCAAATGGAAAAGGAGGTCCAACGGACCACTGAAGAAAATACTACCTTAAAAATGAGATTGGAGCAAGTGGAAGCTAGTGACTTGATGAGAAATCAAGATATTATAAATCAGAACCAAAGGAATGAAAAAATGGAAGATAACGTCAACTATCTCATTGGAAAAACCACTGACCTGGAAAATAGATCCAGGAGAGATAATTTAAAAATTATTGGACTACCTGAAAGCCATGATCGAAAAAAGAGCTTATATATCATCTTTCAAGAAATTATCAAGGAGAACTGCCCTGATATTCTAGAGCTGGAGGGTAAAATAGAAATTGAAAGAATCCATCGATCGCCTCCTCAAATAGATCCCAAAAAGAAATTCCCTAGGAATATTGTCACCAAATTCCAGAGCTCCCAGATCAAGGAGAAAATACTGCAAGCAGCCAGAAAGAAACAATTTGAGTATTGTGGAAACACAATTAGAATAACCCAAGATCTGGCAGCTTCTACATTAAGAGATCAAAGGGCTTGGAATACAATATTCCAGAGGTCAATGGAGCTAGGATTAAAACCTAGAATCACCTACCCAGCAAAACTGAGTATCATGCTCCAAGGCAAAATATGGATTTTCAATAAAATAGAGGACTTTCATGCTTTCTCAGTGAAAAGACCAGAGGTGAATAGAAAATTTGACTTTCAAACACAAGAATCAAGAGAAGCATGAAAAGGTAATCAAGAAAAAGAACAAGAAAAAGAAATTGCAGGGGACTTGCTAAAGTTGAACTGTTTTGTTTACATTCCTACATGGAAAGATGACGTGTATGATTCATGAGACCTCAGTATTAGGGTAGCTGAAGGGAATATGCATATATATATATATATATATATACACACACACACACACATATTTACATATATAATATATGTATATATATGTGAATGTGTATGTATGTATATATGTATGTGTATATTTATATATATGTATATGTATATATGTGTATATATATATATATACAGAGAGAGAGAGAGAGAGAGAGAGCACGGACACAGGGTGAGTTGAAGATGAAGGAAAGATATCTAAAAGAAATAAAATCAAATTAAGGGATGAGAGAGGAATATATTGAGAAAGGGAGATAGGGAGACATAGAATGGGGTGGATTATCTCGCATAAAGGTGGCAAGAAAGGGGCAGCTAGGTGGTGTAGTGAGGAGAGCACCAGCCCTGGAGTCAGGAGGACCTGAGTTCAATTCCGGCCTCAGACACTTGACACATTTACTAGCTGTGTGACCTTGGGCAAGTTGCTTAACCCCAATTGCCCTTCCTTCCTCCCTGCCAAAAAAAAGTAGAAAAAAGGAAAAACTTACAAAAAAAGGTGGCAAGAGGAAGCAGTTCTGTGGGAGGAGGGGAGAGGGCAGGTGAGGGGGGAATGAGTGAATCTTGCTCTCATCAGATTTGGCCTGAGGAGGGAATACCATACATACTCAATTGGGTATCTTACCCCACAGGAAGGAAGAGGGAAGAAAATAAAAAAGGGGGGAATGATGGAGGGGAGGGCAGATGGGGGTGGAGGTAATCAAAAACAAAAACTTTTAAAAGGGGACAGGGTCAAGGGAGAAAATTCAATAAAGGAGGATGGGTTGGGAAGGAGCAAAATATAGTGAGTCTTTCAGAACATGAGTATTGTGGAAGTGTTATACATAATGATACACATGTGGCCTATGTTGAATTGCTTGACTTCTTAGGGAGGGTGGGTGGAAGGGGAAGAGGGGACAGAATTTGGAACTCAAAGTTTTAAAAGCAGATGTTCAAAAACAAAAATAATAAGTTTTTACATGCAACTAGAAAACAAGATACATAGGCAATGGGGTGTAGAAATTTATCTTGCCCTACAAGAAAGGAAGGGAAAAGGGGATGGGAGGGGAGTGGGGTGACAGAAGGGAGGGCTTACTGGGGAACAGGGCAACCAGAATATATGCCATCTTGGAGCGGGGGGGAGGGTAGAAATGGGGAGAAAATTTGTAATTCAAACTCTTGTGAAAGTCAATGCTGAAAACTAAATATGTTAAATAAATAAATTAAAAAAAAGATTTTCAGGATAAAAAAAAAAACAGAAAGTCAAATTTTCTATCCAGATCTGGTCTTTTCATCAGGAATACTTAAAAGTCCTCCATTTCAATGAATGTTCATATTTTTCCCCTGAAGGATTATACTGTTTTGTTGGGAAGGTGATTCTTGGTAGTAACCCTGGCTCTTTTGCCATCCAGAATATCATATTTCATCCTGTCCAATCCTTTAATGTAGAAATTGCTAAATCTTCTATCATCCTGACTGTGGTTCCATGATATTTAAATTGTTTTTTTTTGGCTGCTTGAAATATTTTCTCCTTGATCTGGGAGCTCTGGAATTTGGCTACAACATACCTGGGAACTTTCTTTTTGAGACTCTTTCAGGAAGCGATCAGTGAGTTCTTTCAATTTCTATTTTACTCTCTGATTCTGAAATATCAGGGCAGTTTTCCTTGCTAATTTTTTGAAGGATGATGTCTAGGCTCTTTTTCGATCATGGCCTTCAGGTAATACATTAATTCTTAAATTATCTCTCCACAACCTATTTTTCTAGATCATTTTTTTTCCAGTGAGATGTTACACATTTTCTTTTACTTTTTTCTTTCTTTTGATTTGATTTTATTGCTTCCCATTGTCTCAGGGTGTCATTAGCTCCCACTTGTCAAATTCTCATTTTTAAGGAATTCTTTTCTTCAGTGAGTTTTCATATCTCCTTTATCATTTGGCCAATTCTACTTTATAAAGAGTATTTTTCTTCAGTGATTTTTTGTGTCTTTTTTCCCCTTTTGGCCAATTCTGCTTTTTAAAATGTTATTTTCTTCAGTAAATTTTGTGCCTCCTTTAGCAAGCTATTGATTCTTTATTCATAATTTTCTTACATCACTCTCATTTGTTTTCCCAATTTTTTCCTACTTCTCATTTGATTTTTGAAATTATTATTGAGCTCTTCCAGTAATTCTTTCTAGGCCTGAGGCCAATGTGCTTTTTTATCCTTTGAGGTTTTGCTTGTAGGTATTTTGACATATTTGTCTCCTGAGCTTGTATTTTGATCTTACCAATCACCGTATTAAAATTCAGTGGTCTTTGGGCTGTTTCCTCATTTTTCTCTCCTATTTCTTGACTTTTAACATTATATTAAAATTGGGCTTTACTCCTGGAGTGGGGGGGCACTCTCCCAAGTTTCAGGTTTTTTGTGCTGTTGTTTTCACAGCAAGGTTGATGATCTGTAAGGTTTTGCTTTTTCCAAAGTGGCATGATCTAAGTATAGGTATGTTCACTACTCCCCTGGACTGTGCTTTGGTCTATGAAGGGCCACAAGCACACTTTTTAGCCCTGACACCGTGAGCAGGATTCTTGATCCCCTGAACATGGAAGCTCTAGTGTGCTAGAGTTCCTTTTTGCCCTGAGACTGCAATGCAACATAGTCCAGCATCCAGTACCAGCATAGGATCGCCTGTAATTTTCTTCTGAACAGTTGCCTGATCCCTTACTGTCTATTGGCTATGGTCTCTGAAAGCCACCTCTGCACAATTCAGTCTATCCAAAGACCTACTGCTGATTTGCCTCAGCCTGCAAAGGACTACGCTCCACTCTCACCCCAGTGATACAGGCTTTTCCTGCTAACATTGTCAGTTGTGATGAGCTGGAAAATTGTTTTACCACATGCTTTGTCTTTTGTTCTCCTGCTCCAAAATTCATTTTGAGGTGTTATTTTAAAGATTTTTGGAATGTAATTTGGCAGAGCTCAGGTGAGTCCCTGCCTTCACTCTGTCATCTTTGGACTATAACTTTCTCTAACACATACAAGCATTTTCCACATAACATAAAATGTATAAATGGTCCTGTAACTAAGGGGACAAAAGGCATTCTTTAGGTGATTTTTCACACATGGAAAATCAATTTAAAGAAAGTTCAGTGTAAGGTGGGGTAATATGGAGCCACGATGGTGGAGAAAAGGCAAGGACTTCTCTGAGTTTTCCACAATTACCCTTCAAACAACTTTAAATAATACCTTAAAACAAATCCTGGAACAGCTGAACTGAGAAAAGGTCAAGGTGAAACTATTTACCAGCCTAAGATAACTTAGAAGGCCAGTAGGAAAGGTCTATTGCTCTAGGGGAGAAAGGAGCACAGTTTAGCACAGAAAACCAGGAGTATGCCTTGGGAATGACTAAATATGAAGCTTCAGCAGCTACTTCAAGTTCTCGGCCCACAGTTTGACAACCCACAGGGTGCTGGACAACTGGTCAGAAGGAGATATAGGGTCTCTGTACTAGCACTAGGTGCAAGACTCTGTTGCATTGCCCATACTAGCATCTAGGTCACACTCCTGGGTTGCAGTCCCAAGGGGAGGAAGAGCACTAGCATATCAGAGTTTGTGACTACAGGGGAGTGGGGACCCTGGATTCAGTTGCAGGGCAGAGATGATTACTTGTGGTTACTCAGAAACCAGAGCATGTCAATACACCTCTCCTTAGAACACACCACCTTGGAAGGCCAGAAAGTTTACACAGATCCAGAACTAGTTCTGAAAACAACTGTATGAAAAAAACTGAATCTTGGTTCCTCCTCCTCCCATGAGTAGAGCTCAACTTCCTACAAATTTAAAAGTCAGGAAATGGGCTGAAAAAATGAGTGAACAACAAAAAACAACCTGACCATAGAAAATTACTATCATGACAGGGAAAATCAAAACACAAACTCAGAAGAAGACAGGAAAATAAAAACTGCTACATCTAAAGCATCAAAGAAAAATGTGAAGTTGTCTCAACCCCAAGAAGGATATAGGGAAGAGCATAAAAAGGGTTATAAAAATCAAACAAGAGAGGTACAGGGGGAAATGGGAAAAGAAATGAGAATGATGCAAGGGAATCATTAAGAAAGAGTCAAAGACTTGGTAAAGGAGGCACAAAAAAGTACAAAAATAAAACTTATAAAGCAGAACAGGCCAAATGGGAAAAGAGACACAAAAAACCAGTGAAGAGAAGAATGCCTTAAAAAGCAAAACTGATCAAATGGAAAATGAGGTATCATAATTCAATGAAGGGGCCAAACCAAGATGGTGGCTGGAAAGCAGGGACTTATGTGAGCTCTCCCACCCAGGTCCCTCCAAACACCTATAAAAATGGCTCTTAACAAATTCTAGAACTGCAGAACCCATGAAGTAGCAGAGGAAAGGAGGGCTTCAGCCCAGGACAGCCTGGATGGCCGCTGGGTAATGTCTATCACACACAGAGCTGGGAGTGGAGTGGAGCACAGCCCAGCATGGGCTGCGGCAAGACTGGGAGCCAAGAGGAACAGGCCCTAGTGCCCTGAATCAGTGAGCTGTGGCAGTTACCACACTTCTCAACCCACAAGCACCAAAGAAAACACAGAAGTTTAGTGGGAAAAGCTGCTAGGAACAGAGTGAAAGGAGTTCATGGTTCAGCCACTGCCCCAGGGGCAGTAGAAGTGGTGCAGGTACAGAACTACAACTGCAGTTGTTTCTGGCCCCAGGTCCACCTGTTGGGAGGAATTAAGGGATCAGAGCAGGAGTGCAGAGCCTGCTTAAGATCTGAGTCAGGTCCGGGCTGGTGGTTCTTGGGGTAGGAGGAGTGCTGGTGTGGCAGACCTTCCTGTGAGAAACAGCTCTGAAAACAACAGCACATCCCCTCAAGCTTGGAACAGAGTACTCTCTACTCTCCAAGCAGTCATACCCTGATGAAAAAATCAAGGGTCAAGTAGTTGGCTGGGAACACGACCAGGCAGTGAAAATGGACTCAGATTCAGACTCACACTTTGGAATCTTTCTTTGGTGATGAAGAAGACCAAAACATACAGCCGTAAGAAGTCAACAAAGTCAAAGAGCTTGCATGAAAAGCCTCTAAGAAAAACATGAATGGGTCTCAGGCCATGGAAGAGCTCAAAAAGGAGTTGGAAAAGCAAGTTAGAGAACTACAGTAAAAATTGAGAAGACAAATGAGAGTGATGTGAGAAAACCATGAAAAACAAGTCAATGATTTGCTAAAGGAGACCCAAAAACAGTGAAGAAAATGACACCTTAAAAAATAGACTAACTCAAATGGCAAAGAGCTCCAAAAAACCAATGAGGAGAAGAATGTCTTGAAAGGCAGAATTAGCCAAATGGAAAAGGAGGTCCAAAAGACCACTGAAGAAAATACTATCTTAAAAATTACATTGGAACAAATGGAAGCTACTGACTTCATGAGAAATCAAGATATTATAAAACAGAACCAAAGGAATGAAAAAGTGGAAGACAATGTGAAATATCTCATTGGAAAAACCACTGACCTGGAAAATAGATCCAGGAGAAATAATTTAAAAATTATTAGACTACCTGAAAGCCATGATCAAAAAAAGAGCCTAGACATCATCTTTCAAGAAATTATCAAGGAGAACTGCCCTGATATTCTAGAGGCAGAGGGTAAAATCGAAATTGAAAGAATGCACCAATCACCTCCTGAAAAAGATCCCAAAAAGAAAACTCCTAGGAATATTGTCGCCAAATTCCAGAGCTCCCAGATCGAGGAGCAAATACTGCAAGCAGTCAGAAGAAAACAATTTGAGTATTGTGGAAACACAATCAGGATAACACAAGATCTAGCAGCTTCTACATTAAGGGATGGAAGGGCTTGGAATATGATATTCCAGAGATCAATGGAGCTAGGATTAAAACCAAAAATCACCTACCCAGCAAAACTGAGTATCATGCTCTAAGGCAAAATATGGAAAGAAACAATTCACATATTATGGAGCCGCAATCAGGATAGCACAAGATTTAACAGCTTCTGTAATATAGAAAGAAAAGGCCTATAATATAATATTTCTTAAGACAAAGCAGGTAGGATTGCAACAAAGAATTACCTAAATTCACTGAAATTGAGGACTTTCAAGAATTCATGATAAAAAAAGAGCTGAATAGAAAATTTGCCTTTCAAATTCAAGACTCAAGAGCAGCATATAAAGGATAAAAAAGGAAAGAGATATCACAAGGGATTCAATAAGCTTAAACTCTTTACATTCCTACATGGGAAGATGATACTTATATTTCCTAAGAAGTTTCTCATTATTAGGGCAGTTAGAAGGAATGCATGGAAACAGAGTTCTCAGGTGTATGTTAACTGTGATAGGATGATTATTTAAAAACAATAAAATTAAATGTGAGAAAGAGAAATACACTAGGAGAATGGGAAAAGAAGAGGGTAAAATGGACTAAGTCTCTTAACATAAAAGCAGTACAAAAGAGCTTTAACAGTGGAGGGGAAGATTGAGGATGTGGTAGGAAGTGCTTTAACATTCTCATTAAAATTGGCTCAGAGATGAATATCATACATAGTCAGGTACAATAACGTATCTTACCCTACAGGAAAGCAGGAGCGGAAGTGGATAATAGAAGGGGTAGGAGGATGTGAGAGATGGGAGGGGACATTGGCGGGAAGTGATAGTCAGAAGAAAAACACTTTTGAGGATGAACAGAGTGAAAGGAAGAAGCATACAGGATAAACAAGGGGGGTGGTGATAGGAGGAAATACAGTTAGTAGTCATAACTGGAAAAAAATTCATTGCACATTTCTCTTATAAAGGACTCATTTCTCAAAGATATAGAGAACTGAGTCAAAGAGAGAAAGAGCCAATATGTTAAAATAAAACAAAACAAAAGAGCCATTCCCCAATTCATAATGGTCAAAGATATACAATGTAGTTTTTAGGCAAAGTAATCAAAGCTACCTATAGTTATGTGAAAAAAATTCTCTAAATCATTATTGGTTAGAGAAATTCAAATAAAAACAACTCTGAGGTACCACTCTGCAACTATCAGATTGGCTAAATCAAAGAAAATAAAAATGACAAGTGTTGGACATGTGGGAAAATTGAGGCACATGCACTGTTGGTGGAATTGTGAACTGATTCAACCATTTTGAAGAACAATTTGGAGCCATGCCCAAAGGGCATGCTTATGCTTTGACCTAGCAATATGACTACTAGATTTGTATCCCAAACAGATTTTCAAAAATACAGAAAGTAAAAGGACTTATAGATAAATGAATATTTATAGTAATTCTTTGTGTGGAGCAAAGAATTAGAAATTAAGGGGATGCTCATCAATTGTGAAATGGCTGAGCAATTTGTGGTATATGATTGTAATATAATACTATTGCACTGTAAGAAATGACGAGCAGGATACTCTCAGAAAAACCTAGAAAGCCTATAATGAAATGATGCAAAATGTAATAAACAGAACCAAGATCACATTGTACACCAAATCAGCAACATTGTGCAATGATCAGCTATGAATGATTTAGCTATTTTCATCAATACAATGATCCAAGATGATTCTAAAGGACTTATGGTGAAAAACGTTGTCCATCTCTAGAGAAAGAACTGAAAAGTCTGAATGCAGATCAAGGCATTATTTTTACTTTATTTTTCTTGTTGTTGTTGTAGTTTGTTTTTTTTTTTGGTCTGTTTTCTTTCACTACATGATTAATATGGAAATATGTTTCATATAACAACATATGTATAATCTATATCAAATTGTTTGCCTTCTCAATGAGGGTCAAGGGGAAGGAGAGAGAAAAAGAATTTGGAATTAGAAATTAAAAAAATAAATGCTAAAAATTGTTTTCACATGCAATTGGAGAAAAATTAAATAGCAAATTAAAAAAAGTTATGAAACTCCCTAAAAAAGTCTGGAAATTAATCTAAATTGTCTCAAGATAACATGAGATTAAAATGGGAGGAAAAGAAATAAGCATAAAGATGGAAAAGATTTCCAAGTATTTTTTAAAAACATTCTTTTCATTCCCAAGGACAGTAGGGTCACCATATTTTAATTTAGTGTCGGAATTCTAGATGTTTGCCCATGCTGAAACAATAAAAAATGATGACGAGAAAAGCAGTTTGAACTTGGAGTTAGGAGGAGAGCTTCATCATTGTTTTCTGATAAACACTGACTAACTTCATTCATTTTTGTCATAGTATTCCCACAGCATTTCACAGTATTTAGTAGTGGCTTAAATGCTTGGTAACTAGAAAGAAAGAAAGAAAGAAAGAAAGAAAGAAAGAAAGAAAGAAAGAAAGAAAGAAAGAAGGGAGGAAGGAAGGGAGAAAGAAAGAGAAGGAAGGGAGAGGAAGGGAGGAAGGAAGGAAGAAAGAAAGAGAGAGAGAGAAAGGAAGGAAGGGAGAGGAAGGGAGGAAGGAAGGAAGAAAGAAGGAAGGAAGGAGAGAAAGAAGGAAAGAAAGAAGGAAAGAAAGAAGGAAAGAAAGAAGGAAAGAAAGAAGGAAAGAAAGAAAGAATGTGAAAGAAAGAAAAAGGAAGAATAAAGAAAGAAAGATGGAAGGAAAGAAAGAAAGAAAGAAAGAAAGAGAAAGAAAGAAAAAGAAAGAAGGAAGGAAGGAAGGAAAGAAAGAAAAGGAAATTGAGTAGACACAAGAAAGGTCTCTCCTAGAAGTCATGCACTCTCAGAGCCCTGAGCAATCAATTCTCAAGGTTTACTAGAAAGAATAATGTACCAAAGGCATAGGGTGAGGGAAAATCATAAGTTATTACTACTAAAGAAAAGTTACTCAGCCACCATCAATAAATACCAAACCATCTGTCTTACTTTTCCAACAATATAAAATTTCTATGAAAATCTACATACACAATGATAGTAACCTAGATGAAGATACTAGAAAGAAACATGGAGTTTTTCTATGAGATATTATGTAACTGTCCATATTCTTCCAGTGTAAAACTGACTGAAAATGTATAGAAAGATTCCACTATGCGTATTATTGACTGTAAAAAAAAGCAAAGCAATTTTTTTTTAAATTAGTACAACAAAAAATGTTTTAAAGAATTTCCTCTGACATAGTTTCTCCTATGCATATGTCAAAAGTATGTAAGTTTTCTTGAAGGAGATAACAGTAGTTATAACCTTGTTTGATTATCTCTCTGTTCATTAATATCAATCAAGAGACTTTTTTTAATGGGGAGATGTTCAACAAATGTATTGGTCACTGCCATGGGGAGATATGTTGCAGACTCCAAGTCAAAGATAGATCACCTATAGATTGTTAAGTCATCAAGGTTCTACTCTTTGTGGCTTATAGCATATTAATTACATTCATTTCTGAATCATTGAAGAATTTAAAGTGTTAACATGTTCAAAGGTTTTTGAATACCTGTATGTATCTTGAACAAAAATTGCAAAAGTACAATGTGTTTAGTGGTGGTTCAGTCATTTAGTCATGTCTGACCCTTCATGATATTATACAGAATTTTCTTGGCAAAAATACTGTAGTGGTTTCCTATTTCCTTCTCCAGTGGATTAAGGTCAACAGAGGTTAAACGAATAGCTAAGGGTGACATAGCTAGTGAGTCTCTGAGGCTAGATTTGAACTCAAGTCTTCTTGACTCTAGGCCCAGTGCTGGATTCTCTGAGCCACCTTGCTGCCTCTATTATTTTAGTGGTATTACTGAAATTCTACAGTATCTGAATAATTGAAATTATGACTTTTAAAAAAATTGTTAAATTTATTTTTAGTTTTCAACATTCATTTCCACAAGATTTTGGGTTACAGATTTTCTCTCCATCTCTACCTTCCCCCTACCACAAGATGGAATGTATTCTGATTTCCCCTTTCCCCTGTCTGCAATCCCTTCTATCACCCCACTCCCTCCCCACTTATCCCTTACTTTCTTGTAGGGCAAGATAGATTTCTGTATTCAATTGCCTGTATATCTTATTTGGCAGTTGCATGTAAAAACAGTTTTTTTTTAACATTTGTTTTTAGAAGTTTGATTTTGAAATTCTCTCCCTTCTTCCCTCACCACTCACCCTTCTTGAGAAGGCAAGCAATTCATGACAGGTTATACATGTATTATTATTTAAAACACTTCCATAATAGTCATATTGTGAAAGAATAACTATATCTCCCTCCATCCCATCCTGTCCCCCTTTTTCTCAATTTTCTTGTTTAACCCTGACCCTTTACAAAAGTATTTGCTTTGACTTCCCCTCTCCCAATCTGCCCCCTTCTATCAGGCCCCCCCCCTATCCCCTTCCCCCTTCTTTTCTGTAGGGTAAGATAGCCAATTGAGTGTGTATGTCATTCCTTTCTTAAGCCATATGGATGAAAGGAAGGTTCACTCATTCCTTTTCACCTACCTCCTCTTCCCTTCCATTATAACAGCTTTTTCTTGTCACTTTTACAAGAGATAATTTACCACATTCTATCTCTCCATTTCTCCTCTCTCACCTATATTCCTCTCTCACCTCTTAACTTTATTTTTTTAGATATCATCCCTTCCTATTCAATTTACTCTGTGTTCTCTGTCTATGCATACATACACATATATATGCATGTACATCCATACATATACGTATATACATACATATATGTGTGTGTGTATATATCTACATACATACATATACATATATATGTATATATATACATATATATACATGTATATATGTGTGTGTATATATATATATGTATGTATATATATATATATATATATATATATATATACACCCTTCAACTACCCTAATACTGAGAAAGTTCCCATGGATTACAAATATAATCTTTCCATGTAGGAGTGTAAACAGTTCAACTGTAGTAAATCCTGTATGAATTCAAGGGGCCTTGTCAGCATCTTTCAGGAAATTAGCAAGGAAAACCTCCCTGAGGTCATAGAACCAGAAGGTAAAATAGTCATTGAAGGTTTCCACTGATCACAGCCTGAAAAACATCACAAATTGAAAATCCCAAAGAACCATTTAGCTAAATTCCAAAATCATCATGTCAAAGAGAATATACTGCAAGCAGCCAGGAGTTTAATTTTTGCAAAAGAGTGATGAGTAAAGGGCATGTGGAAAAGTTATAGTTGTAGAAGCTAGTACAGAAGACTAACAAGGCAAGGGGATTAGAATTCAGTGACAGACATTAATATTAAGTTGAGGCACCTGAGGAATAGTTTGGATTCTTAGACGTGTGACAAAATTGTGGTGTGATTGTTTTAAATTTCTCTTCACCTTTGGGCATTTCTGAATACAATTCCTTTACGAGAAGTGAACTACACAAGATGATAGGTATGCAATCATGAAGATTCTCAGTATCGCCTTTTGCCTTATGTTTCTGAAGTGGGCTCTCTGTTTGATTCATCTAAATGTGAGAAGCCTAGGTGAACATCAAATACTCTTGTCATTTAATAATAACATGTGAGCCTAATGTCTGTACTAATTTAATCCTATCTAGGACACTAGGTGAAAGTGTGTCCTGAGACTAGCTCTGCTTTTGCCAATACATAGCTCACCATACTTCATAAGTTGTAGTCAAAGGAAGAAAAGAAAGGAAAAATTCTTCAATGAAAAACCATTGTTCTTCTATGTGACTTATAGCTTACATAAAAATTACCAGTATAATAACTAAGAGCTTTCCCACCATACACCCAGTCTTTCTTTGGTTACTATTCCTTGATGGTCTATAAAGGCAATCAGTAAATGGGAAGATCTTCCCCACCCTTTTGAGTGGGCTTTGGGGGTGGGGCTCTCAGGGTCCTGGGGGGAGTGGCTAGGACTGGAGCCTATGGTATGTGCCTAAGTTCTGGTCCACATGATGACATGAAGCCTGTGGTGGGAGGAGCTTGCTGAACAGTTGGAGCAGAGCTAAGAGGGAGTTGGTGAGAGCAGTTAAGAGCTGAAGGAGAGAGTAAGCAGTCAGCTAGCTGGAACACAGCTTGGAGATTTCAGCAGAAGTGGCAGAAGCAGTGGTGATGGCAGCAGGCACTACACAAAAGCAGGACTGACCCTCATGGAGCCTGGAGAGTGCTGAGCAGGGGCTTGAGGCCAGTGGGTGTTCTTCTTGCTGGAGGGCCCTGGCATTGGGGAGAGAAGCAGCAGTATGGCTTGGCTTGCTGCCATAATGTTTTTCTGTGGCCTCCTGGTCACTATTGTGAGATGGGCATACTGGTTTTGGAAGGTTCTTGCCAGGATGTCGAATTGGGGACACTGGTCTGTGGGTCTGCTACTTTTGAGTTTCAATAAATGCTTTAACTCCTCTGTCCTCTACTTATAGAATTCCTTATATCCTGTGTTTCTGGACCATTCAGTCATATTCATGCTTATCTTTGAAGTCATGAATTCTGCCTTAATGATATATCTGGAGACTAGGTGGATGGGATTGCTAGGTATAAGATCTCTATTTAGGAGCAGAAGAACTTCAGAGGAAGAGATGAATGTCCCAGGGTGGGATGATCCATTTTACTCCTCCCTAGCAAAGGAATGGGCTAAAAGAGCTGGACTCTGTGAAAACTGGGAATCAAGGCTACAGAGAGGAGATCCCAGGGATTTGGAAAGATGTTTACAAGAGGTTAGAATTCAGTCAGGGGCATCAGGCAAAAGCTGGATAATGTTATCAGCCTACCAGCTAGTATACGAAAGACTGAGATTAAGTGAAAGAAATGGGGCACTCCTACGCCATGGAAAGAAGGAGAATCTCAGATAGTAGGAGAACAAACTGTTGCTCAAGAGTCTACCGACTCAAATGAGAATTTTTCCATTAATGTGGCTAGAAGAAACAGGAGGCCAAATAAGCCAAGAGTGCATTTCAACCCAGCCCAGGTCGAGCCTCATTGCCTGCTTTGTCCTTGCCATGGTGGCAGGGGAAAGGAGTGGAGAGAAAATGAGACAACGTCAGGGGCTGAGGCACAAAATGCTACTAGGGTTCGAGATGTCCTTCGGCTAAAGAATGAGAGATGGTCAAATACTCAGACAGACGTTCATCCCATACAGTAGAGAAGGACAGAAACCCAAGGTGACAATTCAGTTATGAGGGAAATTCAGGAAGATTTTTCACAGCAAGAGATCACAGACATTTTGAGTAGATTCACCCAAAAAATGGGAGAACCATTAATATCTTGGATGGTAAGACTCAGTGATCAAGGGGCTGGTGGAATATCAGTAGATAGGGTGGATTGTATGAGATTCATAGGTATCAGCCACGATCCTCTAGTTCAGCAAGCATTTAGGAAATTTCGTCAGCAAAGAGATGGTAATAGCAAGACTAATCTGTTGGCGTTAGCTGCTGAGGGATGTAATAAGAGATATGCTACTGATTCTACGTGGCCCACTGAGAATAAACCTTGGTATTCACTTAGAGATTGTATCATAAAACTAAAGGAGGAGGTAATTAAGACTACTATCATGACAGGAACTGCAGATAGATATTACGATGACCCCTTGGGAGTCCCTCATAGGAATTTAATAGTCAGGATACCTCCTCCTGATTATAAACACCTAATTTTGACTCTGTTACTTGGGAAAATAGAGAGCCATCTTTCGGTGGTGATAGTTAAGATTTTACAATTAAGTGACTTAGGAGACTGGGGAAGGGATAGATCTCCCCAAGAGAGGAGAGTGAATAGCCAGCATATTTGGCACCAAAATAGTGGCCAGGAAAGAAATGTTTACTGCTCTATTGATAGCAGGGGTAGATTTTGAAATGATAGATGGCATTCCAACCAATGAACTGTACAGAATGTACCAAGATAAAGGACTTGATAACAGACAAAATAGGGAAATAAGAACTGCTCCTGTAGATGCTAAAGACCCTGAACCCTCACACCCAAGTGAGTCACATGTTAGGGTTTACTAGGAAACAGGCCAAGCCCCAGTACAAATTAAGGAAATACACAGGCTGGATTGCAGACCCCACATGAACTGGACCATATATTGGAGAAAATGGATCAAGTATGGTAACTAGGGCATTAATAGATACTGGGGCAGAGGCCACCCTTACTTATGGAAATCCAGACAAGTTCAGCCATGGAACTCCTATCGCCATCACAGAATTAGGAGGGGCTGAATATCAGCCAGACAAGTTAAATTGATGATGAAAATTGGACAGTTGCCCAAGAGAGAATATACTGTGACTATTGTGCCAATTCCTGAATACATCATTGGGATAGATGTATTGAATGGTATGATCTTGAATTTACCTGAAGGGAAATACCAATTTGCTGTGAGGAAAACAGGCATAAATGCAGTCTTTGTGGGGAAAATAAAGATGGATCCAATCACTCCAACCAAACCTTCTGAAGTAATTACTTTGAGGCAATATCGTGTGCCAGGTGGGCAAGATGAAATTGCCAGTACTATAAAAGAATATGTTGAAGCGGGAGTGTTAGTCCCTACAACTACTCAATGGAATAACCCTGTCTGGCCAGTTTGAAAGTCAGATGGAACATGGAACATGACAGTAGATTATAGACAGCTGAACAAAGTGACTCCTCCCTTGTATGCTACTGTTCCAGACACTGTTACTTTAATAGAGAGAATACAGAAACATGAAGGGACTTAGTATGCAGTTATTAATTTGGCCAATGCCTTCTTCATGGTCCCAATAGACCCCAAGCAATGGGACCAGTTTGCTTTTACTTGTCAAGGCCAACAGTATACATTTTACATGCCTGCCACAAGGATATCTTCACAGCCCAACTATTTGCCACAAGATTGTAGCTGAGCATTTAGATGAATTAAAGTTACCTGATGTACAGCTTACCCACTACATAGATGACATCATGATACAGGGAGAAAATATAAAAGAAATGGAGAAGAGTTTGACACTATTAATTGACCATATGAAAAGCAAAGGATGGGAAATTAACCCTGCAAAGGTTCAAGGGCCAGCTCAAACTATAAAATTATGGGGGATACAGTGGAATAAATGACTGCAAGAAATTCTCCCACAAGCTGGACTAAAAATCCAGGATTTTCCTATCCCTACTAATAAGAAAGAGGTCCAAAAGTTCATAGGGCTATTTGGTTATTGGAGACACCACATCCCACACTTGGGACAGATTTTGAAACCCTTGTATAAAGTAACCAGGAAGAAACGTGAATTTGATTGGGGATTTGAACAAAGTAGAGTTTTTGAGGAAGCAAAGGTTGCTATACAATTAGCCCTGGATTTATGGCCTATGCAAAATGGGCCAGTGGAATTATAAGTGACTGTGCAAGATGACTATGCAAATTGGAGGTTGTGGCAAAAGCAACAAAGCCAAAGTGTACCTTTAGGATTTTGGTCAAGGAAACTACCTTCATCTGGAATGCAATATACACCTTTTGAGAAGCAGCTGTTAGCTGCATATTGGGCTTTGGTAGAAACTGAGCAACTAACTCTGGGTCACGAAGTGGTATTAAGGCCTGGAATTCCAATGATGACTTGGGTAATGAGTAACTCAGCTTCCCACAGAATTGGACATGTGCAAGAGGCAAGCATAATCAAATGGAAGTAGTATATTCAGAATAAGTTGAGAGCAGGCAAAAGCGGAGTTTTTGCTCTACATGAATCTGTAGTGAACATTGACACTGAGGGGAATGAAAAACCCTCTGAACCTAAGCAACAGTTTGTACAATCCTTGGTGAAATGGACTAATGGATATGATGGACTAACTGATGGGACAGCAAAATATTTGGGACACAGGAGACATTGGAAAGCAGTAGCCTATAACCCCTGTGCTAGGTGAACTCTGGAGAGTTCTGGGATAGGTGGAAGTAGCCAATATGCCAAACTGATGTCAGTGCATCAAGCCATCAAAACAGAGAAAGGAAGACAGTGTCATATATTTACTGACTCATGGGCCATAGCTAATGGGTTAGCTACGTGGATGCCTATATGGAGGAATCAGAACTGGGAGATTCATGGCAAGCAAGTTTGGGGTAAAGAGTTATGGGAAGATATATGGGATATGTCTCTGGTTACGAGTTTGTCAGTTTTTCATGTTGGTGCTCACATGACCGTGACAACACCATAACGTGAGTACAATGCACACACGGATCAGCTAGCAAAGATTGCTACTGGACATATTGTCCCTACTTTACCTCCAACTGATAACCCAGCCTTAGCAAAATGGGTCCACCAGACTGCCGGCCATTTAGAGGTCCAGGCCACCCATTGATGGGCACAGGATGGAGGTATCAGTATTTCTCATGCATTGTTAAAACAAATAACAGAGGAGTGTTGTATATGCCAATTGGCAAAAGAACAAACTGTTCCTAGGATAGTAACTGGAGAAATAGCAAGGGGAAAAGTTCTAGCCCAAATTTGGCAGATAGATTATATTGGCCCACTACCCCAAGATAAAGAATGTAAATATATATGTACATGTGTTGACATCTATTCAGGTGTACTAGTGGCTTGTCCTTATAAGGACGCAACTCAGAAAAACACCTGTAAAACCCTAGATATTGTAAGTTTATACTATGGACCAGGATGCAGATTCAAAGTGACAATGGGTCACATTTCAAGGGTAATGAAATGAAAAGATATCATGTATTGAATAATATAGAGTGGATATATCATATTCTGTATTACCCACAAGCATCTGGGCTAATTAAAAGAATGAATGGATTGTTAAAAGAACAGCTAGGAAAATTAAGTTCTAATAATTCATATCGACATTGGAAGGATAATTTGTCTATTGCCTTACATAATTTGAATAACAGGCCCTTAGGAGGGAGTACACATCTAGCCAGAATGATGACCCCAAATCTGCAAATTAGAAAAGAGCAAACACTTGAGATCTAAAACATTGAATTTTGGACTGTTAGGGAAAATGTCCCACCACCATGCCCAGGAACACTTGGTATGGCAGGATATGATTTACATTATATAGAGAATTTTCAGTTGAATAGGAAAGAGATAAGAAAAACCTCTACTGGGGTATGTATGAGAATCCCCAGGAATCATTTTGGATAGATATTACCTAAACTAGGATCAGCAGCTCAAGGAGTACATGTATTGGCTGGAGTGATAGATTCTAATTATCAAAGAGAAATTGTTGTGACACTCCAGAATTTGTGTAAAAAACCTGTACAATTTTGTAGAAATGATAGGATAGTCCAAGTGATTATTATCCCCTGTGAAAAAATACCCTTTGTGAAAACTGACCCTCCTTCCAAAATAACTCTCAGAGGTAAACAAGGCTATTTTAAAGATAAGTCTTTAGAAGACATTGACATGTAGGGAGTGGGAGGAAAATTATTAACTAGTAAGTCAATCAAAAATCAGTCATTTAGGAAGAACTATAGGCCAAGCACAATGCTAGTTGCAGGCAACCTGATAGCTAAGAAGAGAACCAGATGAAAACAATGCGATGGAAGTTAATGAAGAAGAAACTATTCAGAAAAGAGAGTGGTAGATGCTGAAACAACAATACTGCTTGCAGCTGCTGTGGAAGTGTAAGGCCAATAACACCAGCCCACAGGAGGGCTGCTAGTCCAGGTTTTTTTCCTGCTTTTCTAAGGAAAGCAACTTTAAGGGGTTTACAATCTCACTTTAATCAAACATACATATATCATTCACTTAGTTCAGGGGGAAAAGTCAGCACCCTGAACTTCAGAGAAAACACAAACAGAAATTACAAGCAGAAATTATATAAACAGAGCAAATAACACGAATCAGCAGACAGGGCTTCTGTCTGTAGATAGGAATATATATATAGTTACTAGAGAGAGAAACACAATATCTGGGTTTTCAAAGCCAAGGACTTTCTCAACGGCTATTGTGAGTCTCCACACAAACGCTCTTCCAACGAGTGAGCTCCCAAGGCATAATTCTAACCTTGGAGTGTATATACATTTCTTCAGGGTCAGAAGGCATCACAAGCATGTGACTCAGACTCATGTAACTTAGGCTTTCTTGTGACTTAAGCAGGTCAAGAAAGACTCTTGATTCAAGCAAAGACTCAATTCAAACAAAGGCAATATTCAATCAAAGGCACTTCGTTACCTTAGTGCTCAGAAGCACTCCAAGAGAAAAAAAAATGGCAAAAATCCCCACCATGCGTGGCACCACAGATGATAAATGCCAACCAAATGTGGTAGACAAGATCAATTTCCGCCTACAGCTCTCTTTAGAAGTTTTATATTGAATGTTCAATGTTGTCTTCTTAATAGCTTTTTTTTCAATACGATACAAAGACAATTTTTAAACATTTATTTTGAATAAAATTTTTGAATTGCAAACTTGTTTCCTCCGCTCCCCCTCCTTATGAGGGTAAGCAATTTGATAAAGGTTATAAACATGCAATCTCATAAAGTATATTTTCTTTGTGCCCTAAATATCCAATGTTTAGTCCATGTTATCTGGGTATTAGAGTAATAAACCAACCAAGTGAATGTCCTCTATCTAAGGAAAGAATAAAAGTTGACATTTGGAACAGAGACCTGGGAAAAGAGCCTGCTCCATCTACTCTATGTATTCACAATGGTATTTCACATGAATACATTTTACATTAATAGGGAAGCCTTCCATGCCCTTAAATTTTACAAAAGTGTTGAGATTTTTGACCACCTCTTCCTTGTATGTAAGAAAATGATGATTTTTCTTTATCTTTCTCAGAGTTTTGGACATTAAACATGCACTTAGCCACAGATAAGTATGTCGAATAATTCAAGCACATTATCGATATTAAGCTTCTGAAATAATCCTAGCTATTCTCAGAGAATTCCGTAAAACCTGAGCAAACAAGACATGCACTGAGCTGCTCCATTAATGACATCCTACTAGGGATATAATCAGCTAACAGCAATAAGTGCTATAACCTCCAAAACAGACCACATACGGAATTGAGATAACCTCCCATAAATGCAGCATCTGGCAATCGAAAAATTTTGGGGGCTGTTAAATTAAAGACATCTTCATAATTGATAATTAGAAATAACATCTGTCCATCTCCTTTATGAGCCTCTGAAACTAAACAAGATAAATTTCTATTCATGGTTCTTTATCTACCATAAGTTTCAGAGCTGAATGAAAACAAAGAGGAGGTTGAGTTATATATTAGTATATTAGTAAGGTAAGATTCATGTCCTGGAGGATGACTATGAACATGCCTGTATGGTTCAGAATCACAAAGTATGAAAAACTCTCTAGGTAGAAGGCAGAGGAAGTATAACATTTATTTAGGCACCAAAGAATCAGATCCCAGAACCAGTAATTCCAATTCGATATAGCAGTAATTGTGTTCCAGAATCAGTAAGCCCACATAAATGTAGCAACAAGGAGATTAAAACATAGTATTACAGCAAAGAGCCAAGTTGCCCCACTGCTAGGGCCTTCCCATAAACAAGTACTCACAAATCCTGTTTGCTTGTCTGTGTCCTCTCCCCACTCAGTCCACTGGTCTCCACTCTCCCCTCAGCACTCTCTTCTGTAGCTCTGTGGACTTGGAGTTCTTATCCTTCTCCTTCAGATGAATCCTGAAGTCTAGCTTCCAATCTGACTTCTGAATTCTTGGTTCTCAATAGCTACCTTCTGGGTGTATATGTTCTTTTCAGGGCCTGAGGGCTTCATGCCCAATAGGCAAAAGAGTGAGGGAAAGATCTTTAATCACTGATTGACATTAGAAAGGTATGGGCCTGCCTCTCTTAAGCGGCCCCACCTGAGGCCTATTGAATGACTGGGAAAGATCTTCATTCACATTATTACAACAATTACTTTCTGCAATTGTAGTAGAAAAATATTAAAAAAAAGAAAGGGTTTGACATCACTGTAGGATGTAATCTCATGCATGTTGGTGAAGTAGAGTGGTTCTGCAACTCTCTTTAGAGAATTGCTCTTCTGTAACATGGATTGACTTCTAGATGCAGTAATGGAGGCTTGTGTGCATGAGGACATATTGAATAGACAAGCAAATCAGTAGATTGAGAGAAAGAGAAAAAGAAAAAGAAAGGGGGAAGAAAGAGGAGGCAGAAAAGGAAGGAAGGAAGGAAGAGAGGGAAAGAGGAAGATGCTTTGATACTATTAGTAGTGGATAAGTGATAAATTGTTTTCCTATCATCTGAAACATGTCCAGATAAAATAAGAGAGGCTTATCATCAGGTTGTCCACTGAGAAGTTGTCAAAATTCATTTAAGAGGTTAGTGAGGGATCATGATCTTTTGCCTGGAAGCAATATACTCATCAATGAATATCTAGATCCTTAAAGTATTAAGAATAATACTATAGTTACATAACTCTTATAATGAGGTCAGGTTTCTAGCTAACTCAATGTAGAAAATCAGAATATAGACTATATCTCTCTGACAAGAAGCAAATAAGACTATATTTACAAGTAGTCTAAATAGTTGGGACAAAATTCTAGCATACAAGTCAGCTGTTTTATACCCATTGGAGAGGTCATAGCTTTAAAGATGAAAGGAATATCAAAATCCATCCTGCTTTATTTCATAGATATGGAATTTGAGTCCTAGAGAGGCAGGAGGATGTGCCTAAAACAGCAGAGTCAGGGGCAGAGTGAAGATGGCACTGTGAATGGAAGGAACTACTGGAGCTCTCTCACAAATTCTGTCAGATATATCTAAAAAAGTGAATCTGAGCAGATTTGAGAGAGTTAGAAGCCACTAGTAGACTGAGAGGGACAGGAGCACCTGGCAAGCCTAATGACACCAGACCACACCAACCTAGCATAGCAGAGGAACCCAGCTAATGGCGCTGGTCTGGGAGAGACCCGGGCAAGCAAAATTCAGGAACAGGAGCAGGGCAGAAGTACCAGCTACTGTGGCGATTGTGCCCCAGGCCGCTCAGCCCAGGAAAGGAGTCTGTCAAAGCTATGGGAGACACGGGCACAGAGCCTGTGGCCTTGGAAGCACCTACCTGGAGGCCTACAGCCTGCGGCCCACATCCTAAAGGTTTGAAACTCACCTCATTAAACTTCTGGGAGCCATCATGCCTAGGTAAATCTTCTCTTCCTCCCTTCGTCACCCAGAGAATACTCCCCCTGGGAGAAACAGAGGAGCCAGAAGTGGGGCTTCGGTAGCCTTTTAGTGAGAGAAGTTGGGGAAAGGGCCTTTCTTGTGCTGGCTGAAAGAGACTAGTGCAGGAAGAGAGGTGTCCCAGTGGGGCTCACCTCACAGAAAAATGAGAGTTACTGAGACCCAGGGGGTAGAGTTAGAAAACATCAACACTAGGACCCCAGATGTGCCATTGCACCGCAAGGGAAAGTGGCAGACATCAGCACAGGCAAGAGCTGGGACCATCTGTGCTGTAGAGCAGTCCCAGGGAAGAGGAGACCTCCAGCAGGAAGACCACCCCGCCCCCACACCTCACAAAAACAGAGGCCATAGAACAGACCCAGTGAGCAGGCTCACAGTTCCCAACAAAAGAATCTTGGGACAGAGCCCCCTGAGGCCCAGAAGCAGAGATCCACTTTAGAAGACAGGAGAAAAAAAAAACATGAATAAGCAAACTAAAAGTCAAAAGACCATTAATTCCTCTTATGGAGATAGGGAAGATCAAAATACCAATTCAGAAGAGGACAGCATTTATATACCCACATCTGAAACCTCAAAAGGGAATATGAACTGGTATCCAGACCAAAAAGCATTCCTGGAAGAACTCAAGGAGGACTTTAAAAACCAAGCTAGAGAGGTAAAAGAAAAAATGAAAAAAAAAATGGAAAAAAATTCACTGAGGAAAACAAGTCTTTAAAAAGCAAAATCTGTGAAATGGTTAAGGAGAGTCAGAATACAAATGGAGACAATGTCTCATTGAGAAGTAAAATCAACCAAATGGAAAAGGAGATAGAGAAGTTAAAGGAAGAAAACAATACATTAAAAATTAGAATTGGGCAAGTAGAAGCTAATGACTCTAGCAGACATCAAGGATCACTCAAACAAAAGCTAAAGAATTACAAAATAGAAGAAAACATGAAATATCTGTTTGGAATAACAACTGACCTGGAAAATGGATCTAGAAGACACAATTTAAGAATTATTGGTCTACCTGAAAGCTAGGATAAAAAAAAAGAACTTGGACAGTATCTTCCTTGAAATCCTTAAAGAAAATTACCCAGTGGTCCTAGAACCAGAGGGTAAAATTGTCATCGAAAGAATCCACCTATCACCCCCTGAAAGAGATCCCAAACTGCAAACTCCAAGACATATTACAGCCAAATTCCAGAACTACCAGGTCAAGGAAAACATACTGCAAGCAGCTAGAAAGAAACAATTCAAATATCATGAAACTACAGTTAGGATGATGCAGGATCTTTCAGCTTCTACATTAAATGACAGGAGAAATTGGAATATGATATTTTGAAAGGCAAAGGAGCTTGGACTACAACCAAGGATCAACTACCCAGCAAAATTAAGCATAATTTTCCAGGCAAGGAGACAAACATTCAATGAAATAAGGAAATTCTCAGATACTGATTTAATGCAGACAACTATACCTAAATTCAAACTCAGAACAAAATTAGTTAAGGTCCCAAGTGCCTTTTGCCTTAAACAGCAAGTTTGACCAATCACGTCTTAGAGCCAGATACAGTTGATTTTACTTTCATGGAGTTGCAATAAGTAATAAAGATTTACCAGGACTCGCATACATGAGGGATTTCATTAAACAGCTTTCCTTCTCAAATTTAAACTTGTCCTGGTGTAAAAGCCAATCATTAGAATCTATCTATTGTACATAAACTTGTGATATCACAGCAAGCTAAGTTCATTGTTTAGGACCAACATAAATCAAACAAGTTCTTTCCCTGGGACTGATGATGTTGCCCATACAGATGGTTTACAGGGTGCTTGGCAATTTCCAAAATAAGGAGAATTAATATGGATCCCAGAAAGAGGTTAATACTGGTGCCTTTTGCCTGCTGACCTCCATGCATACAGGAGGACTGTTCTGAACGGGCAGAACCAACCCAATAAGACTTTACACAATTCCCTTCTTTCCACATACAGTAATCAATTAAGAGTTTTAGGTTTTAGCATTAAAACTGTAACCCCAAATAACTTAGTCAACAATCTTACGAGTTTCATAAGTGATCTAAATGACAGTTATAAAACATTATAAGACAGAGTTATCAAGGCTGATAAAGTAACCTAACTAGTTTTACACAATTATCCTCCATCTTTTAGTTTCAACAACAGTCAGATTAAAAAATTGCCTTGTCTAACACCATTTCTGGCTCACGATGGTCCCTCAAGTTTTACAATATAGGAGAACTTTACTACAATTTAGCTATGCCTCCCTTCTTTTCTCCTTTACCCAGGTGGGGGAGGGTAACTCAAATTCCCTACCATTACTCTCTTCTCTTATCTGATCTTGGATGAGAGGAGTTTTTTTAGCTGCTCTAACTTTTATTGCAGCCCTGGCTCGGTCAGAGACAGGACAGCAGGGTGAAAGATCTTAATGGTTCTAACTTTTACTCAAGTAAACTTCACTTTTGTGTTCCCTCCTAAAAAAACCTTTATTTTTGAAAGTGAGAACTTCGAATTTGCCAGTCAAAGTGAGTGGGACTCTGGAAAAGATCCAGTGGTGCCTTGTCCCTTCTCCCCCATACTGGGTAGCTCAAAGTGTCTCTTTTTCAGATCTATGCATTTTCCCAATCTGCTGTAGTGCCAAACAGTATAATAAATTCTGACTTATCTTAAACATCAAATTAGGAGTAACACATTTCACTTAAATCTGAGGGAAACGTTTTTTGCTTTCTTTCTTATCTCTCTTCACATTCCAAATTTGGCCAGAATTAGAATGGAGAGAGAAAGAAAGAGAATTTTTTTCAACAACTTCCCAAAAGTTTCGACACCTTTTACTCTCAGAACCTCTATTCACACTGTTCATGCAAATAGATTATACCTTCCTTGAACGTTCTTGCCTTTCTTTTCTGGTGGCCTTTGATTAAAGCCCCTTTAAAACTGTGCGTACCTTATTTCTTTCTAGTTCTGACCTGACTCTTCTCTTCCCCTCTTCAGCTTGCCTTTTCCATCATATAACCTAAACAACAAAACACACTCCTAGCTCTTTCTCTCTCTCATCCACCTGCTCCTCTAAAGAGACTGCAGTCAGAGAGGGAGAGAAAGATAGAGACAGTGGACATTACGTGTTGTCAGATTATACACTTCACACAGAAACACACTAACCCAGAACAGACACAGACAGAAAATGACAGAAAGCTCAGAGAGGATTCTTAGGAATCCTCTGAATAAATTAGATATTACCTGGCCTTCAGGAATGTAATGGAGGCCAGGTGCCATGCTTTATTGGAGTAGCTTTCTTTAGGAGTGTCATATTGCACCATGAATCTTGTTTGTGATGCCAATTTTGTGCAATTAAGCTTAGTTAGGTTTGGATTCACACCTGCAATAAGACAGACTCCCAACAGAATAATGCTTTTATTAAAGGACAGGGAGTAATATATTGGATTTACAACAGCAATAACTAACAATTCCTAACAACAAAACTAACACAGCAAAGGCACAAACAGAAAACATAGGCAGAAACAGAAAACATCACTGATTTGGGGAAGTGCCTACACCTGAGTTTTCAAGCTGGGGAATCCTGGGGTACAGCTATCATAGTCCCAAATAGGAAGGTCCCAGGCAGAGCATCTTATCCATGGGTGAGATTCCAATGTGACTCACTCATGTGGAGATTTAATTAGGGCTTTGAAGAAAGAAGGCTCACTGCTAACTGTTCTGGATGTTTCCTGCCCGGGAGGGGAGCCACCCCTCCCAATGGCCTCTCGTGAGATATTTCGTTCTTAAGAACTGGCTAGGTTCTTAGAACAGCAGTTTCTCCAGGTGTTTAACTTCAAGAATGTTTATTATTCTTTGCTCAAGGCCTGGTCACATGTGAGAGTTCACGTAGAAGACAACCTGATACATGCATGCAAGGGCTGCATTGTAATATGGAGGACCTTTTATATGTAATGATTTATCATTCACAGAACTGGATAAAATAATAACAAAATTCAGCTGGAAGAACAAGAGGTTTAGAATATCTAGGGAATTCATGAAAAATAATGCTAGGGAAGGTGGCCTAACCATACCAGATATTAAACTGTACGATAAAGCAGCAATCATCAAAACTACTTGGGACTGGCTAAGAAAAAAAAAGTCATGGATCAGTGTAATCGGCTAGGTACAAAAGATGCAGTAGTCAACAACTGTCGCCATCTACTCTTTGATAAACCCAAGGAATTCAGCATCTGGGCTAAGAATTCGCTATTTCACAAAAACTGCCAGGAAAATTGGAAACTGGTAGGGCAGAAACTCGTCATAGACCAATATCTTACACTGTATAACAGAAAAGAGTCAAAATGGATTCATGATAAATGAATAAAGGCTAATAGTATAAACAATTTGGGAGAGCAAGGAATGGTTTGCTTATCAGATTTATGGGAAGGGAAAGAATGACACAACAAGAGATAAAGAGCTTTACAAAATGCAAAATGGATAACTTTGATTATGTTAAATCGAAAAGTTTTTGTATAAAAATATAGTGCAACAAAGATTAGGAGGGAAGCAGGAAATTGGGAGAAAATCTTTACAGCTAGTGTCTCTGATAAAGGCCTCATCTCTAAAACACACAGGGAATTGAGACAAATTTATAGGAAAACAAGTCATCCCCTTATTGAGAAATGGTTAGAGGATATGAACAGGCAGTTTTAATAGGAAGAAATTAAAGATATCTATATTCATAGGAAAAAATACTCTAAATCACTATTGATTAGAGAAATGCAAATCAAAACAACTCTTAGGTACCACATCTCTCCTGTCAGATTGGCTAAAATGACAAAACAGGAAAATGATAAATGCTGGAGAAGATGTGGCAAAACTGGGACACTGTTACATTGTTCATGGAGTTGTGAACTGATCCAACCATTCTGGAGAGCAATTTGTAACTATGCCCAAAGAGCTACAAAAATATGCTTCTCCTTTGACCGAGAAATACCATTTCTAGGTAGGGCTGTTTCCCAAACAGGTCACACAGGTGAGAAAGGATCCTATATGTTCAAAAATATTCATAGCAGCTGTTTTTTTGTGGTAGCAAAGAATTGGAAATCAAAGGGATGCCCATCAACTGGGGAATGGTTAAATAAGTTGAGGTATATGAATGTAATGGTAATGTGCTGTAAGGAATGGGGAAGAAATGGACTTCATAATAACCTGGAAAGACCTACATGATGTGATGGTGAGTGAGTGGAGCAGAACCAAGAGAACATTGTACACAACCAGAGATATATTGATTCTGTTATGACTAACTTTGATAGACTTGGCTCTTCTCAGCAATGTAAAGTTCAAAGACAACTCCAAAGCACTCATGATGGAAAGAGCTATCTACATCCAGAGAAAGAACTTTGGAGTCTGAATGCAGATTCAGGCAAACTATTTGCTCCCTTTTTTTTCCTCTTTTTTCCCCTGTGTTTTGCTTTTGTTTCTTCTTTCTCATGATTTATTCCATTGGTCATAATTTTTCTTTGTAACTTGACCATCGTGTCAAAGCTCATTGTGAAGGTATATGTAGAAGATATATAAGATTCCATGCAGTTTTGGGAGAGAGGGGAAGAAAATCGGGAACTCAAAGACGTGCGGAACTGAATGCTGTAAACTAAAAAAAAAAATCTTAATTTAAAAAAAAATAGTAAATGGAAAAAAAAGAGCAGAGGTGATATTTTTGGTCCGTTTCCTCTGATTCCAAATCCAGAGATCTTTCCCACTGATCTGTTTCCACAGCCCTTTTAAGCTCCCACTCAAAACCTATACTTTTTAGTATATACTATTTCTCATGAAGTTAATCAGATTTCCTATGTCAAGAGCAGATTAGATATTTTACAGTGCCACCTAGGGTGGTGGCACTGCTAGAGTTCAGAGCAATTACAGCACTGGAAAGTGAGAGCAAATAACTCAAAAGTGCAGGATTAGGCAGAGGGAAAAATACTGAGCAGATAAGAAACTGTTCTTGCATTTCCAAGTAGCAAAATGGAAATAAAGATAGCACAGAGTCATTAAGGAAAAGTTAAAACATGATTAATATACTTTGTTTAAAAAGTCAGGAAAGGAGGAAATTCATTTTAGAAATTTTTCCAAAAAGACATTTAAAACCATTTTCTGACATTTGGAAGCATTAACATCAGATACTTCACCTATTCTTCAATTATGCCAAACAAATTAAGTGTTCTGTATATAATAGGCAAGTGATAAGTAATATTAATGATGTAAAGAATATCTTCATATATAATAATTGTCTGACATTTTCACAACAAGACCAGGGACTTGCCCCTACATACTCTTATGTTCAGCCTCCCTCCTCGAGATTGTCCCATCCTTTTTTCAACTCTGTTTTCTCCATCACTCTGGGTGCCAGTCATCCCTAGAATTTCATCTTTCTCTTCTCCTGAGGGAAAAATTTTCCCATGAGTAAAAACTGTCACTTAGAGAAGGCAGTCTCCCAATGCCATGACATTCCCAAGGCTAATCCACTACACCCCTTCACTTCCTTCCAAAAAGGTCACACTTCCACCCTTTTCTGAATTCTCTTCAGTAACGCCTGGCTCACTCCTCTCTGGCATGAGACTCCCTACCTCTTCCAGGCTCCTGGTCTCATTTCTTTGCTTACACTGTCTCAAATCTCTACTCATAGTCTCCTCTCTTGCTGACAGACAATATAAATCACTATCTCTTCCCTGTTCAAATATGGACTTGGTAGGGGTATATCTTCCATTCCTCCAACTCTTTCAATTGCCCTCTTCCCTTTAATAAACCATATTACTCTGATAGTGCCTCAAAATGTTGATTCATGTGTGAAAAAGGAGGAGGAGTGTAGGGAGTTAGTGCCGACCCCAGGGCTGCTCGGACCCTAGCGCTTGGCCTGTTTCCTGGGTAAAACCAGACAGGCTTAGTAGGAGTTGGAATGGTAGGCGCCCAGAGGAAAGACTTCCGTCCCTAGCAGCCCCCCTAACAGCACCCCTCTTGCTCTCATAGCCATCCTTTCTCATGCAGCAGAGTCCATCCACCAGGGACTCACAAGCCGAGTAGGAGGAACACAGCTGGCCACTACCTAATGCTCTTGAACCGGTGCCTCACACAAACATGCTTTAATTAATGGGAACTTCTTTGATACTTTACAAGGGCATCCTGCCCCATGCCTCACATAGCTCATACAGTTCTGATAATCAGTTTGTATCCTGCCCGAGCCTTCCCAGACCTCCTTAGATACTGTAGAACAGCACTCCCCTCCTGTTCCCAGCCTTCCCTGTCACTGTAGAATAGCACTCCCCTCCTGTTCCCATACTCCTATGGAAACCACCTTACCACAGCCCTAGTTTTCCCATACGCTTGTAGGCAGCGTAGTTTACAATAATCCAGATTCTTCCCACCAGATATCGCTACTAATCTAAGTGCAACAATACATTACTGAAGCACATCTCTTTTCCCATGCTTTCATCCCCTTGAACACCTGCTTCTGCTTATGTAGTGCAAAAACCTATAAATATGGATAATGGCTTCCAATAAATCGGAGTTATAACCATCATTGCTCCCGCCTCATCATTGCGTACTGAGATAGGCCAACTTGCTGGTCAAGACCCTAACAGAGGAGGGACTTAGCATTAGACAGGTGATATGAAATGATCTATGCTTAGTTTCTGAGATCCTCTCAGTAATTGAGTACTATTTCATATCCTTCAATCAACCTCATGTTTGTGGGGCTCTTCTATCACAAGATCACCTATGTAGAATTAGAAGGATCCTGAGAGGCCATCTAGTCCAAACTTTTCATTTTGTATACAAGTAAACTATAAGAGTTAAATGTCTGGACTAAGGTCATACATTATTAAGTGATAGAACTGCTGTTTGAATGAAGATCTTCTAGCTCCAAATTCAGGGCTCCAATTTCAACATCGTGTGTGAAACGAGATTTAAACTCTGATCCCAAGTCATAATACTGGGATACCTGAATTCTAATGTTGAAATTTACCATTACCTAATCCTTTTTAATGTAAAATGTTGTGGCAAGGTCATAAGGCCCTATATTTCAGAATTTTCTTATGTACCTTAAAGTGCTGCTGTCTAGAAAATTCAGTCTTTTACTCTTTAATAATGATGCAAAAAAGGCATAATTAGAATAGGGCAATCAGGACTTTGTCCCAGGGTACAGATATTAAGAGAAGGCTAACAACTTTTGTTCTTCACTAGCCAGAAAAAAATGGAGCTTAGAATGTAGTTATAAATAATTAGTCAAAATAGGAAGGAATTATATAGTAGATATGCAACGTGAGATCCTTCCTGACTTGTTCCCACATCCCACCCCTAGCCACCCTCTCATGTAGCGATCTTTATCATCTTCCACTCAATTGATAACAGGGGAACACTTTGAGCACTTTGTCCTTGGGGCAAAAATATTATTAAGGGTTCTGCTAATGAGACAAAGATCTCCATGAGTCACATTATGGATATTGCCCAGTTAACTTTTGTTTTGTTTTGTGGTCATAGATTTTATCCTTATACAAGATCAGACTCTTTTCTTTGATCACTTTTGTTCAGAAGGTAATATAATCAGGAATTTAAGGAGGGGCAATGAGTGCAAAGTCATCAGATTATTAGAAGAAAAAATTCAAAGCATATATCTTACTGATCATGGGTCAAAATCATAATCTTCATGTGCAAGGAATATGATCAAGGAACGGTGTTAAGGGATTATTAACACTGCCCCACTTCAAGCAAGATCAAAGTCATCCTGTGAATGGGCTAATTAGTCACTGTATATACCTTTCCAAATATAATGCTTTAAGCCCTCAAAGAGTTGTGTCCTTGACAGAAGTGCACAAAATCATTGCAGACCTTGAGTTCAATTTTCTGAGTGGTCATTCTCAACTATTAATAACCTGGGATCCAGGTATTGAAGGCCTTTGCAAAGTCAATAATAGCATACAAGTTAAACTGTCAGACTCTACTCCATACTGTGTTTCATCATAGATTTTTAATAATTGTGGACCCAACTACAATTGAAAATTAGTAAGCAATGATGTAGTTTATATTGATGAATTTTCATAACATATTTTCTGGTTGAGTGGTGACATGTTGTTCTATGTCTGTAAAAAATTCAGAAGCACCAGAGATCAGAGCTTATAGGTTGTAACTAATGGTCCCCTAAATCATTTCTAAATATGCTCTAACTTGAATTTAACTTTCACAGATCTCATCAGCATACAAAACATAGGCAGTCAGGAAAGTGAGACTGCCCTCCTGGCTTTGTGACTGTGTGACCTTGGGAAAGTAAGAATCACTGATTCCCAATCTTCCATTTTCTACAATGTGAAGTTATCAATATTCCTCACCAGGAATTTTTCTATAAGGAAAATTTTGCATGAAAATAGAGCCAAGGAACTTGATGCAGAGAGTACTCTCCCTTTAAAGGATACCAAGACCTATAACTGATATTTATTGGGTTTTTAAGTGATGATATGCTTCTAGAAAGAGGTTCATCTAGGCACTCCAAAGGCTAAACGGTCAAATCTTGTGGTTACCAGAAAAAAAAATAGTAGTATTGTTTTGAGAAAGAATTAGGGGGCTGAGTCCAGAAAGTAAATAAATTCAGAGCTCTATATAGAACCTCAAGATAAATGC